>NC_092460.1:98564272-99250106 GCF_047495875.1 Pithys albifrons albifrons | reverse complement strand
GGGTTGAAACTTGATGATTTTTAAGGTCCCTTCCAATCCAAACCATTCTGTTATTCTATAATTCCCCTGAAATGGTCAGGCAGTTGTCTTAGCTCATCATTGTAGGTTCCTTCCAACCAAAATACTCCTCTCTCTCCTCTCCTCTCCTCTCCTCTCCTCTCCTCTCCTCTCCTCTCCTCTCCTCTCCTCTCCTCTCCTCTCCTCTCCTCTCCTCTCCTCTCCTCTCCTCTCCTCTCCTCTCCTCTCCTCTCCTCTCCTCTCCTCTCCTCTCCTCTCCTCTCCTCTCCTCTCCTCTCCTCTCCTCTCCTCTCCTCTCCTCTCCTCTCCTCTCCTCTCCTCTTCCATTCCGTTCCCTGTCTGGATGTCTATGCAAAGCTCATCCTCTGCCTCCTCCAAACCCACCCTGTCCCCATGCAGCACCCACGGGACCTCAAACCTGCTCAGCCTCCCCATCTCAATCCCACTCCCAGGTCCTTCTCAAACAGAACTCCACCACACCAGGTCCTGACATGGTGGGGTTAAATTTTCCCATCAGAAACTTTGAGCTTCCATCAGATCTTTGACACACAACCAGTGCTAATAGGCAGGTTCTGCAAGAGGTTTGCACAGAGGAACGAAGCAGATCTCTAGAGGAGAAGCTCCTCCTGTTTGGGAGGGTTGGAAATAGTGTACAAGTGCTTCATGGAGAAAAAATAATAGCACTCTTCTGCACAGTCACCAAACAGAAGAACTGCCCCCAGTCTCCCCCCAGTCAGGTTGTTGCCTTGACTCCAGACAGATCCATGGATAAAGTGGCTCAGTGCAGCCTGAGGTTCCTGAAAGGTAATAAATTGATCAGACCTTTCCTGGGGCTGGTGGTTACCACGTGGAGAAATTATCTCTGTGGCAGTTGGTGGAGCTCCTACAGTGACTACAAACAGAAAAATAGACCCAAGTTTTTATACTGGTCTAGCAGTGACAGTACCACGTTATAGAGTTGTGGGATGTCACAGAGCTCTCTGCTGTCAGAGAGTTCTCTCTCGTCAGGCAAGATGTCCTTCAGCTGAATCCCTCACTGAGGAACAGCTCCATCGTTTGATCATTTAAAGTATTCTTCAGAAACCAACCACCGATCTCGTTATGTATGATGTGATATAATTGGTTGGACTTGATGAACTTGGAGGTCTTTCCCAGCTTTAATGGTTCTATGGTTCTATGATTCTAAGTGTCACCTTATTTATCTGAGGCTTCTCACCCCTTCAGGGCTGTGAGAGACCCTCCTAACAGGGTTGGACAAACACACTCAGCACATCCCTTGCTGGTCCCTTATAAGGGTTGGATCTGCTTTATTTTGGGAATCACTTGCAGGGCTTTGCATAGAAGCTGGTGGACCTCCCATTTGAGGGAGATCTGCCTTCTGGGAACCAGCAGGTCTTGTCTTTCTCCTCACCCTGTGAAGTCCTGTGAGTCTGACTACGTTTGTCATGGAGGTTCCTCAGGTTTCCCCCTCACAGTGCTACCAGAATGTGGAATTTAGTATGAGTTTAGAGAGCACAAGGCAAGCCCTCAGTGAACGACTCATGGTTTGTGATCAGTCTTTATTTCTACAAATACTTGTCCTGGGTGGAAACCAAGGGCTGTTTTCCTTAGTTCACAGTTTATCTTGGCATTTTTACTTTTCCCCAGGTGTCAACTCTCAGGATGAGGCAGTTCCTGAAAGCCCAGAAAAAATTGCCACGACCACTACGACCACCACGATCACTACGACCACCACGACCACAGACACCAGCAAGATGAAAGAGTCCACCACAGCAGACAGTGCAGAAAACCCAGCACCCCCCTCAAAGTCACCTGCCACAGTTCAAACAACTGTCCCAACAACGAAGCCTGTAACCCCTTCACCCTCTGTCAAATCATCCACCCCTGCTCAAAGCCCCACCCCTACAAGCCTTTCAGAAACCACCCCATCCCTCAGTGCATCACCATCTACCGCAGGGCCAGGGACCACCACCACAGCAAACCTGGGAAACCCACCACCTGCCCCCAACACATCACTCCACACGTCTCAGCAGGCCAGCACTGCAGCCAACTCTGGAGTATCCACAGCCAGCCCTGCTGCCAACTCCACTGCTGCCCTGAACCAGCCTAATCCTCCAGACAGTGTGGGAAGCTTGGGGACCACCACTACTGCAAACCCTGTCCTCACTCATGTCAGCAGCTTCCCAACCACCTCAGGAGGTTCAGGGGCTGCTACCACACCCACTCACAGGTTGGACCCTCAGGGAGGACAGCCTCTGGATCATTTGACCCATACCACTGTGAGCACTGGAGTCCTGAGGAGCAGCCCTGCCCCTGGTGCCAAGGACGGCGGTGTCCCTTCTTCCACACCTGCCACCAAGCAGCCACATTCTTCTTCCAGTTCTCCAGTCCAGGATCTGGACTCTTCTACCGGGCTTGGAGGCATCAAGACTTCTGTTACCCCTTTAAGTGTATCTCTGTCCCACACCACCAGTAAAACATCTCTGACTTCACCACCTGGCAGCATCCACAAGATGTCTCAGGCAGCCACCACGTTGACTCCCGTAGCAGGTACCAGAAGATGAGAAACTTGATTTCTTGTGCTGGGAGGTCCTTCTGTGGTCTTTCCCTCTGTCTACCCTGAACACCTCGTGTCATTATGGGATGTCATCACCTTGTCTCATTTTAGGACTCTCCAGCATAGTTGTCTCTGTGACATCCACATGTTTAGGTCCCTGTTGTCAGCAGCAGAGATCGAGTCAATGCAGTTAGTGCAATTAAAGGCAAGAATCAAGTGTTGACATTGGTTTTTGTGTGGACTAAACAGTGCCCAAGGCACCATCAGTTGCAGTGACTTGATCTTCAGTGATGGCAAACAGGAGCCAGCAGCGATGAGTTTGGGGTGGGGACTGACACTGGTGAAACAGTCTGACAGCACCCGGAATGTTGGCAGTAGGAGATCCCTCGTACAGCTGACAGCTTAGGGGAGGCTGTCTGGGCATGCACAGCAAATGAGCTTTAGATGACTAAGGAGATTTTCTGGCTAAACTCTGTGTCTACAACCTCTAAAAGAGTCTGAGCACTTGGGTAGGACGCTCATCGCTGCTGCGGGAGGGGTTTGGCTGCTGACTTCTGTCTCAGCAGCATTAGAAGTGTCCATGTGGTGTTCAGGATCTTGCTGAACCATTATTAGGTTTTCTCTAGACCTCTGGAGCTTTGCAGGGTCATGTGAGTTCCAAGTGTCTCAGTGAGGCACATTTTAGTGTCCCCCATGGCATTTTGTCTGGTAGAACTCACAGGGATGTTGTCACCCTGTGGGACTGTGAGGGCTCCATGGAGCCTTCCAGGCTTGGCTGAGGTTGTGGGTTCAGCTCACATCTGTCTCTGAATAAAAGCTGTGAAGACACTGAAGCCCTTCATTATCTGCCCCTGGAGAATGTTGTTCTTGACACAATTTCCAGTTACCTGCAATACAGAAGCTACTCAAAAACCATCTCCATCCCCCTCAGCCTTCCAGCTGTTGGGGTCAGTGATGAGACAAGGTCTTAATGCAAGACCATCTTCCCTGGCTTCACCCAAGTCATGTTTTGAGCATTTCAGCAGGCATGAGGAGGTGAAATGGGTATTAGCATGAAGGATATTTCTTTCCCCTCCTGCTCCACAGGACTGCTCTCCATTAAAGGATGATATATGCAAATATATTAATTCAAATTTGACCTCAAGCATTAAGCCTGAAGAAGAGCTCTAAAAAAACCCTTATGTTTAATAACTAGGTGAGGGAATGCAAGAGAAACAGATGGCTTTGGAATTAATTCTCTCCTGGAACCTTCAGAATATGTCTGGGAGAGAAATATCCCTTATTTTTTCTGTGGAAGAGCCAGGAGTCCCAAAAGCAAACAGGCTACGAACATCCTGAGGCGTTTTATTTCTCTTTGTCACCATTTAAGGATCAATTAGGAACCCAGGGATGAAGATCCATGTCTTCAAAGGGAAGGCAGGAAGTTGCTCTGCTCCTTGCACTATTCCCATTGCACAAACCTAAGATGCTACAGACCTTTACCAAACCATCTGAGGTGATTTCAGGTGTCTGAGACACCTGCATGGGGCTGGGGGACATGGGGCTTGTGCCCTTGTGGAGCAGCAGAGCCAGGCAGGACGCCCCAGGGTGTCTCACAGAGCACCAGGCACTGCTTCCAAACATGACACCCTGGACTTCTTCCATGGAGGTGCAGTCAATAGAGGTTATGGCACTTCATCCCCTCCCAGAGGAGCTGGTTGGGAGATCCTGGGTAGCCAGGTCTGCCTCTCTGAAGGAAACCTTCATGAAAAACATGCCAAATAAAACAGGAGGGGTCATTCCATACTTCTTTTTTAAGTGATTACCCAGCTACCCACACACAGCCATGATAGCCCTTGGGTTCAACTCTCCAGAACACTCTGATGGGTTTCAGCAGCAGAAAATAAAATCACTAATGATATTCTTTCCATATCAAAGTTAATCTAGAAAAGGAATTAAGTAAAAGAAACAACCCAAAGCCTCTCCAAGCTTTGACACAATGAGCTTCAAGGCAGGGCTAGAGCTGAGAAACTATTTTCAGCTGAGCACCAACAGAGCAGTCTCAGCTGTGTCCTCTGTACCGTAACAGTCTCTCTCTGATTGTTTTTTGGTGCATGTAGAGGACCCACACCAGGGAAGCCACGATGCTGGACCTACATCAGCCAAACCTACCAGTGCCTCCCAGGGCCCTGCCAGTGCGCAGCCACCCCCTCCAGCCCCCGGGGACCAGACAGTGCCCGGCAGTCCTGGCCACCAGCACCTGAACACTTCTCTGCACAACGAGGTAATGACACCTGTGGGAAGGTGACCACTCTGGGGTGGTGCTGATTGAGCTGAACATCCCATGTGTGTGGGAAGTCTCCAGCCCTTCTCTCTGTGTTTGTGTCAGAGGGATCTGCCTCAGGAAAATACAAGGCAGCAAAATAATTCCAGGTTATAGAATTATAGAACTGTTTGGGGTGGGAAGTAACTTTAAAGTTCATTTAGTCCCATCCCTTTCTTCTGTAGCTTTTCAGTGAAGAGACACAAAGGATGGAGGTGAAGGGGAGTGTGTCCAGAGAAGAGAAGGGTCTGGAGCACAGGTCTGACAAGAAGCAGCTGAGGGAGCTGGGGAGGGCTCAGCCTGGAGAGAAGCAGGTTCAGAGGGGACTTTCTTGCTCTTTACAACCCCATGAGAGGAGGTTTTAGTCATGTGGGGGTTAGTCTTTTCTCCCAGGTAATAAATGACAGGATGAGAGGAAACAGCCTCAGGTTGTGTCAGGGGAGGTTTAGATTGGATATTAGGGCAAAAAATCCTCACTGAAGGGGTGGTCAGGCCTTGGAACATCCTGTCCAGGGCAGTGGTGAAGTCCCCATCCTTGGAGGGATTTAAAAGCCATGTGGATGTGACACTTGGGGTCATGGGTTAATGGTGGCTTTGGCAGTGCTGGGGGAATGCTTGGACTCAATAATCTTGGAGGTCTTTCCCAACATTAATGATTCAGTGATCCTGAGATTATGGTCTGGGTGTTGAACAGGGAAGTGAAATTTGGGAAGGAGGGAAGGGAAGCATTATGGAGAGCAGAAGCTGCCTTGGTGTGGACTTGGACTTGATGAGAGGGCAAAGACCACAACTCAGCATAAACAGCCCATGGATGATGCCAGCAGCAAATGGTTTGGGAGTGTAGTGGGGTCTCAAAATATGAATCAGGATAACCAAAGTGCTGGGAAGGTGGGAAGGGGATCCTGTTTCTAGATGATCAGTTTTTGCAGGGCTGCATCTCAACCTCCTGGCATGGATCTTCTCACCCCCCATGCCAATTCCTGCTTTACTCCATCCTGCAAATCCTAAGCCTGGTTTGGGAAGGGCATTAGCAAACATTCCAGAGACAACCGTGTCAGCTACCTGTGAAAACCTTTTCCACATATGAAGGGCTGAGTGAGAGGCTCTGGGCATGTCTTGTGTTCATAAAATGGACCAGAGCTTTTGTTGGGTGTCTCCTGGCTTGGGGCAGTTAAATCAGTGACCAGCTGACCTTCTAAATTGCTCAGCCATTGAGAGTTGCTTTTCTTCTGTCTTTCCAGGTCATCTGTAAATATGCAAAAGGTGCACCTGTAGATGTGCAAAATAACTGGCTCACCATGGAGCTGAAAGAAGCCAAAACCTGTGTAAGTACCACCTTTTTGGACTCTCAGGGAGGATTAATTAGCAGCTGGGTTGTGGTTGGAGATCAGTTGCTGCTCTGAGCACTTGAGAAAATGCTCAGAAATGAGAGTAAGTTCATCAAAATAAGATGCAACCAATGTGAAAAGGTGAATGCAAACCCACACTCAGTAGTGTCACCGAGTTGGGCAAATGGCAGGAGGAGAAGAGGTCCATGTGGCCTTCCTCAAGTTGAAGGACCAGCTGAGCCCACACAGGTCTTACAAAAAGTTAAATGGGAAATTGTAAAGGGCACATCTTTCCTTGTGTAAATACAAACAGGATAACCTTTTTGCCTTAATTGAGGGACTGAAATTTTGTTCCAAAACCCAAGAAAAAAATGTGTTGTTCCTCCACAGTTGTTGTGCACTTAGTGAGATCTTGCAACCTCACACTGGGGTGGGGCAGCATCTGACTGCAGAGCAACTTGAAGGCACTGGAGCTGGAATTTGGGACTCATTATGCTCCTTGATGCTGTATCAGCTCTCATAGAAGTCTAAAGTGAGAGCAAAAAACTCCACTTAATTTGTTTTGGACCCTGTACAGGACCAGGGAGTAGCAAAATGTAGTGCCAAGGCTTGGGACAGGAGAGCCCAACACACACTACACACCAAGCCCCCTTCTGGAGGGTGGGCACTGTTTGCTCCTCTTCCTGAGGGATATCCACCTTCCAACTGGTTCTTGTGGAAACTGTGAGTTTCCTGTAATAGGGAAGATGCAATATACTGATAACTTCTAAATAGGATGAGGTTTTAAGTTGATGGTGAAGGGGAAGAGACGCCATCATATGGTTGGTGAGGTCCTGACAGAGTGATGGCATTGATCTGAGCTGTGGGTAGGACTCGGGGTAGGTTTTGGCATTATAGTGCCCTGGTTTCTGGCAGTGTAATAATTGGGAAATTGGCACTTCAGGGACCTTCTCACAGCCTGTGCCATGGGCAGGGACACCTTCTGCTAGACTAGGTTGCTCCAAGCCCCGTCCAACACTTGAACACTTCCAGGGATGGGGCAGCAGGGCAATCTGTGCCAGGGCTGACCACCCTCACAGTCAAGAATTTCTTCCTAGTATCAAATCTAAATCTCTCCTCTTTTAATTTAAAACCATTCCCCTTAGTCCTATCACTCTCTATGTCTTCACCAAGTGAAGTCACACTTTTCATAAAACCTCTTGAGACACAGGCTGAGATGAGCACAATCATTCCTGCTTACACAGCAGCTCTTGAAATTCCCTGTGCCTTGGTGGTGGCCCTGCCTGGCAGCCCTGGAGAGGGCTTGGACATGCTGATAGGTGCTCATGAAGGAGGGGAAGCACCTGTCTGCTGCCATCTCATGGTCATCACCTTCCTGCTGCTGCTGCTGGCTGCAAGTGCTCCTTGCCCACACACCTGCAGAAGTGAAGATGTTCTTTGCATTGAGGATGACTCAGAGGAGGGACCATGATGTCCCAGCAGGAGAGTCTCTCCTGAGACCACCCCTTTCCCTGTGCAGTGTCCACATGGCCTCAAGTTCATGCTGGGAAAACTTCTCATCAAACTTTATACTGAATACAGAAAAACATTTAATCAGATTAACAAGACTAATTTTGGAGCCTGTAAGGACTTAAGATCATGATGGTGTTTATGCTTCTCCCCTTCTTGTGGGCACAGTTATCATAGAATCATAGAATGGATTGGGTTGGAAAAGACCTCTGAGATCATCGAGTCCAACCCTTGGTCCAACTCCAGTCCCTTTACCAGATCATGGCACTCAGTGCCAAGGCCAAGCTCACCTTAAAAACCTCCAGGGTTCAAGAATCCACCCCCTCTCTGGGCAGCCCATTCCAATGCCTGAGCACTCTCTCTGCAAAGAATTTTTTTCTGCTCTCCAACTTCAATTTCCCCTGGCAGAGCTTGAGCCCATCGTGCCCCCTTGTCCTATTGCTGAGTGCCTGGGAGAAGAGACCAAGCCCCACCTGGCCAGAACTTCCCTTCAGGCAGTTCTAGACAGTGCTGAGGTCACCTCTGAGCCTCCTCTTCCCCAGGCTAAACACCTCCAGCTCCCTCAGCCTCTCCCCACAGCACTTGTGCTCCAGTCCCTTCTCCAGCCTTGTTGCTCTTCTCTGGACCCGCTCCAGCACCTCAATCTCTTTCCATGGGGCCACTGTCTTTCCCATGGCTTTGCTGGAGGCTTTTTGGGAGCAGCAATGCACTGGTGAGTTAGGGAATGGGCAATCATCCCAGCCTTGCCTCATCCATCACTCCTCTGTGTCCACTCCCCTGGGCAATGGAGTGTTGGAGCTGGTGAGCGGCGAGTCTGCTCCCCGTTTCCCTTTGATTCCTCTGGGTGTACTAATGAGCCGAATCACTGTGAGTGCAAAATGCCAGTTATGCCTCCAAACAGACACAGAGAGGCTCCAAGGGTGCATCCTCCCATGGCATCGCCCTCCTCAGCTGCCAAAACCACTCCCCCCATTAACTTTCCACTCGTGTTCCCGAAAACTGCGGGCGATTTTATCCCTCCCAAGCGGAGCAGAGAAGGGAGAAGTGGCACTATCTGCCTTCCCTGCTTTGTAGGCCTGGTAAACACGTCCCCAGCCAAATCCTGACAGCAAAGTGAAAAAATCCTTTGCGTCTCACAACCCGTGGGAAAACAGGAAAGTGTGTGCTATAAGGAGAAGTGTTCCAGGAGCAGCTCCAATCCTGGTCTGCAAGAACGAGCCAGAGTTGGGACAGCATTGTACTAAAAACTCGGATCCAGCAAGAAGCCAGGGCAGCATCAAGGGCAACGTGGGGGATATGTCCAGATAACACATGGCAAGGGAGAGGGCACTGTGCAGCCACCCACTCCATGGCTGGGCTCGTGGAGCAGCAACATTGGTGTAGAGACCCTAGGAAAGAGTTGGGATTGAACCCAGGAATTGCAGACATTTCACCCCATCACACCTCAGTTTCTGCAGTAAATCTAAAAAATTTTAAAAAATAAGAAACTCAAACTGTAAATCCTAGAAAAAAAGGCAAATGTACAGTTGGTACCACTTTGTAGACTGAAGGTATTTGATGGGCTGGTTGGTTCCCTGCAAACTTCCTCTTCAGGGGCTGCTTTGAACCAGCAATGAACAGTTTGGTCCATGTTCCCCCATCCTCTCCTTCTCCTTCCTTTGATTACAGCAGGATCCTAATGAGTTTTTAAATAAGACTTACTAGCTCAGTGCCTCACACTCCACAGCATGACTTTTACCAAGGTCGGTCTAACAAGTGTATTTCCAGTTGGGTTCTTCTTTGCTGCCTGGGTTGCTCCCTCCTTGGAAGGGATGGATGTATGGATGGGTGGATGGGTGCCCTGCTCCTCATCCCAACCCCAAAATGAGTGAGGTGAGGCAAGAGGTGATGATGTCAGAGGTGGCTGGTGTAGCCTGAGCTCTTGTTGAGCCACACAACCTGTGGCCACCTCTCGGGGAGTCACTGTCCCTCCTTCCCCGTGTCCTCCACAAGGCTGTGGATGTGCCCAAGGAGCCGACTCGGTGGGTGCTGGGGAGCACCAGAACCTGCTGCAGAAGGGGATACAAAAGCAACAGCAGGAGCACCTGACCCGCACTGTGGGAATTTCTGTGTGACACCCACCAGTCTGGGGTCAGCAGGACATTCCCCGGAGCAGGTGGAGGGTCCCCCTCGCCGAGCAGGGTCGTGGTCCCCCTCGCCCCGTCCAGCTGGCGGGGGTGGTTTGTTGACTCAAGTGCTGTTACCTCATTCGGGGATGTTGGTTTTAGGTCCCCGCCAGTGTGGGAACCGGATTCGAGCTGCTCGGCAGCGCCTCTCAACTCCGGCCAAGGAATGCGAGCGGCTCCGGCCGCGGAGGGGGGAGCTGTCAGGGCATCCCTGCCGGCTCAGCAGCCTTCCCTGCCCCTCTCCAACCCTGGAGAGAGGGTCAGCCCCTCCAGTTCAGCCTCGGAAAGGGTTCAGGCACCGCTCGCCACCTGGCACCGGAGTGGTTTCAGTGCTCAGCTGGTTTTTATCCTTGATCCAATCTTCCTTCCCACCCCAAAAAAAAAGAATTCTAGAAGCTTTTTCTCCCCCCCTCCACAGGGTGGCAGGGAGAGAAGTGGGTTATTAAGGGCTGGGGGAAGGCAGAGCTGCGGCAAAACGCGGGGAAAGAGGATGCAGGGAGGCAGCAGAGGCTTTCCCTGCCTCTGCCGAGCAGAAAGTGCTGCGCAGCCAGGGATTGATCAGCCACAGGACATTCCAAGTGTAGGAGCACAACCCAGCGTCCAGACGCGATAAAACCACCGCCACGACCGAGACACAGCCCCCTCCTCCCTGTCCTGCTGGGAACCAGCTTTCTAGGGAATGCCACCTCGCCACAGTCTCGTCTTGCTGCCTGGGGGCAAATTTCCCACGCAGCTCTTTCCCCGGGAACGCACCTGGGATGGTACAACACCCGAGAGACCTGGGAGAGGTTTGTCCCGGTGCAAAGTGAAAGGACAGGCGGGGCCTCGCGGTGCTGAGCTCGCCCTCGCACTGTACCCCCGACCGACCTTCCGCCCCGGCAAGTGCTTCCTGTCTCCAGTGCTGCTTCCCAAATATTTAGATAAGATGGGTGAGATTAGGTGCCTTCCTCGGCCGGGCAGCTCCCATCCTTGTGGTGCAGCAAGCAGGATGCTGCCGGTGCAGGGAGGTTTGGGGTGATGGAGCTGGCAGGAGCAGAGACTTTCCCATCCAGACACCTGGTTTCAGCACGGATTGAGGACTTCTACACACAGGCGAGACCTTGTGCATGAGCATCTGTGCACGGAGGAGCATTTTGCATATAACCCCTGTGAGGGCCAGGTTTGTGCATGGAATCATAGGATCATTAAGGTTGGAAAAGCCCTCTGAGATCACTGAGTCCAACCATTAACTCAGCACTGTCAAATCCACCTCTAAACCTTGTCCCTCAGTGCCACATCCACACCTTGGGATCTGTGCATGCAGAAGGGTGATCATCTATACCTTAGTGAGCTTTCAGCTGCTACAAAGCCCTGAGCAGATACAAGAAGCCTTTGGAATATCTCAGACGGAATGTGGGCTCCACTGGTGGGTGGAGCTGACCAGGCTATTTCCCCCAGGGATGCTCCAGTTTGCTCCAAGAAACTGTGGATGCCCCATTCCTGGAAGTGTTCAAGGCCAGGTTGGATGGGACTTGGAGGAATCTGGCCAAGTGGAAAGTGTCCCTGCCCATGGGAGGGGTGTGCAACTAAATGATGTTTTAAGGTCCCTTCCAACCCAAACCATTCTGTGATTCTGTCCAAAACCAAGACACTGTCTCTTGCTCTTCCTCACAAAGCAGCTGGGAAGCTCTAGGGAGGACCCTCCATGCTGGTGGGGACAGAGGGTAGAAATGCAGGTAGTAGAAAGGCTGAAGGTGCCTGTGAGGGGACAGCGGGGCTGCCCAGCCCTGCCCTGCTCCCAGTGTGGCCCCTCAGCCTCCCCAGCCCCCCCGTCCTGCTTCCCTCAGGGACCTGCTATTCCTGTAAGGCCGAAAGCTGCAGCTCACAGATAAGGCTGGTGCAGGGCCCCGGTGGGGAACGGCAGCCAAGAGCTCGGCGGCTCGTAAAGAAACTACTTTTAAACTTTTCCTGTTCCCTGGGAGGGCCAGCGGCAGCTGGGCAGTGCAGAGGGATGAGAGAGGATCACAGAATCCCAGGGTGAATTAGGTTGGAAAAGACCTCTGAGATAACTGAGTCCAACCTATGACTGAACACCACCAAGTCAACTGGACTGTGGCACTGAGCACCACATTCTGCATTCCCTTGAAGGGCTCATTCTTAAGAAACGGGACATCTCCCATCCCTGGAGATGGGGCGAGGTGTTCCTGGGCAGTCCTGGGGGAGGGGGACAGTGCTGACCCTTGCTGTCACCACAGGATGAGTGGAGGACTGCGAGTGCCAACATCTCCTTCTTTGAGAGCTTGTGCTCGACGAGCTGGCACGTGTTCAACGCCTCCAGGGAGACGTGCACGGTGACACTGATGTCACAAGAGCCCCAGTCCCAGCACTGGTCCATGCAGGTGGTCCTGCATGGTGAGTATGATTCCACCCTCCTACCCAGACTAGGAAAGGGTGGGACTGGTAGGGGATGCAGATGGAGGCTTGGGAGAACCCTCAGGTCTACTGGAACTTGGCCAAGGGGCTCCATTCCTTGGGCTACTCCATCTCATTGGCTCTGAGGAGGCACAGTGACCTCAGAAATGAGCTGTTCTCTCCCAGGAATGCACCAGATCCCTCCCCGATCCATGATGTGTAAAGGTAGGGGGCAGCTTCCAGGATGAAAAATTCCTCCCAGGTGGTTGGAATCCAGTGCCCCATTCAAATCCTGCCCCAAGGAGCCACAGGAAGGAGTTTCTTGCCCACATCACAGCCCTTTGGGGAAATGCAGCTCAGCCCTGGGATGCCCAAATGTTGGTGTATGACCAGGGTGCTGGGCAGATGGAGACATTCTGCTGCCATAACAGGAGGGCAGGAAGGCCTGAGCACCACCTTCCTCTTCCTTGTCATCAGGGCAGGAGTCAGGAGGGGAGTCCAGCCTCCAACACCTACCCTCAGGCAAGGCAGGTGGGCACTGGGGACTAATCCTGCACTGCTGTGGCATGGCCTGAAGGAGCTGGTTACAGCCTCTAACTGGTCTGCCTCATAAACCACCCCATGGAGATATCCCCAACCCACTGGGGCTGGGGGATGGTGGGGACTGGGGGGTGTCCCCTTCCAAAAGATCCTGGCTCCTTGTCTGGCTGTGAAGCACCTAAAAGGGTTGGCTTCATCCACCTCCTCCAGAAAGGGGATCACCCCACTGACCAGGGGAGAGTGCCCCCTGTCCCCCCACCTTGTGCTCATTGCAGCCTCTTTCTTCTCCCAGTTCCTTTGCACCCTGAACACATCCTGGAGGAGCTGGAGACGAAGGACAAGTTAGAGGAGGTGAGTTTGTCATGGGTGGGAGTGGAAGGCTTAGACAAAATTAATTAAAGAAGCCCTGCCATTGAGTCATGAGGTGCAGAAAGGTCTCCTTTGCTTTCCAAACCCCTTCTTAAAGAGGAGTCCAGGTGTGGCTGGATCCAACCTCAGCCTTTAGGATTATGTCAGTGGTTCACATTTAAGGAATTACAGAGGTGGGATTGAACCACTTTGTCTCGCAGCTTGTAATGGTTGGCAAAATGAGAATATTTATATAAAATGAATTTATTATTACAAATGATCAGACAAATATCTTAATCAGAATTATTTACTGCACAATATAAAAAGCTAAAATCTACTAGTAGAGTGTAATATAGCATAAAGTGTTATAGCATAAGATAGAACAGAATATCGAAGCAAGTATTAAAGCAATTATATTAATGCTGGCAAAAAGGAAATAATTAATAAGTAGAGATTTGATGTAACTCACCCAAACCAGTGCTTGTGGGAAAATCTCTTTCTGTCAACCTCAAGATGTGTCCCCAGCAAGGTGAGGAATCTCCACACACCCCAAGAAGGGTTATGTCAGAAGAACCTGCCTGTATGAAAGGGGATTAGACTTTCACAGTGTAAAGTGGTTGGTAGTCACAGATCTATAGGCCGGCAGACCAATTTATCTGTCAAATCCTGTTTCAAAAACAGGATGTGTATCCAAAGTCTGGTGAACCGGGATGGTTTTAGCACATTTTATCACCAAGTCAGCACCCTGGCACCAGCTGAGCTTGTCTGAGAGCCTGCACGTGGCTTGCATAGGATGCATTCTCTGGCTGGATTTTAGATCTTATCAGGGTGGGCCTATCCTGCCACAGGGCTGCTGGTCACCCCACAGGTGGTGCCTCAGTAGCCTGACCTGTCCCTTCTGTGGCAGCTCGGCATCAGCATCGCCAACATCACCAGTGACAAAGCAGACAAGGACATGATAATCAACGACGAGTTCAGCACCCCCCTGATCATCACCATTGTCACCCTGGCCGGGTCCCTGCTGCTCGTCGCCGCCATCTACGGCTGCTGCCACCAGCGCTTCTCCCAAAAGAAGGACCAGGTGAGGTGGCAGGGGGTGGGACAGGTATCCTGAGAGCTTTTCATCACCTTCAGGAGATTGAGGTTCATCAGTGTTGCTGTCCCTGCTGGTGGAGACATCCTGGCTTGCTCAGCGGGCACCACCCTCACGTGTTGCTCAAGGGTTGGTTGCCTGAGTGCTGTGGGTGCTCCAGAGGGGCAGAAGCTGCTCCCTGGGGGTGAAAGCAGCCAGGATGAAATGCAGAAATATGAGAAGCTGGCAATAGGGTACAATGATAAGAAGCACCCATCCCTGCTGCCACACCCAGGGCACAGGGCAGCAGAGCAGCATCCTTGGGTCATAATTTCAACAAGAAAGGCTTTCTTAACCCAAAACCCCACTCCAAAATCATCCATACACCCTCCAGAAATTTCTTGAAGTATTTTATGAGTAGTGAGAAGGGCTGGGTGCCCAGAATCACCCTGATGCCTTCCCAGGGGTGCCAGGGAGACTGAGGCTGTTTGCAGGGTGGTGGGGAGCAAGGAGAATGTCTGCAGGAGGGCATCGACACTGCACAGCTCAGCCTTTGCAGAAGCTGGGCCAGGGCCAAATTTCAGAGCAGCAGCAGGAGGATTTAAGGAAGAACAGAGATGGAAGAAGAAAATAGTGTAATTTTTATCTCAGGAAGCAATTCTGGGTGATTTTAGTGCATCATTCACCTGCAAGGACTGGCCATTCCTGCACCCTGTGGCACCAGCACCGAGGTTTTCATTGGTCCCAGCTGCTCTTGCTGAGGATTCAGCTCCAGAACAGACATGAACAGAAAGAGGGGAGGTGGGGGGGGGAGATCAAATTATGCAAACAGAGTAAACCACCCTCCCAATGGAGAACAAACTCCTGCATTCAAGTCATTTTCCCCCAGACCAGCTCATCCTTCCCCAGGGATCCCAAATTTTACCCCTCAGGGTTAAGGCAGCCTTTGCTTTAGATATTTGCAGTGTAAAGGAGATGAACACAGGAGGCAGGGAAGAGCAAACCAACACCAACATCAGAATTGTCTGTACTTCCAAGGCTTGATTGTTTGGGAAGAAATGGGGAAGGATGCAAGACCTCAATGATGTTTGACTTGTGTTGTCATCCCCTTGGGGTTTCATCATCCCTTGGATGAAAACTCCCTGCCTGGGGTGAAAAACATCCCAGCAGGGACAGGGAGCAGCATTACACTCTTGCCACACATTGCTCAGAAAACAGATAGAAATAGGGTATTTTTAGGGATGGGAATGGATGTCCCTCAAATAACCTGATGCAGAGGAATGGGACCAGTCCCAGTTGGATGTTCTGGAGGTAAATTCCCACCAGGCACAGGGTAAAGTAGCACAAGCAAAGCAAGGGATGCAAGTTCCGAAAAACAAAACACGTTTCTCCTTCCTGGCTTTGTTTTTGGGTGGTTTATTTTATTTTCCTCCTGCTGCTTTTTCCAAAAATGACTTGAAAGCTTTTTTTTTATTTTATTTTTTTTTCTCCAACCCTCCCCTCCCTCCCTTCCCCCTCTGTTGTTTTTACCTTGGAAATACCCAGCACATCCACCCTGATCTCCCCGGGTTTGATGATGGACATGTGGCCCTGATCTTTAATGTGAGTTCCACCACAGGGGTTGGAGGGGCGGGCGCCGCGTCCGTAACACCCTCAGCTCTCACCTCCGGCGCTTGGTAGGGCCCAGTAGCTTTTAACAGGACTAAAGCCTACTAAAGCCCAGCTTAAAGCCCCCTCCCCTTGCTGCACGGCCCAGGGGTGCCTTGCCATGGCGGGAGAAAGCGCTGCCCAAGCATCCATCTATCCATCCATCCATCCGGGGTTGGACCAGCGATCCCAAAGGGAAGCAGCCCCTGGGAGAGGCCAGGTGTGTCCTCTGCTTTCCATCCCACCATCCCTGCCCACATTTCCTCCTGCCACGAGCAGCCCAAGGGCCCCCCAGCAGCGCCTTTGCAGCCCCTCTGCTAGCACCAAGCCCTGCAGTTTTCCTTCTCCATCCCTTTCCTTCTCCATGCATTCCCTCCCACTCCTCTCTCCTGACATTTACTAGGAGCACTGTCATAGACCAAGCTGTAAATTGAGGCAGATTTTAATAGGAGTGCCTTTCACTCCCCCAGAAAGGGCTGACCAAGGACTGCAGTTCCCCACTGAGTTCCTCTAGGGAAGGATGGGGATGAAGGAGCTCAGGGGGATACAAGATTAGGATGGGCTGGGGGTCTGCCGGGAGACAAAGGGTTGAGTTGGAGCCTGAAGCACATCACACCAAAGGACCAGGGTGGTCAAGTGCCTGCTTCCATCTTTCCCTGCTTGGTTTCCACCAAGAGCTCCAGGATGAGGAGGGATGATGCTTAAGGAGATGCTTAAGATCCAGCAGATTCTGCAAGGTGGGACCTGCCCCTGGGTCAAGGAGGAGAATAATAATAAAGCAGCTAAAATGGGGCAGGGTGGGAGAAAGAGGGAGGGGAAGAGCAGAGTGGAGTTAGGGAGGCAGTTGTTGGGATGCAGGGTTGGGGTGAGGCAGCAATACTCAACCTCTTCACAAGGTCCTGGGTGCAGCTGAAGCTGGAGCTGCTCCTGGAGGTTTTCCACATGTCTCTGGCTGCTCTTTCCTCCCTTCCATCATTAGCAGAGTCTCTCTCTTGCTAGCTCCATGCTACCCCCTCGCTGCCCCCAGCCTCAACTTCACTGTGAAAGGCTCCATATGTAGTTATATAAATCTATATGGGGCACCTGTCATGGCTGGCTGGGAGGTGACAGGCCCAAGGTGACACGCACAGCATGGCCAGGGTGTTTTCCAGTGGGGTTTATGGTTTTTTTTTCCTCATAGCAGCGCCTGACTGAGGAGCTGCAGACCATGGAGAATGGCTACCACGATAACCCCACGCTGGAGGTGATGGAGACCTCCTCTGAAATGCAGGAGAAGAAGGTGAACCTCAACGGTGAGCTGGGGGACAGCTGGATCGTTCCTCTCGACACGCTCATGAAGGAGGACCTGGAGGAAGAGGAGGACACACATTTATAGGATGCAGAACATGATCAAGCAAAAATGACCACCACTCCCTGCAAAAAAACCCCTTAAATCCCTATACACACACACAGATCTCCAAATAAAGCAAAATTGTCCCCTCCCAAAAATAGGAAATTCCTTAATGAACCAATCATGGCCCCTTGTGCCACCATGTAGGTTGCAGGATGGAAGAGGAAAGGACATGAGAAGACACCTCTGGGGCACATCAACAAAAGCCACTTTGGTGGCCACACAAAGACAAGCATCCTCCATCCCCCACCCACCTACCACACCAGGCCTGACCAGCCATGGGCAAACAGGGTGGCTTAGCTCCTGAGGAGCTGCTGGTGTCTCCTCCAAGCATGTCCTCTCCCGTCCCACGTCCGACCACGCCAACCGCATCCTTCAGCTACCGAGCGACTCAAAAATGAAGAGAAATAAAGCCAACAGGATGGGAGAGGGAGCACATCTGACAGCAAACCAGCACCTGGCAATTACAGCTCGAGAAACCCTCTGGCCCATGCTGTTCACTCTGCCCTCCCTGACACCCAGGTATGGAGTGGAAAAAGCTGGAACAGCCTGTTCTTTTCTAATCCAGTGTCCATCCTCTCCCCACAAACCGCCGGTTAAAACGCACAAGAGCTCCCTCGCTGTGCCATGGGCAAGTGGATGCATCCAGGCCCAGTGGGAGGGGAGGGATGCAGCAGTGCCAAGTGATGCTCAGCCCTGCCACCCAGGCCTGTGGAACAGATCCTGCACCCACTTGGAGACCAAGAGAGAAGCAGCAGCTTCTTGTATGGATGGGCTGAGATGGGCAGGGAGAGGGAAAGGAGTCGTTCCTTGAGTTCATCCCTCTTAGAAATGAGTGTAGAGATCAAGAGCAACACCAGGAATAATGTTGGGGGTTTTGTGGTGTAGGAGTCCAGCTTTGGTGCTGCATTTCCCTACAGAAAGGTCAGTTGCCTTCCAGGAATTATGGCCTTCATCCATCCTCCCATGAGACCACGGGTTATGAGCACCACCACAGACTGTGATTTTTGTGCTCATGTTTTCCCATGTGAGCAGCAGAAGAGGCAGAGGAGCAGCAGAGGCACGAGCCAGGCAGCTCGATGGTATCCAGGGTTTTCCACCAGTACAGCCCTTGGTGTTTCCTCCCTTGAGATTTGTAAGATCAGTCTTCTTCACAAGGCACTAAAAAACCAGACCTGCAAAGCAACTTCCAGCACAGCAGCAAGGTTGGGACTGGGCTTTGTCCTGCAGCCTTGGGCTTGTCATCCAGGTCTCCCTTTGCTGAAGGCCATAGAGGGGAAAAGAAAAACATGGTTGGACTGAGGCTGTTTCTGGTTTTCTGCTCCCTATCACAGGAGTGATACTAAGCCAGTAAGTGGCTCTAAAAGGATGGGGAGAGTTTCACACCTTTGCTCTGGCTCTGATGAAGCAGCTCAGCCCTGTCAGAGTTAGGGATTCATCCTCCAGCACACAGGAAAGAGAGGAGAGGACCAGCAGGTCACCTGGGTGAGCACATCTCCCAGCAGGAGGATGGTGGTTGTCCCAAGCCCCCTGCAAACCAGAAGAGCTGCGGATAGAGCAGGGTCTGAGCACAGCCCTGCCTCTCCCCTACTTGTCATAAACTCTGCACTCTTCTCAGGCACAACAAGGAGATTTCCTTTGGGCTGTGCCACTGAGTCAACACGATTGGGATCCACTCCCTGAATGAGGGGAAAAGCAGAGCCAAGCAATGGGAAACTTGGAGAAACCCAGGTCAAGTTGGTCCTCAGGAGCACTCAGGAAGGAGAGGGTCGGGGTGGTTCTCTCAGCCCCAGGACAGGCGCTGGCAGAAGATACAAGTGGCTCTTCCCCCTTCTGTCCTGCACCGAAGGGCAGAGTCTGAAGTGTTCAAACCTTTCTATTTTTGTATGTAAATATTCCTGCTCTTCGTTAGCGATGTATTCCGCACACTCCACTTACTGTGCACTGCACTATGGGGAAGTCATTTTGGAGGGGAGGGGAAATAAAGTCAAATAAAATTAAAAAAGAAAGGAGAAGCTGAAGGCCAGCCTGGTGGGGGCTCAGAATTTGACACAAAGCAGGAAGACACCTCTCACCCAGGTAACCCTGTGCCACGGCTTTGTCCCTGCTCCGGCAGCATCAAGTTCAGCTCTTTAACGTGGCTCCAAGACTCAGAGAACCGGTCTTGGCATCCAAAATTGCCTCCACGAGTGTCCTGGCTTCCCAGTTGCCCTGACAGGTGAGCAGCAGGTGGGTGACCTCCTGGCTCTGTCCTTCCCAGATAATAACTGCAGTGAAAACACAGAGCAGCAGCGATGCCGTGGCTGCGGGGCTGCTGCTCCATGAGGACACCCCTGGCACAGCATCTCCAGGCAGTCGGGCTTTGGCATGTGCCTGAAGATTCCCCCTTCCCAGCAAAGAGATGCCAAAGTGCTTTTAATGAATCAGGTCCAAAGACTTTCCAAGAGAACCCTATGAAGGCCTGAGATCAAGTAACCTTAAATCTTCCCGAGCAGAGACCAGTGAACATATTAACTGCTCAGCAAGTGCTTATAGTGATTTATATTTGAATAGGAATTGTACATTTATTTATTTTTCCAGACACCATATTTTTAAACCACTAATATTTTATAGTAGATTTTCCTTCCCCTATTTAAAGAACTATTTCCACAGGAAAAGAAAACAGTATTTTTTTTTCTTTTTATGTTGAGAACATTCTTTTTGGGAAAAAAAAATCAGGTAGGAAATGCAGCAATGAGCATTTTGGCCTTAACCCTTCCCTTTGTAGGCTGTAGCCATAATTGTTAGACCAAAAATAATAAACAAAAAAAAATAAATCTACCCAGGCATTTCCTTCCCCCCTGCCCCTCCTCCCTTCCCCACGCTCCTCTTTTCTCCCCCAAAACAGCTTTAACATCCAGCATGTTGTACAAAGAGATTATTGCTCTTACCTTTGGGAGAGAGTTTTACAAGCAGCTCAGAGGTCCTTGCAAGAGACTTTTCTATTTTCAGTATCACGAGGAATGTGTAAATACTTTAGGACCATTTTATCTCCCGCTCTCAGTGCCATGACCCAACTGATGAGGTTGAAACTGTGACTGTTGCCTACAGAAGACACACAGAAGTCATAATCCATCAGGGACTGGAGAAGGAAAACCTAATTCCCAAGGTGGCTGCCTGTTGAACCTTGCACATATACTAGAGCTCTTATGTACTGTGTAGCAGCATCTCTCACAGGGACAGGAGTCTGATTTACACTGGAATTTACTGAGGAACTGGATTGTAGAGATTATTCTTGCATTTTCCTACAAATATATTTTGAAAGCATCATGTATTTCTGTCAATAAACATTCTTATGTAAGAGACTCGTTTCCTGGCTGAGTGAGAAGAGGGTGGACAGGGCAGAGCTTGTGCTCCAGTCACAACTTTCTGCTCTGTAGGTGTTACATGGGAAAACATTGAACAGTGGGAGCAAAACCAACCCAGACCTTCAAGGTAGCCAGGCATGGAAGAACTGGTAGTTATCCCATGCAGAAGGAAGTCTGACAGTGCTGGAAAACTTACCTTAATTTATAAACCAGATGACTCAGAGGGGTGGGATGCTGGGTTGGTGTGGGTGAGGGCAGCCCCACCACAGCCAGAGCATTTGTTTGAGCTGTTGGTGCCTTCAGGCTCATAGAGGGAAGGGAGAGGGAACTCATTTCTGCATTTCATCCCACTCACTCCTGATCTGCAGCCTCTCCTCACTCTCAGGTCAGGCTATGGAGAAGGGAATCAAACCTCACACTCCTAAGCCAGGAGTGGCATCACTCAAGGGCAGCAGCAGCGTGGGCAGTTCAGCACCTCAGTTTGCCTTCAAGTGCCCAAAATAAAACATTTTGTTCAAGGTTAAGTTCTTGCTTATGTAGAGAAAAAAAAGAAATTTGGTTTAAATCAAATATTAAAAATCAATGGTTTGCAGCAGCTTATGTTCCTCCATGTTCCTCCTCAATAAAAGGTGCTGTAAATGTTAGAACACTCTGGATTTATGGGACACTGACTCTGCTCATCAGTGATGTCAGGGAACAGAGCCAGACATAATGCACCACTGGTTTCACAATTTCTCCACCACTACAAGACCTTCACAGACATTTTTCCATTCTCAGATGCGATGTGTGAACAAACAGATCTTAAATAAACACTCTTGCTGGCATATACATTTTTATTAAGAAAAAAAATGAACAAAATACATTCTCTCCTTATGTACATTACATACAACATAACTACATTTGTAGATATTCCTTGTATCACTCATTCATTTATGTACAGCATGGGGCTCACACACCAACCCAGAAATCATCAAAGATGATTTATGCCAAGGAAGAAAATTAACAAAGACCATCCATATAGAAAAGGGTGGGATGGGCAATCACCAGAGTCCAGGAATGATTCCTGTAACCACCATGGGCTCAACACAGGACTAGTCAATATTTAATTTGCCTATTAAAACACATGAGTAGGTCACAGTGTTCATCACCCCATGGATGCTCCTTTCCAGCCCGGGGCTGTCCACACCTGTCAGCTCAGCTCTCCTGTGCTCAGGTGTCCCAGACAACAACTGCAGGACAGACACCAGTGGGAATTCAGACAGACACCAGAGGCTGCAGAATGGCTGTAGAGAGGCCAACACTTCGAGCTGGGGGCCAGAACAGAACAAAAAGGGCCAAACTGTGGACAAGGGGTGGGCACTCACACTTCCAGCACTACACAGGGATAACCAGCTTTTGGGGACCACACGAGGGTGCAGAGATGAGATAATGAACACTGAAGGTCCAGACAAACAAACCACCACACTGTACAGTGCTACCATCAGAGTAGAGGCAACAGGTCAACAGTCAAAAAACCCACCCCAACCAGGGGGTGGTGTCCAGCCAGCTCCCTGGGGTTTGATCCCAAGATACCCAGATGCTGTCCATGCTATCAACTCACCAAGGAGGGATAATGGCAACAGCTCCAAAGGGAAATGGTTTAACAAGGCTCAAAACTCCCCAAATGAGACATGCTGCATCTCAGCATCTGAATGCACAAGATGCACACAACCAGCAGCCCACAAGGATGGGAATATCATCTCCAATTAACAGGGAAGGAGCCCACAGACTTTCATTTTTTGCCCCTCAGCAAATGGTCTGTGCAGTTCAAGGGCTTTAAGGCTCAAGCCTCCCATAAACACATTCGTTTGTGTAATTAAACTCATTTCTCTGGCTTATGGTCTCTCCAGCATCCCCTCATTTCCTGCTGTGGAGGAGGGTCTGCTGGAAGACAGCAGAAATTCCAGCTTTAGTAAATAGTAACAGCTACTAATAACAAGGGGCTTGTTTTCTTTTCCACTACCCAGCACAGCAGCTTCTGTAGTGGAAAGTGTTTCACACATCTAAAGATCAACGGGAGGGAGGGGAGGAGGAATAGGAATGATGAGGGAGATGAAGGGCAATATTCACTCTGCACTGCAAGTTTGCATTCCCAAGGACCATAGGAGATGAGAGGGGAAACCAAGCCAGCAACACAATTGTTCTCCATTTTCCCCTTTTAAGAGCTGATTTTTTTTGTCAAAACCTCAAAAAAATTATCACTTTTCAGCCTCAAAACGGTTTCTTTAAAGAACAGACCCTGCTGTTCACACGCCACAGCACTTCTCTGTTTAGTGAAACAGTGAGTAATTGATTGAATCCCTTGGTTACCAAGTCAGGATATTTAAAGTGTATTTTCCCATCACTGGGGAGAAAAACCTACCCCTTGGTGTTTGGGATGTGGAGATGACAGCAACCACTGGAGCCACTGTTGTGGTCTAGCCTCCCCACTATTACATTAATTAAAAAGCTCCTAATCTCCCTCAGTCTCACTGGCAGCTTTCATCAGAAAGCTCAGAAGAGTTTTAGGTTTCAACAATCCCTTAAGGCAGCCAGACCTGATCCAAGAGCTGATGGTGCTGCAGCACCTCTGCTCTGTCTGAGCAGGGTTAAGCCCATCTGCCTTCCTTGCAACTGCTGTGGAGGGACATGAGAGAGAATAAAATTAGTCTGAGTGTCTCTGGTGTCTTTGGGGTGCAGGGGAGGGGGCCAAGCTCGAGGTGAAGCTCCAGGACTCCAAGATGCTGGTATTGCATCACTTCCATTTGAAAAAGAGCCAGAGAATCCAGCTCAAGTGAAAAAAATCAGCTCCAAACAGCAGAAGCACTTTCTAAAGAGTCTTTAAAGTCCTTCCATAGACACATCTCACATGGGCCACTGCTCTATTATCCCTAAGCCTCTTTCTCTTCCCATTCCCTCTGCCCTGCTACACTGCAGAAATAAACCAAACACCCAGCACAATACCAGCTGTTTGCCTTCACCACTGGAAGATTTGGGGTGATGAAAGCAGGTGCAGGACCCTTGGACAACTCTAGGGTTGGTATCATCAGCCTTTTTCTTCTGTTGAACAACTACCACACCCTTGGGGCCAGGCAAAACAAACCCTGGGCCAGGAGGGAAGGCTCAGCCCTGCACAGAATGTGGGGTCAGGGAGGGGCACAAGCAAATCTTGCTGCAGTGGGAAATCGGCTCCCACACTTCCCTGTCCTTCCCCAGGATGAAAAACAGTCCTGGAAAGAACAATGCAAATCACAAGGATCCTCCCTGTTTCAGAGACTGTTTCAGAGGCAGCAGGAAAGAGTTTTGCAAAGGAAGCAACTAGAGGATGATGAGAGATGGAGAAACTGATGCCTCAATAACCACCACGCAGCTCTAACCTCTAATTCTCCAGTTGGTATCCAATAAACTCAGGGAAGTCTGAAGGCATTTCAACAGCATGAACAGCCACACAGGGAAAGAAAAGTCAGAACAAATGAGGGAATAACCAAAGAACCATGCTTTGACCATCACATCTTCTAGTGGTAAGATTTTCCTTTCAAATTAATAGCAAACCCAAAAATCTACAGTGATAGAGCCAATTCTGAGCTATTCACTCACATTCTTGTTTTCAGGAATGAACTGTGATGCCACACTGGAGCTGAACTGATTTCTGACAGCACTCAGAGTCTCCAGGTCATCAGTAGAAGCTGTGCTGACTTAGAGCAAACAGCTGGAAGCCAAGACAACATGTAGCTCTGTCTGCACCAAGTATAAATTAAGATTTCAGGGCACTGATGTGATCCACTGACAGCAGCCCCAGCGAGTGGCTGTGGGTGTTTGGGAGCAGAGCACTGAATTTGGGTCACAGTAAGTGTCTGGAGTTCATCCCTGCCAAATGGAGTCCATAAAAGCAAAGGAGACAGCAGCAACCTTCAGGATCCGTGCTTGGGGAAGATGCTGCCTTGCAGATCTCCACACCTAAGCCACATAGCTGGAATTACATCCAACCCACACAAACACCTCTTTGGAGGTTTACATGTATAACCAAAGCACACGTGGATAATCCCAAACTCCAGCCAGTTCTTTGACCTCTGCCAGGAATGCCAAAGGATACCTGCTGGCATTGCCTGTGAGGTTCTCCTGGGGGACTCTCCAACAGCAATAAGCAGGTCATTAACTGGCTTCCACTCCAAAACCACATTTGGATCCATTGCCCATAGACAAAAGCATCTGGAGTCAATTTATCCAAGCACTGAGCCATGGACTGTTATCGTGGTTCCACTACAGTAAACCTACTTTTTCCACTCCAACTTTTCATTAGAATAGAGGCTTTCAGTAAAACAGGGATTTTGCCTTTAAGCCATTACCACAGCTTGAATCATTTCCAGTATAACCTTTTCCATGACAGGATATGATCAGGTCTCCCATTCCCACAGGAGCTGAGATACACTAAAAAGCTTCTGACAGCACATTTACATTTCAACAGTATTTACAGCTTATATACCACTACAATCCATACCAAGAACAAGCCAAATAGTTCTTAAACTCTCCTTTCACAAAATAAGACCCATCTCCAAATTATCACATGTACTTATTAAAATAGGCCACGCTCAGAGTTTCTATAATCTTCCCCCTAAAACAAAACACCAATAATTTTCCTTTTTAACTGGGCCCACCTCTGTTTCTGTAATAAACACAGCTATAAAACAACACAAGCACTTCCAGAGACATAACATGAACTGCTTTTACTGTCAGGACTTCACTTGACAATAGCCAAACATTCCTTAACTCCAAGCCAACTAATAAGCTGAAATTCAAAGCTTACATGGGGGCTCAAGGTTTCACAAGATATTTTTCCACTTTTAAAAACAAAGAGACCGAATGGAATCATATCTAATAAATTTTGCCATTTTCCCCAGAAGTGGCACAGTGTGACATCCACAGAATTGCTGCCTGTCCAGAGATGTAGGTTGCACAGAAGTAATTAAATTTAGAAGTTTCACTTGATAAGCTCTACAAAAGTATTTCTTTCTCAATTCTGAAAGACAGGAGGCAGCAAGAAAACCATTAATATTTGTGTTACCCTCCTGCATTTGAAACAAGCAGCACTAATGCTCATCTTTCTCACAGCAAGGGCAGCAAAACAAGTTTCAAGTGTTCCTCAGAACTCTGCTCGGAATCCATCACTCCCCAGTGCAGCTTGGCACAGGTTGGCACAGCAGGGCAAGATCAACATAAGATTCTTGTCACACACAAAAAAACTCCCTTTGAAAAATTTGCACACATCAGGAAAATGATTCAGAAAACAGCTGTTCCACAAAGCCCTATGGAAAACACTCTTCCAGACTCATTACTCGGCTTTGGAAGGAGCCTCTTCTGGAAGAAGACCCAGCCAGTGGAGACCTGGACACTCGTGGCTGCCAAATAAAGGAACACACAGATGAAGCTGTGGCATTCCCTGGCCACCCCCCTGCAAATAGGTGGGTCCAAATAATTTGCTTACTGACCCCTTAATCACTAAATTTTTATCCTCAAATCCCTAAATTTTCAGGCTTAGTTATTATAATCAGTGACCAAAAAAGTTTCAGCAGTTTCATTTTTCACTCCAGGACAATTCACAAAAGGGAAGCTTTCCTATGCTCTTTAGGAAAATTCCCTACTTTCACTCCAGTTGCCACTAGACAAGGCAATACCTCAGAAAAGCTTTTCCAATTGGGTGTTCCCAGACTGATTTTCCAAATTTAGAGTAAGATTTTGCTAAGTGATGCTCTGGTAGGAAGCTCCAGCCTGATCCCTGAGCTACCAAGTATCTTGTGTGCACACAGAGCCACCCTGGGCAAACAGAACTCAAATTCCAGATGTTTATTCACACAACCATACAAGATGCCATTGAGGGAAAGAGCAAACTGAACTTTTCCAAGACAAAGTTCTTCCTCATTATACTCGAAAGAGATGATAAGAATAAACACATCATAAATATCTAAAAGAGTCAGAAGATAAAAATCATGATTATTTTCAATGAACCCTCTGCATCACCCTTCAGGCCTCCCTGGATCAATAATGATCAGTGGGATCCTCAAAAATATGGCTAAAGAAGGTGGCTAAAGTCTCCTGATGTTTTAGCAACACCTAAGAAGGTCCTTCTGCCACATGAAAACATTTTGGGTCACACTGCAAGAGCAGCACTTGCTCAGAGAAGTCATTTTGGGAGAACTCTCAAGAACTTCTGCCTTGTGACTACTATGAGGAGTTGTGTAAGACAAACATTAACAAACTCACTTAATTCTACCTAATCCAAGTGACAAAAAAAAATCAGTTCTGAAGGACTTCATTACTCTAATAAAAGATGTCACTCTACAGGGACAACCTAAAGAACAACTTATTTTTCCAAAGGGATGATCTACTAATGATATTATAAAGACTGCTGTCAGAGAACCAAACTCACGGATCTCCAAGGATATTTTTAAAAAGCTAAACCAAGACTGAATTCTGGATATATTAAGTTTATCCCACCCTGACTTCCTCCAGCTTTAAAAGACCTACCAGAACTTTGGCTTTGAAGACCCCAGTCCTCATGAATGAGTCCCTCTCTGACAAGGAACGACCCTTTCTTTTGCAATACCTTATTTACAAGTTAACATGGAATTTACAGAGAAAACTACTGTAGTGCAAAGATTATGTGGTGTCAAGTTCATACACAAAGTCACCTTATAATCCAAGGTAAAGGCAAATAGAATATGTTTGTCTTGCCTAAGCTAAAAAGCAGCCTCAGCCACAGCCTGCAAAGCAATGATGGTGAGGTTCAAAGGCTTCTCACGCACAGCTTGTGTATTTATAACCTCGCATGGCAGTGGGCTGTGAAACACTTTCAGGTGGTTGTTTTCAGACCCACTGGGTTTCTTTTCTGTTTGTACTTCAGGATTTCTGTAATGAGCACATCTAATGCTTTCCTGGAATATCACCAGTACCTTTAAAGATCTGCATGTAATTAAATCCAAACTCTCTATGTCGCTGCCTGACAATAACTGGCTGATTTTGAAAGGAAATTTATACTTCACTGCTCAAGAATTTTTGATCAGATTTTCAATCAGGTAGTACAGCACACACCAGCACAAAGAAATAATTCAGTTTTGATTCCGAGCTTTAGGGCTAGAGGAGAAGGAAAGACTCTTGGCAAAGCCACAAGAAGCCTTCCCTTTGGATTAACCTCTCTGGCCACACGGTGCCTCTGCTGCTCAACAAATACTCTGAGGCTGAGCAAATATTTTCTGCTGGTTAATCACCAGCTGTAATCCATGAACTGCACTGGCGTGAGCCGACATCGATCCGCTCGGGATAAAGGCAGGTCAATATTTGATCATCCTGAAGGGCTCTCGTTAGCTGGGACTGTCAGTCCTGCAGAAGCAACTCAAACAAACCATCGATTTACACGATGCTACAAAACTCAGAGCCAGGGCTGCCAGGCTTCACATGAACCCCCACACAGAGGACAACGAGCTTGGATCGAATTTCTGTGACACAAATCAGACCTGACACGATGCACTGCTCACCAGCAACACCATTCACAGCTTTTGGCATTCCTGAACTTCTCCAGTCTGCTCTGTCTAGGTCTGTCTGTTGGCTTCTCATGTGGTCACTCAAGGTGGACACGCATGAAAATTTATGAAGAGCCTGGTTGATCAGAGAACTGTCACAAAAAGCATTTCATCACCTGACTGAAGCTGGAGGATACACAGAGAGATTAAGTGATAAAGGAGCACAACAGCACTAAAATTTTACATACAAGAGGGCTGCAGCATTTTGGTTGGTTGCATTAAAAGTGATCAGTTCCATCTCAATGGAAGCAAGACCTCAGCTGGAATATTCCCCTGGTATCTACATTTGTAGTGTATAAACTCTAATTAGTTAACAAAGCCTCAGCACAGGTAGCACATCATAAAGCAGCGACGTAAAACTTTCTGTGACACTGGGAAAAAAACCTGCCACGTTCCCAAGAAACAATTTCATCACATTTCATTTCCTGCACCGAGTGGAGTCTTCCCCAGATATGTGATTTGCCATCCACTCAAGTGTACAATGTCTGAAGAGTCTCAAGTGACAGGTTAAAACCCCTGCAATTGTACAGTCCTCCCTGAAGACAAGCAAAGCTCGGCCTCCGACATATCGTTCCTTTCTAAGTGATTAAACACTAGTGTGAGTTTTAAAATTTATTTCTAACGTACCAGGACTACAAAAGTCACACAAAGAACATGATAAAGAGGCAATACAGTGCAATCAAAGCAAGCAGACACTCGAGCTCTGAAAAAGACACTTGACCAACTCTTTATTTCAAGAGTCCAAATCATCTTTGCACACACAGGATTTCCATCAAGTTCCAACAGGGGCTGTGAGGCCACGGCAGGTGCAGCAACGATACCTGCCTGGCATGAACATTGCTGGACATAAAGCTTTGCAGTCTCATATAAATATTTACATCTGCCAGTGTGTACTGAGCGCTCACTGACACCAAATGCACAGTTTCTAGTGCTGGGGATGCGTGTCCTTCATTCCACTTCACAGTGCAGCACCAAGCCCTTGCAGTGTTTATTATAAAGAAGGCTTTGAGCAAGGAAGAATATATTTTCTATACATATGCATCAGCTCACTTTCAAAGAGATTTATGCTAAGAAGGCCTCCCTCACATTCAGATCTAGGTCTGGAATGCACTGACAAGTGAGTCAGTTGCACTACATGGGAAGGAGACAAGCTGTTGGGAGCAATGCTCTGTACAGGGACACACGGACAAACGCACACAGAAGCACACGGGAATGAAGACAATCTGCTTCAGAAATCCTACACCCAACCCTGGGTCAGGTTGCAGAGGTTGGGGGTGTGTGTGGTGGAAGCCCCAGTTCTGCTGAGCTCCTGCAATGTTTCCCAGTGGAAGGGCAGAGCAGCAGAGAGATCAATCCCTGACAAGAGGGCCCGTGCGAGTGATGGCCGCACTCCCCTTCACCAAGGGTTTCTCTGAGGTTCCCACTTGCCTGCCAGGTTTAAGTGGAAGGCTCCAGAGGACAGAAGATAGGGATGTAGGGACTCAGTTTAGATCGAGTCTCAGATGCAGCCAGACACAACTGTCAGCTTGATTCTGGGGCGAGGAGACACACGGTTTGTAACACGCGCTCGCCTTCCCACGACACGACGTTACAAGACTCAAGACATAAATTACTTTTACCTCAATGCGTGCCAGTGTCCTGCCAGCAAGTTATTCAGCTGCTGAGGATGGAGTTGTAGGACAAAGCAATATATCATGACTAGCTACAGCTGAGGAAAGAAAAACTTCTCCCCCCTCTTCCTCAGGAAAGCCAAAATAAAACCCATCATCTTTAATCCCAGATGACTCACAAATCTCAGTTTTCCCCCACAGGCAAAATGATCACTGTGTGACTGAGTTTTATTTTTTTCCTTTTCCCCCCACCTTTTCATCTTACATTTGCTAACTCAAAATCCAAAGTCAGAAAAAATATATATATTTAGTCAGAAGTACATCAGTTACATTTTATTAACCTACTCCAAGGGAAAAGCTCCAGGGATTCACCATACAAGTATAAAACCCCTTTCAAACACCTAGGGGTTACTATATTAACTTCATCCCAGCAGTCAATCAATGCAGTAAAAAAATTAAAATACTGAAAATGGATGCTTTTTTCCTCTTCCACATGTCCAGTGATTGCTCCGTTACAGCGTGATGAGGTCCACCAGGTTGCCTTTAGGAGGGGTCATGTTGTCTGGAAAGAAGTTGACTAGTGTGTCAAACAGCTGAGTTCTCTGAGCATACGTGTGGTCAACGTCTGAAAATCCTAAGGGAGGAAGAAACAGGGAAATTAAATCAACCCTCACCATTCTAAATGCTCAGTTTAGCTGTGGAACAGGCCAGTTGTCCATTTAGGACTTAGGCTACTTCTGCCTCCACTAATGAGGCTGCCAGTTCCCCATCCCACCACTGTGTGCACATACACAGAGATGTGTCACCCCAAGCCAGCCATCAAAATGCCATAAAAAGTAATAAGCAAATGCCTGTCAAGCTCATTGACAGCCCTGAAGAAATGGGGGAAGGAGGAGTTCTCAGGGGACTTCTCTGATGTCCCAGAAAACAAAACTTGTGTAGCTATTTTTATTTGGTGCCTCATTTTTTCTGTCCTCAGGCTTTCCTCATGATCTTCACTGCCATAACCAGAACTGCTCCTCAGATTGCTTGAAGTTTTCCCTGAGACAAGCCCTGCTGATGGTGGGAGCCTCATGTCAGAGTTGGTATTTACTCGCTGGACTTGCACAGGGGACCCTTGGCTGTATCTTGGCACAAGGGAGCTTTGCAAATTGGGTTTCTGAAGTGCTGCCTCCCAAAAGGGGAGTGTTTGGTCTGCACTGAGTATACAAATCATCACACTTAAACCATCAACAGCAAGAACAATAGGGCAGGCACACAACTATTTCCTCTGCTTTGTATTACTTCCATAGCTGGTATCTCAAAGGAATGTTTTTTAATTCAGTGAACTCACTCTTCAGTTAATCAAAGTCAACCAAGTTAATCAAATCAAGGAGGGCTGGGGTTTTTTTGTTTCATTTCAGAAGCACTGCGTGACATGTGTATCCTCTCTGTGAAGCCAAACTCTGGATAAAGTGCTGTATTGATTCAACAACTAATTCATCTTTTAGAACACTTAAAACTGGGGAAGATTTTTGAGAGTGGTGAACACTGGAACAGGGTGCCCAGAGAAGCTGTGGCTGCCCCATCCCTGGAAGTGTTCAAGGAGAGGTTGGACAGGGCTTGGAGCAACCTGATCCAGGTGTTGGAACAACATGAACTTGAAGGTCCATTCCAACCCAAACCATTCTGTGATTCTACAAAAAATCCAGCTTTTTTGAAACATCTGTTTTCTTTCTTCAAAAACAAAATTAATTTCATGGGATCAACTAGATGTCTTCCAAACCATGCAAGCTCAGCAGAGCTACCTCATCCAGCAGGGCAGACAGTGCAGTGGGCTTTTTCCTTCCCTCAGTTTCTTAGATAGGGAATCCTGTCTCCATAAAAAACTGAAGTCATCCAAGCTCATAGTGAGAGCTTGGCAATGTGAGGACAACCCAGCTCTGCAAGGATGTAAGTTCTGCCTATAACCTTCCTATAGCTCACCCAGGATTAATCTCTGAGCTCTGTAAAAGAGTTAACTGGACAGAGGAGCGAAACAAATCATGGCTTTGGCTCAGCCCTCCTGTTTCCAGCCCTTCACGCCACTGTTTTCTTCGCTCTTGACATTCTGCCCAAAGAACTAGTTCTGCAAAGAACAGGGCGAACCAAACTACTCCAGGAACTGCAGTTATCACAGCAAACAGAGCCACAGCCACGCTGTGAGATTCCAAAGTGACAGGACAGGAGGTGCTTTATTCTGACCAAAGCTTCTGTTTACTTGGGTAACAGTGAAGGATCAGATGTAATAAGAGACACAAAATGATCCCAGGAGGTGCTGGTTTAAAACCACTGATGTTGACAGATGTTTTAAATATGGGCTTGAGGCATTGGACACTGGTCATTATAAATAACCTCTCAAATGTCTGGAGAGTGGCACTTTGCACATTCAGAATGAAAAGGGCATACAATGGTGATAGGAACTATAACATTTGATGTAAAAACCAGTAGGAACTAACAGTAATTATCAAAGGGAACATCATATAATTCCTCTGACACACAATACTCACCAAGAGTCGTGAAATCCGAGCCAGACTTAAATAACGCTGAGGCAAGAAGCTGAAACTGCAGAAGAAGTGAAGGGACAAAGAAAGGAAAAAGTGCTATTAACCACACAGAAAAAAACCCCAAAAGATTCATAAAAGTCCAAGTGGCTTTAAAGTTGCTGCGCTTTCCCTGCACAGTGCTCAGAACTCCTGTGCCATACCCATGAGTAACAGCAGCTGGCACCTTCACATGAGCAAGACAATGTGTCACCTTGGCACAAGTCGGATGGTTTTTCCTAGAATTACAGCAGTGTTGATGCAATGAAAGGTACTTGACTGAGAGCTCTGAAATTCTCATTTTTTATACATAATTTCTTGCCTCTTTGGCAGACACTGCAGTGAAGAAGGGAGAGTCCTTTCCATAGGATAACATTCCCAGGTATTAATGAGGTACAGGCTCAGCAGGCAGGGATTAAATGGCATGAAAACGGGGTAACTGCTGGAGTGCAGCATGGACTTCTTGAACACAGAGAAAGCTTTGCCCAGAGAAGCTGTGGATGTTCCATCCCTGCAAATGTCCAAGGCCAGGCTGGACAGGGCCCTGAGCAACCTGAACTAGTGGGTGGCATCCCTGCCCACATCAGAGGCTTGGAGCTGGGTGGTCCCTTCCAACCTAAACAATTCCGTGATTCTAATGGGAACAACCTTTCTGAACTGCCAGAGAAGTTGATATTACAAGTCTAAGGTAATATCTCTTTAATTAAAGATAAAACTGCTTTGGGAACATCAGAATCACCAGTACAGACGTTTTAAGTAACACATTCATGATTTTATTCTCCCTTAATATCTCCCTCATAGATGGTAACCAGTGTCTTCCTCTGCCCCAGCTGCTGTTTTCAGTCACTCACAGAGCACCAACGCTGAGTGCTTTGTCATGTTCCCATAAGGAATGAGCTGATTCCTTAAAGACTTGAAATCTTGTGTGTCTTTTCAGCACACAGTCCAAAGGAAAGAAGAGAGGGGGAAAAAGACCAGAACAAGGAGTGGGAAGAGCAGCCAGGAATTACATATCCATGAGTTTCATTTCAATGTCAAGAAAAAAATGGGAACAGGGACAATTTGAAGGCATGTAGGAGTGGAGAAGGTGATGAGTAGAAGCCAATGTGAATTTGGCAACAACAAAGTGCATCACATCAATCTGATTTCTTCTATGAGGCAGCAGGTCCCAGGATGGGACTTGGCAATGGACGTTGTCCATTCTGACTTTAATAGGAATTCTGATGCTTTTATATGATATTTAAAGGCAAATTATCAAAGCATCACCCAGATTAAGCCAACAGGGAGAGGCAAACAGGTCAAGTAACTTTACTGTGGGTGGCCATCAACGGTTTGACATCAAAATGGAGCCGTGAATCAGGAGTGATTCATGTGTGCCCCGGGGTCAGCAGCACTGTGGGTTTGCAGTGATAACCTGCTTGGCAGAACAGCCCAGGATCACTGAGGCCACAGCCCTTAGACCATGCTCAGACAGACTGACAAGCATGGAGCACACATCCTTCCAACTGCTGTTCCACTAAATCCAGTTTATAATGATGGATTGAGGTGCATTTCACTGGGGCCAAGTGCAAATCAACACAAACAGGAAAAATCAGCGATACAAAACAGGTGCAGAGGCTCTGTGAAAATGCACTTGGGAGTTATAATAGATCTGTATCATCCTATTGTAAAACCAGAAAATGCATAGAAAACGCACAAAAAGGAGCAGGATCTTCAAATAAATCAAATACTCCTGCTGTTATCACAGCTTGTAAGTCTCCTCTACAATAAAGCACCCACTCTGGGATGCTCTGTTATCAGGCAGCAGCATGTGAAGAAAGCACTAGGAAAAAAATTAAGTGGTCTGAAACCCAAGTTCTATGAGGAAAGTGCAAAGGAGTCAGGGCTGCAGAGCCTCCACAGAACAATGACCAAGGATGATTCTGCCAGAAGTCACAAAGGCAGAAAAAGCTGCTGCAAGAAGTGAATCTACAACTAAGTGCCAGAAGCTACAAAAACACTTCAGCAGGATCAATTTCAATGTGGCATCAAGGGGAAAAACAGGCTAAAATAAGGACTGTAGTGTTGGAGCATCTGTTGGAGAAGGTGCCCTGGGGAAGTGGAAGAACAGGTAAGAAAGATACAGGATGGATAGAGGGCAGAAGAGGGGGCAGAGGGTGATTAAGTGAGTGTGAGGACTGGTTATCCGAAATCACAACTGACTGCAGTGCTCCACATGCACTTCCCTGCAAGTCTAATTTCCCAGAGCTGCTTGGCTTCCAATCAGCAACGTCCTCCAACAGCTGCCCAGCATAAATAGCTCCAAAAGTTCCAATAAACCCCGTGGCTAAATCCGTGCTGCTTCTGAGAGCAAATGCCATGTCCTGGCCACCCTGCCCTCCCACACAGTTGCCTCAGGGCCCTGCTGCCAAGGAAGATGCCACGTGATTCCAGAGGTTGCCTTTCCTCCTGCAGCAATGCCAGCAGCTTTCCCGCTGGGAGCAGAAGCCACACTCCAAGCTGGGGCTCAGGTGCCCAACTAAGAGACCATACAAGGAGGATCCAGCTTGTAACTCGCTGAACTGAGACCAAAAATCCACTGGAAAGACCTTGTGCCAAGTATTCCAGCTCCATCTGCACCAGGCAGGATGGATTTTCATGGCTACGAGTTTCTTCCCCATAAAGCTGGAAAGAAGTATCTTGTTTCCTTCTTCAGTGATGACACTGCACTTCAGTTAACCTTGAGGGCTGTTGTTTGGTTGGTTGGAAATGAAATTTATGTATCAGCTTGCACTTAAAAAGTACTTTCTGATAGAAAAGTCAAACACGTGAATTAAGAACATCAATTATGGACAGTGCTGAGCCCGAGTTAGTTCACTCTGCATTTGCATTACAATCCCAGCTTAACCCTGTGATGTTCTCCCAAAGGATTCCTGCTTTCTTCCCAGTGCATAGAATAGTTCCTGCTTATTAAGACCACACTTCATCAGGTTTCTTATCACACTGTTATTGTAACAGACAGCACTTCATATTGTGATTAATTTTGGGTCCTGTCTTTGAAACTAACAGAACCTGATGTTTCAAAATAGTGTTATGTAGCAGCTTCTGAATTCACAGAAAAGCAAAGCCCTCAAGCAAATCACACCTCAGATCTCTCCCATCAGGCACCCGAATGAAACACCCAATTAATGACCATCTAGGAAAAACAATTTGCTTAATATCACATGGCAACTCTGTTAGAGAGGCAAGACCCAATTCAATTATCCAGCAGAAGCATCCAACTGCTTTAATCACAACAACACCCATTTTCTTCTGACAGTCCCTCTGGCTTCATCCATTCCAAATTAAGCCTCCACTCAAAAGACAAGTTTCCTTTGTTATACAATTAATTCTCTCTCAGAGATCCAACCAACCTTCTGAACTGAGGGAGGGGTTGGTTCCTTGGACATAAACAGATCTGGTGAACTAAAATAAGGATTTATTAGTTTTGTATATTTGTGTATTTGCAGAAGTGAAATGGTTAAGGGGCAATGAGTATCTCCTATGTGGGACACCTGTCAGGCTGTTTGAATCAGACATAATTCCTCCTCCTCCTCTGCAATGTCTGCAGTGAGCGCTCAGATCACAGTGCAAACCAGCTCTTCAGCTTTGCCCAGTTCTCTGGTGCTGGGGACTCTCAGCACAGGCTCAGAGAAGCAAAGAGAGGCTCAAACTCTTTGAGGACGGAGCCGTTGCTGGAATTGGGAAGGCTGAACACTGGTTTTGTAAAGGCTCCTTGGCTCCAAAGCCTCTGCTCCTGCAGCACTCGGGCTCTGAGGCTTTACAAAGAATCACAGCAGGACACGAAGAAGCGAAACAGGCTTTTCTTAGCTCCTTCCTAGAACTATTTTTCCCATTTGGGCTTGAATTTTCCCAGAAATATCAGTCTAACGCAGACTCAAACAATACTTTTGGGGCCCGCTGGCTTTGTCTGTCACATTTATTAAAGACAAGGTTTTAAGAATGGAAAGTATGAAGCAAACTTGAACAGGGGCCTCCAGCCTCAGTCTACAAGCAAATTGGCCTCCAGGTCCTTGCTCTTTCTCCTACCCTGCTCCAAGAAAAACATACTGCAAGTTTTCCTTGCGCTTTGTATCTGTTTTACAGCAATCGTGGGATTGACTTTGTCAGTTGCTGAATCTCCATGTACAAAATCATCTTGCTCTCCTTCACTTGGAAAGCACTGAACATTTTTTGTATCATCTTCATTTCTACTGTAGCCCATTGAAGAGCAGCAAAGCTCTGGGTATGGTTTGCTGCAGTGTTCAAGGAATACCTTTAGCCTGGTAGATGATCTACTATTGTTTCCATGCTTTAATAACACCTGTTTTTTTTAAAGTACAACCTTTGAAATTTAACTTGATTTTTATTTTGGCCATCCTTTTATTCTTTAAAAGCCTATAGTTGTAAACTATCACCAAATTCACATCTGTGTGAGAAAAGAGAACAACACTCGTGCCACCAGAAATTTTTACACCAACAAATGACACTTTTATACCACTTCAGTCTCTTAAATCACAGACAAAATTCCACATGCTCTAGGGATCTACCCTCCCTTGCACACAGTGTCAAGGCTACTAATCCATAGACAGGAAAAAAGATTTACTGGTTGGAACACCCTGAACTGACTAAAGAGGTTTAAGTGATTTCAAGCAGAATCACAGTTAAAGAGAACTGGCTCTGCATTTGTGGGCAGAGGAGTTGCTGGCACAGCCTGTGGCTACTAAACAGGCACCCATGCAATGACCTGTTACTTGCAGGCATCTACTTCACTTTAGAATAATAAAAGAGTGAAATAAAAACATAATCCCATTAGCATCCCTAAAATTCACAGCAATGGAATGAAAAGCTGGGGGTATGTTCCTCCCATCAATCATTCAGGCTACTTTAAACAAAATTGGTCACTAACGCCAAAGTAAGTTTCAAGAACAGTCTGTTTGTTTTCCTTGGCATCCAACTCCAAACAGCTGAACAGACTTGTCTAACTAAGTTAGAAGGAATTACTTCTATTACAAAGCAAGCAAACCTAACCACAAGGGGAAATTCTGTTTGTAATGGTATATAACACCACCCACACCTCGGTCCAGAGAGCACGAAGCCATCGAAGGCGGTCTCATGGAGAACTCTGCAGAGTTGGGGATAAAACTATTCAGCTTGGTCCTTCCCAAATTTCACAGATGCCCAAAGAAGAGGGAAAACAGGCAGAAATTGATTCCCTAAAGCTTTGCCACACTAAGAATTCTTCCAGCCTCCGATGGCACAGAGCACGTCGATCCCATAGATCACCTTTGATATTAACTGAGACGACCTCAACTACAAATAAAGGCAGAGCATGGAGGTGGTGTCTGGGCTGAGAGACACAATCAAACTGGGGCTTGAAATTCGATATGGAATCCAAACAGCCTGCGTCAAACCTTTGGAAAGCACAGGAGCTGTTTGAGGATGCAATGCCAGAGCAAAAAGCCAACTCGATGTGATAACCGGAAGGTAAATTGACGTCAACTGGAAATACACCCAGTCAGTACCAGCCCAGCAGTTGGCTCGGGGCCACAGCCTTGGCAGAGCTGTCCCAGGGTTAAAAGGCTTTGCAAGTAAAAGCTTTATGACCAGCACAATTAATGATAATAATAAAAAAGAGCAAAACCCAAACAAACAGAAAAAAAGCGTCCCAGAAACTGTTCAATGATTTTTGGAGATCACTGGAATGGAAGCTTTAATTCTGCTCAATGGTTTGTGTTGATCTGATGGACCAGCAGACAGACAGCAGCTATTGGATTTTGTTTGCATCAGGCATTAGGCCTGCAGAGAAAGAATCCGCAATATATTCACTCAGCTGGACTGAGCTCTCTAAGCTCATATGCTGGATCACTGATGTCCAGAACACCAATGTGCTTTCTGAAATCAGGTAATTGTTTTTGAAACATTTTATTCTCTTTCTATCTTGTATGATAAAGCTATTACATTCCCCCAAAATCTCTGAGGAGCACAGGCAGGAAGGTAAATTCTTCATTCTTACAAGTTGGACAAGTTGAACACTTTGCACTGAAGTGGGAAAACAAAATGCAGACTATTAAAGGCCTTCCTGTGCCAGATGTGCCCAGTGTGAGGCATCTGTGGGTGACAAGAGGCAGCAGGAATGAGGAGAGGAGCTTGCTGATCACACCACAGATGTCTATTTTCAGGAAATAAAAAGGCTCAGCCAGCCATGAGATGCAAGATCTCTCGTTAGGTCTGGTCCAAGAGAGATGAGCTACCAGCACACAGAAGTGACGTGGAAAAATAGGAAGATCAGAGAACACAGGACAGGGAGTTACAGGAGTGGAGGGAGCAGAAGGGGAGAAAAGTGCATCAGAAAGGGAGGGTTTTATGTTTAGGGTTAGTACAGGTTCAGACAGGAAGAAAAAACCTCAAGTGCTGCGTCCAGTTGTGGGCCCCTCACAATAAGAAAGACACTGAGGGGCTGGAGCGTGTCCAGAGAAGGGAATGGAGCTGAAGAAGGGGCTGGAGCAGCAGGAACAGCTGAGGGAGCTGGGGGGGCTCAGCCTGGAGAAAAGGAGGCTCAGGGGGGACCTTGTGGTTCTCTGCAACTCCCTGACAGGAGGGGTGAGCTGGGAGTCGGGCTCTTCTCTCAAGTAACAAGCAAGAGGATAAGAAGAAACGGCCTCAAGTGAAGATTGGATATGAACAAAAAGTTCACCAAAAGGGTTGTCAAGCCCTGGCACAGCTGCCCAGGGCAGTGGTGGAGTCTCCATCCCTGCAGGGATTTAAAGGACATGGTTTGGTAGTGGGCTTGGCAGTGCTGGGGGAACAGCTGGACTCAAAGAGCATTTCTAACCTAAATCATTCTATGGAAATGTCAACCACAATGGGAAGACAGTGGGGAAAAAGAAGTTACCTCCTTTTCTACCTGTAGAAAAGCAGGATCACTTGTTGTCTTTCCTATGCTAGAAATTACTAGAAAAGATGTGAAACAATTGGATATGGGACAAGTTCAATGAAAAAACACCTAACAGAGACCATAGAGACATGTTGGATCAGATGTTTATGAAGGCTGACCAGAATTTATGACCAATGTGCCCAGTTCCAAGATCCTGATAAGACAAAACATTTTTTTTGTAATTCTAACCCTATAATTCTATCTAAGCATATTCTCTCTCCCCCAAAAGCTTTCAGTCTCTGTACAATCTTTTCTTTATCTAAAGTGGCAAGTTAAACCCCCCAGATTATGTGATTTAATCCAGGGACTTGACATGGAGTAGAATGGCCATTCTCCTACCATGATTGTATAAAAGGAGCTGCTCAATGACTTCCAAAGTCACTAAGCAAGGAGACAGTAAGAGCCATGGACTTTTACCCATCTGCCCCTCAGGAGCTGAATGCTGGCACATCTTTCCATGTGGAAATTAATGACAGAGTCAAATCAACCACTTTATCTGTCAGTTCTCACTTTCTTTAATCTGTTTTGTGAAGTGACCAAGTACTGCGGTACTGGAATCAAAACAGGAAATGGGAACAAATTCCTGGAATAAATAAAAGAACATGCCTACTGGATAACATTCAAAAGGCAGAGGAAATAAGATTTTAAGGGTAGTAAGCAATATATATATATATACAAACTACTTCCAGAAATACTGATCATCTCAGGAAAAACCTCTTTCCTTCCTCCAGAGCTGTTGAATATTGACAAGCCAAAAGGCAGCATGAATAAGTTTCTACTCATTTTCTACCACACAGCCAACTATAGACTTGTGACATTTCAGAGAGTTTACATTTCAATTAAAGCTCCCAAAAGACACACCAGTGTGCTGGAATTAAAACAAAGGCCTAGTCTTCACTCTTAGGAGTACAAAAGTTATTTTATGTGGACCTGCAGTTGTTAAATGAGTGTTTGTAAAGCAGCATGAACTTCAGTGGGGAGAAAGATATGATACAGCAAAGTGTTGGGCACCTGTTGAGCTTTTAAAAACTGAATAAAAACAAGGTTTAAGAAGCTCAAATCTTTTACTGAGAACACAGTTTAAATTTCTTTAAGACAAAGATTTGTTGATCCCTTACCTCTTTTGTCTCCTCTGGGTCTGAGTGATCCACAGTCACATACAAATCATTCTGCAGGTACTTCAGTGCACTAAGAGGGTCAGTCTGAGCTTTTTCTTCAAACCTGCAGAGACAGAAAACTTGAGCACAGCCAGTTCCCTTCAGGACTAAGCACTACTAGTTCTACAAAGCAAAACCCATCTAATAAACCCAGTATTTCCAAAGAAAACCATGTTAGTGGCAGCTCAGCCTAGTATTTGCTGGAAATCACATGTTCAAGCCAGACTGAAACAGAGGAGGGTTTTTTGGGGGGGGAGTATAACGGAGTTACAAGGGCAAAGTATAATACACTTACTAAAAATACTGAAAAGCATATGTGCAGCAAGTTTTTAACAAATAAATATAAAACATTTAGTCAAGTTTGTTTGGTTTGTAAGGTGTGAGTGGCTCCTCACATGAGTAGCACAGTTCAGACATGGGCGAGTCTTGAGCACTTCAGTCCCAGGGATATTAATATCTCACCTTTGGAAAGAGCACAGGTCCCTAGAAATCCTCTTTACCACCAGCATTATTTCCTCATTGTGTTTAACAAAGAAAAACTGTAACTTCTGTGAATCACAGAATCATAAAATCTATTGGGTTGGAAAAGACCTCAGAGATCATCGAGTCCAACCCTTGGTCCAACTCCAGTCCCTTTACCAGATCATGGCACTCAGTGCCACGGCCAAGCTCAGCTGAAAAACCTCCAGGGATGGGGAATCCACCCCCTCTCTGGGCAGCCCATTCCAATGCCTGAGCACTCTCTCTGCAAAGAATTTTTTTCTGCTCTCCAACTTCAATTTCCCCTGGCAGAGCTTGAGCCCATCGTGCCCCCTTGTTCTATTGCTGAGTGCCTGGGAGAAGAGACCAACCCCCACCTGGCCAGAACTTCCCTTCAGGCACTTCCAGACAGTGCTGAGGTCACCTCTGAGCCTCCTCTTCTCCAGGCTGAACACCCCCAGCTCCCTCAGCCTCTCCCCATAGGGCTTGTGCTCCAGTCCCTTCTCCAGCCTCGTTGCTCTTCTCTGGACTCACTCCAGGACCTCAATATCCTTTCTGAACTGAGGGGCCTAGAACTGAATTCCCTAAAGAAGTTAACAGAGCCCTCAGATAATGATTCTGGGCTCAGTGAGCAGAGCTGTGTCCCTCCAGCACTGACTTGGGTGCCTAAGACTAGAAAGGAAGAGGTTTAAAATTACCTTTTTCCTCCTATGATTTATCCACTGAGTGCAGCATCACACTGTTTGTCATCTTCTCATATTGTTATTTTTTTATTTGGGTAATTTTCTTGGCTATTTATACCACAATGGACATGTGTAGCCCAAATTTGGAAACTGGCTGAAGATGCAACTCCAGCCAAGCACCCACCACACCAGTCCCTTTGGCTGGTCAGGTTTGGCTCCCTCATATGCACCAAAAAATGGGAGCATAAACCCCAAATTTCTGCCAGACAACATAGAGCAATGTTTCCTTTGAGTGCAACTTCAGCAAGTGAAAACAAGTAATGCAGAGCTGTCCCTGGAGGCTGCCCAGCTGCATTTCCATAGCACCACATCTGGGTTTAAGGAGCCTCCCAGATAACTGGGCAAGGCCTTTATTCATTCTTGCAGGTATTCACATCTACTGTGTGGCTCATCTTAAAAGGCCCATTCAGCCACAAGGGTGCTGAGTTGAGTTCAGCATTTTTATTGCTGCCTCAGAGGTAAAACTCCATCAGGAAGAGACCCAACCTCCCAACTCTTGGTAGACCCTGATAACAAAGTATTCTCCCCAAGAATGCAGCGAGAGCTATTTATTGGCTTCAAATAATTTGCTGGGTCTTGAAAGGCTGTTTTCTGCTGCAATTTCTTGACTAAGGCAACACCATAAGCTTGCATTTGAAAAGCTGTTGCCCTAAATAGCCCATATAAGGCAGGTCTGAAGCATCCAGAGTGCAGGAAGCAGTGCAGTGTCGCTGAATTCTGCCTAAGTGAGCTGTTTCAAGAGTTTCTGAATGAGGAACTCTGATGACCTCACCACGGCTGAGGCTCAGATGTGCAAAGACATCCAGCCCCCAGACTTCATTAGCATCTTTGGGAGCTGTTACTATCTCCTAGCACAGTGTTTCCAAAACATACTCCATTTCCTTGGGAGGTGACAGCACCAAAACACATGTTGATGAGCAGCAGAGTGAAAAGGGAATCTAAAAATTCCCCATGACTCCCCACACCACAGTTTTCTAGTTTCAGAATAGCATAGTCAAAGCAGAATGAAGTTAATTTTGTAGTTTAGTTCTGCCCCACTGCTTTTCATTAAAATAATTTAAAAAATAATCAAGAAACCTGAAGACCATCATAGCACAGAGTCATAGAATGGTTTGGGTTTGAAGGGACTTTGAAGGTTACTTATAACTAATAAATGACATTTCCCAAAAATGGTACAAGATATTCAAGTTTTGGCAACTTAAAAAAAGAGACTCTTGGAAAAGAAAACTGCAAACCACCTTTGTTTCTATACCTGTGCTTTCTTATGAGGTATTTGCAGTGTCTTAGCAGGTATTCCTTTGAAGGTCGACAGAGCTTCAGAGACCAGAAATCATCTAATCTCATCTTGGGAGAGCAGGATTTACCAGGATTCCCTCCAAACAAGTAATGAACCTAAGGAAATGAGAGGCACATCAAAAAGTTGATTGTCTGTGTACATGCACTGAACAAGGACAATTTACTATGCCAGCAGCTTTGGAGAGTTTTATTCTGGAGGGAGAAATTCTGCCTTTTAGACAAGTTGCTCCATCATATTGTTAACCTCCCTTTGTCCCTTAGGAGATGAAGAAGGTTCTCTTAAGCCACTTACACTTGCAGATAATAATAAAGTTGCACTGTTAGAACCTCCTTCTAGCAGATTCCTGAGGTATTTAGAAACAAACATCCAAAACCCACACAAACTCTTCCTTTAGGAAAAACCTACGAGCATGACAGATCCTTAAGCACCAACCAAGTGAGTGGGAAGTCCTAAAGATGCTCAAATAAAGCAACAGCAAGCCCAGTCCAGCATAATCTTGGGAGATGATCAATGTCCCCACATGTTCCATAAATTCTACAGAGCTTTAATTTGACCTGTCCACCCCTGAAATGCAAGACTAGACTTACAGAGAGAGGCAAATTTCCAGCAGACTTACAAAAGGACTGTTTATTTCTTCACTCTATTTTTCTTCCCATAGTTTGGTAATTTCAGACTCTGAACTGTTGATATTAAACATGCTACAAAGGACCTTCAAATACTGAGGTTTAACAAGTCCAACAGGCTACCTTTCCCCACAGCTTTAAAAATAATCACTCAAAACAATGTATTCTGCATCCCACTGCTGCAGACTCTCCTTATTTATATCAGAGGAGTTTAGAAAGGTCATTGGAACAGAGGTTTCTAAAAATAAGGCTCTTCAAAACAAGCACATCAAACAGCTCTTCAGATAAAGCTGGGCAACTGCAATGATTTAGCAACCTTCAGAGGAACTTCTAAAATACTCCTCTCAGTCTCAGGGTACCTTACACTTTAAAAGTAAAGGGAGAACAGTATTTACAGTCAATATTACAGTCTGGGAAGACAACAAGCAATGCAAGTTTTCCACAGAGAATCTGTACCTATTCCTCCATCATCCTCCTCATCCCCAGAGTTTTGGGCCAGTTGGGTTTTCCAGATTTGCCTGTCACCCCATAGAGTGCAAGACTAAAGTATATTTATGTTCTTCAATTCAGACTGTTTCAGACTAAAAAGAATTTTTAGAAAACATTTAATTGCAAAATTTCCATGGAAGGTTCAACAGGTCTGTCATAATAATTAAAACTCATGGATTAATGACTTTATGAACCTAATCTGTGGGTTCTTGCTTTACTGGTTAATATGCACAAAGCCCTAAGTTTACTGAGCAGTCAGGTACACTAAAACAAATTTTAAGTCTATTTAAGCATGAATGTTTCTGAAAATGCTAAAGAATGACAGTTGTTTCTGACATGCAGGGCAAAGTCAGGCACCTCTGGCACAGAAGATTCTTTACTGTGATTATTTCATTCCAATTCTTCCCAGAAATGTTGGTAACTGAGACCATTTAGTCACTACCAGACTGTGAGATTAAATCCCTGAGAATACTGAATGAAGCTTCATGTGTTCTGAAGTGTGAGAACAGCTCTTATGTCTGCTCCATATTGACATAAAAAGCAGCTCAGCATTTTATTTCAAAATATGGTAAATTAAATGAAAGTCACTCACTATATTAATCCAAACAAGAACACTAAACAAAAAACTGTACTCATTATACCACCTTTGAGGAAACAATGGCATTTTAAGAGCAATAAGACTAAAGAAATCACCATCTATTTATAAAGATTCTCATACCTTGTGCAACTCATCATACACCAGCTGATGGGCAAACCTTGGGCAGGGCTCCTCTTCCTGAAGGCTTTTACCTGGATTCTCTTTTGCTGCTTGGTCATTCTTATAGACACACGACCTGAAACAAGGGGCAGTTCAGTAATGATTAGTAGGATTTATAGGCTGTCACATACAAATGGTGCATAACACCAAAGATTTCCTTATTTCTCTATATGTTATTCTCTATTATCCCATATCCCCATTCTTAGCTCTACAAAGAAACCCATCCAACAATCAGAGACCATCTTGGCTGAACACAGTCCTCATGCACAAGCCAAACAGGAAAAAAGCCCAGAAAATTATTTGCCATGAGCTTTGGGAGTATCTTTAGATGTGACTGTTGTAATTTGATAAAGAGTGACGTGATTATTGGGGAGGAATCCTCCGCTTTTGGGTAAACATTTTGGTTTCTTCCCTCAAACTAAGACAGTGACATTATTTGCTCTCAGAATTGTCAGCATGAAGTACTTTTTATTATGGACATCTTGGATCCAGTAGAGCTTTAGACCATGGATTACAGCAAAGCTGTAATCAATCAATTGATCAATCCATCAATCAATCACAGATTTCCAAGCAGACTTAAGTTGTAACTGAAAATCCATTTTTAAAAAACAACATTCACACTTTTCAAAGTGAAATGACCCCACATTAGAAGAGACCTTGAATACAAAAACTCTGCCAGCTCTGAAAGGGGACAACAGAAACCAGCTACCAAATACAAACCAGCAAACAGAGCAGGGTATCTTCTCTCAGGATTTAGCAGGGACACTCCTCCATCACCATCCATATGCAGCAGTTTCCTTGGTTTCTAATAACTGGCCCCATGTACACTGCTATTATCAACTTCCATTTGACTGAATTTGCTGCACTGATGATGAATCCTGGCCTCAAGCACTTCCTACAGGAAAAGCCTTTTATAGCTGCTCACTTCCCCTCATCCCCTCCACCTGGCTCCAATAAGGATGTTGATTTCTCTCCCTCATTTGGCTTATTGCCAGAGTGTCTCTAAAGACCATGGGGAAAAAGAGGTGCCTCAGGGGAACTCAAGTTGTCTTCAACATCTCCATTCCATGGGTAGTGGAGGTTACAGAGTTACCTGGAGACAGAACTGCTTTCTGAGCAAAGCCAGAACTTACAACTTACCAGCTGTTCCTCACAATGTCATAAATCCAGAAGGAATTCCTTACATTCTCTTCCCGCTTCTCCTTGTCTTTACTGAGCCCTGACAAGACGTGGATTTCGTTCAGTTCTGGATCAATGGTGGCCCTTTGAGTGAAACCTGTCATTGGAACTGACAAAACAAAAAATAAAAGTTACACACTGAAAACAATGGAGGACTCGGGAAGGGATCCAAACATCAGGCAAAGGCTTTTCCCTCCCCCTGCAATTCAGGGATCATCAGCCAGAGGCTGAGTCCTTCCCTGCTAAAGCCAAGTCCCTTCCTATCTGGGAGGTGTGGAAGCAAAAAAAAAACCTTCTGAGAGCTGCTATTTGCTATGATATGGACAGAGCTGTATGGGAGATTATCAGCTCAGAAATGAGCATTAAGCTGCCTAAACACAGAGCTAAATGACCGGATGACCCTTGCAAATATGAATGGAGTTATTTTGTTATTATCTCATCTGTAAAAAGAAGCATTGATTCCAAAAGGCTTAACTGCAGAAGCTGGGAAACTCCAAAAAGCTGAAGATGAACTCATGATCTCACAGCTCACACCCCTGCATTGCTTCCTTCAGGACGAAGATGTCAAGGAAGACGTTTGTATTTTCTACACAGTTGTGGTGTAGTTACCAAACTGTTCTTCTGTTCCACCTCTGGAATTAGGAATATGGTGAAATCCTGCGGATTCCAACAGTTTTCATCATAATTCCCCAGAAACAAAGGTCAGCAAATTTGTTTGGCAGCCTTTTTTGTTTGTTGTGTAATTCCCCATTTCCTGTGTCCCCAGGCAACCATCCTCCCAAAATGTATTTGGGAAGGGCACTGTGATCTTTGTTTACAGATCCTGTTTGTCTCCTTTCTCTTTCTGGGTCAGTTTATAAAGGCTGGTAAAGGTTTCTGGCCTTCGGTCAAGATTTTGGCATGAAAAATTCTCAGAACTCTCGTATTTTGCAAATTCTTCCTTGCAATTAAACTCAACTGCACCCGTGGCCTAGAAAAGAAGCTCTACACTAATAAACCATTTAATGTTGCTGTTTCAGAAGACACAAAACGGTATTTTGGAAGCCCATTCTGTAACAGGTTTCGTTCTTATACTTCATTCTTTTCATTTACTAGGCCAGGAAAGTAATAAACTAATTAAAAAAATTCCTGAGTCAAATTGGTTTTCTACAATTTAAGCCCCTGGTGAAGCCTTTAGCAACACCACAGAACCCAAGCATTTCTTAAAAAAAATAAATTAAAATTGGTTAATTCTTATGTAAACTTAAGCAGAAACTGGAATATATTCAGATAATTCATTCTCAGTGTCCTGTTGACAAAATCATTCCTTGTGGTTTTACAAACCTGAATAGTTTGATCTCCAATTTTGCCACAAAGTTTTAAAGGAAAATTAATCTACTTTTAAGCAAATGGGTGGAAGAGAAGAGAAAAAATCAGGGAATATGACAGGCACAATGACTACACACCTTGTCTTACCTGCAAACCACAAACATCTTTTTTAAGAAGACAAATGAGGACTGTGACAATCAGCCCACAAGGAAATTGAGAATAAAAAGACAATTGTAGACTAACTATTGCTCATTTTTGAAGAGTATCATGTAATGTGTTTGCTTCCATAGTCAGGGACTAAATTGCTGACCCAAAAGGATTCAATGCAAGGCCTATTTGAGACATTTCTGGCACCAGAGCCATCTCAATTTGATCAGCAATGCTAATGTAGATGGAAAATGTCTTTGCAACCCTGTCTGTGCTCTGAACATTTGAGACCATGCCGGGAATATTAGAAAAAAAAACCCCATGCAAATCTTCAGAGCATTAATACCTCAGGCTCATTGAAATGAAAATTATTATAATCAGGAGGAAGACAGTTGCTGTATTACCATCGATACCAAAAGCATCTGAAACTTGGCTATGGAAGTCCCATCCCTCCTCCTGAAATGTTGTTAAATAAATGAATTCTGTATCTCACTTATGCTCGATTTCCCGAAGCTGAAATTGTTATTTAAATAATGAAGGAGGGAAAAGCTGCCAAAGTTCAACTCTGCTGGTTTCTTTCCTCCTGATAGTAAGGCTGGAATTCATCTGCAGCAAGTGCAATCAAACCCAAATTCAAGGCAAGTAATTTCAGGCTTCCCTGATTCTCTTCTTGAGACTGTTAGAAATGTAGAATGTCTAAAAAAATAGCAGAAATATAAATCCTGACATTTACTGAGGGCCTAAGCCCAGGAGCAACTTACATAAACTCTGTGACCCATCTAAGCAACTGTGTAGAAACCACGTTGAAGCAGTGCCCTAGGCTAGAAAAAGTTGCCATCCAGTTCTTTGCAGAGGAAGACAAAATAGAAAATTTGATGTAATATCATTTAAAAAACCCACAAGAGAGCACAAATTTGGTAAACAAGTCCTTGAAAATAAATAGAAAATAAGATACTACACAGTGAGCACAAGATGCTGCGATGTTTTAAACCCAAGAGAAAAAGATGTTTTCCAAGGAAGTCTGATCCTTGACAAGAGCAAAAGGGCTCCATAAAATCCTCAGGACTGAAATACTTCCACTAGGGGGTAAGAGAGGTTCATCATTTGCAAGTGCAGCAGACTGGCAGGAAATGCTGGATATGATTCAAACGCTGCAGTCGGAGTATTAGAGAGGGACACAGGCTGGAAACGTTGGAAAAATACTTGGGATGTTTAGGAAACAAAATGTACATTGGGAAGGAAATTTAATTCTGCACAGGCAACAAGAGTGAACCTATAAAAATGAACCTGCAACAGTGACAATAACTGATGGTTTATGATGCATTTCTTTTAAATTTTAGGACTTGGAGGAATAAAGTCATAAATGACGAGGGGTGAGAACCAGAGCAGGACCTGTTATTGGTAATGTATTAGATCCAAGGGGTGAATAAAGTGGTAGGAATGGCTCCAAGGAAGTTCCCTCACTTCTGCTTCCTCCCAGAGATGTCAGATCAGATTTGGAGCAGATCTCCATGGATTCCACACCTTTCAGGGCACCTCTGGGGTCAGCTGTGGGCAGGCAGCTCCAAGGACGAGGCAGTGACCAAGGACTGAGCCCTGGGCAGTGACCAAGGACTGAGCCCTGGGTGTTCTGAACACTGGCCCATGTTTACACAACTTTAACTTGGCTCCTATGACAACAGCTCCCTGAGTGGAGAAGAAAAGCTGTAGAGAGAAATCACTAAACACAACACAATCCCAAAAAGTCTAGTAGATGGCAGATGCCTTTCCTGTGCCACTGTGTATTTTCCCCCCTCCTTTATCTTATTAACCAGCCCAGGGTGGAAGGGCAGTAACAAACTGAAAATAAGTCTGAATCTTCATCGTATTTTCTTTTATTTTTATACAGTAAAAATCAAAAGCTCATGGCCTCAATATTTGAAAACAATATTCAGCCACACAGGCCTTGAGTTTGCAGCCAGTTACATAAACAAGCAATAATTCCTGAGCAAGCTGCCATGAGATGCTGGGGAGATCTGGACAATGTAATTGCCATTTAAATACAACACATGGGAAAAGCTTTTCTCTGAAAGCGACACCTGATCATGCAACAGCCACATTCCCACTGCCCCAGTCCTACATCCAGGCCTTTGTTGGATCATTTCAGGGAGCTGAACATTTTTTGGCTCATGTGTGCAAACAGCTACAGTTGTTCCAAGCACAGTGTTGGCTGCAGCCAGTACTGAAGCAAGGAAACAGCTTTTACACAGAGTTTGCAAAGCTGGGAATTGGAGCTCATGGAATCCTAGGACGGTTTGGGTTGGAAGGGATCTTAAAAATCATCTCATTCCAACTCCCTGCCCTGGGCAGGGACATCTTCCACTCCACCGGGTTGTTCCAAGCCCTGTCCAACCTGGCCTTGGACACTTCCAGGGATGGGGCAGCCACAGCTTCTCTGGGCAACCTAAAGTGGAGTTTATGACTTCACAGATGTTCTCATGGTACCAGACAGAATTTTGGAAATGGAATCTTGACCCTCATATCAGAGGCAATACTGTGGGAAGATTTTAAATACGCATCGAAACGCAGGAATGGCAAAAAATTGTATAAATTAGCATAGTCTGCAGACCATGTAGACCTGAAGGAAAGTTCCAGCCAGGTGGGGGTTGGTCTCTTCTCCCAGACACTCAGCAACAGGACAAGGGGGCACGATGGGCTCAAGCTCTGCCAGGGGAAATTGAAGTTGGAGATGAGAAAGAAATTCTTTGCAGAGAAGAGTGCTCAGGCATTGGAATGGGCTGCCCAGAGAGGGGGTGGATTCCCCATCCCTGGAGGTTTTTAACCTGAGCTTGGCCGTGGCACTGAGTGCCATGATCTGGTAAAGGGACTGGAGTTGGACCAAAGGTTGGACTTGATCTCTGAGGTCTTTTCCAACCCAATCCATTCTATGATTCTATGATGTCTGAAGGATTCATGAAGGATAATTAAAGAGAGTTCACTGACAGCCTTTTAGTGCCACCTGAGTTGTGAAACCCTCAGAACATGTGATGCCAATCCCACTACAAATGACTCGCAAGTATCCTCCCTCCTTGTGATGCCTCGTGATTACAGAACTGGGAGAAAACTCCATCACATGGATATTGCTGCTCACCAGAACCTGGCACCTCCCCATGGGTAAATTTTTGATGAAGTGGTAGGCCTGCAAATTACTCCATGCCCCTCCTGGTAATTCCTAAAACATGGAAGCAGCACTTCCCCTGAATGGAGCAAACCTTGGTGAGTGACAGCACACAGGCCAGCTGTTGACACAGCATGATTATCCTCTTGGATTTTTCCTGATGAGACTGCATCTGGCAGCCTGCCAAGAAGCAGCTAAGGAGACCATCCAAACAGTTTGGCTGTCATGTTGCCAAAGCAACAATCCTATGCCCAACACTCAGTTCTCTCTGAGATTTTGGAAAAACCAGGTCAGTCAGTAAATGTGAATGGAATCCTGAGTTAGGGTATCTCTAAAGCATCCTTAGGATGTGAGGACTGGCCACTCTCCTCCTCACCTTCCCAGGCAGAGGAATGGATTTTGGGATTGGTTCAGAGAAGCACCTCACAAGAGGGAAACACACACAGTGCCTTACAAAACAAAGTGCTTCCATGGCAAGGGATGTGCTGGCCTCTGGCAAGGTAGATCTTACCTGAACACAGGCAAAACATGTCAGGTGTCACAAAAAGATGATCAGAATGGGATATTCCAGCTGTTTGGCTTAGCTGGATCCTGGCCATGCTGCTGTGCTATTTTGATTCATGTTTTTCTGACTTTGCCTTGTTTTAAACCACGATTTCCTGGGCTGAGCTGTCGCCTCTGTCCGTGGTACTTATCCATGAAATTCCCCATCCATGAGGTGCACAGTTCTGCATCTGGAACGAGCACCTGCCCAGCAAGAGACTCAGGACCTTCACTGGCAGATAAAAACCTACTTGTAGATAACCCAAAGAACCCCTTCACTGCCACAAGGTTTGTTCACATTTGACTTTGGAAGTTGCTCTATGCCAAGGGATAAAAGATGATGTGCATTCTTGTGCAGAAGGAAATTCTCCCTCTGACCAGGAGCTCTGAGACACCTCCTGAGTCAAGGCCAGAGAGGATTATCACAGGAACCTTAAGCACAAGTGTTCCCATTAGTTCCCTCAGACCTGAAATGACAGTCCATGATTACTCACAGATTGTGCACTAAGTGAGTAAGGCAAGTTGTCATTCCAGTCCTTGGGAGACACCTGAGGCTGGAGGAACCCCTAGATCCCCTCCATGCTTCAGAGGTACACTCTGGAATATGTTTGTTGGGCTTTTTTTTTGTTGTTGTTGTTGGTTGTGTGCTGTTTATGTGCTTTTCAAAGTAATTAAAAGTATCAAACTGCTCTAAAAGTGTGTCCATCCACATAAAACATTTCTGCCTTTTCTCCTAGCACAGGCTCTACTCTAAATCTCCTCCAGTTTGTACCACTACTGCCTTCCCTCACATCCAACACATCATCACAGTTCCATGTCTAAATTTGCTAAAATTAGGTCCTTTACTCCAAATTAAGAAAATTCAACTGTTACTCATCACCACTATTCTCAAACATGTCAGCCATACAAGGAACTAGTTACAGGATCAACATCACAGGCACAAACAAAACCCAAGGAACATGAACAGTATAAATATCTCACCCAGAAGATGACAGAAACAAAACCAACATGTCACTACCACAGTTTCACAGCACTGCAACAGCTCCATGTTCCTGATAATCCCTAACGATCCATTTTACTACTTTTAATAAAATCTCCTCACTACTCCAAGAGATATTTAAACAAAAGCACAATTCAGTTCTTTTAGAAAGGGTAAAAATCAAAATAGCTCAACTAAGAATAGAACTGAATGCCACATGTGAGCCAGGAACAAAATGTAATCATGGGACTTTATAGGAACATTTAGGTCAGGCATCCTCAACTTGACTCATCACACCAAGAAGCTTCAAACTTCACAGCAACCAGGCAGGGAATCACTTTGTTCAGACACATCATAATGGTGTAGCACTACCTAACAAGAGCACAATAAAGACTTGCTTTTTGGGGTGAAAACAGTGCTGTCAACATTTGCTGTCTGAATGTAACAAGCATTTTGTTCCTTTCCTGTTAAAATGCAAATTATCCCAGGGTTTTCTTTCAAAAGCAACAGAAACGTTCAAATCTGTTTGTTTATTTTCTGCACTCAGGAGGACAGTAAACCAAAAAATCTACTTGAGAATTATGTCCAGTGAGTCATTTTCTTACCAAAAAAAAAAATTTAAAAATCTTCTATTCACCACTCCAGAGCCTGTGGGAATGGGGAGGAGGGCTAAAAATTATAGTCTCTTTTACTTAGCTGAGCCTTGCAGTTCATGCACTCTCTGAAAAGCTCAGTGTCTTCTCCAGCTGCAAGACAAGCTCAGTAGCTTTAAATCTGAAGCAGACACAGGTGTCAGCTTAAAGCCACATGTTTTAAAGCTCCTGGCTATAAGGAAATGTAGTTTGAAAAGATCAAAATGGCAGAATGCTCGAGATTTCCTGGGGAAGAAAAAATCGATTCTTTGAAATCCTGAGGATAACAAACGGTGTGTGGGTGTGTGTGGAGCAGCATCAGGCAACACACAGGCACCTAAAGAAAGGAGACTGTCAACAACCCAAGCTGGTTCTTTCTTGGAAGCACTCAAGTAAATAAATGACTCCAGAGAATAAGAGCTTGGGTACTTTTTTCCTTCATTGGCATAACTAAATTAACGAGCAAACAATAACTCCTGACCATCAATAATTCACTTCCAAAGTTGAGCAAAATGATTTGCTGAAAATGAAGCCTGATTAGGAGAAGAAAGGCAGCCTAAATTCAAGATAAATTAGCTGCCTGGGATTTGGGTGACTGGAAAGAAGAGAAAACAAGATTGGGACTGAATATAAATAATAGTAAGAAATATTCATAACTTCTGTCTCACAGTAGCACACAGTGCAACTTCAAATTCTGAGTTGTATGATAAAAATCAGGGTGTTTGTAACAGGAAAATGATGTATTTATACAAGCAGAAATGCTTTTTAGAGAAAAAAAACATTTTTCTTTGTCATTTGAGGAGAAAAGGTATAAAATCAGTTCTTTGTGGTTATGTAACTTGACCTTTGGGTGTTTTTAAAGATTTCTGTCATACAGAACTCTGCCTGGGGTCTACACCTCCAGTGGTATAAACCAAACAGGGCTGAGCCTTGCTCCCTCCTCCCACCTTTTTTTGGCACTTCCTCATAACTATTACAAATATAAAAGGACAACAGGTTGGTCTCATCTTTCTGGTCAGCTCCTGGCAGGCAAAATAACTTCTGTCCCTCTACTCCAATTCTCTGACTAAGCATCTTCTCTGCTTTTCTGCATCTCAAACCAAGCAGATTATCTCCATTTTATTGTATCTTCCACTTAGTGAAAACCAGAAAAATAAAAATCTTCTTTCTTCTTTCCAGATTTAAAGAAAAAACTTTTTTCATGTCTGATTTTTTTTGGAGGGGGGGTGTCTTTGCCAGAGTTTCAAATGAGGTATTTTTAGTTCTTATTTTGCTCTTTGTTGCTTTTTTTTCCTTTTGAGGTGCTGTGTGGTTTCATGCATCAATTATTTGTATTGTGCTGAAGGTGGTGAGTGTCAGATGACAAAGGACAGAAGAGCTGGCATAAATTTAACCTAAATACTGTGGAGTTTACTTGGGTATGGAGGGCTAGTTAAGGATGCCAACCTGATCCCACAGGACACTGACCCTCACCTATATATTTCTCCTTTTCCAATACTTCACCTTTCACAACATATTTCTCATTTGTACCAATGGAAAGAAATGATCATGTAGGTCTCTTACCCATCCCTGAATCTTTCTTGGTGCCATCTGATATAATATCCACATGGTCACTGTCCACATCATAACTGAAGAAGTCATTCAAGTAAGTCTTTGATCTCTGGCCACCAAATACGTACAAGCAGCGATTTTTCTGGAATGGGAAACAAAAAAAGTCTTTAAAAAGATCATGAAATTATGTTGGTCAACTGTGAGCATTAACATTTATCACAGAATGGTTTGGCTTGGAAGGGACCTTAAAAGACCATTTCATTCCAATCTCCACCCATGGGCAGGGACACCTTCCATTATCCCAGGTTGCTCCAAACCCATCCAACCTGGCCTTGGGCACTTCCAGGGATGGGGCAGCAATTAATGAATCAAAGAGGAACAGAGATGTTTCTTCTAAGTTTAAAATTATTTTAGCTACTGTAGCCCTGCCTCATTCAGCTTTAACTTCAATACTTCAAAATGGCAACTTGTCTTTCAAGTTTAATATTAAAGAATTAACAGTCCCTGTGTCTGAAACCCATCAGATCACAAGTTCACTGTACAAAACAGAACAGGAACAAAGGATGGACTGTAGGAGAAACCCTCCAGGTACCAGCACATTGCTAAGCTCAGAACAGGCAAATGGTAAGCACAAAGCCAAGAATAACAGGTTTATTACTTCTCTCAAGTTTGCCAAGTGGAAAGTCTGTAAGAGGCAGATTATTTTTCTTGCAAATGACTCAGAAAACAGAAAAGAACTTAAACTTCCACGACCTGTGCTTCAGAAACCTGTATTCTTATGTTTATCACAGAAAAATACTGGAAAGACCTCAGGTGCCTGTGTAGAATCTTGTGTGGCAATATGTTTTTCACCAGATTTTAAAGAGCCATTCAAAACAAAAATAAAATTGAAGGCTCTGAAAGCCCAGTATTCACTATAAAAATTCTGGAAAAGGAAAGAGAAACAAACTCAGTAATTTCTTCAAATTGGTGGGTTTTGAATTGGTGGTATCAGTAAATACTTGAATGTCACAACATCAATTTTAATTCTCTTCTCTTGAATTCTCCTCTTTAATTCTCTTCTCTTAAATAAACATGTGGTTGATGAACACAGCTGGAAAGGTAATGCAAGGTAGTTTTTAATGCCTAATACTAAACAAAATGCTATAGACATCACACCCCACCAACTCCTCTGCTTTTCCATCAGGCTCTGGATGAAGTGCCCATTATTTCATCTGTGCCCAGCTGTCAGCAGCTGCTCAGAACAACAAACTGCAGCTGAGTGCTCAGCACAAGGGGCTATGAGGCCTGTGCAACTCAATGCACACCTAGTAAGCCCCATTCTAGTAACTACACAGCGTGTCTATTAGACCAGAAGCTTTTAAATTGCTTTACCAACTTAAAAAGAAGAATTCTTTAGGTCAAACTGAACCACAGCCTTTAGGTCTGGTTACCATTATTCCATTAAAATCAACTCTTTAAAAAACTCACCTTGTTTTTCAGTTGAAATTTTATTCAGCTGAACTCCTGAAAGCTCCAAGACTTGAATTAGGACCTCCTGCACTTACCAAAGCAGCACCAGAATGTCAGCGAACACTCAAGTGAGACAACACACCCCACAGGAGATTGAAGAGCTTCAAATTTGCAAGAAAAATGAGGACCAGATGCTCTCCTTAAAGTCAGGAATCATCAATCAAAGCAGGGCATGGATACTTACAGAATGGAACAACATACAGTGTCCTATCCGGGACTGGATATCCTCGGGCCCGGCGTTGCAGGAATCCTCTCTCAGGAGTTTCCACGTCTGACACTGGCAGTCAAAAGCAAACAACCCACTGAACTGTGGCTCACTGGCTCTGCTGTCATCCACACTGCCATTGCAGGTCAGAATTCGGCCTCCAAAGGTGTAGATCATGTGCTTTTCAGAATCCATACACATCTGCAAGAACCAGAGGAGCGATTTTAAGGCAGCACATTCAGACTTAAACAGTCTGAGATTTAGGATTAAACATCCCTCTCCTGCAAGCCATACCTACTAAGTTAGTGCTCTGCACATCTTCTGAGCCTCCAACAGACAGGAATGAACACACATCTTCCTGGTTGTCAGGTATTAATCTCATAAATTTAATTTAAAATTTGAGTCTAATTTTTAAGTGCTATTTAATAAGGGGGGAAAAAATTGTACCCTTTATCACCTAAGAAAACTTGTCTCTAGCTTCTGACTGCAGGGAAGAATATTTTAGAGTCTTTCACCAGGATCCACAGCCAGTTCTGCCAGAGAGTTAACAGAGTATTGCCTTTGGCAATGGCTGTGCAAGGGGAAAATTCAAAATCACTGTTAATTCACTGCCCACCACTCGACTGATGCAAAAACCAGCCTGTGATTTGTTACTCTGGTTCCATCCCAGCACACATTTACTGTTACCCCCATTATCTGAACACAAAGGGGCATAACCCAGCCAAGGATCCCTGATGGGATTGCAGCAGAAATATGTTTAGCCCCCAGACCTGAGCTGAGTTTATGGCACACAAGAGAAGCACTGCAGCACAAATCAAACCAAACTCCCTCTGACTCCAGGTGATGTTTTCAGACAGAGTTACAAAACACCAGAGGAGGAGGAAAAAAAAAGCAAACCAACAGACAGACAAGATTACAGTAAGATAGAGATGCTACTCAGCAAAGCCTACACAAAACACCTCTAGTGCAGCACATTTTTGAAGGTTAAATAAAAACTGCTATCGCAGTAGGTGCTGAGGGAGAGGAGAGGAAGAGCTGCAGATTGATAAAGAATTCAGTAAGGACAGAGGAGAGACAGCAAGGGGAAAAAAGGAACCATTTCAGGAGGCAAACAGGGTACCCAGAGTGGCTTTGCCAGCTGACAATTTCCTTGTGCCTCTTCCCCAACACCTGGAGACTGGTATTTGTTATTAATAGAACAGAAAGACTGATTGGCTTTTGTTCTGCAGACATGGTGTATCTTTAATTTTCAGTGTCAGCAGAAAGGCACATTGTGCTGGCAAACAACAGCTTTGGTTACAAAACAGCCAGCACCAATAAAACAGATCCTGGGCTGCTTTAAAAATGAATCCTGATGTGCTGTTTCTTGGCAATGCTTTATAATAAAATCAATTGAGAACAAAGTACCTTTTTCAAGTAAACAAAAGCTGCTGAAAACACAACATAAATAAAGAAGTTTTCAGTCTGATCACATGGACAGGTGTGGCTTTTTAAAGGATTAGTAGCTACTCCTTTAAGGTGTTTCAATCTTGACAAAGCAAGCACATAACTTAATTTGAAGGAATAACCAAATCTGAAGGCATCCTGCTCTTTTGTTGGCCTCATTCCAGCAGCTTGCTTGGAGATTATTCCAAAGGTACCATACACAGCTTTGCAAGTTGCTCCCCAATGCCCTCTGAGCAGGAGGATCTGCAAACCCAGCTCAACGAGACTGATTAAAACCAGATGAGCTTTAATAAAACGTGCCTTAATAAAATGAATTTGTTTGTAAAGGGTTTTATGGTTCTTCTGACTCAGTTTGATTAGAAAACCAGCATTAAACAGCAATGCTGTTAGAATTTAACTGGGTGCAGATCACACCCTACTGGTCCCTGCTCTGTTACCTGGCACAGCAGCTCTAAATCACAGACCAAACTGACTCTGCAGCACTGAGACCTTGCAGGAGCAGTGTGAGTGTGGCTGACCTGATGATCAAACACCAGCTTTGGGCCTCCATCCGCCGCAGTGTCCTCGCTCAGCAGCATCCAAGTGTTGGTGTCAATGTCGTAGCGATAGAAGTCGCTTTTCAGGGACTTGCTGTTCCTCACGGAGGAATCCAGATAACGGCCCAGAGTGTAGATCTGCCTTCGCTGGATGTCAATGCACATCTTGTGACAGGACCTGGCACTGGGACCACTCTGAGAGAGAAAAGGAGCACGAGAACGGATTTAATATTGCTCCAGGTAGGTCACTAAGGGCAAGTAAGTGTTATCAGCAACTTTGAGAACTCAGGAAAATCTGCTTGTAATCAAATGCAGGATTAATATATAAGTAACTATAAGAAGACATTCTGGAACTTGCAATTTAGAAGGACACCAACAAAAAACTTAGCACATTTGTCACAACAGACTTATGATTTGGACCTTTTTTGTCAGATTCCTTAGAAAAGTTTCTTCCAGAACTGATTCTCAGAGGTGTGTGAAAGCTACTTGATCTTTTAAAATGACAGAAGTTGATGCACATGAGAGGCAAATTAAGATGTCACAGCCTATAAATAACCACACAGGAAGAAGATTAAGAAGTGCTCTATTACAAGAGCCTCTGTTTTATTAATAGGCTGTTTTCTAACAGATCATAAGCAGACACTCCCACAAGCAATCACATCCCATAATGGCTCTGGGAAGGTAACAAAAGCACTCCCTGTCCTTCACAAATAGATATGGCCCTTCCAGCCTCCAACCAAAAGACAGTTTCCCACGGTAAGCAAAACTGCCCTGAGTCATGATCTTCAAGAGAAACACAGAGAGTGCCCCTGTCAAATGATTATGGGCTAATCCACCCAGGAGTGCTCCAGTTAAACCAAGGAGTGATTTATTCAATGACATTCCAACAATGATACACAGTACTGGGCAGTGACCTTTCTGCTCCCAAATCTAATTTTAAGGGCCTTCATACACTCATCCTGAAGAAGGAGAAGTGATATTCTGGTACTTCAAAATACTAGAAATCAAGATGTGCAAAGCCTTGCTTGCAAAATATCAGACAAAAGAAAAACATGGCATTGTGAATCAATTCCACTGTTTATTTAGACCTGGTTTGTATAAGTTTGGCCCTTCACAAATGAGGATGCCAGAACAAGACTGGCTGAATTGAGAATCTGGAAACCAACATGAACACTGGTAAGATTTGAAGTGACAAAAGTAAGACATGCAGAGGACTGAAGTATGAAAGACTAAAAGGTGTAACCAGCAGGGAAAGGGAGGTGATTTTTCCCCTCTACTCTGCCCTGCTGAGACCCCACCTGCAGTGCTGCCTCCAGCTCTGGGGGCCCCAGCATAGGAAGGGATGTGGAGCTGCTGGAGGAGTCCAGAGGAGGCCCCGGAGTTGCTCCAGGGCTGGATCCCTCTGCTCTGGAGCCAGGCTGGGAGAGCTGGGAGGGTCACCTGGAGAAGAGAAGGCTCCAGGGACATCTGAGAGTCCCTGGCAAGGCCTGAAGGGGCTCCAGAGAGTTGGGGAGGGACAGAACAAGGGGAAACAGCTTCAAACTGCCAGAGGGCAGGGTTAAATTGGATATTGGGCAAGAATTCTTGGCTGGGAGGGTGGTGAGGTCCTGGCACAGGTCGCCCAGAGAAGCTGTAGCTGCCCCATCCCTGGAACTGGATAATCTTTAAGGTCCCTTCCAACCAAAACTATTCTATTATAAAAAATCTATTAAAAATAAAGATTATACAAGTAGGTGAAGATGTAGCAAATCACCATTTACTTGGAGACTTGAAACCACACCAAATAATCAGCACAATATTTGCTTTACGTGTTCCCAAGTACTGCCCTATGAAAAAAATGTATCTTCTTAATTGTACCATTTCACTTCATAAGTTCTACTGAAAGTCTTGAAATTTAAAGTATGCTGATAGAATGCACATCACTAAATTGGACACCACAAGAAAGGAAGCATTACATCTCTGTAGTCAAAATCCTTCAGTTTTCATATCACAGAATTCAATTTCTTGAATAAACAATGGTTCCAGGAAATTGTTTACAGCAGCTCAGAAGACAAAGTGAAGAGGTGAATTGAATTGTTCGTGTTTTGTAAATATGAAGCATTATGTCAGCAATGATAACAGCTTTGAGGATTAGTTACTTCATGGTAATTAAGATAATTTTCTTTTCTGAAAAAAAGTACCGATAGCAGTGAAATATTAACACATAATTCTGAAATGCAGCAGCAGCTCATTCATTGCCTTTGGTCACATGGAAGATGACAGGGAAGGCAACAACATAAATCACTTTGTTCCTAGAAAATACAAAATAGTATCTTTCAGAGGACCCTGTTCCAAACACAGGGGGGTGTTTCTTTGCCTGAGAAGTACCAGTTTGTGCAATCACAAAGCTGCCCCTGATTCACAAACAGGTCACCTCAGCATGCAAAGTCCATCCCAAGCCCTGCAGCTGGGACACTGAAGGAGATGGCACCAGTCCCCTGCCAACAAGCAGGTATTTGCCTTGGCACAGCTGCCTTGTAGGTGAAATGTGAAGACCCACCTGTGCTGACTCTCCCCTCTGTCAGGTCATTGCAGGTTTTTAATTGAACCAGAGTATTTAAGTATCATTCCCCATTCCCTCACCTCTATGTGGTCTAAAGCAAATCCTCCCAAACTCAAATAATGTCTTCGGCCCTTTCAAGAATAAATTTCCAAATTGGCCATTTGCAGACCTGCCTTGCCAGGAAAAGCTTCATCATCAACCAAAATTTGTCTGAGTACAGATGTGAGGCTGAGACACTTCACACCTAAAATACCCATTTCAAGCCACTGGCAGCAACAACACAGTTGCTACATCAAGTATACAGCATAAAACTTTCCTGAGACTACTCTAAAATGAGAAAAGAATTCAGGATGAGTACCTTGTTTCTTGAATTATGTCCTGGCCACATCTCCCACAGTAACAGCTGCCTTTTTAAGGAGCTGTTAAGGTTTTGACCATTATCTGTGCAGGGACAGAAACTTCATCACGTCAAGTTCACTCAAGAACAGAGCCTGCCATAGCATGAACTCTCTCTTGGAATAGAGAAAACTGCATCCATTGAAAATCTGTTTTCATAGAAAACTGAAGTTCTGCCTGCACATCACTGACGAGATCACATGGAACCTGTCACAAGTTGCCTCTTACCCTACAGGTTTACAATATGAGTCAGTCAGTCCATTAAACATGTTGGTTTGACATTTGAGGCAGAAGAGGGCAAAGGCCAAGTCTGTGTTCACTTGAGAGCTACTCAACTTGACTATGGAAGTCCTTGTAGTACGTACACACCTCGAAGGGGTACACAAAGTCCATTTACAGACACTGCAAATGACTAAAAACACTTCAGGGCACATGTGGTTGAGTGAATCAAGTGCCTGTGGGTGGTTGTGAATGTTCATCCAAAGACATGTAATTCCATGTGGTTACAAGAGCAGCCTCTTTAGACAAAGAACACACTGCCACAACTTGTAATGGACAAAGTGTCCCACCAAATTCAAATGGGAAAGTTTGTTGATTCCACAAGTGTTCCAAGAACTTGACCCTTTAAGAGCATCAAGGGAGAAAAATGGACCACAAGAGGGATGAGACTCTCTAACCTACAGCTGAAGAGATAAGTACAGTTCGGGAGCAGGAGAAACATCACAAGCATTTGTCCCCCACTCCAGGATGTTGGCTGGTGACAATCCACAAGCCAATGTTCCAAGCTGAGTGGATGTTACTGGAGATCTCTATACCTTCTTCAAATTCAGGCCTTAGCACCAAAAGTAAACTGCAAACACACAAAAAGTACCTACTGTACTGGCTACAGTCATTGCCAAACATTTACAGCTAATACAGACATTTTTACCTGCATGCTGATAACCACAGAGAAGATCAAACACACCCAAGTCTTGTCAAGCAGAGCAGAAGGCAAATCCCAGTTGTGATCAGTTGCCATTTATCTGCTCCTGTGGTTACCTGAACTCAAACCAGTGCAAGACTCATCCCTGGAAGTGTTCAAGGCCAGGTTGGACAGGGCTTGGAGCACCTGGTTCAGTGGAAGGTGTCCCTGCCCTTGGCAAAGAGATGGAAAGAGATTGTCTTTAAGGTTCCTTCCAACACAAACCATTGTATGATTCTATGATTAAGTACTTTTTCTTTAGATTTGACTTGTTCAAACTGTTTCCAAAGTCATTCACATGTGGAATCCACATTTTTGCAGATGAAGCTTTGTGACCTGATTGGTTGAGATAGCTGAGATGTTGCTTCCCAGAGCTCACCTTCAGTAAAACAAACTCCAGTAAAATCACATCCAGAAACAGCACCCGAAAGACCTGAACAAACATTGGCTTTGGGGACTCCTTCCAATTCTCATCAGGAAGCTCCTGGCACACACACACTGCAGAAACCACACGTGAAAGAGGCTTGTGACTAGGCTAAGTTCTTATTCAGATGGCAAGCAATGTGTTAGGCTGCCTTGGCCAGTGCTCTGCTGCTGCCAAGGCTGTGATGGCAGTAGGAAAGCATTAGCATATCACATTTCTAACCTACAGGACACCAAACAATACCAAAAACTACTGAGCACAGGCACTTGCTGGGTTTGTGTGGAACTCACTAAGTGCCCACACAGGGCCAGGGCTAACCTGAACAAAGTGGCTCTGTGCCACCCAACCCCACCATACAATCAGCACAGCACAATAACAGCTAAGACAGAATAAACAGCAAGTGCCACGGCCCCCTTTGGAAGTGCTACAAAATACCAAGCTTTATGCTCAGCTCTAACGCTCCTCCTCAACCAGGTTGGGCTTGACACAACTTCTGAAGTCTCTAAAACACAGATAAACACCCTGGTGAGGGTGGGATGGTGGGGAAAGAAGGAGAGTCTGTACACCCAGGAGTATTTAAGACAGGCTTTCAATCCTTTAAGCACCCAGGGCCAAATAGGATTTTTAGGTTTCGTCAGTGCTACACGAAATTCAATTGTGCAACGCCAAGTGAATACACAGTATACTTTATGAAAAGCCTTCTCAACATGCTAAGCCACTTTATAAAATCTAATTAGAGCTTTCTTCATTTAACTTGCAAATGCTGAAAGCAATTATCCCACTTAAGGACTAACTTACAAAACGTTTTCAAAAAGCAACACAACGGCACCGAGAGACAACACTGGCTCCTTAGAATAATTGATTTGTTCCTATACAGGAGAGAAAGGATTGGGACTCAGCTCCTTAGGGCAGGGTCTGCTCAAATCACTCCTGATGCCAGAATCAGCAGGCATCATCGTGGCAACAGCAGCCTGGCATGCTCTGCTAAGGCACAAACATGATAGCTTTTATTTTTTTGGTTTGTTTTTAAATAAATGTCCTGTGAACCTCCTTCAATGTGAACACGACCGCAGGAAGCCAGTTCCACTCCCCCTCCCACCTCCCAAACAAATACGGGGGGGAGCTTGGCTTCTTCTGGTTATCATAACCTTTTGCAAATAAAGGGGTTTCAGTTGCAAGAAAAATCTGTTTTATTCAGAGCAATCCAGATGAAAAACCTCAGGAGCAAGCCTGGATCGTGTTCAAGAGTCAGGGAAATAAAAACAAAGAACAGCTGACTAATTCTCCGTTCTCGGTCCTGTAAAAGACTGAGTGGAATGTGAACACTGCCTCCAGTATAAAGTTCAAAAATAAGCGTCATGAGGTAAAGGCTCTTGTCCTAAAGCAAACTAGGACGAGGACATAAAAAGACACAAACAACCTACTTTGTTTCCAGTCCTGAGAGCAGCCTGTCATGCAACAAATAGTCCCTCCTGCCCACACACAACTGCAGAGATTAATTGCTCTCATTTCCTAGTTTCAGACTATAATTCATTTCCTCCTCCACCCTACCCTTCCCCCCCCCCTCCAAAAAAAGGGAAAGTTCCCCACATTTTGAAAATGAAAGGAAATGCATATTATTCTTGGCATTCATTCAAGTCCATGGACTTGAAGATTAGAGCCTGTCAGTGCTTTATCAATGCCAGTCTTCAGCCAACGTGCTCCCAAAATGTTTAAACTAAGCTGTAGCAAAGATCTACTTTGCTCCAGATGAGCACTAAATTCAGCAAGAGAAACAACTGCAGCCATACACCACATAAAACACTTTCATCCCATACAATTTACTCCCAGAAGGCATTTTAAGTTTCTCACAGCCTAAGGGTGGCAGAAACAAAGTAATTTTATCTACTGGGGTTTTTATGGTAGCACAGAGGATTTGTATGGCCCATCAGCACAAACCATGAAAAAAAGGAGCAGAGGCTGATATATTGTTCATATCACCCAGAAAATCACCTACTACATGCCAAGAGTACCAAGGCAGGAGAGGGAGGAGGGTCCTGCATGTTCAGTCACACAACAGGAGCACCACGACCACACTCCCATCCAGGGCAGCCCAGCACAGGCACGCAGCAGAGACGGCTCTCAGCTCTGAGGGTTCCTTCAGCAGGGAAGGCCTTCCCATAAACAGCACATCCCAGCTCCCTACTCCGTATGATGGCAGGCCCAGGGCAGTGACCCTTCCCCTGGACTCTGCCTTGGGGAGGCCACACCTTGAGTGTTGTGTTCAGTTCTGGGCCCCTCAGTTGAGGAAAGACACTGAGGGGCTGGAGTGGGGCCAGAGAAGAGCAACAAGGCTGGAGAAGGGACTGGAGCACAAGTGCTGTGGGGAGAGGCTGAGGGAGCTGGGGGTGTTCAGCCTGGAGAAGAGGAGGCTCAGAGGTGACCTCAGCACTGTCTGGAACTACCTGAAGGGAAGTTATAGCCAGGTGGGGGTTGGTCTCTTCTCCCAGGCACTCAGCAATAGGACAAGGGGGCACGATGGGCTCAAGCTCTGCCAGGGGAAATTGAAGTTGGAGAGCCGAAAAAACTTCTTTGCAGAGAGAGTGCTCAGGCACTGGAATGGGCTGCCCAGAGAGGGGGTGGATTCCCCATCCCTGGAGGTTTTTAACCTGAGCTTGGCCGTGGCACTGAGTGCCATGATCTGGTAAAGGGACTGGAGTTGGACCAAGGGTTGGACTTGATGATCTCGGAGGTCTTTTCCAACCCAATCCATTCTATGATTCTATGAATCAGTGCCACCTCTGTCACTTGATGTCCAAGACCTGACAGCCCCAGTACACTAGAATGAAAAACCTTTGTATGTCACATGGTGTAGATGCAGTAAAGGACTGAAGTGGGATCTCAAACATTTCAAGGAGTGCAAGATGGAAGTTTTCTCCAAAAAATACATTCTGGATTCTGAATGTACATGCAAGTATTCTGCAAATAATCCCTGGAAGTCTTCAAGGTCAAGTTGGACAGGGCTTGGAGTAACCTGGGATAGTGGGAGGTGTCCCTGCCCATGGCAGAGGGTTGAACAAGATGATCTTTAAGATCCCTTCCAAACAAAACCATTCTAGGATTCTGTGCATGTTCTCAGAGAATATTCTTTAGAGCTGGTACCAGCAGCTTAAAAATAAGTTGGAATATCTGTTATCTTTGTAAATAGTGGCAAGAGTATCACAGAATCCTGTAATGGTTTGGGTTGGAAGGGACCTTAAAGATTATCTCATTCCAACCTCCTGCCATGGGTAGGGACACCTTCCACTATTCCAGATTGCTCCAATCCCCACCCACCTCAGTCTTGAACAATTCCAAGGATGGGGCAGCCACAGCTTGTCTGGGCAACCTGTTATATATAAATTAAATAAGTTCTGCCAATAATTTAGGGAATTCTATTAAACAGATCAGAAACTGGTTAAGAATCATGACACTTAAAACTCCCCTGGGCCACAACTGGAAAGCCATGGATTTACACAATTTTTCACATGAGAAAGTTAAATGTCTTATGACAAATACTAGGTTTGGATATAAAAAAATTAAAATTAACTATTAATAAGTCTGTCCACAGCTAAGTCAGGGAAGCCACCCTCGGTCAGGCAGTTGACATGGTATTTGAGCTCTGGCTAATCTGCTTATGGGTGCCCTCCTACAGCAATGCCACGGGATAGATTTACCAGCAAAGTCCTTTCTGGGCATCTGACTCAGACATGATGGAGCAGATTAAAGTCAGAGGCAGCTTTTAGCACAGAGTTTTGTGTGCACATCTGTGTAAGGTGAGAAAACAAAAAAAATGAAACAGGATGAAGCTTTATTTTTTTTTCCCTTCCTAAAAAGCACAGGCACATTTGGGATAGTCCTCATTTCTCACTGTTGATACTTCATGGCCTTGAGCTGAGCCTTCCACAGATACTTTCCCTCCTTAAATGAGAATTAAAAGAAAAAATAAATAGCTTGATGTTCTATTTTTGAAAGACGGTTCAATGAGTTTGAGAGTCAAATGATCAGGCTCAGAGATGACACAGCAGTGGATTTGATGACCCACAACGGCCCATCCCTTCTAGTCCTACATAAGAGTTTACTCCAAAGTTGGCTCCATCCTTCAGGGATCAGTGCAGGTTCATCACAGCACAGATCCAGCCCAGCACATGGACATGGCTACAAAAATGGAGAGATGCTTAATGTTCCACTCCCATGAGGTTATTATTTATTAGCCTCCCTGCCAGGCTGCTTGCAGAAATAACTGATTTCAGAGTACTTTCATAAAGGAATGAATTAGCACATGCTCTTTTGGTTTCTGACGTGCCCTGATCAAGGCAACTCTAAAGACAAAGAGTGTGTTCAGAACTGAACCTTCCAAAGCACCAACATTCTGCTTTTACAGCTGTGCTGCCCAAGTTCACCTACAGTGAAGGAAAAACTCTGGCAGGCAATGCCAGTGCAGGGAGCCACATTCCTGCATATTCTGAGCTCTCTGCTCTCACACCAAGGTATCATCAAGGCCCTCCAGCAATGCACCATGGATCTCATGTTGCAGTAAACCACAACATCTTACAAGCAAGTGAAATAGTGGAAAGAGGAAAAAACTCCCAGAGCTTCAAGTATGTAAATAGTGTGAAACAATTTGTAGCTTTTCAGTATATAAAAGGAGATTATAAAAAAGATGGAGGGGGACTTTTTACACAAGCAGATAGCAACAGAACAAGGGGGAATGGTTTTAAACTAAAAGAGGAGGCAATTGGATTAGATGTTAGGAGGAAATTCTCTATTCACAGGGTGGGCAGGCCCTGGCACAGGTTTCCCAGAGAAGTTGTGGCTGCCCCATCCCTGGAAGTGTCCAAGGCCAGGTTGGATGGGGCTTGGAGCAGCCTGGTCTAGTGGAAGGTGTCCCTGCCCAGGGCAGGGGGTTGGAACTGGATGATCTTTAAGGTTCCTCCCAATCCAAACCATTTTGTGACTTTAATTTATTTGAAGAAGGTTATGGGAATGTGTATGAAGGTCTTGTCTAGGCTTTAGTTTACAGCCAAGAGTAATTCATCCAGCCTAAGTGATTCAGCTTACAAATGCAAGCAAGGAAAGTACTGAAGTAATAGCACAGTACAAGGCAACCTTGCAGCAGAAGGACATCAGTTCTGTGCCATTTCTAACAAAAGGGACAATATACCTGCAAACCAAGCGCTGCTCACACTGATGAATTGTGAAAAAAATGGTAACTTCTTAAATTTTATCATGTAAATCATCAGCTTGTTCCCCATCAACTGCTCAGCTTTGCTTTCAGCAACACTGATGAAACCCAACAACTGACCCAGCACAGCAGCAGAGCTTTCACCACTCTGGGATGGGCTCTCAGGACAACACCCCCCGTGTGCCGAATTTAACCAACCCCATTAACAATTGCAGGATGTTGAATGAGGTCACTTTTGCATGCACAAGTTCACACTGTCCTCTCATTACCAGTAACAATGGTCAGCAAAGGTCCAGCCAAGAGATTTTTCCACAGACACTGAGCCTCAGTCCCACTTGCAGACCAGCAGGATGAAAAAGTTTAACTGGTCATTTATAAGCTGTTTAGCCACCAAGATTAGGATGCAGCAAGGCTACAATTTTGGATGTTGTTTGGGGCTTTTTTTAATTAATTGCCCTTGAAAGGATGGTGGTACCTAAACATTAAATACTAAGTCTAAATCCTTTGACTGTCACAGGCTCTCAGATATTTGTGAGAAAGTGAAGATAGACTTAAATAGACAACAAAAGAGTAGTTTTCTCCCAAAGGTGTTGGAAAATCATGAAAGTGGCTGTTTAATTTGCTAGAGCCCAATAGCTCCTGAATCCCAGTATTGACAGCAACTCCATCACACGCAAGCCTTGGAAAATTCATGGATTAAGTCCTATTAAACACACTAAGCTCTTTCAGGTAGGTCTGAGAACTCAATGCACCAATGCACCACCCATTCTACCAGTCTTGAGGCAGTCCAGAAAGCTCAAATTCTAATTACCTCCAAAACCCAGTGGCTGAAATACTTTACTAGCAAGGTGCATAAAAACTTACTACATTTTCAAGCATGTAATTATCCAGACAATTTAGCTAAGGATTTGTCTGTGCTACTACTTGAGACTGCTTCCCCTGTGTTACCATCTTGGGATAACTGATATTTCTTTAGGGATTTCAGTATTTGTACAGCTTGAGGAGTGTTAATGTAACAAAAGTCTCTCTCAGTGTAGCTGAAATAAGAGACTATTCCCAAGGCAAAGTTGACTGGTGTGTGAAGCCACTCTCACTGTGCTGCCAAGAGAATAAGTTTCCTCCCACCTTCTACCTCCACATACTCTCCTGTTCCTTTACAATCCTTTTTCTTCATCCCTTCAGTGTGAAATGCTGGGGGGTCCAGGGGTTCCAGCTGGCTCATCTTACAGGTGCATATTTCTGTGTCTTTAAAAACCAAAAGGATATAAATCAGAATTCCTTGTACAAGTATCAACCTCTTCACTAAATCTGCACCTGAAAATCCTGTAATACTTTAGACATTTCAATAGTGTCTCTTCCCTGAGATGCACCCACAGCCATTCCGAGCATGACTGACACTGCCTCATCCACAATGTACAGGAACTGCAACGTGCATTTGGGTGATGCAGTGATGGCCTAATAAATTCATATAAGCAAAATAAAGATCCATTCCAGACCAGAGATCAGAGCATTGCACTCATCAAAAGCTGCACTTGAAGTGGTGATTTTTATCGGAACAGAAACGCCACAAATCAGCTCTGCCTGACGCGTCATCTCAAGGACTAAAAGTAGTTTTACTTTGCAGTTGAAGGCTTTATGATGACTTGGAAATTCAGATGTAATCTGGAGACTGCCATGCACAAGTTCTGGCACTGCCAGAGCTGTGCAGCCTCCAGAACACTGGGCATAATCCATTTATTTATTATCCCCTTTCTCCATGAGACTGAGTTCAACATCAGCATGAGGAGGAAAGGGTCCTCTCATTCAAACACCTGGTGGGAGGGAAAACTCAAATTTGGCTGGTTTTCTGGGCTTTTTGCATGCTGGAAGCAAGAACTGCAGGCACCTATTGAGGAACTGAATAACTTAAGACCCAAAGCTGTTTTTAAATATGGATGATCTTTTCTTTAAAAAAATGTCAAAGTTTAAAAAAAGACAAGCCAGTGTTAAGAGGACAGACCTCCTTAGGCACACAGGGTAGCATAAGCACATAACTTATGTTTAAAAGCTGAAAACCTTTCCAAAAAGTTTGTTTTAAAATAAATAAATAGAAAAGTGAGGTGCAGCTCCCTCAACAGTGTGTTTTTGCTTTAGGCTGCCTAAGTGGAAATCACTGGAGACGTCAGTCAGGCATATCTGAAAGTCTCTCTCTAACATTCTGGTGAAAGAACACTGGCTTAGAACATTTTAAAACCATTATGCTTCTAAGCAGGGAGGAAAATGAACCATTAGCCAGAGATATTTAGAATCAGCCTAGGATACTTTTCACTTGGTTCACTTCAGCATCTGCCGTCTTTGTCCCTACTTTTGTAGGCATTTGCACTATTTAGGAAGTTGGCTCTGAGGTCTGTCTGCAGAATCCAAGTTTCTTTCAGGAACAGCTGCTTTCTCCCTGTGTGCTTTTGTGGCACCAGGAATCTCGTTCAACTGAGCATCTGTACAACTGCAACTGCTCAGCAGTAGGACATGGCACATTCAGTGTATGAGATCTCTAGTCCATAAACATCCCAATGTTTGAAACAAAAACCCCCCAAGTTACTTAAAGTGTTTTCCAAACTGTATCGCCATCTGTGGGAAGAAGTTAATATTTGAGACTGGTTCAACTGGGCCAATGGGATCCTGGCCTGGATCCAAACTAGCATGGCCAGCAGGCCCAGGGCAGTGACCCTTCCCCTGGACTCTGCCTTGGGGAGGCCACACCTTGAGTGTTGTGTTCAGTTCTGGGCCCCTCAGTTGAGGAAAGACACTGAGGGGCTGGAGCGGGGCCAGAGAAGAGCAACAAGGCTGGAGAAGGGACTGGAGCACAAGTGCTGTGGGGAGAGGCTGAGGGAGCTGGGGGTGTTTAGCCTGGAGAAGAGGAGGCTCAGAGGTGACCTCAGCACTGTCTGGAACTGCCTGAAGGGAAGTTCTGGCCAGGTGGGGGTTGGTCTCTTCTCCCAGGCACTCATCAATAGGACAAGGGGGCACGATGGGCTCAAGCTCTGCCAGGGGAAATTGAAGTTGGAGAGCAGAAAAAAATTCTTTGCAGAGAGAGTGCTCAGGGATTGGAATGGGCTGCCCAGAGAGAGGGTGGATTCCCCATCCCTGGAGGTTTTTCAGCTGAGCTTGGCCGTGGCACTGAGTGCCATGATCTGCTAAAGGGACTGGAGTTGGACCAAGGGTTGGACTTGATGATCTCGCGGGTCTTTTCCAACCCAATCCATTCTATGATTCTATGACGGCTACACTTAAAACAGCACAGGGTAAAACCTGACATAGATAAGCTCAAGTATTGCTGCAACACACTTAAAGGATCAGTCACAAACTCCTACAAAAATGCTTCTGTGCTAATATGAAAGCTTTGGGTAAATTCACCCATGTCAAAAATGTAAAGAAATGCATGCAAAGACTGGAGAAAATTGAACTGGGAATACAATAGCAGCTGAATTTCCCCCTGGCTCTCACCATTAGATCTTTCTACACTTGTCAGCTTTCACTTGCAACATCCTGGACAAGCACTTGGTGTTCACCACAAACTGTCACCTCACAATACACCCATTCTCTAGATTGTTTTGAACCTTCTGAACAGGAGGCACTTGTTGACCTACACTTTCCTTCTTTGTGAGGAAAGATTTATCCTCTCAAGCAGTTAAACCATGACAAGACCTTCACTTCTACCTTTGGCAAGAAAACACTCAGAAGTTTTAGAGAGAAACACAGTGTCACCTAAACCTAACCCATTGACACAATTTCCACGTCCTTCACAGAGCTGATTTGTGAGCAGGATTTGCCTTTAAAAAGGCTGAATGAGGATGAGTCAACACATTGTATTTACAAATAAGCCCCAGAGTAGATACCTGTGGATGCAGTGACACTGTCTTGTCTCTGGGAAATACTAAAATAAGGTACAAGAATACCAGTGACATACAAAGTATGTCAACTATCATGCTTGCTTTTAGTCTCATTTATCTGATCTCCAGAGGCTTCAGCATCCCTCAGCATTTTGATCCTATTTCAAAATCCACACGACTATCAACTGAACCCAAAATTTACACCTACACTTACAACTGTCATCCTGTACTGAATTTCACTAAATTACCCTACAGAAGAGAAAGCTGCTGCTTAGAAACTAGAAATATTAGACATCAAAACACACACATTTAAGTTTCTCTATTAACTGACATTGGCCTAGAATCAAAATGCCCAAGGAATGACAAGGTTTGTTTCTTCAAAAGGACTCATTCCCTACTCCTGGAAAGGTCTGCTGATCTACAACCACTAATAAACCTGAGAGACAATGGCATTTGACACAACATTCCACTTAGTTCAGAATAAAAACCTTCAAAAGCTCTTAAACTAAATATATTTTGGCTGTGCCTCGTGCTGAGTGATTGGCAGAGCTGTCACAGACCTCACAGAGCAGACGAGAGTTGAGGGAAGGGTGAGAGGTCCTGAGCTGCTCCATGGAGCATCTCCCTGGAAGGATGAAGGCTTGAGGAGGAGGATTTGACAAGGACTGCAGGAGCCTTGCTGGATTCAGGGATGGTGGGGTCTGTTTGCCCACCAGCAGTGGTGGTCCCTACACCAACACCACCAGCAAGTCCCCCAGACACTGCTTTTCCGCCTGTAAGGGATCAGCTCCTTCAGCAGAGCTGTGAGCAGGTTTTCCAGACACACAAGACAGACAGGGAGGGGCTGGAGTGTGTCCAGGGCAGGGAACGGAGCTGGGAAGGGGCTGGAGAACTCCTGAGGGAGCAGGGGGGGTTCAGCCTGGAGAAAAGGAGGTTCAGGGGGCACCTTCTGGCTCTCTGGAACAGGAGGGGGGAGCCGGGGAGGGCCGGGCTCTGCTCCAGGGAACAGGGACAGGAAGAGAGGAAACAGCCTCAGGCTGGGCCAGAAAAGGTTTAGGTTGAATATTAGGGACAATTTTTTCACTGAAATGGTTGTCAAGCACTGGCAGAGCTGCCCAGGGCAGTGGTGGAGTCCCCACCTCTGAAGGGCTGTGAAACATGTATAGATGTGGCACTTGGGGACATGGGTTAGTGGTGGCCTTGAGCAGTGCTGGGTTAATGGAGGGAGATGATGATCCTAAGGGGGCTTTTTACCTTGGATGGTGTAACTGTTAAAAAAGACAAAAGCAACATCAGCTGACAAAGAAAGACCTCACTGACAAATTTTGACAAACAGCAGCAAAAGAGTTTACTGAAGTCACACAACCTTTTTATGATGCATTGAGACAGAAGCTCCCAGTTCCTTTATCCCAAAAGCATTACTGTGCATTGTCCCTACAATAACATTGGATAAGATGCAATTTTTACCATATTCTGCTTTTGTCCAAGCTTAATTATTGAATGGCTAATTTAACCACTGTCACTGATTAATTAAACAAAAGAGCCAGAAGCAGAACCAGCACAATACAACAAAACAACAAGGTTAAGCCCTACTGGAATCTACTCTGAATATTTTTAAAAATTCCATGTCAACAGACATTTCCTTTTAGCAAATTGTTTGTGAACAGTTGATGTCCCTATTAGAGAAACATCTGGAGTTTTTGTTTCTGAATTTACTTCTCAACATTTGAGATTGACCTTTTCATTTCTAAATAAGGTTTTATCCAGATCTCTTTGGAAAAAAAAACAACCAACCAACCAAAAAACCCAACAAAACAATCCATTGCTGGATTCCAAGTACAGCAGCTGCCAGTTCACTGTACCTTGGTAGGTCACCAAACCCCTGGACTGTGGCTCAGTTCTCCTTCTGGACAACACTGCAGATCGTATCATGGAATGGTTTGGATTGGAAGGGACCTTAAGGATCATCCAGTTCCCTGCCCTGGGCAGGGACACCTTCCACCAGGTTGCTCCATGATCCATCTAACCTGGCCTTCAACACTTCCAGGGATGGGGCAGCCAAAGTTTTCTGGGCAACCTGTGCCAGGGCCTCACCACCCTCACAGCCAAGAATGTCTTCCTAGTATCCCATCTAAACCTACCCTCTGTCTGTTTAAAGCCATTTCCCTGTGCCTTGTACCTACCTGCCCTTGTCCCAAGTCCCTCTCCAGCACTCCTGGATCCCCTTTAGGCCCTGGAAGGGGCTCTCAGGTCTACCCAGAGTCTTCTCCAGATGAACACCCAAAGCTCTCCCAGCCTGGCTGCAGAGCAGAGGGATCCAGCCCTCAGAGCATCCCTGCGGCCTCCTCCTTGTTCCCCAGAGCTGGAGGCAGCTCTGCTGGTGGGGTCTCAGCAGGGCAGAGGGGCAGAAACCCCTCACTTGATGCAGCCCAGGATATGACTAAACTTTCTGGGCTGTGAGTACACATGGCTGAGACATGTTGAGCTTCTCATCCATCAACATCCCCAAGTCCTTCTTCTCAGGGCTGCTTTTAATCCGTTCTCTGCTCAACCTCTTTTGTTCCTGGGATTGCCCCAATCCATGTGCAGGGCCTTGCACTTGGCCTCACTGAACTCCACAAGGCTCACATGGGCCAATCTCTCCAGCTTATCAGAGTGTCCTTCTAAAATCCCCTTTCTAATACACCCACATTTCTTCACACTTTTCTCTATTAAGTATATCCTCAATACACTCAACTATTCTCCACTTTACAGAAGTTCCTCTATCTTCCTCCTTCTCACCCCGAGACCCTTCCCATCTTCCCTTTCAATTTCCTGATCTTCCACTACACCCTGTAACTTTTTCCTCCAAAATCCCTTTATATCAACTCATTTCTTCTACCGTTTCTCCTCCACAGCCCTCCTGTTGTGCATCCCTCCTCCTCCTCCCACCCTGTTACCCTGCTGGAGTCAGGCATGAGGAACTTGAAGGGAAACCATCCCAGCCAGGCCTCCTAAGCTTTACAGAAACTCCACCTGATGCAGCAGGATCCCAGTAAGAAAGGAAATTCCCTTTAACACCAGACCAACCCACCATAGTTTGTGCAGGAAGAAAGCCCAGTAACCCCTTTTCAGGAAGGTTCTATTTCACTGCATCCTGAGTGTGAGAAATGTATGTACTGAACAGTATACAAATGTAACAATTTTACCTTTACACAGCTCTGTTATGATGGAAACCAGAGTATCACGTTCAGTTTTGTTATTACCCATTTTGTAAAGGATGTTACAAGCAGTAAGTGCATGACACAGAGATTTGAAGGCTACAGGAAGTGCCTTACTGTGAGACTTTTTTTTTCAGCTCAGGCTATTTTTTTCTACTTGATTACAACCTCTAAAAAGCTTTGCTGGGGAAAAAATGACAATATTAAAGGGTTATTTAATCTTTTACAGAAGCTCACAAAATTTGCCATGACAAAAAGCTGAGAGAACACAAATGAGAAATAAGACTTCATTTTTTTTTCAAATAGTTGAAGAAATTAACTGAAGAATTTGCCAGAAAGTGGTGGAATCTCAAACCTTTTATACCTTCAGGAAGAGGCTGCATGAATTTCCTGAAGTTTTGCTCAGACTAACCAGTAATGAAACACAATAACCACATGGAACTTGAACATTTCACAGGGTAAAGTAAAATGAATTGTACAAGCCAAAGGACTTGTCTTTGTTACCTCCTATAACCCAAGTTACATTCATTTCACTTTTCATACGTCAAACACTGAGCAAACCAGGCCAAGGAAAATGGCTCAGATGAATTCCACGAAAGCTCTTGGGGTTGTGTAGCCTTTGGCAGTTACCCTGTTCTCTAGAATTCCATCTGTTAGTTGTCCCCTTTCTACTCATTTTTGACAGAAGCTAAAAAAGTAATCAATTTGTTTCTCAAGCTCAACAGAGGTTTATTAGCAAGCTCTTCTTGGAACCTTCTAGTGGGGGGTGCCCTGCCCATGGCAGGAGGGCTGGAACTGGATGATCCTTGAGGTCTCTTCCAACCCAAACCATCCTGTGATAAGTCTGGTTGTTCAGTCATATAAAATGCTTTAACTCATGTTCCACTTGCTGAGCTGGTTTTTGGCCCATCATTCTGCTTTTGAGAAATAAACCTTTCCCCTCCAGGAATCTTAACACTTCAAAGCCACATCCAGCTCACATTTTCCCCATCTAAGCATTTCAAAAGTCTTCAGAACTCGAAGGTCTGAACTCTGTGGCTCTCACTGCAGTTGCACTTCAACACAAGCACTTCAGAAAGGGGAATTTTTCTGGGAAACAACCCATATATTTGTAACAATGTGGATGGTTGCAGAACTCACCTCCTTCTCAGTATCCCTGGATATGCAGGTCCACTGGTTTTCCTTCACACTGTATGCCCAGAAGTCAGCCAGATCCTGAGTTCCATCCCAGCCACCAAACAGATAAACAGTTTCTATTAAAAAAAGGAAGAACACGTTCATTTTATTTGAAGAAAATCTCTTTAAACAGGCTGATATCTACAAAACACCTGTGCCAAACTATCAGAAAAAGAATTTAAACCAGTTTTTACTTAAAACAGCACTGCTCTTTGAGCAGAATCAGTCACCAAGGCAAAGAAATGCGGTGTGGTTTAGTAATGAAGTTTTTCAGAATGATAGTCAGCCAATTCTGAAAGAGTCATTTTCTATTTCTACATTTACATAAGAGGCAATCAAACCCACAGCCTTCTGATTAAAATTCCAGACAGACAAATGAACAATATTTAACATTTTGGATCCTATGCACTTAGTCTATCAGTGACATCTCAGCTTGTACTCTGTCTGCTGCAAGATTTATACCTCAGCAAGACCTCTGACACAGGAGCAGAAAAAGTTTTTCTGTTTAGTCCATCCTTTAGAAAGAAAAAATTAATTATGGAATCCTCTTCAAGGAAGTGCCCTGCATAAAGTAACTCACCTGATGGCACAAGAGCAGGTACGGAGAAGAGTTACAGATTTGAGTCAGTGTCTCAGGCCTGTCACCTCAAACCTACAACTGCTCCATGCACAGCAAATCCAAAGGATGCTCAGACTCACTGACAAAACCAGATGAAGCCTCTGAACAGGGGAAGCATTTAAGAAAAGTCTCTGTTCTGCCACGGAGAGATAACCAAACTGCTCCCATAACACAAACATCACTATCTGGTCTCAAATGCTAAAAATACTTCATTCTTAGATTGCATTAAAACACAACACAAAGCCATCTCCAAAAAGAACAAGCCCCTCAAGACCTGTGGAGCTTTTGAAAAAGTCCTTTAAAATCCACAAACCAGTTCTATTATGGAGGTAATGGCCAAGTTTTAATCCAACACCAATTAAATAGCAGAGTTAGAAGCACAATTACAAAATGGGACTAGTCCCTGACCCTAACCTACCATCAGGATAGTGGTCATCACCATGGAAAGGTTACCCTGGTTCATTAACTTTAATTACCCTTCCTCCTGGACTCAGGGCTCCCAGTGTTCCCTGCAAAGAGCAGGTCCCTTTGTGCACATAAATTCTCACAGCTCACAAAACCCACATCACCACAACAGCTTCATTGATAGCTGAGAAAAATAAAAGATTTGGCACCGGTTAAATATCCTCCTGGGGCTGTGCCAAAACGTCAGGCCTGCCTGGAAAGGCTTTGTTGGCTCACATGAAATTTAATAGCAAACCTGAATGAATCCCATGAAAACTCAGCTTCTGAGAGTTACCTAAACCAAGCTGACAGGATTAGTGGCATGTGAGAGTGAGGGAGGAGCACCAGGCTGGTGCCACTGAGAGCATCCCCAGAGTGACACTGAGAACACAAGGGGACATCAACACTGTGCCAGGCTCAGTTTTCATCACTATGGAAAACTGTAGCTCACACCAAAGAAAGGCTCCATCACTATCTGGACCCAATGACTACTATTTTTAAGTTTTATGCCTTACTGCACAACTATATACACAGTTTAGGACAAGTTTCTGTGTTTTACAGGGAGTATTTCTTGATGCATAAATGCCTCTATTGCTGGAAATGTCAAGAAAATAGTTTTTCAGAGTCCTCCTCAATTTTGCATGGTTCTTTCATGTTATAAGAAAAAAAATAGTTTTTTGTTTGGTTGGATTTGAGATTTTTATTTGTTAGGTTTTTTTCCCCAAGTCAAACTTCACTCTGTTCCCCAACCAGAATCACTCTTCTGTTCTTTCTGTTAGTTCAGATTTTATGGGAGGGTTAAATTTCCACCTTGTATGCAGAGATTCAATCAGGACAGACCCAGGATGCACTCCCAGCACTCCAGGCATTCCCACCTCACCCAGATATCAGCAGATACCCAAAAGAGGAGGGCAGAGAGCACAAACTCCAGGCACAGGAGGGGGGCAGCCCAACAGTCTCACACCAGTATAACCATTCCTACTCTGGCAGCACTGGGGAACTCAAGGGGACAGGATTCTCCCTTTGCATCCAAGCAATGTGTAACAGCAATATTTATGCTGCCTCATTAATGCAAGTCTCTATTCTGCTTCAGGGACAGAGAAGAATTTTCAAACCTACCTGCAAGGCAACAAGAAAAAACATGAAAGCAATTATATTTACCCAAAGCTTTCACCACCTACGTTTAGGAAGTCAAATTTCTCCTCCAGCACCTTCACCTTATTTCCTCTACATTTATTTCTGAATACAAATTGAGCACTTTGAATTAAATATGTTCTGTGAATATTTCTAAACTGCTTGCTCAGACAAAAATGTTTCTGCAATATCTGAATTCTTCTCTTCCCTTACTGTCTGGATGACTAAAAGGTGCCAGAGCACTCCTCAAATTACAGGGCATGTGTTCCCAAAATTCAACATATTTCCTGTCAATCTCTCATTAATTTGTAATTTTCAGACAAGTATGTAAAGCATCTTTCTCCAACCCCTGTTAAATACCAAATATCCCAGGGCAGTTTTAGTCCAGGTTTACTTGTGTTCTCCATGACAGTAACTCCTGTTAACTCCACCTTCTCCAAGTCCAGGGTGGATTTTGGTACAGAGGGTTTTCCTCATCAGACCAGGATGTCAGGTGGCAAATTGCTATGGCCAGGCTGACCAAAGCTGCTTGGTGTGCCTGAGCAACCCTATTTAACCTTCCTACACAATGAATACATTCTGATACTGGTGACACATTTCACTACATGCTTTAGTCAAGTGGTATCTCCATGTCTCTGCTAGAACAGCTCTCCACAGAACACCAAAGAATTATGGACCTAAAACATCTCTAAGACAGCTGATCCACCAGTCACCTCCCAAATCCCTCACAGCAGAACTAATTTCAGCAGAGATGAGGCTGCACAGGGAATTACTCAATTACACTTTGTCTCCATGGATGGATATTTCACTCTGGATCCCTGCTGCAATGACTGATTATCTCCATTACAATTTAAAAAAAAATTCCTAATATTTAGCTGGAATCTCCCTTTATAGCCTTCATCCTATCCCTCTGCTCCCTCCAAAACAAGCCTGGCCATTTCCATGCTCCCACCAGCTCTAATATCCTCCCATGACCCTTTTTTCTACCAGCTGCACAAAACCATCTACCTAAGCATCTTCTCACACATCCTGTGCTCCAGCCCTGACCACCCTGCTGGCCCTTCAGGGACTCTCAGCTGGACACAAACCTGTCCCAAAGAGCTGACACGGGGCACAGCCACACTCCAGATGTGGCCCTGAGCACTCTGTGCCTTACCCTGCTGGCCTCGCTCCTGCTGATACAGCCCAGCAGCTGGTTGGTCTTCACCACCACAAGGACACACCACTGGTATCTCAAAAGCCTTTTATTAAAGGACATCAATTCCCCACGTAGCACCCACAGATGTAATTACGTGCCAGCAGCACTGTCCACTTCGTGAGGAGCACAAATAGAAAACCAGACCTAAGTTCACAGAATCACAGAATCAGTTGGGTAGAAAGAGACCTCTGAGATCATCAAGTCCAACCTTTAATCGAACCCCACTTTGATTACCAGATCATGGCACTCAGTGCCACGTCCTGTCTCACCTTAAAAATCTCCAGGGTCGGAGAATCCACCCCCTCCCTGGGCAGCCCATTCCAATGCCTGAGCACTCTCTCTGGAAAGATCTTCCTGATCTCCAACCTAAACCTCCCCTGGCAGATCTTAAGCCCAGGCCCTTTTGTCCTACTGTTGGTTGCCTGAAAGAAGAGACCAATCCCCACCTGGGTACAACATCCTTTCAGGGAGTTGTAGAGAGTGATAAGGTCTCCCCTGAGGCTCCTCTTCTCCAGGCCAAACAACCTGTTTTCTTGCAGTATCACACCCCTCAGTTTCTGAGCCACAGTTCACTGTATATATTGGCTGGATCCAAGTTTTTTTTTCAGGCTAGGCATAGTCTTCCTCTCAAATGTGAAGGCACCATGAAGTTGAGTAACCTCCAGGATTCAGCAGCTGTTTGTGTTTCAGAGCTTAGAAGCCATCTGTGTTTTGTTTCAGAGATCCCTTCATCTTGTACACAAGTCCTGTCCTTAAATATCTTATGGATAGCAGTGTTTTCCTCAGGCAAAACAGCATCCTTCATGTCTGCTGCTCTCTCTTCATCTTTTTCATCTTCCCAAGCTGCTTTTGAACCAGCCTTGTCGTTTCCACTGTGCTGCCCACATACACCCTGGGCACGCTGGGCCCACTGCTCTGCATCTCCCTGTCCTCCAACATGCTTTGTTCTCACTTACCCAATAGAAGGAGGTAAATAAAACTCCTTCCAACAAAAGGAAAAGCAAAATAAGGTACAACCAAAATTACAGGGCAGTCACATTTCAGAGCTAGCACATCAGTAAAGACCATTTCACTAATATTTCCCCTGAAAAAACTGTTTCACTTGCCAAAAAGAAGAGAAATGGAGACCCAAGAAAATCATCCTGATTGTTTTGCTGTTGTTACTACAACAGGCTCACTGGAAAACTTCAGGAGGCTTTACCTTAATGAACTGAAAGCTGAAAGTTTTAAAAAGTTGGATATAACACATAAGAGTTTATTCTTAACAAGATAATTTCTGTATAGTCTATAAGTCTGTTACTAAAATAAATTATGTGGCTTTATGCACTGCACTGTCATTCACTGTGCCTGTCCTATAAGGGCAGAGGAGATCAATTCCACCTTACCCATGGAATTACAACCCAAACCTCCAAAACACAGCACACATACTGCTCTAAAATACTGATGTTATTCCTTAAAGCTTGCATTTGGCAATTCACTTCCCCATTCTCACTTTCTTCCAGAATAAGCACTGGAATTTTGAAATGTGTGCCATATCTGAACTATACAGAGGCCTGAGAGGGCAGACTCCAAGTTCTGTTAATAAGGTGCCGGTGCCACATCCCAACACCCTCATCCAAACCTGCATTAGGGCTCAGTGCCCCTGGGAACACAGTTCTACACACAAACCTGTGTTTTACTGCTCAAATACTTCACCAGGGCCTCCAGAAACAGCTTTCCCTGACTGACATTCAGCACACACCACTGTGTTCTCGTGTAGCTGGGGGGATTTTTTTGGGATACTTGTTTTAATTCATGTACCTGCTTTGTGAGTACCCAAATACCTTCCCTTCCCTGTACAGAAGCACAGAGAACTCTCCAGCTGCCCAGATGGAGAACACCATGAGACATGCACCTTGCAGGAAAAAGCAGGAATAACATAAGCTTTCTGTTTTCATTTAGAACCTGAAGCTTTCAAGTACCAACAGTGGTTTCAGCTGTAACTGTGAATGAGTCTTACTTTATTTGTATACCAAACTCAACTTCCTAATTCTGCCAGCCAGAATCATTCCAGTTTGAGTGTTGGGATGATTAAAAAGCATGGAAGGCATTATAAGAATCAGTAACTCCTCATTTTTAGCTTATTTTATGTAGGAAGACAAAACATGCTAAAAGGCAGTTTAGACCAAGTTAAACCATGTCCTACCTGAAACTTATAAACAGACTCTCAGTGACTCAATGCACTATCAGGAACTTAAGATCCAGCTCAGCTGCTTCCCAATCCATGCCCTCTATCCTAACACCAACATGTGCATCCAGCAGGCTCAGTGTCATTAAAGAAATTAAAATTAAACATATCTTTGTAGTCAGTAATAGCTGGTTAATATTTCCTTGAGGTTAATCAAAGCACAGAACCATTTATAGCTCAGGTACAGCTAAGCAGGTCTGGACATCAGAGATGAAAATTTGCTTCCAACACCTATTCTCAGTGGTATGAAACTTCAGAATCTCCTTAGAAGAATGGTTTTGGTGCTTCCCTTCATTTTTAAAAGATTAAAGTTGAAGAAAGTACTTGGATTTGAGAAGGACCTCACCCCTCTAACAAGGAGTGCAAAGTGAGATGATTTTTCTTCACTTGCCAAAGGAAACAAAAAAAACCAACTCAGCAAGTGTGTGGGTAAGGCAGGGAGGATGTCTGTGAAGGAAAGAGTAAACCACTGCTCCTTTTTCCATCAACACTGGATTGCTCAAGGTTAGTCAGGGAGCTTTACAGCTCCAGCCTGTAAAACGCATCCTGACATAACTGGCTGAATCCCCACCAGCTCATTAAACACTACCTATATTCAAAAGGAAAACTCCAGCAATCAGCAATTCTGGGTGTTAAGGATAACAGCCCCATGTCTGTCATGACCCAAATGAAATGGCAAAACTGATAATCTCAAAAACGTTTTGGCTTTTACAATCCTCAGTGGACCTGGATGCAAAACTAAGAGCAACTTCCCAAAGAGCCCACAGAGAAAGTTTGGGAAAGTATCCCACCATCCCTGGACAGAGCTGCAGGGAGAAAGGGCCAGCATGAGAGAGGGAGATCCAACTCTCCCACACAGGGACTCCACCCCTGTAGGTGCTCTCCAGCCATTTTTGTGCAAGTTAAAAAAATAAAATTAAAAAAGAAGTATATATATGGTTTTTACTGCCTTGTTAAGCAGCATGAAAGCTCAAGTCCAAGGCTAATAAGCTTATAAGGACTTAAGAAAACCAACAGGAATGGAAAGGAAGGCTCACACTGCCATGGATATATTATTTTCACAAGGTCTAATGGACTATCATTTCCAAGCTGACAAGGATCATGTTTCTTCCAAGCTCTTGAGAAACACTTGCTGTCCACTTATCCCCGAGGCCACTAGGGAGCGTTCCCAGCCTCTCTGTAGGGAACACCAGCAACCCTCAGCAGCGTTTTGTTCGAGTCAATCTCAAACCTCTCCCACCAAAAAGAAAAGCAGTTTGCTTTCGTACACAAAATAACTCGAGTGCTTCCTCCGGAGCAGTAACTACACTCTGAGCAAAAGCCAGAGGCTGCAGCCACATTTTTGCTTGTTCATTATGACTTAGCAAGTGACTCTCGAAGGGACTGCCCTGTCACATGCTCCGGGCCTGACTGTGTGACCACAACAGATACGGCCACGGGCATTTTCGTGCCAGCTCCCTTCAATGCCACCCTATATTGCTCTCCATTAATCACACCCTGATCTTGTTTCTCCTTTCCTGAGAACAATCCTTTCACTCACACAGCAAAGACTCAAGCAGATGCTTTCCTTATTTTAGCAAGGACTGACGTGCCACAGGAATCTGATTAAATAAAAGCAGGACAACGAAAATCGTGGAGAAAAACAATCACTGAAACCGCTACTGACACATCACCACCCTTTCTTTTCTCTGCAGGTTCTCTGAGGCAGAGGCTGAATCATTCTTTAAACTGCTACAGGAAACATTTCTGTAAAAAACTTGTAATAAATTACATTTAACAGGAGTTTCTTGCACACTGTGGAAATCAGAAGCCACTCCAACCAAAATACAAAGAATGTTTCAACACATGAGATCTATTGCTTGAGCATTATTCCAAAGAGCACAGTCTGTAGCAGATAAGGGAAATTATTATTCCTAATTTGTCTTTTCTTGTTTGAGCTCCTGCTCTAAGAAGGTAGGAGGGACAAAAAATTAAAACCAATTGTTCTTGGTTTCTTAGTTAAGACAAGACAATGGCTAAGGCATAACAGAGAATTAATAGGGAAGAAAGGATGGGAAAGGCAGTTGGAATACAGTTCCAGAGAGAAAGCAGAGAATTTAATTCAACCATTAGAAAGTGCAGTACTTTTTCCTCAAAACCTGAAGTTAAGAGAGTCTCCAAAGAAAAGAACATTTGCATATTAGTCTGGAAAAGAGCTGATTCAATAATTTAGTTTAAAAATGTTAACAACTACTCACCTGTTTGCACATCTATAACCATCTGATGGCCACCTCTCATCCCTGGTCGACTGTCTTCCCCATCACCTTCAAAAAAGAGGAAGGAGAATGTTTTCCATTGTAAGATTTTTAAACCAAGCAAAGATACAACCTCAGCAGAGCAACTCACTAACTCACCTTTCTTTAAGCATTACCTTAAAGTATTTGTTAGCTTAACACTTTTCCCAGGTAATATTCCTCTGTGGGTTACAAAACTGCAAAAAAGTTTCATACTAAATCATCTGGTGACTGACAATAGAGAGAGCCAAAGTAAATACTCTACTGCAACTCTGAGTGCCTTGGAAAGGACCTTCAGAATTCCTGGAGCACACAGGTGCCAACAAAGCTTCAGAATTCCTGGAGCACACAGGTGCTCACAAAGCTTCAGAATTCCTGGAGCACACACACAGGTGCTCACAAAGCTTCAGAATTCCTGGAGCACACACACAGGTGCTCACAAAGCTTCAGAATTCCTGGAGCACACACACAGGTACTCACAAAGCTTCAGAATTCCTGGAGCACACAGGTGCTCACAAAGCTTCAGAATTCCTGGAGCACACACACAGGTGCTCACAAAGCTTCAGAATTCCTGGAGCACACACACAGGTGCTCACAAAGCTTCAGAATTCCTGGAGCACACACACAGGTACCAACAAAGCTTCAGAATTCCTGGAGCACACACACAGGTACCAACAAAGCTTCAGAATTCCTGGAGCACACACACAGGTACCAACAAAGCTTCAGAATTCCTGGAGCACACACACAGGTGCTCACAAAGCTTCAGAATTCCTGGAGCACACACACAGGTACCAACAAAGCTTCAGAATTCCTGGAGCACACACACAGGTACCAACAAAGCTTCAGAATTCCTGGAGCACACACACAGGTGCTCACAAAGCTTCAGAATTCCTGGAGCACACACACAGGTGCTCACAAAGCTTCAGAATTCCTGGAGCACACACACAGGTACCAACAAAGCTTCAGAATTCCTGGAGCACACACACAGGTACCAACAAAGCTTCAGAATTCCTGGAGCACACACACAGGTACTCACAAAGCTTCAGAATTCCTGGAGCACACACACAGGTGCCCACAAAGCTTCAGAATTCCTGGAGCACACACACAGGTGCCCACAAAGCTTCAGAATTCCTGGAGCACACAGGTGCCCACAAAGCTTCAGAATTCCTGGAGCACACGGGTGCTCACAAAGCTTCAGAATTCCTGGAGCACACAGGTGCCCACAAAGCTTCAGAATTCCTGGAGCACACACACAGGTGCCCACAAAGCTTCAGAATTCCTGGAGCACACACACAGGTGCCCACAAGAGAGGTCTGAGCTACCCCTACAGCTCTCCAGCAGTGAGGACACAGCCAGCTTTTGGCTTCCCTTCCCTCTCCCCACCTGAGGGCTGAGCTGTGAGAACAGACACTCAACAGACAGGGTAATGCACCCCTGAGACAGGAGCAAGGAGGTGATGGAGAACTTTGTACCAGTTATCCCCACACATAAGGGAATCCCAAATGTCCCATTAAAGCACCTTTCCAATCACTTTAGACATATTAAGCTTTCAGAACAGGTGTCATTCAGAGGAAGCAACATTAGCAAGATAACCCACGTTCTCCTGGAAGGGCAACCTGCTTGGATTCCTGATAACCCTTCCCAAGGGGCTTGGGGACATTTGGCAATCGTCACCTTGGATCCTACACTTGCTGTGTGACAAGAGTTTTGCACTCTCTAGTCAAGGATGCTGCTGCAAGTCTGTTCTCAAGGCAGAAACCAACAGAGAGAGATTCTGCAGTTCAGATTTACTACAGAACATATAAAAACTGCAAAAAATTTACCTCATTTAAAACACTCCCTGTTCAGACAACGCATTTATTTGTCACTCTTTGCTTTAAGCTGAGTTTAAGTCAGTTCCATGTGTTACACCCAGTGACAGAGATAACTGTTCTCATGTTTAAACTACACCCTGAGATTTGTTACTGAACTAATGATCTAACCTTGAAATTATAGCAAGTATTCCTGCAGTGTTCCTTACTCAACCAGACCAGGCTGCATTTCGCTGACTTTGCAGACAATTGCAACTTTTTCACAGAAGAAACCATTGCACAGAAAAACTGTTCTAGAGGAGGACTTTCTTGCATCATTTTCTTGCTCAATATTCGCAAAGGAGTAAGACAGGACTGGCAGTACATGAGTTCTATCTTAAGAAACGTCCTTACCTTTGGTGCTTTTGGGGATAATCTGCCCCCAGCGAGGTTTGTACTCTTGCTGACTGATATACTGATTGAACAAGCCATCTGCAAAACAAAAATTTTGCTGGATAAAGCACTTATACTTCCATTACAGCAAAATCACTTTTGATGTGGGTAACTCCAGCCTAACTCAAGCCAATGCGCCACTCCAAAGCCTTCATTTTCAGTGAATTCACCATTATATGTCAGTTAGTTTGTTAAACTTTTGTTAGTTTGTTAAACTTTTGTTAGTTTGTTAATGAACTAAATGTGAAAGCACTAAAATAAAAAGAATACTTGCTCCTAGATCAATCAGGAATTATCCAGTTTGCCTGCCAGGTCATGCCAAGTGTCTATAAATCTCCAGTGTGGTGTATTTAATTAAGAATAGAAACCCTCCCCCTTATTTAAGCAAAAAGGAAAGTTGCCAGTGCATATAAAATTCAACCGTTTTAGTACATGTGAAGTTAAAACTAGGTCAGACAGCATCTCTGGAGCTTCATCTGAAAAGAAAAGGGAAGGAAAGCACATTGTTTAAATGCTCTGATATGGGACAACCAAGCACTGGATGAAAAACAAAATAATAGTTTACATTTTCTTCAGAGAGTTAAGCAAGAAGAGAAACAGCAGACGGGTCAGGTGACGGGCCAGCCATGCCAGCTGCAGCATTTTGGTGAGAAACACCAACTCCAGCACTTTATCCATGCTCCTCTTGTGCATTCCTCTCTCTCTGTACACCTTCCATACACCATCTCTTCAGCATGCAGAGGCAGCTCCTAATTCTACTCACATGTTATCAGTCTAAGCTTTCATTTTTTGTAAAGGAGATTCAAAACTCCCACATTCTTCAGTCTGGGAAGGGCTTGGTCAACCTTTGGTGCTGCTGATTTTCCAATGTCTCCTCTACCAAACCTGCCTCACCTTCTGCAGGTACAACAAACTATCAGACCCCACTGCTCATCTCGCTGCATCCCACCCACCAACTCAACACACAAGCTCTTCCTGACAGGTGTTTGTGCTGCATTTATGCATTACCTGAAAAAAATGGGGAGTTCAGACAAGCAATATCAAATAGTTTTTAGTTCTTTTAACCGCAGTAATTTCGGCTTTGAGGCAAGTTTAATAGATGATGAATCCTTCTGTTTATTTATAGAATGATCCTTACTGAACACATCCCTATTTTATTTACAGAAAGGTAAAAATCTTTGTTAAGCATGACACAAGGGTGGGAGAATATTTGGAAGTGTTTCCTGGCATCCTGTAGTTTGTCGTGACTGAAATCCAGGTTTTAATTAAAACCCAAGCCAGCAAGTATTTCCTGGGAGAAGATGAACACTTTATTTAGAGACCATCTAATAGGAAAACAAGAGCACTCAAGAGCTCCTGAAAGGTGCTGAGTTTGGTCTGAAAATATAAAACTTCCATAAACTCAGCTGTGCAAGTTTTTCAAAATAAATACTCTGAAAAGTGGGCAGGTTTTGCTTTCACCTCAGAGCCAAAACCATCAGCTCTCTCCCCGCATTAGGTAATCGAGGAAAGCCAGAAGTTTGCTCAATGTATGTAGAAAGTGGTTTATTTTGGGTTTAATAGCAGGGTTCTTAACTCCCACTTCTTCAGCATTTATCAAGTTGGGACAACACAAGAGAGGCTCGAAGCTTGAGATCTCATAAATTCTGATTCAGAAAAGCCAACCCTTATAGAACAAATGCATGTGCTGTAAGAAATCCCATAGTGACTCAGCCACAAACCCAGACAGAAATGCAGCCTTTTGGTTACTGTTATAGCCCTGGGTCTGCAAGACAGAAACCAAAACCGTATTTATCCCGATGGCAGCCAATAGATAATTGGACATAAATAGCTCAAAAGGATGAATTACACCACATAGGATCTGAAAGGGTGATTTAACCTCTCTCCCATGCTCAACACCCACAGGCTGCACTTGTCAAGATACGACACTTCTCCCCTACTGTGCCTTCGGCCTCTTTTAATAATGCTTCTTGTCTTCCATGGGACACTGGTTTGGCAACACTCCAGTTTGGTTCCCAGAAATGTTTCTTTCTGTTGGGAGCAGTTCCACATTCATTCTACTTGCATTGCAAACCAGCAGCAGCTTGTTTTGGAAGCTGAATCACCACCTGTCTGACACCACCAGGGAAAAAAAGGAGGATTTCTAGGTGGATTCTGTACCCGATGCAAGACCTACACCAGCGCACTCCTTATGTTCCCTGTCAGGATGGCTCTGCTGACCAAAAGGTCTCCAAAGCTTCTCCAAGGCACTGAGGATCAGATGTAGGCCTGCTCAGCTTTGTCAGCTGTTCCCAATGAATCAGGAGTTTAAAATAAATTTCAAGACTCCTGACCAAAAAAAAAAAAAAGTGTTAAGTGGAAGTTTTTAAAAGAAGTTTTCCTTCGCTCCAGAGACCTCTCACTTCAATGTCCATGTTTACTAAAATTACAGCCAAAAATTTACTCTGTACTATTTTCAAGCCCTTCACAGCAAGTCATGATGCATTTTGGATGTAAGAACATGAAGTTCATGGTGGTTAAAGCTTGGTAAATTCTGCCACCCTGCCAACCCAAGCCTTTATTTTGCCAGTCAACTGCAGGTTACCCACTGCAAACACTGCAGACAAAAATATTTAACCTGCTGAAGCCAATCAGGAAAAAGTTGTATTAAGTTTGGGGTTTTTTGGACAACACACATCTCCAGATAGGACTTTACTAAAAATCTATTCACTTGACTGTTAGTGGCTGAAAATACTTTGGAGTGACCCAGAGTTCCTGGGAGTTGGAGTGGGGATTTTTAAAGATTTATGATTTTTCTGGAACTAAAGAAAAATACCCAGAACACATAAACATATTGAAAGTTCTTTTAGTCACAAAGTCCTAAAAAACAATTAAGCTGGAGGATAAAACACAGGTGCTACCAGATAAAAATCCAGCCATTACTCAACAATTTCTTGGGAGAAACAAGGAAATGCACATGTTTTTTTCCAGCCTCGGAGCTGTAATATTTTCTTGTACTTGTTCTTTACAAAAATGAAACAAGGTTTGCTCCCAAATCCCTGTAAGTTACTCCTCTTCTACAGAAACCCCCCATTGACTTAGAACAGGCTTTGGCTTCTCCCCCTCTATAAAGAGCAGCATCCACACTTCTCAGAACCAAATCCAAACAATTTCGGATGGTAAAATTAAGGTATACATGTTTGCCTGGAGCTTCCAGGGGAATACAATTGATGCTGTGCATCCCGAGTTTTGGGAGCCTGCAGGCTGTGCATCACCATTTGTCGGGCAGGACAGACTTATCACCAGATAAACACGTGTCACACACTGACACGGGCAGTGCCAGAAGGAACACCTCAGCCCTTGGAATACTGATAGCAAAGCAGCAGCTCTTCCATCCATTCCAAGCAGCTTTCCATGTCTACAGGAACTGCGAGCAGTTCAACTAAGCAATTTGCACTCCACATACTCTCCGTAGGAATATTAAGCAGAATTTTCCCTTCAATAATATAGGCCCGAAAGCTACAGGAATAGATCCAAATGCGAAACATTTGAACCGAGTCTGTGAACCAGCTGAGATTTAGGGAACCTTTTCTTTTTCAGAGGAAGTCAGGCAGCTGCCAGAGTTTCCATTTGCCCGTTTTCCAAGTGTAACGCACGAGTCAAAAGAATCTGCGGGAGAAGTGTGGCTGCCTGCCACCGAGCTCTCCAAAGAAATCATCTGGTGATGTGAGGTGGAAGACAGCGTTCATCATTAGCAATGCAAAAGAACAAGAGTTAGCTCTGCCAGCACTAATTCTTGACCACCTACTCTTTTTCTACATGACTAAGCCTATGGAAATAGCCCCGCGAGAGATGCAGCGCGTTGCACTTTTTCAATACCCACCGCTGCAAAGATCAGCCTCTTCAGAAGACATTTTAGGCTGAACTGAGCGTGCAGTATCTCTGTCAAACCTCCCTGCACTTCTGTTTGTGCCCTTAAGGCAATGAACTCCCTGATCAGCAAGCGGTCAGGAGTTCACATATTCATGCCCAGCCTGGAACAGAACAGTCCACTCTTTGAACGATTTCAGGGATAATTTAAGGATCTGTATGTCTCAATTAACTCTACACTTCAGCTACACTACACAGACAGGGGACTAAAGTTAATCTGCTTTTATTTGGAAAAGCAGCACATCAGAGAAAGGAGTTCAGTGGTAAGAACACCCACACCTTAGAGACTAAGCAGCAGCTATGGAGACTTCACAACACAGCTGCTAAGAAAGTAAAATGGCAAAATCGTTGTAGAATGGCCAGGGTTGGAAGGGACCTTAAAGATCATCTTATTCCAACCCTTATGCCATGAACAGGGACACCTTTCACCAGCCCAGGTTGCTCAGAAAATGCTCCCAAGTTTGACACATGCAGAGCAGAGTAAGGACAGTGGAGGACCACAGGGAGCAGGAGGTAGGAACACTGTAGAACACGCTGAAGGCTGAGAACATCTATTCCCATCCTCCCGGTATCAGTTAAGCAGTAGTGACATTCAACACTCTGACTGCCACCTTGTTCAGCTCCAGACAAACTATTCCAGCTGCAGTTTCAGGGATTTTTGTGGTTATCAGAAGAGGTTTGACCTGTCCTCTCCCCCATCGCAGCCCGAACAGCTCCCTGCCCAGGTCTGCCATGTGGCAACACGAGCACCAGTGCCAGGGGACACACTGTCCCGAGTGAGGGCAGGATTGACCCAGTTAGTGAGTGAAAACCCGCAGTCGTGTCAGCTTAAAGCAAATATGGGAGGCGGCGTCGGTGTCTCGGGACAGGCAGCACTTCCCTCCAAGGGTGCTGGGAGGCGACAGAGCTCCAAAGGGAAGCTGAAGGCAGCATAAAGAATGGCAGGGGGATGGGGGAAGGAAGGTTAATGTATTCCAAGACAAGCAAAATCATTAAGGATGACCCAACAGAGCGATGGGAGAAGCGCACACTGACATTTAGCTTCAGCGAGCCAGGTGCCGGATTAAAGTGAAGCAAAATAAACATCCACATGCATATTTTTCTGTCCCTCAGAAGCAGTGACAAAACTTAATGATGCTCTTGAAGACTCTCCTGCTAAATTACCCACCGTCTGTTAATAGCAAGACAAGCTTCTGTACTTGCTAGAACAAAAAATGGCTGATAAAACAAGCTACAGCATATTCCTCTAGTTTGCTTAAGGGATGCCGAGTCCTCAGCCTCCAAAGGGGGATATCATCTCAAGAACTAGGGAAGCAGGATGATCCACAGCAAATCTGACAACGACCAAGTGTCTGTTTGTCAGACAGAAAACTACAAGCCTTGTTTGGAACTACCAGGTGAGTCCTTTGCCAGTACTTCCACACCTGGAAAAGCTGAACACCAAACAAAGCAAGCCCATTCTCTATACATAAGAGGAAACACAACCACCATCTCAGCTCAAGTCCTAGGGGAAAACTGTTGGAAGAAATGTTAAATATTAAGTAGAAAATAAATAAAGATATAACAAGTTAAAAAAAATGAGGCTATAAACATTCACTTCCTTAGCATCCAAGAAAGAAGTCCATTTTTGAGGGAACTTTTTCAGCACATTCTAGACTTTGAGTGAAATTCCACAGAAGAAAGAGTTCCTACTCCAGCCTGAAATGAAGTGGCACGAGGAGGGCCTCCAGGCACTGAGGATAAGCTACAGCCAAGGCAGCAGAGCGATGCAATGATAAAATCATCACCATCAGCACACAGCACTCCTCTGGCTGCCGCAGCATCTTGGTGGGCTCATCAGCTCCCCCAGGCACTCATGTCTTTCAGACAGTAACAGCCAGCCACAGCTCCCTGCTGCTTTTCCAGCCTGCAATCTCCCCTTGCCCTTAGGATTCAGGAGCAAGCTGCCAGTTGCACAATGTCCCTGCATTGCAGGAAGCTGTTCACGCTCCCATCCCAGCCAATAACACTCTGTGGTCTCAGGAGGGCAAGGATGAACACTGTTCTCAGTCTCAACACTTGTAGCTGCTCCTGGAGCTCAGCACAGGGCAGGGCTCAGCTGTTCTAAGAAACCTTGAGCCAAACACACAGAAAACCATTCACTGCAGTTCTGGAGGACCTACTGGAATAAGCTTCCTAAAATTGTGTTTAGTTAAACATCTTGGCACAAAAAGATAGTGGATTTTCATGGAAGATAATTCTTGATTTTAAAGCTATCCTTTCTATCCAATTCTGAGAACCACTTCCAACTTCAGTGGTACAAACCCCACTGATGGAGACAAGCAGGTACACCGGCATCTATCCAAAGGTATTACAAAATGTCTGATTAGCCCAGAATTAGACAAAAACATCTCTGGTGCCAGATATCCAAGAAATTGGTTCATTAAGTCCCTAACTCTACTGGCACCAGACACACAGTTCTCCTCTCATGCCAGCACAAGTGTCCCAGAAAGAGTGACTGCACACAGTCGAATGGCACTACACCCACAGCCAGGAGCACCTCTCTGTCATCAGACTGCAATCCAAAACCACTGCACAGGTCTTGAGAGACACTTCAGTGCAATATTCCAACTCCTTTTGTACCCCATTCTATCAACAGAAAGCACATCTCCCTCATTTTAGGAGTTGACAGCTGTATACACCGTGGTTTTAAGTCAAAAGCTTCCAAGAAAAAAATTATTAGTAGTTCCAATGAAACCAACAGCCAAGGGCCTGCTCTGGAAAACAGGCTCTGCCTCCAGTCACTGACTTCCACACCACTCTCCAAGGATTATCTTCCCCAAAAGCAAAGACAGAACTGTCATCCAGATAAAGTGAAAACTTCTGTCTCACCACCAACTTGGTGGCGAGTTCCAACCAGAAACCATGATCCACATGGAGAACTCAGAGAACTCCAGTGTTCTGCTTCCCTGCTCATCCCTCTGGTGACTTTCCTGATAGTCCTGGTCCACCCTCAGCTGACCAACATTTGCATGAAAACCTATCTTGACCCACTCGAGTGCACCTTGTTGTCATCTCTGGGGGAAAGAGACTCCAGAAGTGTCAGTGATAAGGCATTACATGACTGAATTTTTTAGCCTTCAATCACACAGGCACTCACAAGTCCCAAAGCTGACAGCACACCACACCAGGTCTGAAAACAGCACATGGACCAGCCAATTCCACCACTAAGCACATTAACATTCAAAACATGCAATTTTTCAATGGGGATTTTTTTATCATTAATATATCAGACTCCTCTGGTTCTCTTACCATTCACAGCTTTTTCTATCAGTTCTTCACAAGCATCAAAGTCTCCCTTCAACACCAGCTTGTCGTGGAGGTCTGTCAGCATGGGGTGCTCCAGAGCAATCCTGGTTTTCTTCTGCAGTGACTCAAAAGCCTCCGTGTAGTTGTGCTGCCGAAAATGCTTTAGGCAAAGGCGAATGGCTTCCTGTTCACGGTACTACTGGAACACAAGAAAACCTCTGAGACATGTAGATTTTCCCTTTCACCAGCACTGCTGGGAACTACCTGTGAACCTGCCCAGAGACAGGAGAAGGATCTCATGTCCACGCTGCACAAATTGCCCATGGAATTGCAGAGGAACACTGTGTGAAAGACATTACAAGCTGTGCAGGCATTTACTTTGCAACAGTATAGAAATTATACAACTTGGTACCATCCAAGTTAATGAGCATACAAGAAGAGAGTGCACAGTGTCCCAGATCTCCTGAGTGACCATTATTTCCCCCCATCTGCTTAGCCCTGCTGTTCGAGGCCTACACGAAGCACAGAGCAGGAAAAAGCCTTCACTATCAGCATTACATAATTTGATTGTATGACTCTTACATAACAAAATAATTTAGAAGAGTAAGTAGGTCACAGCTTTTCTAGGAGCAGAAGGAAAAAAAAAGCCGCAAGAATAGGAATACTTGAAATGACCATCACTCCTGCAATGGAAGGGCTGAAGGCTGACCCCAAATCCTGCAGGTTTGTGAGGGTTTTGCATCAGTGACAACAAAGGTTTATGTGCCCAGCAAAGTTTTAACTGCTAAGTGTTCCCCTGTATCTTGAAGCAGAACCTCTGCTTTCACACCATGGAGGAGCCACAGCTCTGCCCATATCCCACTCAACTGTGGGAAGGGGTGAGAAAGGTGACAGGAACCCACACTGTGTCAAACATCCCAGCACAGACACAGGAGGGAATAGTAAACTGAGTAAGAGCTGCAGCTTGTGCTGTTACCTCCCAAATCATCCACCGTGTTTTCAAAGCTGCTAACAATGTGCATAAGAAACAAATTCTTAAGGTGTTAAGTAGCAGAATCACATATTCTAAATATTCTTCAAACCTAAATTCTAAGTCATTAAAGAAAAAAAAATAAATCTCAATTTCCATCTTTAACACACAACTACTGCACTAAAAAACAAATGTAACTTTAAGCATCTGTACAACTGATCGAATTACAGGCAGATTTGACTCCTAAATGGACACTACTTCTAAAAGTGAAGTTTATGGTATTTAAATGAATAGAATCTTTTTGAAAGCCTGGAACTAACACTGACACTCAACAAAAATTAGTGCTCTCAGAATAATGGCTCGATAGCAAGAATCTCACAAACTGAAGCGGCTAAAAAGAAACACGGCCATGTGATATATTTTTAGTTCTTAATCCTTCAGTATTTCACAGCTGCAAATAGCCAGAACTATGCATTTTTAGAAAACCAGTTCCCAGCCCACATGAAAAAGGCCAAGGACATGTACTGATAAGCATGCAAGGCTGCAGCAAAGTAATATAAAAGCTAAACCAGTTTTACAGCACAACCGGCAAGAAACAACTGTTGTTTTTTTTTTATTTTCCAACAGATACCTAAGACACTGTCTTTAAGAAATGTTCACTTACATCAAAGTCAAAACCAAATTTGGTCCTTTGTTGTTCAAAGGGATGGCAAGCAACAGGAGAGCTGCACACCAGTAACAGACAGCTTTGGTCCTTTTAGATCCTCCAGTTCAAAAATTAGACTAAATTCAGATTTCTCATATTTTCACTGAGTCTCTCATGACTGGTAGACTTGGCTCATAAAACAGGGAATGGTGTCAGGCACAGGGTGGCCACTCAGGGCAATGGAAGTTTCTATTCAAGTGGCACCACAATACTACGTCAGAAGTTAAATGTGAAAACCTTTTTTTTTAATGCAAAAAGCTGTATAAAAAGTATGTAAAAGGCTCCTTTTTAAGTGCTGTCATGCAGGTTTAAAGAGATGACAACCCAAATAATAGCTCTGATCTGAAGCTGTAAATAATTCCTATAGTTAAAAACGTAACAGGAGCATGAGACTAAGATATTAAACTGTCAAACACACTTGTAGAATTAAAAATAAATTTATGTGCTCATTACCAAAAGTGATAGCCAGTGATAAACTGGCACTTCTTAGGTGCTGAATTTTGCCTACTCCTCAGGAAAAAGGGGTGAGGGTCTTGGGATGCCACAGGCTGAGCTGGACAGCAAGGAGAAAGTAGCAGGGGGGAACTGAGGAGAGTGCTGGCTGTTTTCAGTCCTTATCCCCAACTCCACTCCCTGCACGAAAGGGAGGTTTTGCTGGCACACAACAAAAAGGACATGCAACTTCAAGTAGAGCCTTCCTTTCATCTGATGTCACAGGCAGCAGAGAGTTATTAGATTTCAAAGCACCTGAGATTCCCAAAAACACACATGAAAATATTCACACCATCTCAAAGAACTCAAAGAAACAGGTCAGCCTTTCTGCCTTTCCCAAAATATGGGTCAGCACATCCTCCTATGTGGATCCAGCAACAGTGGCCTCTCAGGGCTGTGAGGGAAGGGAACATCAGTGGCACATGCACTCATCACCAAAAACTTGGCAGTTGATCCAAGCAGAGCCCAGACCAACATGACTAAGTCTCTGCCTTTGCTGCTCTGGGGCTCCCAAGTTTTAGGAGAACAATGCTGGCACCCTTTGAAGAAGCTGTCACCACACACATGCTGACCATGAAAAGTGCCGATTCCATGGGACAAGATGGAAGAAAACAGATGCAGACATCAGCAGTGGATGGCTCCTGACCAAAAAAAAATACAAATCAGAGCTTTCTGCTGCTTGCAGCAACTGCTCCAAAATGCCAGACACACCACCACGTGCAGAGGCAGCAGAAGGAAGCACAGAAAATCAGCAGCAGCTTCTGTTGAGTGGACTTGTCAGGAGTGGGCATCCATCATCAGCTGACTAATGACCACAACACCACTTGGATCATTAAAGCAGCTACAGACAACCTGCCCTCTGCCTCTCAGGGCTGCACTGAAATCCTCCATCAGGAAGCTCGTGATGTTGGTGTAGATGGGTATAAGCCAGACACCACAGTGGCAGCACCATGAACTGGTGAGGGACTCTCAGTGTTAATCACAATCTCATCTCCCTTTTAAGCTTTTTCCTGCTCCACTGCTCAGTCTTACCCAGTTGGGAAGGATGTCAACACAATATGCAACACAATATGAATTTCATTAATTGTTCCAGAAGATCCAGTGCACAAAATACAGCAACAGAATGAATTCTGGTTGTCACTCTGCATTTCTCTCACACAGGAAAGGCATTTCTTGTACTCAATTAAGTACTGTTGATACAAATAATGTTTAGAACCCTTGGAACTTTGTCTATCAAAGTGAGAAATGGCACAAACCATCTCATCTCACAGTCCAGTGGCCTCAGTCCCACTCTGTTCCAGAGTACTCAGCAAAAGGACAGTAAGAGGGAAACATCAGCAGTGCAAGGAGCTGCAACAGGAGAGACACCAACATGGATTCTCCTTAAAACAAGCTCATTTTATACTCTGGGACAAAAGCTGCACTTGCAACCCAAAAGGCTCTGGACTCACATAGCTCTGTGGACTGGCACGTTAAATGAATGACTAATGAAAAGGCAAGAGGGGGGGAAAATGGAATCTGGTTTTGTTAAGATTCACTTCCCTTCCAATACAAATACTGTTTTCCTAATATTGTCCCTGTTGACCCAGTGTTTCTTTGTTTTATGTTCTTCCTATGATGTCTACGTGGCAGGTTCTTGTGGTGGTTTTGGCGTTTCTTGAGGGTGTTTTGTTGGTTTTTCAAAGCGAACAGGCAGATACAATTCAGAACAATTCCCTTGGAGTCAAAGTCAGCCACGTGGTCTGAGTTTTAGGTATGTGTGTTTGCTGCTTTAATAGCAAGGAGTGAAAAAGTCACAGAGTCCAGTAAGAGGAGCTTCACAAGATTCTGAGACTGGCAATCTTGAAACAAAAAAGGCATCTAAAATGCAGGCCTACCTTGCTGTACCAGTTGAGGCACGGCTGGACCACATCTGGATCATCAATGCCATTAAGTTCAACATACCAGATACTAAAATTGAAGCTAGGTCCCCAGGACAAGAGTGGAACTGGAGAAGAGAGGAAAAGGAAAAAAAGGCTGCATGAACATCAACCAACCACTGCATTACATATTGCAACAGACTGCTTTTAAAGGCTACACAAAATACACTGTTTCTGGTTTAAGTTCTAGTTCATTTAACTAAGCTTAGAGAAATTACCAAATACATCACGACCAGCTTGTCATTTAAAGCAACCTGAGCTGAGCAACATTAACACAGCAGATCATTACAAAGCAGAAGCTTGCTTGAAGCAAAAGAGCAAAAATACTATCATTTAAAACAGCTCCAAGAGGCAACAAGCTTTGACAAGGATGGGAATCACGAGCACACCAGCGACAGTATTTGCTCCTCATAGTACATTTATTTCCCCATTTGTCAGCAACAATTATTTTCCCTAATGGTGAAGACAAGAAGCTTGGGTATTTTAAATTTTACAAAATTAGTAACATCTGCAAGTTGTGGAGGAGGGAGGGAGGGATAACTGTCAGTTTCCAATTTAAAAGCTCAATCTAAATTTTTTTCAAAGCTTCAATTTCTGCAGTTTTTTGCTAATACTATTTTATCTGAGCATTGGAACAAATGTGCTTAAAATACTAAAGGACCCAGCAAACTAATTGCAGCCTCTCACCTACAGCTTCTCTGGGTTAACATCTGTGGCCTGGCACTGATCTGGGCATTAATCTGCAGGTTAAGACTTGGTTCTGCTTTTTGAAGCAACTCCAACTCCCCGAAAACTTGTGTGTGAACTCTGACTCCTTGAAACTGCAGTGGAATCAAATGGTTTCATTTCAAATACTTTTGTTTCCTTTTTATTTGACTGTAACTGATAAACAGGAAAAGGCAGCATAAGAGGTGAAGCAGCAGTTACCAGCAACAGCAAGGAGTCCACTACCTCCTCCCTTCCACTATTTTTGCCACAGAGAAATTGTCTTCCAAAACACTATCAAATACCACTGAGATTAACCTGTTGAACCAAGGTTTTTGTGACCTACTCCAACTCCTTGAGGAAACAAAAACCCCAAGCTTATCATAAAGTTGTTCCTGAGCTCTTAAAGGTTCTTAAGTACTTATACTTCAAACAAGCTACATCTCTTTTCTGTGTTTGGGCACAAAGCACATGTTCAAACACATGATTTTCTAAGTTTTAGAGGGTGTATTTACAAACCCATTGCTAAAGACTCCTTATAACTTCTGGGAATAGTCATCAAGAGAAAAGATTTTTCAGAAAACATCCAAAGAGACTTTGTATATATGTGCAACTTTTAACTGACTTTAATATCCCTAAGTAGGTACTTTCTATGTTACAGCTCTCAAATCATCTTTTCAAAGAGCTTCTCTCCAGCTGATCGTTCAGCACACAAATCAAGGTGCTCTCAGAGCATGTTTGTGGTGACAAGAGAGAAGTGAACTTGGTCAGAAACACCACGAAGTCAGCTGTCTCCCCTCCATACACTCTGCCCAGGAAACTTCCCTCTTGCTCACCCCTGTCCCCTGCACAAGGTGAGTGCTGCCAGTGTGGTACCTTAATCCCTAAAATCCAAGCACACAGATCAGTTTGATCTGGGATATCCCACCCATTCCTGCAGCAGACCGAAAATACCACCTGTATGGTAACACCTTGGGTCTGTCTGCAGACCTGAACACACAGACCAGACCAAACTGGAGTTAAATCTGGTATCTGGTCAGCTATAAAGACCAAAGTCCATCAGCTCACTGCACTGAGACACTGACCTAAACCACAGACCACCTCAAAAGGACCAAGACCATGAATTTCCTGACGGTGAACCTGAGGCCAATTTCCTAACACTGTGTTTACTGGGTGAAAAAACAAACCCCAGTATTAACCTTCTCACCTCATTCTGGAAAACAAACAAAGGTATCCAAACCTATTCCCTTTCAGCAATTCTTCTCAGAACTTACATGAGCTTCTTCCAGAAAAAAAAAATAACAGTTCATCTTCTTTGAAGCCAGCTACAACACCAAAGAAGATACTGCCCCTTTCCTCACCACAAAAAAATGCAAAGCCATCAACTTGCTGACACTTTTCCTCCTCCCAATTAACTCAGAGCTTCCAAAGGGGTTTTTTGGTTGTTTTTTTTTTGTTGGGGTTTTTTTGGTTTGTTTTTTTTTTCACAAAACCTAAATGAAACACCAGAAATGGTGATTTGAACATCAAGGTTTTCATGGTGCAATCATCTAATCCAAGGAAAGCACCAACACAGCTGTATAAGGAATGCAAGGCAAACACTTCCCCAGTGCTGGGAAACTCTTCCCCCAGGCAGAGAAAGCTGAAGCTGATCTTTGTCAACTCCTTCATAGGGCCAGAAAAAGAAACAAAGTGGAAGGGTTGATACTGGAATGTGTTTTTTACTCCAGTTAGGCAAGTTCAAGTGTTCTCCTGGATCATCTCCCCATTTTTTAACCTCTCCCCTGGCTCCCAGGAGAATCTCTCACCCTTTTTTCATCCCTCTCCTTTCTGAGGTGTGCTCTTCAGACAAATGTCCTTTCAGAGCAGCCACAATCCTGGACCTGAAAGGAGGAGACACAAAGTGCAGCAAGGAAACAGTTTTTCCCTGCATATCTTTGAGATGGAAATAACACTATGATCAAAGGTTAGAAAGCCCAAAGCTACATTATTTCTCCAGTTTTTATATAAAGCCACCTCAGCATGTTTTCTTTTTTTCTGCAGGTACCACAGCAAACCATCCTGAAACATTTGTAACTGTTCAGAACAGTTGAACTGTCACTGCACAGTGAGAGGAGTCCAGCAGAGGAAAAATAGTAATTTAAAAAAAAAAAATCAATATCCTTCTAAGAAGTAGAAGGCATTTGAGTTACTTAACAGTTCTTAATCCATACAAGGATGATTTCAGGGGATACTTCTCAAAAATAGATATGCCTAGACAAGGACTGCAACTCTATCTATATTAAAGAAGACAGTAGGAGAGGCATTAAACACAGCACAGTAATTTCAAATACCTCTCTCAAGGTAATTCCTGTATCTCTTATCTACAGGCACAGACAGAAAGTGTATGTTTGTAAAAATGAAGAAAAGATCCATAAAGAAAAAAATTGCTCAGTTTTCTTACACCAATCAAAGCCTGGTTAGCAACTGCCATGCTCGTAACAAACTGGCATGACAATTATACCTGAATTTTTCAAGTTCTTTCACTGTAATCAAACTTTACACCTTCTGCTTTCAAGGACACAGCACAGAAAAATCTCTGCTTGGAGAAACCACAAGAACAGATTCAAAAGACAAAGCTCACAGACATGAAAAAAGATTATTCTTCGATATTTTGTCCGGATAAGTATTTTCTTTCCTCTCTGCAGTTCTTTAATGAGGTGCTACATGAAATGTAAAAATTACCTGTCAAGTAGGTCAAAAGCTGCACAACTGGGCATTTCAGAGCTCAGGAACTGAAGCTGAACTAATTAAACTAACAGAAGTGCAAGGCTTTTCTTGACAGGAGGAGAGAGGTTATTCTTTCTGCTTTCTATGAGCCTGAAACTTCCTTTGATACGAGAGCAATGGATGCTGTAGGAAGAATTTTCCTCCTGCCCTGTCCCTCCATATACAGCTCTCTGTTGTGTTACTAACAGTGGTGTTGGAAGCCTCTATGTTGATCTGCAGAATTATAAGTCAAATTCCTGATGCAAATGTTGCTGACCCAACACCTTCCCCAAACCCCAAACCTCACTGATAGCAGAACTCTGGTGGTGTCGGTCTCCAAGAGTCCAAAAGGGCAGATTTTGGCCTCGTTTCCTGGCAGTGTTCGAAGGAACACAGCATGGTGCTTGAAATTTGGAGTTACTTTGGCTAGCAGCTTGGAAATTCTAACAAACTCAAAACATTTTCAAGCTGTGAATCTGAAAAATAACAGAATTTCGTAACATTGTTTTGCAGTTGTTTCACCGCAAAAAACCACTCACATCTTCACAGGCAAAACGACACCAGCCATCAACCAGAGGGTAGCAAAGGTTTTGGTGAAAAGATCATTTCCAGTTCTGTTCTAGCACAGGAATTTCTTCATGGAAGGCAGATTCAAGATAGAGATAAAAGAAGACTCATCTCAAACCATAACTAGCAAACAAGTGACAGCTCAGTGCAAATCTAATATCAATGAACATAATACAGGATGCTGATTCATGGACTGATTTGGCTTGGAAGGGACCTGAAGATCATTTAGTTCAACCCCTTGCCATGGGCAGGGACACATTCCACTATCCCAGGTTGCTCCAAGCGCCTTCCAACTTGGCCTTGGACACTTCCAGGGATGGGGCAGTCACAGCTTCTCTGCCCAACCTGTGCCAGGGCCTGCCCACCCACACAATGAAGAATTTCTTCCTAATATCCATTTAAATCTACCCTCCTTCAGCTTAAGGCCATTCCCCCTTGTCCTATCCCCACACACCCTTGTGAAAAGTGCTACATGAATATCCCATCCCAACAGAACAAGCTGCTCATACCACATCAGAGAAAAATCCTGGTAGTAGAAATTAATCAGCATTTCACCTCCCTAACAAGTTTTAACTTAGTGCAACACTTCATTACATCAGAACACACTTTTCTGGAATACAATTTACATGTCCAGAGAAGCAGCCAACAATCTTTCCACTGGCCCCTTTAGCCCTTCACGAACTACTTGCTGGTTTTCAGCCACTGAAAAATAACATTTCCCAAAAACCTAATACTGGAAGCTTCAGAGTAAGAAATTTTTTAAAAAATAATAAAAAATTAATTTAACTTCCCTTATGTAGTCAACCTTTAACTCTAATCCTCTGCTACTCCTGAGGTTTCCTAAAGCCAAGTGCTACAGATGCTTCCAAAAGTAGCAGCCAGAAACAAACCCAGGGAACAACCAAATCCTCTACTTCTTCAAGAACAGGAAACCCCACAGTTTATGGCACACAAATGACTCCTGGATTCCCAGCCTGAAGCTTTCAGTTCCTCAGGCAAACAGAAGATTCAGAAAGCTGTGTAAAACACACCAGAGTAAAGGACTCCAAGGCAGCCTCTACACAGCCACAATCAGAGTCTTGGCAAAGGAATTACCCAACACATCAAAACGCTCCTAAATTCATCTAAATTAGCCAACAGGATCTTATCTCCTTTCTCAGCAACTACCTCCTTGCTCTATTTTTAACCTTAAACAGCTAGTTTAAAACCAGTCATTCTTGTACTATCTCAGTAGGTAGGAAGGGAAAGATAAATTTACTGAGCAAGCCGAAGGCTCTGAATTCTTGGATTAAATCCAACAGCTCCAAGACTCCTGTTTTCTCTGGCCTGCAGAGAGCAGGAAAGAGAGATCCTCACCTGCTCCCATCACACGTCCCAGTCCTCCCTGAGCACTCCCCCCAGCCAAACCAGACATCAGGGGTTCAAGCCTTCCCTGCCCCTGATGGCAGCTTCAGCCAGAGGTGAGACACAACGACCAAAGCAGCTGGAAGAGAACAGGGGAGGCTCCTGCTGTTGCTTTATGTGTTGCAAGCCTGTTTGAGAATGAAAAGTTTCAAGCTTTTTCAAGCCCACACTGAAACTTTTACTGGTGTTTAACTTAATGATTTATTTTAAAGCTCTATACAGCAGTTTATAGGACAGTAAGCAGCTTCTCCCACAATTAGTTGACTCAACAACTGTATTTCTGAAAATTACTCTGTTTTGCTTTCACTCCCCAGGATTTAAATTATGAAGCTGTTATTTCTTATTAACAGGACTTCACTGTGTTCCAATCTAACCAGTCTAGAAGATGATGAAATGGAACAGCTATTGTGGACACTTTGCCTGAGTACAATGAAGTCACGAGTGCCAAGACTGGCACAAGTATCAGAAGAGATTATTTTCTACTCAGAATGCTGAAAAAATGCATTTACCTATCTTAATGAATCGACAGGGGAACATCTGTTCATCAATTTTATGCTTCAAGGTGAATGTTTCTTTGTTATAATCATTCTTTAAGCCACTGTGGGAAAAAATAAATAAGGTTACTAAATCTTACCTTGTATTTTAGGACTAGCTAACAAATGCAATCTAGGTCATGCCTGAAACGCAAAGCTTGTTTCATATCACTCTGAATCAAAAGTACATGTGCTGGACCAATGCCTGGGCTGTTCTCCACCATGTGTCTCCCTAGGAGGCAGCACTGGGTAGTGATTTTGGGAGGGAACTGACTCTGGATCGATGCTGCTCTTCTGTACCTGTAACCCTGTGACCTCAGCCAACGATCTGCTGAGCTGAACTCTTCCATTCTCAGGAGGGAGAAGGATCAGATCTCAAAACGATCACCCTAAGTGCCTTCTGATCCATTTATGGGCATTACTTCATAAAAATATCAAATATTTAGTATAATTTATCAAAAATCTAAGTCCATTTTTACTGAAGATGCAAGTACAGGTCTCAAAATGAGGATTTTTTTTTAAACTTCAGCACAAGTGAAATGACATCAGATATCAATAATTATTATGATACTAAGACCTCTTCCCCCACAGCTGTAGCAGCAATTTGCAAGACTGGTCTGTCTAAGGGGGCAGGAGGGTGGGAAGGGTTGTGGATGGTTTCTGTATGGTCATGAGGAACGCCTGTGACACAGAACTTCCCACTTTCCCCCCAGCTATTCTGCCTGGCTGCATGTGATGTGCACCCACACACTCCCCAGAGCTGGACTTCTCTTCTGTAGCCTCCCAAAACAGACCTTGCTACTCTTTTCTCTTGTACTCCTGGATATGTAACTCTCTTTCCCCTTTCTGAAACAGCAGAGTCCTTAAAAGGCCCTTGCAAATTTACTTTGCCAACTACTCTGAAGTTCTGGATAACCTGAACAGCCAAAAGGCTCTTTTTTCAGTCTCTATCAGTACAACTACCAAATCCAACTGAACAAAGGAAAATGCAGTTTTTTACATTTGCCAGTTTAATTTATCTACCCATTTGAGGAAAGGCAGAGCAGCTGACTAGTCCAGATCTTTACAGCTGCAATGAGGTTTTTAGGGGGCTTACTTGGGCTTTTCAAAGCTACTTCAAACTTACACACCTGTGGAATCATTTGTCTTGTGCCTCAAGCACATGGAAAGAAGGAATTGCAATCCAGCAATGCTGCACCCTGCTCTCAGCTCTTCCAAATCCCCAAATTTGCTCTCCACAAATCCTCTGTGGTTAGAGCAGGATCAGGAAGGCTCCCTGGAGCAAGCATTGGGATTGCTACTCTGACCTGAGCATAACCATGAGGGCAGATAATTGTAGGATCACAACCACACCTCTGCTCCACTGTGGGCTGTCTCTGCTCGGGAGCCAAGGGGGAAGAGCATTTTGGTCCAGCCTTTGCAATTCCATAGCTGATGGAATAATGTCTTACCTGGATAAAAGATCTGTCATATTCTCCTCATTCATCCCACCAAAAACTTTAAACTTCTTTAAATTGCAGACATGTGTTTTCTCATATTTGCCAAATGTGATGCTCTGGACTATGGCAGGTCTTTCAAGTTTCAGAATCAAATACTGTGGAAGAGAAAACAGTGGATTTTAGTATTCAAGCCAAGCCTGCAAAACACACTAAGGGAGAAGCATTACAGCCTCCAAAAATTCAGTTTACAAAGCCAGAGAATGAAAGTGAAGATGAAACCTCCCCATTACTATATTTTTCCTATGTTGCTGGGATGAAGGAAAAGGTTTTTTAGGAATATTATTTTAAAAGTAGTTTATCCAGAAAAAAGATTTGGTTGAACTACCTATTCCTAGCAATTCTATTCAGGGCTTACATACATTCCTTTAAGTTGGATGCAAGACTTCCTGAAATCTGGCAAATAGGATCAGAGAGTGAAGATTCAAACGCCCACCACAGCCTGAAATGAAATCTAAACTGAATACACAATTAGATAAATACAGTATGTTCCACATGCTAAGAGAACATCAAATTACTTTTCCTCTCTGGGCTGACGCTGTTTAACCACTGAACACAAAGTTTGGCGTGTGGAGAACACAGGAACAACTGGTGATTAACCATCCCAGATAAAACTGAGCCACTTGGTGACAATCACAGAATCCCAGACTATTCTGAGTTGGAAGGGACCCACAAGGATCATTGAGTCCAACTCGTAAGTCAATGGACCAAACAGGGATTGAACTCATGACCTTGGTGTTATCACAACCAGGTATTAACCAACTGAGCTAATAAAAGGTCTTTACACAGAAAATGATGAAAGTGTTGTCCCAAGTGAACATTTGCTCCCCTCTTACACTGGGGGGACACATCTGTGTATGAACAGACAGATTCTCCCAGGCACTCAGCAATAGGACAAGGGGGCACAGGCTCAAGCTCTGCCAGGGGAAATTGAAGTTGGAGAGCAGAAAAAACTTCTTTGCAGAGAGAGTGCTCAGGGATTGGAACGGGCTGCCCAGAGAGGGGGTGGATTCACCATCCCTGGAGGTTTTTCAGCTGAGCTTGGCCGTGGCACTGAGTGCCATGATCTGGTAAAGGGACTGGAGTTGGATCAAGGGTTGGACTTGATGATCTCGGAGGTCTTCTCCAACCCAGCTGATTCTATGATTATTCATACTCAGACCCCAGCTATCAGCTTCACCACTACTGGAGGAAAAAAAGGGCTGTTCCCCTGGAAAAGCAGGCGCTGGGAAGCACTTGCACCATTCACCAGGGACCACCAAGCACCTTCCCCTACCAAACAGGTCTTGGGGGGAGTCTGGGGACATCCTGTTTTGCAGAACATGTCACGTTTTACACCTGAAAACAGCATGTTTAATTCTTTTCCCTAATTTCCCAGAAATAAGCAGTGCACACAGGGAAGGAACCGAGGCAAAGCGCTGAATCACAATCCCTCATCGTGCCGGGCTTCCTCACAACCGCTGCCATCAGGGCTGCAGCACCAGCAGAGGAGTACAGGGCTGCAGGACACCCCCCACCACAGGCTCTGCTGGGGGCCCTGTCCCTCTGAGCAGCAGCACTGCCAAGCCAGACACGACACTTTATATTCCATCTTTCATCAACATCAAGCAGAGTATTTGCATGTGTGTCTGTGGCTGCTTTCTGTGGATCCTGAGCAGAGACTGAGGAGTGTCTCCCTCTCAAGTGCCACAAGCATCACTCTGCTCAGGATAAACAGCTCCATCAGCAGGAGAATCTCACCCTAGAGGTAAAACTTTTGGAAGAGAACAGGAACAACCTTGCCCATCTGTTTAGTTGTCAGTCGTTCTGACTCAGCCCCAGAGGGCTCCTAATTCTCATTCTATGAGCAGGACTGACATCATTCTGAAGAGCATCAGGATGAAGAAGATGTGATGCACAAGGTTCCCAGTGTCTGGTTCCACTACATTTAGAAAAAGTTTAGATTTAAAGAAATACTTGTACCTACAACAGTTGCAGATGACAGTGCAGACTGGATAGGTACCTAACAGAAGATTTAGAATCACAGAACCAGTTGGGTTGGAAGAGACCTCCAAGATCATCAAGTCCAACCCTTAATCCAACCCCACTGATTACCAGATCATGGCACTCAGTGACACATCCAGTCTCACCTTAAAAACATCCAGGGTCCAAGAATCCACCCACTCTCTGGGCAGCCCATTCCAATGCCTGAGCACTCTCTCTGCAAAGAATTTCTTTCTCATCTCCGACTTCAATTTCCCCTGGCAGAGCTTGAGCCCATCGTGTCCCCTTGTCCTATTGCTGAGTGCCTGGGAGAAGAGACCAACCCCCACCTGGCCAGAACTTCCCTTCAGGCAGTTCCAGACAGTGCTGAGGTCACCTCTGAGCCTCCTCTTCTCCAGGCTAAACACCCCCAGCTCCCTCAGCCTCTCCCCACAGCACTTGTACTCCAGTCCCTTCTCCAGCCTCGTTGCTCTTCTCTGGCCCCGCTCCAGTCCCTCAAGCTCTTTCCTCAACTGAGGGGCCCAGAACTGAACACAACACTCAAGGTGTGGCCTCCCCAAGGCAGAGTCCAGGGGAAGGGTCACTGCCCTGGGCCTGCTGGCCACGCTAGTTTGGATACAGGCCAGGATCCCATTGGCCTTCTTGGCCACCTGGGCACACTGGTGGCTCATGTTCAGCCTCCTGCCAATCCAAACCCCTGTCAAAGATGTGTCCAGCAACTCAAATTTTTTCAGACAGAAGAAGATAAACCAGTATCAGCACTGCAAGGGTACAATAGAAGAATGCTTTGGTGCTTTTCCAGATTTTTTAACGAAAAATTTCTACTTTTGTGAAGAACACCATCCACCTAAATGTCAGAACCCACTGCTAAGTTTAACTGGCAGTAAGCTGTGCCTTTGTCTCAAAATACTTCCCAAATTTCAGAAAAAAATCCTGAAGTTCTATAAGAAAACTTATTTCTTAGAGGAGAGGAAAGGATGAGCAAAAGGACAGTCCTGCAATGAGTAAGGCAGCACTTGATCCATGGCACAGCCTGCTGCCAAAATTCCCATGCAGAACACACAGTACACAACGTCTAAGAACTCCTCCCACACCATCATATCTTCCCTGTAGATTTCTCCCAAAGCTGGAAAAGCGAAGCCAGCACTACCAGCAACTGCAATTCTTAATCTTGCTGGAATCCCAACCCTAATGCCTGGGCCATGAACACAGACTTTCTCAAGTACCACACAAGATTTGCAAAACCTTGGCACAAACATCATCCTGCATTATTCAATTCTTAGCCTAAATTAAGGAAGAGAAAAGCAGGACTGCAGTGAAATCCTTTGCGCCTCGAAGGGAGCGAGGCACTGCAATTACTCCACAGGGCCAGCAATTTCTTAACCCTACAGACAGAGAGGGAACTCTGCAGCCCTCCTTCCCACTTCCACACATCCCACCACCTGCTGAGTCACGCAGACCTCAGAAAAAATACAAGTACAAAAGCTAAACACAACCTTTTTGTGAATTTATCTACTGATTGATATGGAAGCTAAAGACAGGTTTGCTTTAAAACCCTGTACCTCGGTATATACTTTTGTATTTTTTAATTCACACACATGAAACTGAAAGAAGGGAAATCTGGGTCGGGTATTAGGAAGAAATTCTTCTCTGTGAGGGTGGGCGGGCCCTGGCACTGGTTGGGCAGAGAAGCTGTGGCTGCCCCAGCCCTGGAAGTGTCCAAGGCCAGGTTGGAGCAACCTGGGACAGTGGGAGGTGTCCCTGCCCATGGCCAGGGGTGGAATGGGATGGTCTTTAAGGTCCCTTTCAACCCAAACCATTCTATGATTCCATGATTTATATAAAAATACATACACAATGTACTTTTGGGTCTCTAAACACACACAGACCCTGCTGCCCTGTGTGGGTACCAGCTACAAATCTCACTGACACAAAACCCACATTGGCTCAGGAGCTGCAAACAGCTGGGCTGCAGGGATATTTCTGGAATGCTACCAGGATTTTAGCTGTGACAGACTATTCCCTATTGCTTTGAAAGAAGGGGCAGAAGTGTACATAAGATCAAGTGATTTATGCAACCTGGAGAGAACAAGTCTATGAGATTTCAGGCCAATACATACACCAAGGTATTTGACACTTTTCCATCCTATTGCAATAAGCAACATTAGTACATTTAATGTCCACGTATCCGTGCAGCATTCCATAAATTCCAATTATAACCTGAAGTGTTTCTCCATTAAAACATGGCACAAGGACACTAATTGCTGTAACTAAGCAAAAAATTCAGCCCAATCGTTAAACCTCAAATTACAACAGCTACAAAAAAGATGCCACAAAACATTTGAAGAGTAAAACTTCCAGTTTATGAGTCAACATATTTGTAAATGGAGAATCAGAATGAGTAAAGTCACGTACAGCACTTCAGCACCCCAACAGATCACCACACTGCTCCCAGAAAAAGTATATCCAGCCTTGTCACACTGGGAGCTGCAGCAAATTCCAAACTTTTTTGAAGCTCTGCTCTGTGCTGTATTTTGATGACAATCATATGAAAGCTTCAGCATCACACAATCCAGTGTAAACTTTATTAATGTACTTTATACTAATTCCTGATGCAATCTACACAGCAGGATAAAAATGAAGAGAGGAAGACTGGCCTTCCCCAATTGTGTGGGCAATGCCACCAACTTGATACATCTGCTCTTCCATGTCTTCAAAATTCTCATCTCCCCAACACTGGAATGGGCTGTCCAGGGAAGGGGTGGAGTCACCATTCCTGGAATGGTTGAGGAAATGACTGGATGTGGCACTTAATGCCATGGTCTAGTTGATGAGGTGATGTTTGGTCAAAGATTGGACTCTCAGAGGCCTTTTCCAACCTGATTCTGTGATCAAATATGCTGAACCAGATTCCAAACTGCACTACACAAGCTGCCTGTGCAATTAAAGTCACACTGTAATTTATTAATTTCTCTTCAACCATTTCTGCTCAAGTATTTTTTTTTATTAAGGAGGAGTGAAACTTGTATTGCACGTGAAAATAACCACAACACAACACAACACAACACAACAGCAGGGGCTGCCCCTGCCCACAACACAAACCTCCTTGTTGCTTTTTCAATTTAATTGGTGGCTAAATAAAAATCTATCCTCTTGTTCTACACATTATCAATCAAGCCACTCAGGGGGATTAGATGCTGTTCTGCAGAGTCTTCTATGTCAGATCATTGCTGGAATCATCAGGATGAGACTTCCTGACAGGACTGTGGTGTTCAGCACCACCAGCCCCATTGCTCCACACTTCCTATGTAAGCTGAGAACTTGATTAAAAATAGAACCCTCAGCCTTCTCCTGCTTGAATAGGTTACTACATAACAGGTTTGTTATTAAATATATAATTTCTGGGTCATCTATTTCAAGGCTCAAGAAAGATATCTAGTTTAATAAACAGAAAACCAGCTGTCAGATGTATTTCCTTTCACTGGCACTCATTCATAACCAACTGGTGACTTTCAGGGCCATGAGAATTATTTAACTCTACCATACCCTTAAAGCCAAAAAACCCTTCACTAAATATAGTCACGTGGCAGCATTTCAAGTGTCTACACTTCCACTTTCATTTTCTTTCCTTTCTCAAAAAGGTTTGATCCAGACCCTGGCACATTTAATGCATTTTCATCGAGCTGCTGAGCACATTTTGATGTTTTTAATTTGTGTTCTTCCAATTTGTGCTCGTCCCAGCAAGAGGAACATGGTGAAAGAAAATGTGCCTGGAGAGGTTTTGTTTCACTCCACAAGGGAAGGGAACAGATCAATGTTTAGGGACTCACTCATATTTCTACCCCACAGGGAATTGCCAAGCCCTGACGTTCAGGTGAGACACTGATGAGACGAACACGAGCGATTAGGGCGGCAGAGCTTAGTAAAATATCTCCCAGCACGTTCCAGTGAGCGTGACTGACACGAGTCCTTGTGTTGTTGTCTCAGCCCTTGTTTCAGCCAATAAAACTGGGAACAAGGAGAGCTTTATTTCCCTGAGTTTTAGTTCGCTTCCTGTCCGGACCGTTATGGCCACCCACACACTCCAACAAGTGCGTCACCGCACAAGTGACCAGTTTTTAACTGAAGTGCTGCCAACACACCGCCCATAAAACGCTTTCCAGCTTCATTTTCCATAGGATACGTGATGTTTATCCTGGGCATTAAAAGCCCTGTGTGTATCTCAACATTTCTCAGAATATGAACTACTCATCTTCTAACAAAGTAACTGACTTTGCCCCAACCTCTCACTTATAACTCAAGTCACCTGCTGTTTCAGCTGAGGAATCTGCCTGAAAAACTTCAACCACCTGGAAAAACAAGGAAGCAGAACACCTGTGGAAAAGTTTTACCTGCATTTAAATGTGGCAGTCTTTCAATGGGCAAGGTGCAAGAACTATTTTGAGCAAAATGCAACCAAATCCAGAGTTCTTTTGTCAACTATGAGACAACACAAACAGCAACTGCTTCCACATCCACAGAAATAACAAAAACTGCATTATTTGCACACAGGCCTCTTCTGTAAATTTTAATTCCCCATTCCCTCTTTCCAGTTAATTTTTCACCAGAGAAATTAAACTGTAATAAAATGCTTTACATGAATAATTAAGCACTCAGGTTGGAAACATGAGATTTGTCTAAAGTATAGTATACAATAATTAATATATTCTACATAGTATAAAGGCACTGCAAACGTTTCACCTCTCTCAGCACTCAGGATCAGGCTTGTTGACTCCAACTACACAGTGTTTTATGTTCTCACTATTGGATACAGAGATTCAGGAAGAGGAATGGAGCAGGATGATCTTTCACAGTTAGGCAGCCAGGTTTTCTGTTGGTTTGCCTTTAAATAACAGGATAAAACTCAAATACTGTTTGCCAATCTCAGTGGCTGCTACAAAGCCCAATTTTTTGCAAGTCAGACCTTAATTCTGGATACCTAATACATGTCTAGATATGTGACACACAGGTAGACAAATGACAGTGTTAATTCTTCTCTCTCCTACCAAAAAGGCTGGTTAAATGCCTTGCTTAGCATTCAGAGCAGTGCCCAGATCTCCAGGGTTGGAGTCAGTTGTTCTGCAGCAGAATCTCCATTCAGGTCACGACCAATCCACATAAAATTTTTGGAAGACATCTCTTTAACAAGCTCATGTGGTTTGTACAGAAGTCTGCCAGTCTAATTATTCCCTGTTTAATCTACATGTCTGAATACAACTCCTATCATTGCTTGTCAGCTTCAAGCAGACATTGGGAATATTCTAAAGCATCCAGTTACAAGAGGTGCATTCCCATTCCATAATCAGATTTTTAAAAGCACCAAATACTCAGGATGGCTCAGAAAATGGAAGGGTAAATTTGAGCAACAACTAAAAGCAAACCTCAGATAAAAACCCAGTCCAAAACTACACCACAACCAACCCTGCCTTGGGAACAAGAGGACCATAAGAAAAACAAGTGTTTCCTGTATGGAAGGAAGGATGGCACAGACTGGAATACAACCCATGCTCAATATCCATCACCCTGCAATCCACAGTTCCTAGAGAGACTAAATCAGCCTCAGGCTATGGATTAAATTTCTATGCTGTTTAACAAAATAATTATATATTAAAATTCAAATTAAAAGAGCAATAGATGCACAGAGGCATCAAGAGGATAAAAATTATTAGTCTTCACAAGCAGGTTTATGAAACACGTTACTGGAATAAACAGGACAGTTTTCCATCTCCCCTAAACAAACTCTCACTTCCACAGACACAACGGGAGAAAAGGATTGATCAGAAAATCCAGATGAAAGCTCTGCAGCTGGATGAGATGACCTGCTGCTCTCAGGAGCCACCAGTGCACACTATTGATTTTTAACACACCTCCAAGGCAAAGCAGAAAGATTCACCTGGAGAAAAATCCTGTGAGATTTCACTCATGAGGAATCCTTGGATTAAATAAGCAGAACTTTGCACAAAAGAGAGACACTGCACAAGACAGTGCTGTGTGCCAATGCTTTAAACAAAAGGATTTAAACACAACTAATTTTAAACAACAAGCAACATTAAGAGACAGAATTTAATCAAAAAATATCAGAGTAATAAGGTACAGATCTAACACAAAGAGAAGGATAACACACTTATTAGAGAAAAAAGGAATAAATAGAACAGCATTTTCAGGATAACCTACAACCTAATTGATAGTGAGAAAGCAAATTAGATGCTAAAATCAATACAAATCGTATTAAAATAAGGTGCTTAACCAGCAGAAGTGGTGACATTCATGTCTCTCTAACCAGAGGCTACATTTCTAAACGTGCTGTTAGGAGAAACAAACACAGGCTCCTCAGATCTGGGATTCAAGGCCAAGAACCTACAACAGCCTCCAGTAGTGCTGACAAAGGGGGACCTCACGCCTCATTAGCAGCTTAATCTCGCCATAAGGTTCGATTATTTCCAGCACAACCACGACTGCCAAGGATGAAACCTGAAACTTCTCCCGCAATGAAGCATTTCTTGAAACGTCACAAATCGCTATAAATGTAAATACCTAATGTACCAACAACCTGCATTTTACCCAGGGAAGGAAGCCTAAGAGGCTGTCAACAGCAGCAGAGTACATTTAAAATAAGAATTCCAGTATATATTGAGTTGTACAACACAGCTGTAGCATTGTAGAGATTCAGGAGCTTACCTGGGGAGGATAATTGCTTTCTGAAGACCATCTTGAGGACTGATCATTGGGCTTATCCACCAGGATATTCCTAAAAAAATGAGAAGCCAAAATTAATTTAAGTAACAGCCACATATTTTACTTCTCCAGTGAATGTGGTTACATGCAGATCAGTAACATTCTCATGCAACTACCTAAATCACCAGGTAGAGACTCAGGTTCTCCCCCTCCTTTATTATAAATTTCCTGCATCCCTATTTTACAGGACCCATCAAAATGTGCCTCCGAGCCTCGTGGTTGTGAAATGGAGCACCAGGTTGTGAAATAAAAAAGATCCAAATTATGAAATAAATGTAGAACAGATGAATTTACCCAGGCCCAAGCCTGTAATGGAGTGGAAAAAACGGGCTCATTCAGTCCAGCAGGGTAAGAACTTTTCAATAAGGTTCAAGTGATGAGCAGTAAGAGGGTTAGCAAGCCAAAAATTGTCCTTTACTAGACAGGCAATGCTGGAAGGGAGAGTGAGAGCTGTTAACCTAGTTAAGCTTTCCTGGAGGGTGGAAGATGACCACCTGACTGCTGCCAAACTTTAACAAGTATTTTTCATGAGCTACGAGCCTAGAACAACACAGAAGAAAGCAGAAGTCCAACTCTTCAACCAGCAGAATTGAGTTGCTTTCTTACAGTTTGGAATAGCACAATGTTTAGGTAATTACTAAATTCTGAAAAGGTTTTTGGCTAAAATTAAACAGATTCACCGTGATGGTTATATGACAAGTTTGCCTTATCTCCTAAAACAATGTGGAAAAGTAAAGCTCCCAGATTAAACAAAACAAAAAAAAAAACAACAAAAAAACATTAAAATATACATACTTATTGGTAAGGTGATGATGCACCACCTGCTGGACAGGCCTTATGAGCTCTATGACATCCAACTAACTCATCAGCTCATAAAACTTATATAAAAAGAAGGAAACTCATCAAAAGGCTTCTGCCATTCCATCTGCTGTGTAGGAGGGAAGGATCACGAGCATCTGGATTACTACAAAGGGCTGGAGGAAAAGGCGCTCCTGTGAAAGCTCCGGGGGGAAGGAGGTGAAGTCAGAGGTTGAGCATTAACAGACAGAAATGAGCTCGCTCTTTCCACACTGGGCAGACCGAAATCGCCGCACTAGCAACAGTATCCAAGCAGTGCTGCAGTGACAAAGGAGACAGCAAAGAGCCACACCAGGGTGGCCTCTGAAATCCCAGCATTTTCAAGAGCTGGTGAAGTGGTTGTGTGCATCCTCGAGCTCAGGGAGACACCTCGGGATTTCCACACAGCGTAGGAACAAAATTCAGGTTCCCCCTCCCTCCCTTTAGCTAATTCCCATCAAAGCACAGCTATCAACAGGAGCCAACAGTGTGCCCAGGTGGCCAAGAAGGACAATGGGATCCTGGCCTGGATCCAAACCAGCGTGGCCAGCAGGCCCAGGGCAGTGACCCTTCCCCTGGACTCTGCCTTGGGGAGGCCACACCTTGAGTGTTGTGTTCAGTTCTGGGCCCCCCAGTTGAGGAAAGAGCTTGAGGGGCTGGAGCGGGGCCAGAGAAGAGCAACGAGGCTGGAGAAGGGACTGGAGCACAAGTGCTGTGGGGAGAGGCTGAGGGAGCTGGGGGTGTTTAGCCTGGAGAAGAGGAGGCTCAGAGGTGGAACTCTCTGAAGGGAAGTTCTGGCCAGGTGGGGGTTGGTCTCTTCTCCCAGGCACTCAGCAATAGGACAAGGGGGCACGATGGGCTCAAGCTCTGCCAGGGGAAATTGAAGTTGAATATCAGAAAGAAATTATTTGCAGAGAGAGTGCTCAGGCATTGGAATGGGCTGCCCAGAGAGGGGGTGGATTCCCCATCCCTGGAGGGTTTTCAGCTGAGCTTGGCTGTGGCACTGAGTGCCATGATCTGGTAAAGGGACTGGAGTTGGACCAAGGGTTGGACTTGATGATCTCGAAGGTCTTTTCCAACCCAATCCATTCTATGATTCTGTGATTCTAACACAGTGATGCCAGCACTGATCCAGGTCTGCAGGTACTTCATTCACCCATTTCCAGTGGGGAAAATGGGATGGAACAGGATACAGACACGCACTGCCCTCCACCTCAAACCCCATCGAACAGGGAACATCAAGTCACGGGTCTCCATAATTAAACATCCAGCTGAGAACATCTAGTTTGGAAAGAGGCTCAACCCTAAGAGAAAACCAAACCTCTAGCTTTAATTACAACCGGGACAAAACGAACTGACCAAACCAAAGGGGAGAATTTGGGAACTGGTTAGACACAGATTCCTAATAAAAGCTGCCAGTCTCCAAGCTAAGTCAGCATTAGAAACCACAAGACACTTGCTTTGGAGAAGATTCATACCTGCACTCTCCTCTACCACGCCACAGGCAAAACAGCACGGTATTTAATAAATTCTTAATGCCTTTTACTATCTGGAGAGAAAAAAAAGGCCAAACTTGAAGATCTGTATCTTAATCTAAATACTTAAGGGATATAAAGGCTGATAAAAACAGATAATGGCCTTTCTTCTTTATAGAGCTTTGTCTTAAAATGCAAGGAGACAACTTACCCTATAGATTACATTTTATTTATGATGCCTTTACATTTGCTTAAATACTGGACAATAAACTCTTCATACATTGAGCAACAATTGCAGGAATTGGCACTGTTACATGGTCAAATAATTCCCTGCTGGAAAGGCATTTTATACCTGGGAGAGATCCCAAATACCATATTTTTAGAAGGAGATTTGTTTGCTTCTCCAGGTCAAAGATCAGTTTGTTACAACCAAAGAGGATCTCAATCAGCACAGCCCGACAAGATAAAAATCCTTCCGCAGACAGAGAGAAGAGGGTCAGGCAGCTCACACAAAATTAAGGCTAAAAAGAAATGTGAAAGATGAAGATAGCAGTGTCAACGGAGTTAGAAATGTTTAAAAATACACGGGTTATTAATTTATTAAGATTAAACAAACACTGAAGGCAGAAGTCAATTTACCGTAACAATTTAGGCAAATTTATGGGCTCGGAGGAATTCAAGCATTCCAGCAGCCATGAGACAGTAAGAAACAAACAAATTCATATCCTAATGGCAGATGCCTTTTTCCGTGGAAAGCCCTTTTTCTGGACATCACAAAACTCCCACACAGTCCCCAGGGGCAGGCTTTGCAGATATGACACCTAGATTAAAATCTGAGAAACTTTACAAGTGAAAATTCCATTAACTCAACGACTTTACATGTAATTTTCACAAGGCATTAAAAAAAAAAAAAAGAAAAAAGGTATTTGTAAGCCCTCGATCTACAGCAAGAATTAGATGGTTTTATGCAAGCTTTTCCTGCGAAATAGTGACCCATTAAATGTGGTTTGAGATAACTCATAATCATCAGCTGTGGATACAAGATCGAGTCTTGCACGAATCTCCAACAGTGCCGACAGGGACCGTCCCACCCTCTTGTGCCAGGGCCTCCCCCTCCCTCCAGCAGCAGCTATAATAAAGATTTGTATAAATAAACTTCTTTAGTGAGGATCATTCTCCAGTTCAGCTCATCACCAGTGCCAGCACCAACTGGGACAAAAAGATGAGCAGCTGGATCCAAACAAGGGGTTCACAAACTCCCAATCTCCCTCTCCCCCTGGAAAAATCAGATGTTGTGATACCTCTGCTACAAAAAGGGAAGGAGAAGGAGCCATTTTATTTGCTCCACAGGCAGTACCATGTCCAGAGGCAGCACTGGAGTGCCTTCATTTCCTGACCTGGCTGCCTGCATGGCTATTAACAGCTCAGCCTTGCTCCAAGTGTTCCCATCCCTAAATAAGTGGATGGTTCTGATTGCTCCATGCAAAAAGCCCTCCTGGCAGAGCACAAGGCAAGGTTCTTTTTATTACCCGGGCAGACACTGTTATTGCAGCTGCTGGAAGTGGATAATTCCTCCCTTTATCATCCCAGAAACCGTCGTATCCGTTGTGCCAAGTGATGGTTGATCCCTGCTGGAATGACAGAGATGACCCCACGCCTGGGGACTTCGCTGTGCAAAGAGCTCTGCGGGTTCAGGCAGGACAACCTTTAAGGGAGAGTTTTTCTTTGCTCTCTGGGGGGAGGGAGAACTAAGATGACTTTGCAGAATATCCTGCAAATTAGGTTTAAGGGTGCTATAATTTGCATCTAACCTAAATATTTTCATGAAGCTGCTATTAGAGAAATCCATGACTTTAGGAATGAGTCCTTAAGAATAAACAAATCCCAAGCACTCGCTTTGCCTGGCACATTCACGTGGCTCCTCAGAGAGCAACTCTGCGGTGGTGAGGCCACACCTTGAGTGTTGTGTTCAGTTCTGGGCCCCTCAGTTCAGGAAAGAGCTTGAGGGGCTGGAGCGGGGCCAGAGAAGAGCAACGAGGCTGGAGAAGGGACTGGATGTGGCACTGAGTGTCCTCTGAAACACCTCCAGGGACAGAGAATCCAACAAGTCTTGATCCAACCCCACTGTGATCACCAGCCCAGGGCACGGAGTGCCAGAGTGATCACAGTGGGGTTGGATCAAGGGTTGGACTTGATGATCTCAGAGGTCTCTTCCAAACCAAGTGAGAAGAGAAGAGCAACGAGGCTGGAGAAGGGACTGGAGCACAAGTGCTGTGGGGAGAGGCTGAGGGAGCTGGGGGTGTTCAGCCTGGAGAAGAGGAGGCTCAGAGGTGACCTCAGCACTGTCTGGAACTGCCTGAAGGGAAGTTCTGGCCAGGTGGGGGTTGGTCTCTTCTCCCAGGCACTCAGCAATAGGACAAGGGGGCACGATGGGCTCAAGCTCTGCCAGGGGAAATTGAAGTTGGAGAGCAGAAAAAAAATTCTTTGCAGAGAGAGTGCTCAGGCATTGGAATGGGCTGCCCAGAGAGGGGGGGGATTCCCCATTCCTGGAGGTTTTTAACCTGAGCTTGGCCGTGGCACTGAGTGCCATGATCTGGTAAAGGGACTGGAGTTGGACCAAGGGTTGGACTTGATGATCTCGGAGGTCTTTTCCAACCCAAGCCATTCTATGATTCTGTGAAGGGGCACACAATTCACGAAGAGCACTTGGAATATGAACAGGGGTCCTAGAGAACCCCGGAGGTACCAGGCCATTCTGCTGCAAAAAGCATTTGGAGTGCAAGGGAAACAGAGGCTGACTGAGAACAGACAAAATCTTTGCTCCAGGGGTTCTCCATGTGATGATTTTTTCAGTTTTTCCTACAGCCATCCCAAAAGAGATCAGGGAGAACGCAGCAACTGGAATACAGGGAGTAGGATTTCCACTCAGGCCACTGGAAGACGTGGTGAATGAACTATTTGAAGCATGTGGAGCCATCACTCCAGCCAGCACAACGATCCAGGGAGATGCTCCTGCCCAGCCCAGACACTGGAATGTACACACAATCTTAACCAAGAAAAACAGAAGAAAAAGCCCAACTTGCCACCAAAACAAACCAAGTCCATGGATCTGGAAAGAACTACAGGTTTGGTTTTTTTCTCCTGCGACTCCCAGAAAGTCACTGCAACTATTGCTGGTTTCAAACCACCTGACTGAGATGTTTGAAAACCTGTGGCTGACACTTAAACAGTCCAGAAAAACCTTTATAGATTCTGTTACAAAGATTTTCTCCTCCCTAATGGAAGAGTTCTCTGCTTAAAATGGTAGAAGGGGATAAAGACATGAAAATGTCTTGGTTGAAACTCACCAAATTTATTATGCACATCCATTCAGGAAACAAGTTTTTGGGGGTTTGGCTCTTGTTTTTTGGGGTTGCTTTTTTAAAACCCAATTTCTTAACCCCACAGAAGGACCTCCTGTATTGCAAAACAAAGTTTAAGCGTGTTCAAGAGTGTGTAGTTTTAAATATTACACTGTCGTGAGATTTGCAAAGTTACTGCTCAGATTTGCTTCATCTCCTCAGCAGTCTCACACAATCAGCCAGTATATTATAAATTTACTTCTCTGAAAAATAAAATAGCTTAGCAAGTACAGCATAACAAAAATAAACTGCAGGATTTAGAAATCACCTTACAGAAATATATTTATTAGATCACAGCTGACTATCCTGGACAACAAACTAGGTCTTAGTTAGCTCTGGCTAAGATATAGTTCAATTAAAATCAGTTTTTCAATGATTTCTTTCAATTGACATTTTACTTTTTGGTTTTTAAGCAATCTCTCATCACTGCCAGGCCAACCAAACTGCTTCCTAATAAATGCAAAATGACACAGTTGCAGACAATTCCAGTAAGGCAAGTTAGGAGGTGTTTGTTTTTAACCCCCCCCTACCTAATTAAGACTTCTTTAACCAAGATCTGTTTGATTCATCACCACTTCCTCCTGACACACCAAGAATTAAATGTTACCCATAATGACTAAAATTGCAGCAGTGCAGTGAATTCCCAGGAAGTCATAGAAGTGTTTGGGGTGGGAAAAGATCTCCAAAATCACCAAGTCCAACCATTCCCCCAGCACTGCCAAGTCCACCAGTAAACTGTGTTCCCAATGAAGTCTTTAAAATCCCTCTAAGAAAGGTGACTCCACTTCCATGAACAGTTCCAGGGCTTGACAACCCTTTTGGAGAAGCAACTCTTCCTGATATCCAATCTAAACCTGCCCTGGCACAACCTGAGGTCACTTCCAAGTTATCAGAGCCCGGTAAGCAACTTCTATTCCAGTGACACTCAACAACCCTAAATCACAGATTAAACTTTTGACTGTATCACACCCTGGGAGGTCCAAATCCAGCTCCAGGCTGGGAATATCAGTGTTAACACAGTGGAAAAACAAACTGGAGATAGAATAAAGTCAGGCTTATTCATTGGTACCCACAGTAACTTCAGGCATCACAGATGAATACCAGCCTCACTGACCCAAAATTTAGGGATTACAGTTTAGATGCAACTGAACTGGTAGTGATGCTGAGAACATTTAAGCTTGAAAAATCACCAAGGTTTGTTCTCCTCCTGCACAAAAATGAAATTTTTCCATGTACTTTATCTGCTTTTTAATATGAAAATAATTTAGAATGCCAGTGTTCAGTTCTGGGTCCCTCAGTTGAGGAAAGAGATTGAGGGGCTGGAGCGGGGCCAGAGAAGAGCAACGAGGCTGGAGAAGGGACTGGAGCACAAGTGCTGTGGGGAGAGGCTGAGGGAGCTGGGGGTGTTTAGCCTGGAGAAGAGGAGGCTCAGAGGTGACCTCAGCACTGTCTGGAACTCCCTGAAGGGAACTTAGTGATTATAAAATCATCTGGCCCAGTATCTTTTACCCATTTCATAATCAGTGTTCATTTGGACATGCCCAAGACACAAGGATATTTCAAATTCAGCCTTTTAACTTGGCCTAGGTGAGGTCTGAGGAGGCTCCCTGAGTAGAAATAAATCCCTGGCTTAATAAAAACACCAAGAATAGCAGGAATTCTGCCCTTTGATAGTCAAGAAAAAAGATGAAGAGATTACATTCTTCAGCTGATTGGATTTGTAGACAACAGATAAAATATTGGAGCACAATTTGCCAGAGTTCAAAAAAAACCAACAGCCACAACCACTTAAAAACAAATTTCAGTTTTCCTTCATAAAACAATCTCATATCGTGCTGGAAAAATTGTTTAGGTAGTGTGGGGATTTCTACTGCCAATCACCAGAAAAGCCACAGAACTTCAGCTTTCCAAAACTTCCCCAGTTCTGGTGGAGCAGCACATTGCACAGTGCTCACTTCTCACTGCCAAAAGCATTTTCCTGGGAAGGGACAGATCCTTTCCAAGATGATTAGAGGATAGAAATGTCTACACAAATACCCTGGGCTGAGTTTTGGAAGCATCACAACCCCAGTGGAGGATTTTCACTTGACTAAAGCACATATGGAAAAATTTAAGGAAGGCCAGGAAGTAGATTTGGGCCTTCCAGGATTTCACAACCTTGCAGGGATGCTCTTACATGCCACAATATTAGTAATATTTCCACTCAGGGGAAGCCACAAAACCAGACTAAGTGATTACATGTAAAGATATACATTGCTATTTAATGTAAGCCATAAACACATCTTTAATATTCATCAGCACACCCAGTAAAAGTTCACCCAAAAAACTGATGCCTGTGAAAGAATTTAAAGCAGACTGTTCAACAAAACAGACTGAACCCTCCTCAAGAACAAACTGACATCAGGGTTGGAGATTTTTCCATCAAAACTCTACAGAAAACACCTCCTGGTTCCAGGTGGGACAACCTTGACAGCTTTCCTTTCAAAATTAAGGTTCTCTCATTAACTCAAGGAATGCAAAACCAAAATATTGAGCTGGGAAAATAAAGAAGTGTGTGTATATATAAGTATATAAAATAAAGAAGCCTGTTAAGAGCTGGGGTTTTTGGGAAATGCATTACAAGTGAAACATTTGCCCCTGGAGCTACATTATAGAACAATTCCTTATTTTGGGGCAATATACATAATTCATGCTGAAGGGACAGCAGTTCCCAAGCCAACATTACTTTCATATTTGGCAGTTTCCACACCCTGTACCCAAAAGCAGGTTTTTAAGGAGACAAAAAAGGGGAAGTTAGCAACCATCATGAAAGAGCAGAGTGGGAACTCATTCAGCAATTCCTTACTCACAGGTCAATTTACCTAATTCAAATTTTTCCCTTCCATTTTAGCGCTCTGTGTTAAGACCATCTCTTTACTAGTACAATTTTCAAGTGCAGAACATGCTAGGAAATTGGTATTTAAATTTAGCTACCATAAGAGGAACTGCTGCTTAAAGTGTGTACTGACAGAGAAGCATTCCAGAAAAACACAGGTCATGTCCTAACAGAGCTCAGTGTTTGTTCAGGCACCTTCCCAGAGTTCCAGAGTGACATTATGGACCCAGCAGCCTCGGGAGGAAAGGCAGGGAAGACCAAGGGAAACAGCAGCAAATTCCAAGTGCCCAGTTGTGCTGGTTTAAAGGTAAACAGGCAGGAGAAATGAACCCAACACACGAGAGATTATAAGTCAGAGTTACAATTTAATAACAATATCACAATAAATGCAATGGCACAAAGAGAAAATTGGGTTTAACCCACAAAAAAACAGCAGTATGACCCAGTGTCCTGGGGCACAAACACAGGGGGGTTTGGTGGCCCCTGTGCTGAGCCCCACGTGGTTCCCCCGAGGCCAAAGCAAAAGGAAGGGACAAACCTGTTGGTGCAGATGATGGCACAGTCTGGGCAGAGTGGGGGGCTCCTCCTGGCCAGGGTCTGCTCCTCCTCTGCATCCAACCAGTGGTCCCAGAGGTCCCCAAAGCCCAAGATTCCATCCCCTCAGGTTTGGGTGGGAGCCCCCAGTGCCTCCCCCAGGGCAGGGAGTTCCACACTGGGGGATCTGACTCTGGGAGTCAGGGGGGAGTTTGGAATCATTGCTGGCCCCTGAGCAGAGCTGAGCCCTCAGGTGGGTGTGGAGGTGCCAAGGACTCCCTGCAGGGCAGTTCTCCCAGCTCCTCTGCCAGGCTTCTTTCCCAGCCAGCTCCCAGCCTGAGGGCTCAGCTGTGCCCTGGGCAGCTGCTGCCAATGGGCCATTGGGAACAGTTCTGGGCAATGGCCCAGAGGGTGGAGAACACCCAGCTTTGGGCACACCCACACAGGGATAAACTGGTCCCAGCTGCTGAACTGGGACACCAGTGCCCAGTTTTTCTCCCTGGTGAAGCTCCTGTCATTTGCCAGGAACACAAACCACGCCAGCAGAGGAGGAGCAAGGGCTGCCACCTCTCTGCTGCTGCATCAAACCCAGCTGTGCAGGCTGCTGAACTCAACCAAATAGATGGCTGTGCTCCTTGAGTCAAAGTGATCCAGGAAATAATTTCTGAATGATTATGCACACTGAGTTTCAAGTAATGACTGAAACAGCAACTACCTAAAGCGATAACCACTCTACATCTTCAGTGCTCCCTCCTCTCCTTCCAGTAACTGGGGTATTATGGAATTCAGGCCCAGCTGAGCTTACAGTTCACTCTTCCTCCAAAATTCAACAGGCAAAAAAACAAAACTACATTTGATTTTACAAGTTTATATTAAGATGCAGTCAAAGGCAGGCACTGGCTTGATTTGGAACATGATGAATGTGCAGAATTAGACACTGTATTCTTTGCCATGACAAAAAATAAATCAAACAGACTGGACATGATGTCTGAGTAATGACACTTATCCCCAGGAAAACTCTATTTCACAGAGTGTTTTAGTCTTTAACCCAGTAATTAGTCATCAGGAGCTGGAAAACTTTTATTAAACTCACAGACTATACAGCCACATACAAAGCAAATGATCCATAATCTGATGATGTTAACACCTCCCATGAAAATTTTACATTCTTAATGTTCCTGGAAAATGCCATCCCAGAATAGGTGGAACATCCAATACAGGTTCTGCCAGCTTGGTCACACCAGGGAACCTGAGCAATTAGCATTTCACCTTCATCCTTCTGCCAGTGAGTAAAACTGTCTCATCTCTTAAGTAATGTCTATATTTTAACTTGAGCCTGGAGAGTTCTTCTCGTACTACAGCACTTGTGCTTCCACCTGGGAAGGGAAGCAAGAGGTATCATAATTTATCATAAAGTCAGCATTTTGTGATTTTTTTTTCACTCCCTTCACCTCTCTGACATTTTTCTTTCTCGCTAATTCCCCTTATCAGACACCAGAGAAGCACCTCATACTTGTGTGTCCAATCTCCAGGCAGCTTTATGTTCCACAGAAATATTTTGCTCTGTAAGAACTGAATTTCAGCTTCCAGAGAAAAATCCCAGGCTGCAGAAGTGATGTAAACAAGGGGAAAATGCCTGTCAGAACATGAGATTGTCCAGAAACATCCAGAAAATCCATGCAAACAAGCAGGGGGAAAAAATATTTTCCACTGGCCACTGAGAAGAGTAAGAAGGAGAACAGAGAATGTTTCTATGCAGAGGGTTCAGCAGAGGGGAACAGAGTGGGGCAGCTCCTGCATTAGGCAGGGTTTGCATTCCCAGCTCATTTTAGGAAATGCTGGAAGCACTGATCAATATTTAAAGGTTCAGCAGTTACAGTGCCAGACCCTGAGCCCACTCACCCTCCCATATCTAAAGGCAAAGCAGTTACAATGAGGAAAGTGAATTTGCTACATCAAATACTCAAATAAAGCTATAAATACTGACAATTTAAGCTGAAAAAACTACATTAATGCTTGTTTGTGAAAAAAAACTCCAAAAGTCACAGTTCTACAACTAGCCCATCGTTTGGGTCTGGTTTAGGTGGTTTTAAACTGCCGTGGCCTCAGCAGGGTATCCTCAACTCATCAGGGAAACAGAGCTTGGGCTCAGGGAACAGATTTGTAAAAATAAACCTTTTCATTAGTCATGACTTATCTCAGCTTGACCATGAGGGTCTTCAAGAAGATTTATGAACCTCCAAGGTGCAGATCTGAGTCATCAGTTTCACGTGGCAGGAGGGGAAAGTGAGAACCTCCTTCCACTGGTCACAAACTCATGTTTTTTCCTATTACAGACACCTCGGAGAACAGGAGAGCTGAAATTCAGGTTATTTTCTGGGAGTTTTTGGTTGGTTGGTTGGTTTTGCCCTGGATTTTTTTTTAATCCTTATGGACTTTGCCCCAAAAAGTTTGTCACACAAATTCTCAGCACTTCTTACTAATGTTTTGCAGGACCTTAGATTTGAAAGCACAGGAGAGCACATCTCTTCCAGAGTAAACACAATACACAGCACATTTTAAACTGGCCAGGAACTTGCAGTCACATCCTCATAACTAGAAAGCCAAAAAAAAATTGCTTTCTCACTTAAAGTCTATGAGTCACTCATATTTTACCATCAAAGTATCTTTGACTAAGTTTCCTTGCCCTGGTTTGATGGAAATGCAGAAAATCAGCAAAAATACAGAATTAATTTAAGTGCATTTTAACAAATCAGCTGGATCTTTCCCTGGTCAAAGAGACTTTCTAGGAAAGGGACAACAGAGTCATCCAGCCTTCAGCATTTGACACTAGTGGTGTCAGATTGGAAGAGACTGGAATCTTCAGAACTGAAGTTCCACTGTGAAATAGATAAAAATGAGTGGAAAAGTGACACCAATTAGGAGGCTGCAAATGGTATTTAATTATCAGCTAAGAAACCAAACAATTTGTATTCTTAATAACCACCTTAGCACAAAAAAAAAACAAACCACAACACCAATTAAAAATCCTAAAGTCAAACCTAGCAAATATACTGATCTTCCTCTACAGATATTCTATACAGGAAAACCTAAATGATTCTAAAGAACTGAGCAACAGAAATGGGATTAAACTTCCTCACAAAGGTATGTGACCAGTGTAACACAGCAAAAAGCTCTTGCTGGTCTCTGAAATGTGATTTCAGCTCTACAGAACAAAGACAGAAGGACCAGAGTGCATATCAGCCAAATACAAAATACAGTCACAAGTCTGATGCCCCCACCAGGAACCAGGGTCCTTGGATACAGCAATTTGGGAATAGAAAAGGGTGCAGGACTGTCACTGCACAGCTCTTCAGCTCTTACTCAGCTCAGAAGGAATTTCAAACTGCAGTAGGTGCAAAAACAGACTACTGAAAAATCAGGATATAAAATGGTCCTCTCAGAATGCAGAGCAAAAGCTTTTGGTTCTCTTCCCTACCATAAAAAATACTGAAGCTTGAACAAAGGTGACATTACCTTCTATAAACTGTTTATTCCCTCCTTATCCAAAAAAAACAAGTGACAGAGGTCATCACTTCCAGCAGAAGGGAGAGTGGAATAAATGCCAAGGCTCCCTCTCTCAGTGCTTGGCAAAAAGCACCAGCACTCATTTGTGTCCCTCCTGCAAAGCCACTGTAGTGGTGGAGAATCCGTGGGCTGGTTCCCTGTGGAGCAGCCTCCCAGCAGCTCCATTCCTTTGGGAATGAGGGGCAAGGAAAGGATTGGATGGAGGAGTCTCAAGCAACGTGCTGGGTTGAGCTGAAAGCTCTCAGTGCACTGGTGCCTCTGCACAGCTCCGGAAACACCAGACATTTCAACAGCAAATTTCCTCTTGGATCAACTTTCTTCCCAAAGGCAAAACCTCCCCTCAAGGCAGACCAAGCCAGCCACTATTACCAGACTAACTCTTCCACTTCTACCCACAGAGTTTTTAAAGTAAATATCCAAGTCAGTGTTCCTGCTGGACAAGCCAAGAGGACAATTCCAGCGGTTTGAAAAACAAGAGAACGATTCCTTGGCAGACTCAAGAAGGACAACCCTCACCTAAAGTTTGGAAAGGTCTCTGCAAACATGCAGGTAGCTGGAGTCCTGGTAAAACAGTCAGAAACTGAATCCAGCATCAATTCCCATCAAATGCCAGAGGAGACACACCAGGACTCACCAGAGGAAGCTTCTGTGTCATTGCAGGAAAACTGGTATTTTTTCATGGACTATTGATCTCAACTAGAGCATGACCAGAAAGGCCTTTGAAAAACACTTCTGGTTTTGTTTTCTTTTGTTTAGGCTTTTTTTTATTAAAAAGAGCAGTTATCAGGTGATTTCAGTGCTCTGAAAAGTTTCAGGGCCAGTTCAGCATCAGATGAGATACAAGTCACAAGACATCTAATTTCTTCCCTGGTCAGCAGTGATTAGTTTTATATTTCTTTTACATTTAAAACCATAGAACTACTTAAGAAGTGTGTTTAAATCATGCTTAGCTGACAAGCCACCTGCTCCTTTCCCACAAGCACTTTGCCTGCAATGCCACAACTCCCAACAACAGGCAACAATACTGAGTAAGTTGTTATTCATTCCAACATTCATGAGAGCGCAGAGTCTCTTCCACTCCAAGGTTAAAGTGGTTTCTTCATAGCTAGACTAGAAAACTTACTCAAACTTTAAACTACAGCATAACCAGAATTCCCAATATCATGGGAAACATGTCTAAGATTGAGTCCTTCCAGACAACCATCGTTCTGTTCCTCATATCAAACACTAAAACAAGTTTTAGCTCTACCTGTATGCCCATCCCACGGTGTTTTATGTTCCTGCTCCTGCAGTTTTCAAGTTTTCACCCTTCACTCCATTCCCCCCACAAAAAACACCCTCTCATGTTTCTTTACACATTTTCTCTTTTTGAGAGTGTAATGTTAAATCACAGCCTCTCCTTTCCATTTCAGACTGCATTCAAGCTGCCTCTCACACCATGGGAACTGAAAATCAGCAAACAAACCCCAAACTTTCATAGCAGACAGCACATCAGGACCAGCATTCCTCAGACCAAGGTCAGCATGCCGGAGAACAACCCCAGCGCTGGGATTACGCTGCTGGAAAACCGATAAAATTGTTTCCACTGATGATAAGCACTTCTCAACAACATCTTAAAAACAGCCAAATGCAAGGTCATGCTTTGGAAAACACCCACCCTCCTATAGGAATTGGAATTGTATCAGGGAAGGCAATGACATGAAGGACTTTGGGCAGCACTGCGGATGCCACGTGAACATTAATTCCTGACACGGGTCTGGAGGGAAAGGGACTAATGGGAGCCTTGGAAAGGAGCACCGAGGAGAGAGACAACACTCTCTGTATCTCATCAGTGAGATCAATAATGGACTGTCACCCTTCTGCTCGGGGAACAACACTTTGATACAAAGTTAAAAGCCAGAAATGCTGGGAGAAATAACAAGATGATCAGAGACCTGAAAGAGCCATCAAGTTGTTTTAACAAGAAAGATGGGATTACTTAATTATCACCAAAGATTATCAATTAGGAAAGAATCCAGTTCTTTTTCATATCTAACAAAGCAAATACACAGAAAGATACATCAACAAGGAGTTCAGTTCAAAAACTTTTCAAAGATTTGCTTAATTTTGGGAAGTGGAGATAATTGAGGACATTAATAATTAACAACTAAGGCAACTCTGCCACTTGTTGAGAGCGGGTGAGCTCAGGATACATCAATCAAAGGTCAGTAAATGCAGCACAATCGATGATCAGATGAGGCTCTACAACCCACGATGACCCAGTTGTCCTGTGATCCTGTCGCTCCTCCCAAATTCCAGACCAAAGCTGGCTTATCTAAAAGGTGTTATTGAAACTATTACACCTAAACTCACTGCGGGCACTCCAAACTTCACTGTCAGTCACTGGAGGAGTTTAACAGGCTGTAGGTGGATGCCACGGAGCCAACTCTGCCACTGAGGAGGGAGTCAGGGCAGTACAACACCAGCACAAACCGATGGCTGCAAAGCACAGCTCCAGCCTCCTCCTGCCAACCCCCGAATTCCCAAAGGCAGGAAGGCAAGTGACCCCTGTCCCCTGAAACCACACAGAGCAGGTGACGCAGCCCAGCATTCCAGAGGTCAGGGGCAGGAGAGGACACCCAGCTGCCAAACAGCACAGCCCACAGGCACCTGACAGCCCCTCACCTGCAGGGCAAGGGAGGGAGGGCACTGACCCTTCTCCCCGTTTCACCCGGTGACTGACCTGCCTCTCCCACACACGTTCTTCCCTGTTCTGCTCCCAAATCCATGGTCAGCTTCACCTCCTTAGGTGCACCTTTTCCCTGCCCATCCCTGGTGCTCCAGCCCTCCCAAACCTGACCCTCCAGGCCCTCCCCACGTACCACCCCAAACCTGCAGCCCAGACCCTCTGCCCCACACAACCTCCTTGGCCCCAAATCTCCTCAACATCCACTTCCTTCCCCAAACACAACCCAGTGATGGGCTCAACCCTTCCCATGAACCCCCTTCAAGCACCTTCTGCCCCCAATTCTGCTGTACAGACCCTGCCTCACACACAGCCCCCCAAACCTTGCTGTAACACCCCCTACACACACACAACCCTGCAATACAAATCCACACAAAGTCCCCCAACCCTGTTGTAAAGACCCCCACACCTGCTCTACAGACCCCCTCATACTCAGAACCCCCTAATTCTGCTGTAAAGACCATCCCTCAAAGCCCCTCTAAACCCTGTTGTGCAGAGCCCCTCTCAGAGTCCCCCAAACTGCTGTACAGACCTTCCCTGACACTCAGCCCCTCAAACTCTGCTGTACAGACCTTCCCTGACACTCAGCCCCTCAAACTCTGCTGTACAGACCTTCCCTGACACTCAGCCCCCCAAACTCTGCTGTACAGACCTTCCTCACACACAGCCCCCCAAACTCTGCTGTACAGACCTTCCTCACACACAGCCCCCCAAACTCTGCTGTACAGACCTTCCTCACACACAGCCCCCCAAACTCTGCTGTACAGACTTTCCTCACACACAGCCCCCCAAACTCTGCTGTACAGACCTTCCTCACACAATGTCCCCCAATTCTCCAATACAGATCCCTCCTCATACACAGCTCCCTCCAAACCCTATAGAGACCCCCCTCACACACAGCCCCCTAAACCCAGCTATAGAGACCCCCTCACATACAGCCCCCTAAACCCAGCTATAGAGACGTCCCCTCACATACAGCCCCCCAAATCCTGCTGTACAGACCCCCCTTCACTCACGGCCCCCCAAATCCTGCTGTACAGACCATTCCTCACATACAGCCCCCCAAATCCTGCTGTACAGACCATTCCTCACATACAGACCCCCAAATCCTGCTGTACAGACCATTCCTCACATACAGCCCCCCAAATCCTGCTGTACAGACCCCCCTTCATTCACGGCCCCCCAAATCCTGCTGTACAGACCATTCCTCACATACAGCCCCCCAAATTCTGCTCTACAGCCCCACATACCCTGATATGTACACCCTCCCTCACACACAGCCCCCCAAAACTCTGCACAACCCCCCCCAACCTCTCCTATACAGATTCTCTCTCACACACAGCCCCCCATACTCTGCTGTACAGACCCTTGTTCACACATAAGCCCCCCAAAACTCTTTACAAACCCCCCGAACTTTGCTATGCAGATCCTAACTCACACACAACCCACTCAAACTCTGCTGTACAGATACTGCATCACAGACAGGCCCCCCAAACTCTGCACAACTTCCTAAACTCTGGTATACAGATCCTCTCTCGCACACAGTCCAACCAAACGCTGCTGTACAAGCCCTTCCTCATACACAGACACCCAAAACTCTGCATAAACCCCCAATCTCTGGTATACATATCCTCTGTCACACACAGTCCACCCAAACTCTGCTGTACAGACTCGCTCTCACACAGATCCTCAAACTCTGCTGTACAACCCCCCGCCACACACACAGCTCCCAAAACTCTGCACAACCCCCCAGACTCTGCCGCACAGACCCTCCCTCATACGCAGCTGCGCTCCCTCTCCCCCCGCCACCGCCTCCCCCCGCAGGCCGCAGCGCAGGCCCCGCGCAGGCCCAGCCGCCCGGCCACCCCCAGAAGGAAGCCCGGAGCGCGTCCCGGGCGCGGCGCCGGTGGCGGCACTCACTCGGGCAGGTACGTGGAGGAGAAGCTGCTCCAGCGGTGCAGGCTGTAGCCCAACACGCGGCTCTCACCGCCCGCCGGACCAGCCGCCGCCGCCATCTTGTTGTCAGCAGCGGCCCCGGCAGCGACCGCGGGGAGGGGGCGGGGCCGCGCTCTTAAAGGGGCCGCGCTCTTAAAGGGGCCGCGCTCTTAAAGGGGCCGCGCTCTTAAAGGGGCCGCGCTCTTAAAGGGGCCGCGCGTGGGTGGGCGCGGACGGGCACACGGCGGGAGAGGGGCGGGGGGACTGGAAGGTCCTGTGAGGGCTGTGCTGCTGAGGGGCTCAGAGGGTTCCCTGAGGGACTTAAGGAGTTCAGAGTGTGCCCTGAGGGGCTCGAGGGGTTCAGAGGGTGCCCTGAGGAACTCAAGGAATGCCCTGAAGGGGTTTGGAGGGTGCCCTGAGGAACTTAAGGGATGTCCTGAGCGGCTCGAGGGGTTTAGAGGGTGTCCTGAGGGACTCAAGGAATGCCCTGAGGAGCTCAAGGGCTTCAGAGTGCCCTGAGGGGCTCTGGGAATGTCCTGAGGAGCTGGGGGAGCTCAGGGGGTGCCCTGAGGGGCTCAAGGCACTCAGGGACTGAGGGATTCAAGGGATGGACTGAGGGGCTCAGGGCACTCAGGGGATGACCTGGGGGGTTTCAAGTGGTCTCTGGGGCTTGGGGGGATGCCCTGAGGGGTGATGCCCTGTGAGGCTGGAGTGGAATGTTGATTACCTCTCTTGGCCTTGCACAGGTGGGTGCTTGGGAAAGGAATCGAGAAGAACCCGGTGGGATTTGATGGCACACCAGCAACTGGAATTATGGAATCATTAAAGTTGGAAAAGACCTTAAAGATTATCAAGTCCAACATCAACACCACCACTGCCATGTTCACCATTACACCGTGTCTCTAAGTACCACTTCACACATTTTTTGAACACTTCCCCGCATGGTGGTTCCACCACTTCCCTGGACAGCCTGTTCCAGTGCTTCACAACTCTTTCATTGAAGAATTTCTCCCTAATAGCCAAGGTAAATCTCCTTCAGCACAACTTGAGGCCGTTTTCTCTTGTTCTGTCCCTTGTTCCCTGTGAGAATGAACCAACCCCACTTGGCTCCCCACTTCTGGCAGGGAGTTGTAGAGAGCAAGAAGGTCCCCTCTGAGCCACCTTTTCTCCAGGCTGAGCTCCCTCAGCTTCTCCACATAAACTCAGCATAAATAACAGTGATTCCTTGTACAAAGGGAGTCTCCATAGTTTTTGAAGCCACCCATTAAATACTGGAACACTGAGGAAAGGTCTCCCCTAAGCATTTTTTCTCAGGGATGAACTGACTGAGCTTTCTCAGCCATTCCACACAGAGCAGCTTCCCAGTGTTTGGGTTGTTTTTATGGCCCTTCTCTGGACCCTCTCCAGCCTGTTCACATCTTTTTTTGCATAATGTGTGGCAAAACTAGACACAATATTTGAGGTGTGGCCTGGCAAGGGCTGAGTGAAGGGGGATAAGGATTGATTTATCTCCACTGGTGATTCCCCTTTGGTGCAGCCCATCATTCAGCCACAGCTGCTCCCACCAGGATCCCTGGGTCCCTTCCCACAGAGCTGCTCTCCAGACCCAGATCCCAGTCTGTGCTGTGCTCCTGGATTATGTTTCACAGGTGCAAGTCCTTGTTGAACTCCATGAGGTTCCTGTTAGCTCACCCTTCCAGTCTGTCCAGGTCTTCCTGCAGGATGGCTCTGCCTTCCAAAGGGTCTGTTTCCCCAAGGAGTTTGGTATCACTGACAAACTTCATCAGGGTACACTTCATCCCATCAGATCACTCATGAAAATAAGAGACAGGACAAGGGGGAACAGCTTCAAACTAACAGAAAAGAGACTTAGATTAGATATTAGGAAGAAATTCTTGGCTGTGAGGGTGGCGAAGCCCTAGCACAGGTTGCCCAGAGAAGCTGTGGATGCCCCATCCCTGGAAGTGTCCAATGCCAGGTTGGATGGAGCTCTGAGCAACCTGCTCCAGTGAAAGGTGTCCCTGCACATGGCAGGGGGTTGGAACTAGATGGTCTTCCAACCAAACCAGTCTGTGTTTTCATGATTCTATATTGAACATTAAAATATTCAGAGTTTCCTCCTTTGCAGTTGATGAGATCTGGCAGCACTGGTACCTCTCTGGGTCTGGAGTGCTGTGCTCCGTTGGGAAGGAAGCTCCTTTTGGGATGTCCAGACCTGGACCAGGTTGGATTTCAGTGCTTCAGGCCACTGTGTGCCCAGATCTGGCTCTGAAACCCCAACCACTGATGGACCAGCACATAAGCTTGGGCTTCTTTGACAAGATTCTTTATTTGAGATTGTTTAGAGTTTTTTTCTGGAGAAGGGAGATGTTTTTACCCAAAGCTCCCACCAAAGCCAGGGGGAGACTTTGGACATCCTTGGGGCAGCTCTGGGCTCCTTGAGAACGCAGGGAAAATATTTCAAGACCAGGGGAGGAAAAAAAAGGCAAACAAATAAACCGCTGTCTGCTGGAAATGACAGATTGAAGAGATATTATGAGGCAGGACAGCAGGATGCCTGGCTAGATTAAATTAGCACAAGGATTCTTTTATTTTTTTTCCCCCTTTATTTTAGGAAAGAGAGTGAGAATGTGGCAGCAAAATCTGCCTGCGGATGAAAAACTCGTTCAGCAGCCTTGAAGGCTGAACATCAACGGGGTGTTTCAAAAGCGAGGGGGAGCAGCAAGCACTTCATCTCAAGACCCCTTCCCAGAGGGGGTTTGCAGCGTTTTCACTGGAATCAAAGCCACACAGCTCTGCAACAACACCACAAAGTCTGGATGAGGCACAAACATCCACATCTCCCACCACCGCTGCACTAGCGAGGCTTTTTGAAGTTTGTGGCCGTCCCGTGGCATTTCAGACTTCACTTATCCAAACTTTTGCCCGTGGGCATCCCTCCTCTCCTGAAATTACCACAGGAGTAATAAAACAAATGCTTTACTAATAATATACTCCCAACCCCAGAGGAAGAGACGCCACCTCAACTGTCAGAGCCTCACAAACAAGCAGCACAAGAGGAGCAATGCCATGTGAAACTTGGGACCTCTGAATATGAAATTTAGGGCATTGAGAGCGTGGGGCAACAGCCCCACAGCAGCCAGGAGGAGAAGGAGGAGGAAGAGAAGGGAGCACCAGCAGCTCCCTGCTGCACAGTGAGACAACCTCAGGATTTCTCAGCCCCATATCCTGTTACCACTTGAATCAAGACCTGGATGCCAAGCCAAAGTATTTTTAGCACATTTGGACTTAAAGCGAAGGGAATGCTGGTGAAATACGCAGTACTGACAGCCCTGGAAAATCTTTATTCATCTGCAGCACAGGCAGCAGGGAAGGCTGTGAGGAAGCAAAGCAATCCCAAGCTGCAAAGAGACCCCCACAGTTCTTCCAGCTGAGCCTGCCTGGTGCTCTGCACTTACTGGTGGCTGATGCAGAAGAGGATTTTTTCATGTTGGAAGAAGAGGGTTTTTCCACACTCTGAGTGGACGGAGCACAGTGGGAAGGAGTGTGATGTGCAGGGAAGAGTCATGCTGCAGATTTGCACAGCCAGGAGCCTCCAGCTGAGCTCTCTGTATCCCAAGTATGCCCAAGCCCAGCTGCAGTAGTGATAAGCCCATGGAAGAGGGGGAGACTCAGAAAACACGAGTGTGTGAACCCCACTGCACCAGTCCAGGTCTGTGCTGCCCTTCCTGGGCTAATGCAGCCCTGGATCTGTGGAACCTGTGGAGCCCAAGGGAATCAGTGTACCCTGTCAGACCTCCAGCATTGACTGAGACCCACTGCCCTGGGAAAGATTTCCAAGAGAGGGCACTTATCACAGAATCATTAAGGTTGGAAAAACCCTCTAAGATCATCAAGTCCAACCATTAACACAGCACTGCCAAGCCCACCACTAAACTGCATCCCCAACTGCCAATCCACATGTTTTTTGAACACTTCCAGGAACAGTGACTCCACCACTGTCCCATACAGCCTGTTCCGGTGCCTGACCACCCTTTCAGTGAAGAAATTTTTCCAAATATCCAATCTAATCCTGGTACAACTTGAGGCCATCTCCTCTCATCCTATCTTTTGTTACCTGGGACAGGAGCCCAACCTTCACCTTGCTCCAATCTCCATTTCTGGAATTGTAGTGTGAGAACGTCCCTTCTGAGCCTCCATTACTCCAGGCTGAGCCCCACCAGCTCCCTCAGCTGCTCCTCATCAGACTTGTGCTCCAGACTCTTCACAAACTTCCTTGTCCTTATAAAGCAAACACCTTGCAGAGCTTTCCTTCTCCTGAGCCCCTCACCTGGGACCTCAGACTCTCCAGTACGATTCAGTGCCCCGAGACCAGAGCTGGCTGGGTGGATCTGTGCTGCCTCTGGCTGGCTGGTTTGTAAAGAAGGGGCCATGGAGGGGAAGTGAGAGCTTTCCCTGCTGCAAAAAGGGTCCCTTTGGCGTTCAGGGTCCTGCCTTCCAGAGAGCCCAGAGGTCCCTGAACGTGTGCCTTGGACAGTAGCTGGAGCTGCTGGGAGAGGCCAGGGTGACCACAAGAGATGTTCCCCACATCTCTTTGCCAGGAGGATGCACACAGGGCGCTCACATGCTTGTCATCAGAAAGCTGGGAACCCAACCGTAGGAAACTCAGGGATTTGACAATTGTTTGTGTCAGCCTCGAGACAAACATCTCAACCCTTCCCCCCCACATCAGAAACTTGCTCCTCCACCGCTCGTGTGTTTCGAGTTTCCTCATGCAAAACCTCGCGTGGGCGTTTGGATATGTAATGAGCACATAGTTCAGGATGAAAACAAGTTGCGTGGAAGAGCCAAGCCACGCCAGAAAAATGAAAGCAATACAAACAACAACATGGCACGAGGCCATACCAGCTCGCTCGTGGGCCAGCCGGATCTCACGTCCTCCCCGGAGCTGCGGAGCTGATCAGCTGTTGGAAAAAGAGACCTCTAAAGACAGGCGGGAGGAAATAGCATTGGCAGCACAGGCCGCTGCATGTTCCCTTCCAAAGCAGGACAGAGCCAAGGACATCAGGCAGAGCTGTAACATTTGGGGGTTTGTTGCTGGGCCATGAAGTCAGGCAAAAACCTCGAGTGGGCTGCAGTTGTGTAAACTCCCATTGTTTTTTCAGAGCGGAAGCGCAGTCCTGGCCCGGCAGGGTATTGTCGTACCAGATTTTGGTGATACTCACCCAACTGAGCTCCTGCTGCAAGGCCAGGGCCTCATTTCACTCAGTGTATCATGCAAAGGGGATAAAACCTGCTGCCTGTGCTGGACCTGGGCTCGGAGCACCCTCCCAAGCCGAACACCTGCTGCCTCCCTCAGCACCTTCAAAGAAAAATGCCTCTAACAGAGAACATTCTGAGTTGGACCCACAAGAATCATCAAAGTCCAACTCCTGGCATCTCCTCTAACCTGTGGGCAAGACTGGAGCAGGACCAGAAGAATTCCAAAAGCTCCTCAAACTGGCCTCACTCATCTTCATCCCTCATTTTGATGACGTGATGGAAAAAAAAGCAGCAAAGCTTATTGAGACCCATTTTCCGTGGGGCCGCCATGCACATCTACACTGAAAAGGGATGAGAACAAGGCTCAAAACCAGATGATTTTATTGTTTGCTCCCTTTAGAGAGAGGGATCATCTGTACCTCCTTATGACACAGTGAAACAATAGCTCCTTCCAAAAGAGGTAATAAAATACCTCTTCTGACTAGGCCCTGATCCAAGCATCTGCTCCTGGGCTATGCACTCCAATACCTGCTTGAGGCCTCTTCACCACCTCTTGGAGCATCCATCCTTTGCATGAAGGCTTAAATCAGTGAAAGACCTTGCTGCAATCCAGAAGATTGAAAGGGGCCTGAAATGCCAGCGCCTCCATACACACACTGGCATAATTCTCTGCATAAAACCCAGCTGTAAAAGGCTTGTTTTGCAAAGCACAAATGTGCATTTTTTTCAACTCAAGGTCAGTAACTCAGCTTCATTCACCAGTCTCCAGCTGCAAAACAACATGCCCCAGACAATGGAGGAGGGTGTATGTGAGTCAGAAGATGCCTGTTAAGGGATGCAAGTGGCTCCAAGCCATGCTGGGGAAAGAAGATCTCCTTGGCACCCTTGTGTGCTCAGCTCCATTTGAACTAAAACAGGGCACTCAAGGGCAGGAAATGCCAATGAGGTGGGAAGGGCAGCACAAATCACACTCTCACTTTCTGTCCTTTGATAACATCATAGAATGTTAAGGGTTGGAAGGGACCTTAAAGATCATCTAGTCCCAACCCTCCTGACATGGGCAGGGGCACCTCCCACTCAGTTGGGTTGCTTCAAGCCTTATCCAACCTGGCCATGAACACTGCCAGGGTTGGGCCATCCACAGCCTTCCTGGACAACCTATGCCACAGCCTCACCACCCTCACAGTAAAGAACTTTTTCTCAATATCTAAGCTAAATTTCCCTCTCTCAGTTTGTACCCATTACTCTCTGTCCCATCACTACAGTTCCTGGTGGAGAGCCCCTCCCTGGCTTTCCTGGAGGCCCCTTCAGATACTGGAAGGTGCTGTGAGGTCTCCACACAACCTTCTCTTTTCCAGGCTGAACAGCCCCAACTTCCTCAGTCTGTCTTGCAGGGGAGATGCTCCAGTCATCCTAGCAACTTCATAGCCCTCCTCTGGACTTACTCCAACAACTTCCTTACCTTCTTGTTTTGGAAAATGCACTTTTCTAACCTCACCCCTCTGACACCCTCTCTATGCCCACCAATGTGACGTGCCACTGCGCTCAGCTCCACTCCACGATTCAGTGAGCACTCACAGGAAGCAGAGGAGATGCTCCCAGTTGTGCCTCAGGCTAAAAATATTTACTCATCTGTTCCCCCCAGGCAGGTGTGCTCATCCCAGGCAGAGCTGCTCCTGCTGGGATGCGCTTGCACGTCAGGCACACGCTGCTCATCGTACACTACGGTGCTTCTCTCTTTCCTACATGCCCAGGGTGCTGTGATAATTTCTCTGAATCACCCAAAGAGGATGCTCTGTCCTGTGTTTCAGATGCAGAATGTGCCTTGGAATTCAATAGTTGCTATAGTGCCTAATTACACATTTTATGGTGTACTTAGTCACAATGGCTAGAGCTGTTGTTATTAGGCTTGGACTCCTTCTGTTGCTTTATTTTAAAGACCTTTCTACCAAACATTTTCTCTCTGCATTAAAAATAGTGTATGGCAGCATTTTCTCCCTCCAAAGATACCACCAATTCATGGAGCACTGATCACCCAATGGACAGTAGGAAGAACAGGGTTTGCAGCCTGCTTTTGTCAGTGCTCTGTGATGCACATAAAAGTCAGCTCAAACGACAGCAACAAAACATTTCCCAGGAGCTCCTGAGCACTGATCCTGGCAACACCCTGTCTGTACCTCGGAGACAACTCCCACTGTCTGCTTGTGGCATGCACACCTTCCCCTGGCAGTACAGAGGAGGTGGCTCCTTGGGTGCTCTTCCCAGAGGCAGATTCAGCTCATCACAGTGGGACACGTCTTGTGTGAGGCTGAATCACTCTCCTGGGGTGCTGGTCTGTTTAGGCACATTGCAGAAGAGGTTCAGCTTTAGTGCTTTAGTTGGATGAGATGAGTAAGACAAACCCCGTGCTCTGCATTGCTCCTCCAAATCAGAGAAATTAGAACTCAAGTGGAATTGACTGGAAGGTCACCCCCTACCTGCAGTGCTGCATCCAGCCCTGGGGTCCCCAATGTCAGAAGGACATGGAGCTGCTGGGGCAAGTCCAGAGGAGGCCACAAAGACTCTCCAAGGGCTGAAACCCCTCTGCTCCAGAAACAGGCTGGGAGAGCTGGGGGTGTTCTGCCTGGAGAAGAGAAGGCTCTGGGAAGACCTGAGAGCCCCTTCCAGTGCCTAAAGAGGCTCCAGCAGAGCTGGAGAGGGATCTGGAAAAAGGGTCTGGAGTGACAGGATAAGGGGGGGAATAGCTTTAAACTGACAGAAGGTTTAGATTGGATATTAGGAAAAAATCTTCCCTGTGAGGGTGGTGAGGCCCCGGCACAGGTTGCCAGAGAAGCTGTGGCTGCCCCATCCCTGGAAGTGTCCAAGTTCAGATATGACAGTGCTTGGAGCAAGCCAAGATAGTGGAAGCTTTCCCTGTCCCATGACAGGGATGTTGGAACTGGATGATCTTTAAGGACCCCTCCAACCCAAACCATTCTATGATTCCACGATTCAGGCACAGGGATGTTCTCCACCCTACACAGTAGGATTGGTCTTTCCCCTGTTAACCTCTCTTTGTGCCCGGGTTTCTTGTCAGGAGAACCGAGCTAAATACTTAATTGCCTACTTTCTAAGAAGTCAGGCAGGATAATTAGCTAATGTTTGGGTAATGTGTCATAGGGTAGGAGTGCTAAGTGGTGTTGCTGTCAGCAGCACAGTGGGAAGTGAAGGACTCAATCTCGTTTTTCAGTCGGGAATGTCACGGTCTACCCCTAAGTCCATTGTTCCCGTTGACTGGTTTGCTGAAGGCAGAGAACTTGGGCAAAGTGTTTAAAGCAAGAGGATGCCAGTGCTGTTTGTGATCCAGAAGAACTGTCAGACGAGTTGGGTGGATTTTGAAAAAACAAAACTACCAATGAAGGCAAAAGCAGGGAATATGCTTGGGACTGCCCAGGAAGTCCACATGTCTGTAACTGTGGCATAAATATTCAACAGCAACATCCTCTGAGTAACAAAAATGCATCAGGGAAACTTTTCTTGCCCTGCACTTATTGTAGGCAGGCAGCACAGCGTGGCACAGGGACCCATCTTACTCACTCTGGGGACTGAAGCAGACTCAGCCCAACAGAGATTTCACATGTTTAATTTTTATTATTCTGCAAATTACATTATGGATGAACTTCAAGCCCTTCTCATGTCCACTGATCATAATTGATGAGATTTCAATTGTGCCTCCTTGAAGTTAAACATCTGAGAGACACTTTGGTTAATAGTTTGCCTTTCAGAGCAATGCATTAGCTCTCTTGTGCTCCTGTCTGCTTAATTTAGAGCAAGTGGCCCAGAGTGATGCAATTAAGGAAGGAGGAATCTTGGGCTGAAGCTCCAATGCTTTCAAATGACCAGCAGACCCTTCAGTGCCAGCTTGTTTTTTTACAGTGGCTGGAGCAACACTTTCCATGACTCACTACTAATTATGCTCTGGATTTGCAAACAAATGTTTTTAACCTTTTATTGTTGTATATGAAAATTATAAACCCACCAGTGCTATCCCAGTGCCCTCCAAGGATCTGCTGCCTCACCTCTGCAAACCTGGCTCTTGCCAGGCCAATCCAGAGAGGCACATTCTCCCTCTGCCTCTTTTCTTAAATGTTTCTCCCTCTCTCTATTTATTTTCTCATCCTGAGGACAGTCCCATGCTTTGATCTACACAGAAGATGACTTTTCCAGCAAGGCTGCTGGGCTCTCCCTGTTTCCTGTGGAGTGTCCAGCCACAGGCCACATGGAGATGGTGCCAGCTCTGGTCTCTTTGCCCTGGTGTTTGGTTAGCCAGCCACAAAGTGTCTCAGCAGCTTCTGCCAACTGCTCTGCATCCTGCACAGACATCTCACTTGGGATCTCCACAGCCAGGAGTAGGGAGAGGAAAAAACACAGATAACCTGGAACTGATCCTCTCCACTGTCAGCATTCTCTGATCTTTTGCAACAGGATCCATAAGGAGGAGTGATGCCTGACCTCTGGAAAAGGAAAGCATCCTTTCACTTTCCAGGGCTGATGAAATGCACATCTATGGATGTGCACATACAATGTCCACATGCCAAACCCACCAACCCATCCCAGTGCTCCCTGGGGATAGATTGTGCCCAGTCTCCAAAGTCTAAGAAAGGCTGCTTTATTCCAGAGCATTGCTTCCTGTTGTGTCTGTTCCTGGTTTTATAGTAAGTAGGTGGAAATACTGGCAGCAGTTCTGGGAAGGGCAGGGCTTGGGGAAGGATATGCCTGTTCACCAAGGACACCCTCCAGGCCACAGCTAGATACTGCACTTAAAACCCTCTCTGGCACTCAGGCCCAAGTCCAAAATGAGGGGAACACGGTGCTCCCATGAAAAGGGAGGAATTTTCCTTCCACCAAGGACAGAAATCATATTCTGTGAAGGAATAAGCAACTTTTCTCAGTGCAATTCACTCAGGGGATCTCAGGTTGCATTTTTTATCTCCAGAGGTTGTCCCAGCAGCAAATCCAGTTGAACAGTCTCTGCACCGTCCAGAGCCCAACCCTTAGGGCTCCCCCCACCCAAAAGGCTCTTTTGGGGAAGATTGGGGTGACAGGATGCATATGATTTTATCTATAGATCCAGAAATTTTAAGTCCATTGAAGGACAGTGTTTCCATTTTCTTGGGAGACAGGAGAGCCACATATCCATAGAGGCTTCTTTCTCACCAAGCTCAACTTCTGTCCAACTGGAAGCAGTTTCCCAGGAGCCACAGACGGGCGTGGACTGGTGCCTGAGCCCATTCACACTCTGTTGTCTCCGCGGTTACACGGTTTTGCAATCTGCTCCTTGGGAAGAGGAGGGAGGCAACAGTCCTGTGACTGCTGAAGGCTTGGGATGGACTCGTGCTTGCAGGCAGTCATCTCTGTGGGCTTGGCAGGCAGAGCTCAGAGGTTTGTAGGATGTGAGAATGCCATTCCTGCTGCTTTCCCGACCTGCTGCCACATCCATGGATTGGCTGTGGGGCTTGGGAGCCTCCCCAGACAGCTCAGAATGAGGATTCCCTCTCCAGAGATGCTGGAGGAGGAGGATACACTACCCAAAGTCAGAAGAGAAGGGAAACAAGAATATGATCCAAGCTATAGCATCATTCAACTTGGGCATAAGGAAAAGCACACTCCAGAGAGTATCAGTCCAATACATGCTGGAATAAAACAAGCTCCCACCTAACCTCAGCCAGCACAGGTTTTTCCCTTGCTGGTTTAGACTGAAATACAGGACAACATTCAGATCCTGTCCTGAAGTGGTGCTGCATGCCACCAGCCAAGCACTTCCAAGTTTCTCCCAGTCGTGGGTATAACAGGAGGGACACCTGCAAAAGGCCACCTTCCCTTCTCCAGTCTGGGCACTCAGCAAGGCACTTCACTTCCTGCTCAGGTCATCCCTCAGTACCTGCTGATGTATCCCTGTTTGCCCAGACTTAACATATGGAAATTCAGGCTCCTTGGTCGTTGCAGGGAGTGAAGGAGTTTCCTTTGCTTAAGCCCCGGGGTAAGAGCCTTTGTGCAGACACCTTGTTCCTGGGATTTGTCTCAATGGGGCCTAAGTCTGGCTGTGTCCTTCAAGGTGAGGACCTGCTCCCATGGGAGTACTCCAGTTCACCCTCTCATCTTCCCTGAGACCCTGATTTCTGCTGTTTGCCTTGAATCCAGTCATCTTTGTCAAGGATGGGGAATTTGGCTCCATGTTAAACAGGAAGAAGCTCGAGGGTGTGTTGTAACCTCATTGAATATATGATGTACCCTAAAGCTATGGATTTGCTTGTGATTCCCAACTCTTTGTTTGCCCTGGATGTCTGGGGAGCACCCACCACCCGTGGCTGTTGCAGAGCCCTGAACATGAGCCCAGGTGAGGCAGAACAGCCCTGCCTACTCCAGCAGGATGGCAACACCAGACACAGCTCCCTCTGGGAATACACAGCTCCGAGGGTAAAAATAACTTGTTCTGTAAATGGAAAAGGGCAAAGCAAGCAAAGAAGAAAGTGAGTCAAGCCACGTTTGCACAGGAAAGGGAAGGTGGGGGGGAAGAGCAACAGCACAATACTGAGCCAGGGGATCGATGCTACAGAGCAGTTTGAGGTGGGTGAAGCCCAAGGAGTACCAAAAACACAGATCTGTCTCCAGAGGATAAGAAGATGTGTCTCTGCTCTGCCTGACTTCACCTGGGCGGTGCTGGAGGGCATGACCACAAACCCACATAACCCCGGGTGCTCTGAACCCCATGCAAGGCTTTCCCCTCACAGTGCTGCCCTCAGCGAGCTCCTCCTCAGCTCCCATGTGTCTCCTTCACTGCTGACCCCACCCCATTCCATGATGGAGATCACAGCATTGGGAAGGCTGGAGGTGCCAAACCTGCCCACGGTGGCTTCTGGGGTGTTTCTTGTCAAGAGAGAGTCAAACCACCCACTGCTGCTGCCCATGAGACCTTGGCTTCTCCTCTGCCAGCAAGCAGCAGTCACACCTCTCTGTGGGCATCCAGAGCTGGGGCTGAATGTGGAAGCAGCTAACAGGATGAAAAGAAGATAATTCCAAGAAAATGCTTGTGTGTAATAAGCGAGGACAGGGTGTACTCCAGACAGCTCAGAGAGGAAAAGAAGCAACAGCAGTGACCTTTTGTAAGTGATGGAAAACTAGTCAGATAGCTGGGAACTTGGAAAAGGAAATGGAAAGAAGAGTAATCTCGGAAATTTTTACCTGGCAATTCTGACTTTGGTCCTGAACACAGCAAGGGGAAAGGCAGGGTGTGACATCAATCTCTGACCAGTTAAAGGATGATGGGATAACAAAAGTTGAGGCATAGGGTTATTGAGGATGCATAGATGGAGAGATTTCTTATCATTCCATGAAATGAGTGGATGTGGGAACATGTATCAACTCATCAGTGAGCAGCGTGATGTAGTGTCTAACAAAGGCTTTTCTTTTTTTTTTTTTAATTAATTTCTCATGGCTTGGATCTGAACCTCTTGGCTGAACACTGCAATTTGAAGGTCCTCTCAGATGACCACACGGTATCTTGACTCCCCACAGATAGAGTTTGATTGTTTCTCTTACTGACCCCGTCCCTCCGTTGAAGCCGTCACTCTGCAGACACCAAACCACTGCATTCATCTGCTTCCTCCAACCTCGGTGCAGATAAGACTCGACAAAACAACGCATCCTCCAGGATGGAGGCGGCAAGCGAGAAAGCCAGAACATGAGTCATCCCAGCCTTACGGGCAAGGATTGCCTGGATCTGCGCCGTGCAGGAGGAGAAGAGCCGTGCAAGGGGCTTGCAGGGAGCTGATGCTGGTCCTGTAGGGATCCTGGACCCCTCCCAAGGACCACTGTGTGCTTGTATCATCATCATCATCGTCATCATCATCATCATCATCATCAGGACCTTAATCATAGATTCATAGAATGGCCTGGGTAAGTAGGGACCCTAAGGATCATCCAGTTCCAACACCCTGCTCATTGGCCTGGGTAAGAAGGGACCCTAAAGATCATCCAGTTCCAACACCCTGCTCGTTGGCCTGGGTAAGTAGGGACCCTAAGGATCATCCAGTTCCAACACCCTGCTCGTTGGCCTGGGTAAGTAGGGACCCTAAGGATCATCCAGTTCCAACACCCTGCTCGTTGGCCTGGGTAAGTAGGGACCCTAAGGATCATCCAGTTCCAACACCCTGCTCATTGGCCTGGGTAAGTAGGGACCCTAAAGATCATCCAGTTCCAACACCCTGCTCATTGGCCTGGGTAAGAAGGGACCCTAAAGATCATCCAGTTCCAACACCCTGCTCATTGGCCTGGGTAAGTAGGGACCCTAAAGATCATCCAGTTCCAATACCCTGCTCCTTGGCATGGGTAAGTAGGGACCCTAAGGATCATCCAGTTCCAACACCCTGCTCATTGGCCTGCATTAGAAGGGACATTAAAGATTATCCAGTTCCAACTCCCTGCCATGCACGGGGACACCTTCTACTAGACCAACTTGCTCAAAACTCCATCCAGCCTGGCCTTGAATCCCAGTCCCAGGGATGGGCCAGCCACAGCTTCTCTGGACAAGTTGTGCCAGGGCCTCACCACCCTCACAGTAAAGGATTTTTTTCTAATATCTAATCTAAACCTACTCTCTTTTACTTCGAATCCACCCCTCCTCGTCCTGTCACTCCAGGCTCTTCTAAATAGTCTCTCTCCATCTTTTTTGTGGACTCCCCTCAGGTGCTGGAAGGCTGAAATTAGGTCACCCCAGAGCCTTCTCTTTTCCAGGCTGAACAATCCTGGCTGATGTGTAGAATACACAGTTTTGCTTATACCCACACAGTGATAAGCTGGTTGATGTCCTTCCTGTGCTGGGAACCCCAGAGCTGGATAAAATCAAATGATGCTCAATGAAAGCATCTCTTCAACATGCCCTTGTCTCCCTCTCTTGTCCTGCAGGACTAGGAGCCATCTCTGCTGGATTTCCATCAGTGAAGAACTGTCTTCTGAGAGGATGCAGCAGCAGTGGTTTGTGGCCAAAATCCTAAGGGGCGAAAATGTAGGCCACGTTGTAAGAGAAAGTGGCTTTCCAACTGTGTGGCAAGAATGGCCCCTCATTAAGGAGCTGAAATGGGATCCATCAAGGCTGTTTCTTACAACATGCCCAAGTCCTGATTATGGCCATTTCCCTCCTTCCTTCCACTGCATGCCTGGGAAAGGGCCACAGTAATTAAAGTCTGAATCTCATTAAAATCCAGAAAGTGCTTGGCTTTCTGAGAATCCAATTATCACAAATGCTACGTAACGCCAGTCAGGGCATGGCTTGTTTTTGGTGTTTGGAATTATTTTTGTTAAACCTACAAATATGGTGTGAAATCAAATTTTCCAGAGGATGCTGCTAATCCAGAGAGGGCACAGTTATAAAAGCAATTGAAGAAAAAATGCCTTGGAGAGGGAGGGAGAGGCTGCAAGGAGGGAACATGATGCTGCTAAAGGACAGAGCAGGGGTGCCCAGGTAGAAGGGATGATGCACATCCCACACAAAGGCTTCCAGGGACAATCTAGCTGGGTCTGGACAAGCATCCTGTTGATGTTATAAGTCCCATCTCCTAGCTGGTGACTTCAGGCACAGAGCAGTGGGCTGCTGTGACTCAACTGTGTCCTGACCTGTCCTGACTCATAGAATCATAGAATGGATTGGGTTGGAAAAGACCTCCAAGATCATCCAGTCCAACCCTTGGTCCAACTCCAGTCCCTTTACCAGATCATGGCACTCAGTGCCACGGCCAAGCTCAGTTTCAAAACCTCCAGGGATGGGAAATCCACCCCCTCTCTGGGCAGCCCATTCCAATGCCTGAGCACTCTCTCTGCAAAGAATTTCTTTCTCATCTCCGACTTCAATTTCCCCTGGCAGAGCTTGAGCCCATGCCCTGTGCCCCTCACCACATGGCCGCTTGGGTTTTGCAGGGAAAGTCCTGGAGTTAATGGGCAGCTTGGTCCAGTGTGTATCGATGGGATGGGCATGAGGTGGGAAATGACATGAGCTGGACAGCAAGAGAGGAAGCTGCTCTTCCTCTCCCTCCTCAGTGTAGCAAGCCCTACAAAAACACATCATGGGATGCAGAAGCCTGACACTTTCCAGGGAAATTATCTTGCTCATGAAAGCTTGACTGTGGAAAGGGAAGAGATGGGGCTCCATCCTTCTCCAGGATGGGAGCCTTTCTGAGGACACAACCTGCTTGTTTCAGCATACCTACAACCAGTCCCCATGACCATGCACCAGCTCTGTGGTCCTTCCCTGAACAATGGTGGGGGGCAATATCTTGGATTCCATCCTAAACATCTTCCCCCTCTGCTCCCAGCTTGTCCTGGTCCTTTCCCTAAACACTGGTGGGGACAATATCTTGGATTCCATCCAAAACATCCTCCCTCTCTGCTCCCAACTTGTCCTAGTCCTTCCCCAAACACTGGTGGGGATGATATCTTGGATTCCATCCAAAACATCCTCCCTCTCTGCTCCCAGCTTGTCCTGGTCCTTCCCCAAACACTGGTGGGGGCAATATCTTGGATTCCATCCAAAACATCCTCCCTCTCTGCTCCCAGCTTGTCCTGGTCCTTCCCCAAACACTGGTGGGGACAATATCTTGGATTCCATCCAAAACATCCTCCCCCTCTGCTCCCAGCTTGTCCCCAGGCTGTGACCCCAGGGTTTTGCTCACAGTGAGTGTGGCAGTATCTGTGCAGCGAGGGCTTATGGAGTGTACCCCCTAACCAGAGCTGGAGGTGGAGTTTAGGATGCCTGGCTTTGCTGCTGACTCACCAGTGGAATGGGGACAAGGCACTTCGCTGTTCTGTGCCTCAGTTTTCTCAGCTGTAAACACGTATTTAAACAATTCCCTAATTTGTTGGGTGCTGACAACCTCCAGCAGCGACTCTGAGGAGCTCTGCCAGGCTGGGGGAAAAGGTGCTGGTTCAGGGCAGAACAGCACCGTGTTTTTTGTGGCAGTGGGTCTGCCATACATTGCACTTATGTAAGTTACTTAGCACTTAGTCGGCACTTCACACCTTTAACTAATTACACACAGTCGAGCCATTAAAAACATTCAATAATGACTGATCCGGAAGCCTTGGACTGATTTCCAGATTTCTTCAAGTGAGAGTTGGGGAAGGTGAGAAATAGTGTTTTGAAAAAGAAAGGTCAAGCAAAAAGATGAATTAGAAGAGAAAAAAAAAAGTATATATATACAAAAAAACGTGTGCATGGAAGGAGTTGCAGGGTGAAAAAACCCTTGCAACTCCTCGTGGAAACAGACTGCAGCATCTCCAAAGTATATTTAAAATTCACCTCCTCCTTCTTTTTGCAATTAAACACATATTCTTATGCACCTCGACGTTTAAAATAAATAATGACAATTTTTAGCGCTAGCAATTAAAAGGGACGCCGTTTACATTTTAATGAGCTCCTCCAGTGTGAGTAGTTCAGCTTCTTTCAATCAGAAAGGGATGGATTTAGAAACAAGACATCTTTAAATGTGCTTCGAATTTCTGTAAACAGTAGCCCAGCTCTGCTTTCAGGTTCTCGGGGTGGAGGGAACAGAGGGACAATCTGCTGGATAGAAAACTCCAAACAGCTTTTCTTCCCGGTGGCGATTCTCTGTGGGAGTGCAGAAAAGGAAGTTTATTTTGGAAGTGAGAAAAATAAAGCAAGGTTTTGTTCCAGGAGAACACAAAGATAAGCAGCATCTGTGCAGCTGGAAGTGCTGCGTGTGGCTGTGAGGCCCGTATTTACAGCTGCAAAATGCCAGGTACATTTTCACATCCTGGGAAGACTTCAGAAAGCATCAAAGTGCTACTGAGCTGGTTTCCAAGATGCATTTTCCACCCACCTTTGGCTTGCGCTTGGAAAATCATTAATCATGTTTCGGCTCGGCGCCATCCGTGGGCCTTGATTTGGTGTTGTGAGAGTTGATGAAAACTTTACTGCTGATTTCAGTACAAACCCCAGTGTTGTTACAGCCTGGGAAATACAGGTGGGGTACATGGGGCCCTGGGGCCCCACACATCAACGCTGTTCCATCTGAACCTCCTCCAACAGCTCCACGTCTGCAGGCAGCAGGTTGTAGCTGGCACGTCTGCATCTCACATGTGAATCTCCTGGAGGAGATGTCAAAACACCACTAGGAAAGCTGTTGCTGCTAAATAATTCCATCATAAACAGCAACTATGAAGAAGCTGATACAGCGAGTGAAGGAGAGGCAGGTTCAGAAATACAGCGTTAATAGGAGCAGGGTTGGGTTTAGCACTGCTGAGCAATTTCTCCTTCCTGCACCCTCATGCTGCACCGTGACAAGGTGTCATCTTTTCTGACTCACATAAAAACCCAGTGGCTTGCCCAGAGCAGAAGGGGAAGTCTTTGGAGGTAGGATGAGGATTTGATGCTTTTTTTGAGAGAAGTTATCATAGAATTGTAGAGTGCCTTGGGTTGGAGGGAACCTTAAAAATCACCCAGTTCCAATCCCCTGCCATGGGCAGGGACACCTTCCACTAGCCCAGGTTTCTCCAAGCTCCATTCAGCCTGGCCTTGGACATTTTAGGGGTGAGGCATCTCCAGCTTCTCTGGATAACCTGTGGCACCACCCTTCTAGTAAAGAATTCCTTCCTAATATCTAATCTAAACCTACACTTTTTAAGCATAAGTTCTGCCCAAATATCCCTGTTTCCCATCAATTTCAGCCCTGGCAGGGGAGAAGGTCCAGAGGCAGCACAGCTCCTGAGAGCTCTAGCACTGAAAAATGCATTTACTTTGTCTTCAATCTCCCCCTAAAAATGGTGCTCATTGGCACAGGGTAAATGGAGGGAAAATGCCTTCAGAAAGCCAACTATAGTTATGGAGTTGGGAGAGGAAAGGCAGATTGCTGTGATTTGGGAAATAGTAGAGTATCCCTGCCATGGCTAAGCAGGCAGGGAGATGGGATGAGGTTTTCAGGGTTTATTTGGGGTATTTCCAATGGGAGCTGGTTCCTTTGCTCAGGCAAAAAAGGCTGTAAAGATCCTTCCTTAGGTGATTCCTGGTGGCTCCTTCCAGGGATGCTTCTGGTGAGGGAACCCCAGGCTTGTCCCTGCCAGTCCCAGGATCCCCTCAGTCTGTGACATTCCCTCTCTGCTTAGTCTCCCCCAGCTACATAATAAGCAGATAAAATAGTAAGACCTTCAAGGGCTTTGCATTAACTCGTGACCTGTTGGGTGCACGTGGCCAAAATCACACTCAGGTCCTGAGCTGCTTTCAGAGAAATCCATTAACAGCTGGGCCCAGGGGAAGGAGAAACACCTGAAAACTGAAACACATGAGAGCCATTCCACAGGGAAATGCAGTTTGCGGTCTGACATCCCGGCTCCCGTTTGCCCAGCGAGGCGAACACCACCGAGTCCGTGTGACTGAGCGATTTATTCCCCATGGCAGGGCTGAAACACGATACTGAATTCTCAGTTTAATCGCAGTAGTGATTAAAGTGGGATCTTTTTGCCTCAGTTTTGGTGCTTTCTGTGTAGCAGGGGTGGTATTTCAGGCATGACATGAGACCTCTCAAAATGTTTCTGCATTGAAACATCCTTTCCCTGTCCCCAGAAGCACATGTGGGTGGTGAGCGCAGAAACACTGGTGCAAAACGTGTCCCCCACACCAGGCCAGGGCAGTGATGTGGCAGAGCCTGGAGGCAGCACGGCAAGAGCAGGAGAAATCCAAACTGTCACAGCTGGTTATGGCTTCGTGATGTGAGGTGGAGTTGCCAGTTCCTTGGATGCCTTGAAAAGGAGCCCATGGCTTGTGGTCTCCTGCTGTGAGGCTGCAGGACCACCTCAACCTCCCCAAACCTACTGGGTTGTTCTGTGTTGCTGCTTTGAGACTGAACTGTGTTTCTACACTTTTTCCGGCCAAACCCCCACCCAGTTCCTGCTTCTCTCCAACTCAGCTGCTCATCCCAGAGTGAGTCCAACACATGCACTTGTGTGATGAGTTACGCTTTGGAAGACCTTCCTAAACTTGTTTCTTACAGACTGGGAATGGATGGGAATCCTTGGACATGCATCTTGGGAACGGATTTCAGCCAGGCCATGGAGAGAATTGCACAGAGATAGAAAGCAAAACAGGAATTTGGGGGGTTTTAAGTCTGTGCTTGGAGGGACAGTAAAAGCCAGGGGTGAGGGAGAAGGCTGGAAAATCCCAAGCAAGGCTCTGCCTAGGGCTGAAGTCCAGGAGTTTTTCCAACAAAACAGTAAGCCAAGGATGACTCTCAAGAGGCTCCTCAAGGATGGGGAGCCATGGACAGAGGACAGATGTGTGCTCCTGGATCCAGCTGTGCCACTGGATGTGCTCCCCCTGCAGCAACTCCTCCCCACCCTCCAGCTGCTCCAGCCTGTTTAACAGGGAGCAGCATCGCTCCTTGGAGAGGGTTTGGGGACAGAACAATATTTCCATGGACATGGCGGTGCAGACTGTCTTGTCCAGCTGACGACAGTAACAATTAGCTGGGTCATGGTGACATTTCCAGCTGGAAGAGCCCTCTGCAGGATGAGCATCTGCCCATGGATGGAGAATATGAAGAGGTAACCACGTGGGAGCCCTTTGAGACCGTTAAGGATTGCTGGGAGGAGGACAACAAGCCAGGCAGGAAAACTACTTGGTCTCCAGTGAAGGATCAAGGAGGGATTTACATCCAAAAGGGAGCAGGGAGCTGAGTGAGGAGGGAAACGACACCAAAAGGGCCAATACTCTGAGCAATCCTTACAATCCTGTCCTCCAAATGTAGGGAGGAAGAGGAAAAAGTGGTTCTTCATACTTAAGAAATCAACCTGTGTAGCTTGCAGACATCCAGTATTCGTTCTCAGTTGCTAACAACGGGATTTGTTAATGAGCATATTGATCCTTGGGTGGTTGTGTTCGAAAAATCTTTGGACAATGACATCCTTGAGAGGCAGAAGAGAGGAAATGTCGTGGTTATTTAAAACAAAAAAAGTAGGGGGAGAATATAAATCTGGCAATCGCCAGCCTATAAAAGTAATAGAACAAATATTTAAGAAAAAAACCATGATGAAATGTTTAGAGCTTGTTTCTGTCCACACAATAGTGTCAATGGGGAGAAAATTTGCAGAAGCCAAACACTGAATAAAATTACCATGACACAAGAGTCAGACTCCAGGGATGATCGGCACAGAAAACTGCCAGTTTTCTTCTTTTCCAGCTCTTTTTTGGTGTGAAGAGGAACGCTGTGAGGGAACGGCACGGCCTGAGGATGAAGGCAGTGCAGCCTTTTATGAACATGTGTTTTTATTTTGACTAATGTATTTTGCTGCTTTGTCTTAGGAAATAAAAAAATTAGACATAAAAAAAGAAAAATGCCATGGTCTGAAATGTGGTTTGTACAAACTGAAAACACATTGAGGTGCAGCCAGTAATCCTGAACAGGACTGGGCACACGGACCAAGGCGCATTTACCGAGGCAGAACAAGAGTCAGGGCTAAAGATCAAGTTTCATTAATGTCTTTGCTAATGATTCGGAAGGACGATGCCTTCCTTTCACTATAAAATGAGATGCACAGAGGATGGTACATTTGAAGACTCTGGTTTTGTTCCAAACACCTGGAAATTTCCATCCAATATCAAGCGGTGTTGAACACACTGAAACATCTCATCTTGCTGAGTGACATCTTCATTACTCACCACTTAGCCCACTCAGTGTCTCTTTTTAACCCTCTGAATGTACTTACGGGTGTCTATCCCAGGTCTTTCTGCAGACCCAACCTGGGTTTGGTATTTAGAGAGACATTTCTGGAGCAAACACAGCCACCTTCTCCAGGTTCACTCCCTGCCTCCATCGCCCACCTGCAATGGAAACAACAGGGAAGGCTGATGATGAACATTGTGCCTTCCAATGTGTGTCTTGTCCCACTTCACCTCTGGTGCTCCAACCTAATGTGGCTTAAACTTGTTCCACCAGCAGCCTCCAAGCTCTGTGTTTGCCCACATGCTCCTCTGACCGCCTTCTCCTTGTGCTCCTTGGGTGATTCATGGCTGTTGCTCAAGACCTTTCCATCCGTGAGATCTTGAGCAACAGGCATGAATCGCTGGAGCACCCTGAGCCACAGCCTTGAAGCTGAGCTGAGCTGTCCTGGCTGTCAGGAGAGAGGGAGCAGTGGAGAACACGGACCTGGGAGCGTTTGTGTCTTCTCTAAGCAGGCAATAAGGACACAAGGTGTTTCTGGGGCTGATTTCATGGCTATTTGTCTTTTCTCACAGATCCAGCTCAATGGTAAAAGGGAGTCAGGCTGGAGATGGGAGAGCATTACCTCAGTGAGGGAACCAGGAGCCATGATGGGAAAGGGAGACCTTCATCTGTCAGTCTTCTCAGGCCCTGCTGGGAATGAAGGCAGAGAAGGAAGAGGTGGGGATGGCAGGAGAAGTGGTTTTCACCTGTGGATTCTACAGTAGATCTCAAAAACCTGTCCTCTCTCCCGTCTGCATCTGCCTGTGGAAGGTGCCAAGGTCAGAGCATCACATGGGCTGTAGCATTGTGGTCTCAGACACCAGGAAGAGGAGGCCTGAAGAAAGGAGGGACAGGCAACATTGACATCCAAGAGGTCTGGGGATGTGATGGGATCTGGTCCTCAGGAGGGGCATTTTGCAATTCCAGAGCTTTAGTAAAGCCTTAAATGAGGGGTGGGGTTCACAAACTGCAGGACCCTCCATCATCACCCACTGGAAGTCTTGAGACTCCTGAGATGGAGGAGGAAGAAACATGGAGAGAGCAAAAACAATGGATGCATCAACCAGGAGAGGGGACAAGGAGCAAAATTAGGAGGGGTGGGTCAGCCATGGGGGCTGTACCCTGCGAGGGGCAGGAGGTGTGGGGCAAAGCCTCCTGGAGAGAAAACATTTATCCAGTTTGACTTCAGTCTGTTTGAGGCTGCTGGAGAATTTGCTCCCAAACAACCAAACAAACAGAGGAAAAAGAAATGCATGTGAATGGATCCAAATGTCTCCTTATGGTGTTTTGGGTTTTTTTTATCTCCCTTTTTTCTTAATGAAATATGTGGATTTTGCGTTAGCAGCACGTCAGGGCTAATTTTAGGAATGTGCAATTATTTTCTTTCAAAAAAACCACCCAAGGGGTTGCAAAATCCCTGCAAAAGATAATCTGTGGTCTTCAGCCCCGAAGGCTGAACCTTTGGCTTTGCTGCCAGAGAGGCAGCAATCCCTGGGGGTGGAAGGGCAGGCTGTCTGCAAGGCCTTCCAACCAAACCGTGATCCTCAGGCAGGGCAGGAGACCAAAGAAAACTGCTGCCTCCCCTCATGGGAAGCAGCGTGGCCTTCCCAGGGAAAGCAGCTCCAGGATCACCGGGAGTTGGCAGGACCTGCTGTTGGGTACCTCTTCATTCCTTCCAGCCTTCAAGGGACCTCCTGGCTAAGGGGGGATGACACAACCCAAAACTGACACTGTCCCCTCCCTTGGAGCTGCTCCTCCAGGCCATGCTGGAATTGGCTGTGGCCGCCCCGCTCTCTGACTCAGCCATTATATCTGGGGAATTTACAGCCTTTCCTTCCTGTCAGCCTTGGTAAATAACCCTGTCAGCTGACTGGGGTTTGGGAACCGACCAGGAGCAGCAGCTCAGCAGGAGGGCTGGGATGAGGACCTGCATTCAGGGAGTGTTGCCAGGGCCAGGGCGGTTCCCAGTGGGACTCTCATCCATGGCGTTGCTGTTCCCAGTGGGACCCTCACCTGCAGCATCACCATCCCCACTGAGACCCTTTTCCAACAGCATCACCACCCCTGGAAGAAGCCTCCTCTGCAGCATCACCATTCCTGTGGGATCCATGGCATTACCATCCCCAGCAGAATGTGGAGCCAGGACCAGGGGGTCTCACCACGTGCAGGAGAGGGAACACTGGACACAGCTGTACTCCCATACCTGTGATGCCTGTTTGGGATCTGGCTTTTGTTTTCCTTTTTCTTGGAAGTGCATCCATGAAACTGGAAGGATGGAAGAAGGGAGCAGGGGGATTGAGACCACAGAAAACCCAGGTCTCCATCAGGCCTGTGCTTCAGCACTGCTGGTATCTCCCCTTCTTGCTTATTCACCCAGTGGGAGCTGCCCAGGATTCTCCATAGAGCCAGAGGCTCCTGTGGGCTGAGCACAGCAGGAGACCTGGTCTCTGCCAGGTGGGACAACTCCCTGCTGCTGGACAGACCAAAGTCACCTCTCCAGATTCTCTGTAGCCAATTTGGGCATCCTGGCTTGCCCCCTGGAGGCAGCCCCACGCACTTGAATGGAGGCAATAAAAATGATGCTGGCAGCAACAAGTGTGAGGATGAGCTGATGGAGAAGTTCAGGAACATCTGAAGGGCTTCAGGGAGAAATCTGCCCTTTTGGGATGTTGAAGCAGATCTTTTGGAGAGATGGGATCATGTAGAGCTGGGTACAGAATGAGCCAGAGCCTAAATCCAGTGTCTAAGCTGAGGCGTGTCCCAAAACGGATGCCTGTTCATCCCAGGAGCACTTTCTCCTGATAGGCATCTCAAGGATAATGTGCTTTGTGAGCAGGTAGATCAAAGAGGTATTTTAGTCCCCTGTGATGAGGGAAGTCAGGCTGAGCCTCAGGGACTGTTGTGGAGACTGTAACCTCTGTGCCAGGAATTACGTGCTGCATCCTCCTGGCATGGGTGCAGGGAAGTGCCGCTTCCTTCCCAGCTTTCCTCTTCCCTGTCATCACCTCAGCAGGCTTTGAGGATTGCTCCAACACAGGTTTTCCACTCCCCATGGCATTTCTGGAGCCCAGATGCCCATGACATTCCATCAGGTGATGAGTATAATTTCTGTGCTCCCTCTTCAGAAGTTTATCCTTATGGAAAGTCTTCCAAGCAGCCCCTCCTCACAATAAGACTTTTCCCTGTTTTTTCCTGCACCAGCCAGTTGCCTCAAGCACCATCCTCACATTCCCTGTCACTAAGGCTGCTGTTCTCTATTTAACAGCCCCACAGCCCCCAAATCCCTCCCCTCACTGCCATGGGGATGTGCAATGGTTTGAGCTGGGGAATTAATCCAGCATGAAATAACCTTGCAAATAAAGTCCCACCCCAGGCCATGCTCAGACAGCACAGCTGCTGGAGAAATCCTCCCAGAGACACTGAGTGGGTCTGGTTTGATGGCCAGGAGCATCCCTGCATCCATAGAATGTTTTGAGATCTTAAAGATCATCTCCTTCCACCACCCCTGCCATGGACAGGGACACCTTCCACTAGAAACAACCATGTGTGACTCCTAGAAGGCTCCAGCACATGAATTGGAGGAATAGCAAGGCACAAGTGCTGATTTCCAGGCCTTTGGAGTACCTGTGTATGTGTGTTCTGGGGAGCTGGGCTGCACCAGGTGTAAAGTATCCTCTGTCTCGTGGCCAGGCATTAATTTACCTTCTCGTGAACGTCTGGCTGCTGATAGTACGTAATTAGTTTCCTGTCTAGCGTGCACTTATCTTGTCTGTGTGTTCGGTGCATTTGGTGGAGAGTCCATAAATCAAAGAATTCCTCTGTCCCAAGGAGTTTCCATGGGCAAGCAATCCCCCAGAGGCCCCACAGCAGTGATTAATAGCCCCCATCTCCCTGTTTTGGCTGCTTTAGGGCAGCCTGAGTTACTGTTCTCGCTCGATCACTGAAAAATTTGTAGGTCTGCAAAACTTCCCATCCCCAGAAAGCACAAAACAGGCAAATCCCTGTGACACACCAGAGGCAAAAACAAGTGAATAAATAAGAAGTGCTGCTGGCAAAGACCCCGCAAGGCAAAAATTGTAAAGACAATCAGCAAATTGCCACTCTGGACAAAGCTGTGGAGGCAGCCTGTAATCACCACCCCGATGTAGGGCTGCCTTAGTCATCCCTTATTGATTCCCTTCTCTGTGAATCATCAGCTCCTTGTGGGGAAGGGCTCTCCAGCTCAGAGAGAGCTCGGAGAGGCACAAATTACTGGTGCACACGTAAGCAGGAGCAGGAGAGTGGAGATGCCAATGGAGACACTCTCAGTCCTGTGTCCAGCAATTTGGGAAGGTGATTAGAGCCGCTCACCAGAGAAAAAAAATAAATTTTCAGTGGGAAAATGAATTGGGTGAAAGGCAGTGGGGATGCAGGGGAGGCTGCTGGTCTTCTCCAGGAGATGGTCATCTCCTGTTTGCCTTCCAGGGAACAACAGGAATGGGGTTTCTCCCTTTGACCAAACAGCCTCTGCTCTTATTTAATCAGGTGAGAGGCTCCTCATGGCTTTACCCACGCTGAAACAGCAGGAGCACGTCAGGAGCAGTGATTTGAGGTCACCTACGTTGCTTTAACACCCTTTAAATCATCCACACCCCGTCACACCTGACCCATCCCCTCTGGAGCTCTTCCTGTTCAGTCATAAGAGCCAGAATGTTCTCTCCTTGCCCCGTGGCCATCCTTGCTGTCACCTGGAGGTCTGTGGACAGAACAAGGGGAACAATTAAGGAAGGATTTGGACCTTCTGGAGAGGACCATCAGGAGAGCAGTCCTCGAGGTTGCTCTTGTCTGGCTCTGCTGGTGCTGGCACAGAGCACAGCTGGGTTTGAGAGTGGCTGCAGAGAGTCCTTGTTGCTTTGCACACACAAACTGCAGCAATAACAGGGGTGGTGGGGGAAGAATTGGGGGGTGCCAGCCAAAAACCTGAGGAGCTTCCCAAACGCTGTGTCCTTGCAATTAACCCCAGGGCACGGGAAGGCGGGCACAGGCTGAAATCCATGCCCAATCCACTCTGGGTTTGTTCCCCTGCCTTGCCGGGGAGACAGATGCCGCTACGGGAGCAAGGCAGGCGGTTCCCCCGCAATCCAGAGCAGAGCGAAGGCGAGCAGGCGCTTCCGCTGCCAGGGAACGAGCTTGAAAGGGATCCAGCGGATAAAGAGATATTCAAAGTTCAGCTAATGAGTGAGATGAGTCACTGGCTCAACGAGACAAAGGTTAGGCTGGAAAATAAAAACCCGCACTGCAAGAAGCGGGGTCGGGGGGGATGCAAAAGGCGGAGGATGAGGCGTAGCCAAAAGCAGATTGTGCCGACAGGGGCAGAGGGACAAAGTGATGGCTGTGACTTGGATGCAACCCCGACCTTGCTCCAGATTTTGCCCAGGATGGGCACAGGGGAGCTGAGACAGTGGCCGTGGATATTCAGGCACATGGCAGCTGCCCCTAAAAGTCAGGCAGCCCTTCTGCAGCCCCTCTCCTGGGTAAAGCACATTTATTTGGGGCCCCAAGGAGATGCTGCTTGCAAATGAAGTACAACAGCCCTTTCTTCACCTCTTTCAACAACTGGCACTGCTGAGAAGGGACAGAGGATTGTCAGACCTTAAAAAACACTAATTAGTCAGTGAGAAGCATCAGTCTACTCCCAATGCTCTGGTTGTTACCACCATGCCAGAGGAAGAGAAATACTGCAGTAAGTGTGTGTCCTACTCCAAAGCATCCTGAAAATGAGGGCTGGAAAACCATCACCTTCCTGCTCCTTGGGGATGTTGGCTTGGCGGTGCTCAAAACTTCTGTTGGAGCACCCCCTGAGCAAAACAGACGAAAAGCTCTTCTCTCCCCATGGCTTTTTATAGTCCAGAAAAGAAAAAGCTGCAGCCTGGGAGCCTCTGGACAGCACAGCACACACACACAGCACAGAGCAGGTGCAGTGCTGAGGGGCTTTGCTTGTGATCTTGGGGCTTCATTTTTGAATAGGCTTTCATGTCCTTCACTGCTGGGTTCACCCCAGGCCAGTGGAGATGCCACCTGAATAGAAAAAACCAACATTTCCCTCCTCCTAAGACAGTGAGAAAAAGAGAGGTGGGGAAGGATGGAGTGGTTTTCAGAGAAAGCAGGGCAGGAGGTCAGGAAGAAAAGCGGGAATAGGTGGGGGAAGGAGGGATGCAGCAGGACATTGCTGTGTGCAGGGCTAGGGGAGCTCAGAAATGCAGATGTGGGAGCCAGCCAGGCACTGCTGCCCATCTGAGCAACGTGGGCACTCCCAGCCCTCAGCAGCCCCACGGGAGCTGCCATGTGCAGTTATCAGGGATGTCACAGCAGAGCAGACAATGTCTCATCACCCACACGCAAGGTTCCAGCAGCTTTGCTCCATATGGGGTGGAGATGCTCTGCAGCACTGGTTGCTTATGGATGATGGAGGGAGGGGGATGGAGACAAGGAAGAAGGGAGGCAGAAGTGGAGGACAAAAACCACCTTCCCCTGTTTTCTGCAGACAGATTTTCCCCCCCACATTCACATCCTCCTCTGAGCATTTTATACCTCTCTGTGCTGTGAGGCATCCGGGGAGCTGGAGCTTTGCTTCTGAGCAAGGTGCAGGTGAGGAGGCAGTTCGGCCAAAGGGAGCAGAGGGCAGGGTGCTGACCCTCTCCCACAGCCCCCTTCTTCCTCTCCGGCTTCCTTCCATTCCCATGGCTGAGAGCTGGATCCTCAGGCACAGGCAGAGGTGAAGGGATGCAAACTAAAGACAGTAACATCAGCCAGAGATGCCTGTAGAGGACCAAGAGGTACCTGTTTGCCCCTTTCCCATATCCACCCTCACAGCTCCAGGCATGCTTTGTTATGTTCCCCAAAATCCTTGTGCTACCCTTTAATGAATTTATCTGGCAGCTGTGAACAGCACAGGATGGAAGAGAGAGGTGTAGCAATTCCCAGCCTGCTCCAGATCCTCATCTCCCAGGGGATCCACAGCACAGCCCAGGCTTTTCTGAGCTGGCTGCATCAAACTCCTGGAGTTCAGGAGTTTGGGTACAGCATCCAAGAAATAGTGTTTCCAAAGTGGGCAAATGCACTGGGTCCCACACCTGGTCCCTGTGTGCCTGCTCAGTATGTGGGTGCTCCTGTCACTGTCCCCAAGGGAATGAGACAACAAGCTGGTTCCTACAAACCTGAGGCTCATTGCAATGTGGGACAGGGATTATTCCAAAGCAAGCAGGATGTCATGCAAATATTAAAGTGACTGCACTTGGAGTCTTCTGTGGCCCTTAACATGCTCTGGAAGCCTTAATTATTCAAATAGTAGTTTTGCACATTTACACCAGCTTTGCTTTGCCAGCCCACTGTCCCTCTATCCACCAAAACCCATGGGACAGGCTAGAAAAGTGGGATGTGCAGAGAAATCCTTAGCACGAGAGGTGGTGGTTTTAAACAGAAGGATAAATTTAGATTATTTATAAGGAAGAAGTTTTTTACAGTGAGGCAACACAAGTTCCCCAGAGAGGGAGTGGATGCCCCATCCCTGCAAAGATTCATGCTCAGGTTGAACAAGGCTATAATCACCTTGGTCTAGTTGAAGATGTTTCTGCTCACAGCAGGGGACTTGGACTAGATGACCAACCTGGCCTTGAATAGTTCCAGAGATAGAGTATCTATGGCCTGCCTGGGCAGCCTGTGCTGGTGTTTTACCACCCTCTTTAACTTGAGAAGTAAATGTGCAACCTGGGAATGAATGTCTGGTTCCCAAAATGCAGCTCCTGCATTGGCAGCGTTAGAAAAGCCAACTCAAAAAGGTCTATGGTCTCATCCAGCCCCAGGTGCTGTCACTGCCAGGAACTGGACATGCTGTTGTCACCAGAGGAAGATGTGAGGAAACAGGTGGGTTGAACAGAGACAAATGCATCGAGTCATCAGTGAGTTCAAAGAAAACCGTGACAAGTCAAATTGGTTATAAAAATTATTTCCACTTCAGGGGTCGAAGGCTGCTGTGAATTCCTCTCAAAAGCCCTGCTCAAGGAGAGTGACTCAAAATAATGCTTTCTGGTGAAAAGAACATTGCCATTTCTGAGGCTGCACAAAGAGGTCCAGCCTGCCATGAGAAGACTTTGAATAAAATAAATCAGTCTCATGACTAATTGATGTTTACAAAATAGAAATACAGCTAAAAGGCATTGGCATGGACAGAATTGGGCTCCTCTCACCAGAAATTCTTGGAGTATATTCCCTTCTTTAGCATCACCAGTGGCACACTGGGGAATTCAGTCTGCAGCATGGAGCAGCAATATCCCTCCAGGCTCAAATCCTGCCCCCACCTCTGGTCCTGTGCCCCCACAGCTGTGATCAAAGGTCATCCAACAGCTGTAGACTGCAATGATTTGGGTATTTTGGTGACAGTCCTTACCAGGGCTTAAACAATATAGTAACTGAGTAATTGTCCAGAGAAGTTGTGAATGCTGCATTCCTGGAAGTGTTCAAAGCCAGGCTGGATGGGAGCTTGGAACAACCAGGTCTAGTGGGAGGTGTTCCTGCCCATGACAGGTGGATTAGATCTGGGTGGTCTTCAAGGCCCCTTCCAACCCAAAGCATTCTATGATTCTATGGACTGACAGAAATACCAGTGCAGAGGGGGCTTGGAGAAAAGTTTCCTTGACATAAAGTGTTGCCCATGCTTATTTTCTTGTGCATCTTGAGCTTATTCTTTCCCAGGATGGTGCTGAGGAGCTTATTAATTTTACAAGAGTGAAAACCTATCAGAATGTCCTATTTGCTTTCCTCTATTGGTCTGAAATGCACGTTATTAAAATGAAAGTGAAGGAGCAGCCAAGTCCTGAGCAGCTCGTGGTGCCGGAACAGCATCATCTCAGCTGCCCCCCCAGGGACACCACGAACAAAGAACACCTTCTGAAAGCTTTGAATTAAAAAACACCATTTGTAAAGACGTGAAATACAAATGGGTTTGTGTCTGTACAACCAGAGTAAAAGTGAGAGGAGGAGGTAAAGGAAAATAAACAGGCTGAGTTTAAAAGTGATTTACACCTGAGGGTGGTGGTCTCCGAGGTGAGAGTTCGACTTTGGGAAGTCAGCATTGTGTTTTTGCAGTGGGCTTCAGGGCAGTGAGTGTTTCAACAAACATTTGCCCTTTGCATACTCTTATCACTCTTTTTTCCACCTTCAAACATAACATGGAGAGGACTGGCCTTGTCCATTGATGGGTGAAAACCCCACATTCGTGCTGGAGAGCCGTGAAGAAAGAGGGGACCTGATGCAGGGAATCTGTTCTGCATCATCTCAGGCCCTTGGGAACATTTAATTCACCCAGACCTAACAGAGTCATCCCTCTAATGTGACATTATCTCCTTGCTGCTGTAACTCCCATTATTAGCTTGGAAACAAGCTGTACGATGGATTGCCAAGGGGATAAGTGGGAATAAAGGGGTGAAATGAAGAGAGCAAGTGTTTAGGTTAAATGCTGAATTTTCTCCTGGTGGAAATACGGGAAGTTGCTCGCAGCACATACACTTGGACAAGGCTGAAGACCAGTGAATAAATAGAGCAACCCTACACTGGCACAGATGAGAGCTGGGTGACCTGTCATGTCTTTCCTATCTCTATGTTCAGAGCAAAGATTTTGCTTTAATTGGCTTTACACCACCTATTTAAGTCACTCCCAGTACTCCAGAACCTGAACATCAGCCAAGTTTTTAATTTACTGATCCTCATGCAGCTCTGCAGTGGTAGGAGAACACCAAGATCTGTATTGCACATGGGAAACTGAGGCAAAGAAAGATCAAGGCACAGCTTGCAAGGTGGGATGGCTTCACCTTTGGGTGGGATACAGTGGCCCCTGCAGTGAAATGGCCAAAAAAGTTGCACATCCCTTGGGATGTGGGGAAAATGGGCAGAGAAGGGCACTGACTGTGGCCAACCGGAGGGACCTGCTGGACCACTGAGTAGAGCACCATTTCTTGACTAAGCTCAGTCTGGTCTAACCAGATTTCCGTGGGGAATTTTAAGGTGTTGTCTACTGTGTGGGGTCACCCAAAGATGCCACATGGGTAAGAGAGTGAATCATCACTCCAACACCTGCACAATGCTGGAACAACAAATCCTGAAATGTACTTGACTCCACACAATTAACCAACCACATTCTAGCACAGCAGACAATAACCCTTGGCAACTTGTGTGAAACACCTGCAGCACCTGTGAGTCACTGTGGAAGCATCTCTCTCTTGTTGTTAAATAGTAGGTCTACAACTGCTGGGTTTCCTGTCAAGTTACAGCTTGTATGGTCCCCATACCCTCCTCAACAAGCCCATCAAGGACATCTCTCCATGGCACATCCAGCAAATACCTGCCCAGAGAGCTCTGCTCTGAGCTGAGATAAACACATTCTTCCACTCCCTCAACAGCTCTTCCCTCGGATGCTCTGCATGACTTGATCCTCTGCCAGGTTTGGAGCTTTGGTCTTCATCCAGGAGGAACACAGGCCAGGTTTGTCAGCTTTTGCCTCCGAGTGTCCAGGCACAGGTTCCAGGTGTTGTGCTGAGTAACCAGCAGGAGCCACACCATCCTCAGGCCCAAGGTCAGTGAAGGTCCCTCCAGCGCCGCCGGCGACTCCAGAGTGATGCGTCAGCTCTTCTCGAGCCACTGGCACAGCAGAGCACCACGGGGGATTCCAGTTTTCCCACTGCCTGCTGGATTGCAGAGCTGCTGCCCCTTGCCCTCAGTGGGCTCTTCCCTTGTAGTCGTGTGAAGGCAATTCCTTGGTGAGATCCCAAGGCGATGGAGTCACTCTGAGGGGGGAGGACTTTACTCCTGCCCTGTCTTTGCAGCCAGTCCAGGACAAGGTTCAGTGTCTGGATGTGACTGACTGGCAGTGAAACAGGATCGTTCTGGGCAGTCCTTGCAAGTCAGCAGTGGCTGAGTTTTGGCAAAGCCTGGCGCAGGAGCAGTCGGTGACACGGCTGGTTGGCACCTGCTGCAGCCCAACGGTTGGACCTTTTCCTTTGCGCAGTGAGGAGGCAATGTCCTTTCTCCATCCCTGCAGGACCACGCCAGACCCCTGGCAAAGGGACAGCACTCATCTCCCCTAGTTTTGGATGTAAACAGCAGGAATCTGCTGCTCTCATCATCCTCAGCTCCCTTCAGTCACCTGCCAGCAGAGAGACGCAGGTGCATCTGGAGATTGGTCTGTCATTTTTGATGCCAACCCTAAAATGAAGCAGATCAGGCCCTACTGCTGTGATTGGCATTTGTAATGTTCATTTTGTGTCTTGTGAGTCATAAAGATGCTTCAGTGAGAATCTCCAAAGCCCAACCACAGTACCTGACTTTTCTCATAAATGATCCTACTTGTCTTATAAACATAGGCAGGTCATTTAACCTGTCAAAGCCTGGCATCCATTTAAAGGGTGCCATGTGCCTGTTGACTTCAAGGGATAGTATCAAGTTAATCCCTACAATAGCTTTTCTCATTTATTGTGACAGTGGCCAAAACCTGTGGATATGGGCCACAAAGGGGCCCATAAACCAGTTCTGCCCTGGCTCACCAGAGAGCTCTGTGAAAAGAAAATCTCATGATCTCATTTATGTTTTGCTCCAAATACTTCTCATGGATCTTGAATATCTTCCAGGACTTTGTTTTTTGCCTCTGGCACACTGGACATGATGTTGGTCAACCTGCACTCTGTAGCAGGGGGCATCACCAAGGAAAATGGTTTCATTGGCAGATGTCCTACTGGGATATTTCAATTTGGCCAAGGCATCTCCTGTATTGCAGTGGTGTTGGTTCTGCATTTCCACATCACTTTGGGGAGGAATGGGGTTGTGTTGGACAAGGGAACCCAACAAGACTGTCATGGGGCACATCCAAAGTGCTGGGAAGTGCATGAAGATGATGGCCTGTACGATTGAGTCTTAGAGCTGTGGTGGCCTCTAAAGGCTTTATTTAGGCAATCTGTAACACATCGGGTGCCACTTTCACTTAGTTTTCTTTTCCTTAATTAATGTGTTGGTGAAAGCTTCTCCACCTGGCCCTGCACTGGTGTAAGAGCTGTGCAAAGACAGGAGGTGTTCCTGTGAAATTTCAGTATTTCCTCATTGTCCTTCATCCCATCAGGCTGAGATTAAAACTTACTAATAGTTGTAGAATTAGTTTTTGTCTCCTGAACACCACAGAGACCCTAAGGAAACTAAGTTCTATCATTTCTGGCACCTTCCATGGCTTATTTGTGTAAAACAGCTTTTGGGGAAGAACAAGGGAAACATCCCTGAGTCTAATCTGGAAATTTATCTTCTGCAGTGCTCCCCTTTCTGTTTGGCACTTAGCTGAGCTGAGCTGCTCTCTCCTTTGGAGTAGTTAATTCCAGAGTGATGGAGACATATGGTTTTGAACTTCTGGGTAGCACTCCAGGATGGGTTAGTAAATCACCCAAAACTTCCCACTAGAAGATGTATTATCTAGCTTTTAACATTGTGAACTCTGAAACACTCAGGCAGAAGTTTTCTATATTGAGTGTTTTGTACAATTGCTCAATCTTCAGCCCAAACCATTCAGCCTTTTCTAGAAACCAATAGAGAAGCGTGAGAGGTTTCTCCCTTTTAAGAAATCACCTGTGGGTTGGAGTTTTGGAGTAGGATTGTCTGTTGGATTCCTGTACCTGCCTGAATGCAATCGTCTCTAAAAATGGCCATTGGCCATTGCTCAGGTGAGATTTTTTCACACAGAATCCCAGACTATTCTGAGTTGGAAGGGACCCACAGGATCATCGAGTCCAACTCTTAAGTCAGTGGGGATTGAACCCATGACCTTGGCATTATTATAACCAAGTTTTAACCAACTGAGCTAATCTCAGGGTTTAAGATGTTTTTGGTGACAGCAGCTGAAATCCCAGCAGGCTCAGAGCCCACCAGGAGCCCTCCCTCCACCTGGAGACAGAGCAGGGCTATCCCTGTGCTGTGAGGGCTGCCAGGTCCTTCGGGCCTGCGGGGTTCAGCCCCAGGCAACCAGAACAACACTGATTAGCTGCTCATTAACTGAGCGCGGCACATCCTGAGCACTAAACAGGCAGCAGTGCAATGCAAAAAATAGCTCGGGAGTGCTCAATTAAGGGCCATCAGAGCTCACCCACACAAGGGAGATCATAGCAGGTCGCACAGATATTTTTAAGCCAGGGTCTTCCCAGCTTGTGTTCACTCATCTTTGCATGGCCAGGATGACCCACCAAAAACGTGCCTGGAGTCAAACTACTGAGATTTTCATATAATTTTTGAAAAAATGGTTCCAAAATTAAGGGAATACAGCTGTCTGTTACTAGAAAGTATCAATAGCAGTGATTTCTTCCTGTCCAAGCTCAAAAGGACCTCTCATCACTCAGACACGCCATACAGGGCATGGTCGGGCAGACCCAAGAATGACCACACTCCTTGCTGAGAAGAGCAACCACACTCCTTTCTCCCACGGGCATCAGGACAGAGCAGGTGTTCCAGCAGCACACCCCAAGCACCTGCCCTGTCCCACCAAATATTTGTCACAGCTCCAACCGTGATGGCAGAAGTAATGTCACCCTGCCCTGGCCCTGCAGTGTCACCCCATGCCAAGCCACTGCTCCAGTTTCAGGGTGATCACATGGTGCTTACTCAGAGGGGTGAGGTAACATCCCTGTCAGCAGTGACGCCATCACCTTCCCCGTAAAGCACCCTTCTTATCGCCTTCTCAGTCATGTTTTCCTGGCAGGCAGCCCAGCCAAGGGATATGGTAATCTCCAAAGGGTATCAGGGCAATCAGCGGAGGCTGGAATATCTCACTGCAGTGTTTAGGGTGATTGCACTCCATCCACACAGAATCTTAGAGTCATTTAGGTTGGAAAATATTCTCAAGATTGTAGAACGACATCATCATTTAGGTTGGAAAAGACCTCTAGGATCATCAAGTCCAATCATTCCCCCAGCACTACCAAGGCCACCACTAAGCCATGTCCCCAAGTGCCACATCTGCACGTCTTTTGAACACTTCTACCACTTCCCTGGGCAACCTGCTCCAGTGCTGGACAACTGTTTCAGTGAAGAAATTTTTCCTAATATCCAAACTAAACCTCCCCTGGCACAACTTGAGGCTGTGTCCTCTAATTCTGTTCCTCATTCCCTGGGAGTAGAGCCCTTCCTGGCTCCCCCCTCCTGTCAGGGACTTGCAGAGCCAAAAGATCCCCCCTGAGCCTCCTTTTCTCCAAACTGAGCCCCCCAGCCCCTCCTGGTGTTCCAGACCTTTCCCCAGCTCTGTTGGTCTTCTCTGGACACTCTCCAGCACCTCAATGTCTTTCTTGTTGTGAAGGGCCAGCAAGACAAGACAAAAATTCCCAGTTCCCTCACCATCCCTCTTGCACCTCCTGTCATTCCCTCCCTGCTGTTCCCACAGCTCTCCCCTTGGCCAGCAGGCTCTGTCCCTTTCTGATCCCACCATTGCAAATGGGATCAGTCTGGTGCTGTCTCCTGGCCCTTCCAGGGTGATACAGGTGGTCTCCATGGGTTCTTTCATCTGGAAAGGGACTGCAATCAGAGGGCAGCGAGGGTGGGTTGGCCTAACGGGCAGCCCAGATGGATTTTAAAAATCCGCTTGTTTTCTCCTCTGGATGGCATTCTTGTTTCTCGTGGTAGGTTTCAGCATTGCTGACTCATGTAATTTTATTATAAATCTTGTGATATTTCATGCCATTGATGACGCAAGGGTGGCCAGAGTCACGTGGCTCTGTGACAAGGAGCTTTTATTAGGGGCAAAAATAGTCTGGTGCATTTATTGTCCTCACGCTATGAAGGGAGCAGGAAAATATGCCCCCTAAAAGTTCGGGAAGCAGGCACAGAAAGGAAAGAAAAACCAAAACACAACCCAAATTGGGAGGATCATGTTATAAAAATCCATGATTTTTAACCTGCTGTGATTTTTCCTGGTGCTGGTTCACATCTGCTCTCCCGAGAGCAGCCACTGCACTGGCTTCCAAGCTGTTCCCTGAAATGTGGAAATCCCCCTTATACAAACAATGGCACTGTTAATCTTGCTGATTTTCTGGAAGCACAAAAACATGTTTGTTTTCAGCCATGGTCCACTAAGGGAATTTCCTCCCTGATTTGGAGTTTGGGAATTTTTTTTATTCCTCTGAAAGCCGTTTTCCCAGTTTCCAAGAACCTTAATAAACTATAATTACCAAGATTAGGAGCATTATATGGTTGGCATCTGACACAGAAACAGACCCTGAATTGTGATCACTTTGGTGGAAACTGGCTGGAATTGCTGAGTGAAAGGATCCCTTTTCCTGCACAGAAGTTGAGAGAGTGAAACCAATGTGTTCCTCTTTGGGATAACAGGCTCCCTGTGGCGGGAATTTTGAGTCAATGGAAGTGCAGGCACCTGCCCCAAGTGCTGTGCTGCAGCTGAAGGGCAGGGTGGACAACTTTGCACCATCAAAAGGTGCTGCTGGGGGGTTTTCAGGTTCATGGAAAAGAGGTTCAAGGACTTTTCCCAATAATGGCTGAGCCTCCAAGGATCCAGCATCTTATTTATAAAGGGAATAAGCATGCTGGACTCCCTGTCCTCACTCAATGTGCCCCAGATATTGCTGGTCTCTGTCACATCCCAGTGTGTTCTCTTCCCACTGCAACACTGTGAACAGCGTCCAGCAGGAATTTGATGGAGGGATGGGTGAAGGGGAAGGCAAAGGACTCAGGTCCCCACCTGGATGGGTGACAGGGAGGAACATGCTATTTTCACAAAGAGCATGGGAGCACCACGCTTGGAGCTGGTGCTGGATTTGAGGGCATGGAGTCTGTGATTGAACTGGAAGATGATCCATCCTGGCATGAGGGCAGGAGGAAGAGCTGCTCCACAGGATAAACATCTCCACCTGCATCCCTGGCAAATGGTCTTGCGGTTCCTGGAGCTTCCTTGCTGTTCTTGCTCCAGCTGCTTATGTGCCCCTGTCTGGAGAGATGTGGGCAATGCCGAATCCCGCCCAGACCTCGCAGGGATGGCGAAGTGCCACTGGTGGAGAGCAAATACTGACCCATCCCAGCAAGGCCTTTTGGAGCCAGATGGGCTGCAGCACTTGGGAGCTCCCAGTGCCGCCCTTCCTTCCTTTGTGTTTCACTGACTGGGGCCACCCTGCCCCTGTGCTCCGAGTCTGGATGGCACGTTGAACCCTCTGATCCCTCCACATCCCCAGACAATGCCATGGAGACAGAGCAGATCCCAGTCTGGGTGCCTCAGCACAGGGATCTTTGCAGTGTGGAAGATCTGAAGGGAGGTCTGATCCTCCCAGGAACTTCAGAGGTGGGGAGTGCCATGAGGGCTCCACGCACATCCCTCCCGTGGGAGGAAGAAGCTCCTCTGCCAGTAACACATAAGATCTTCCCAGCAGGGAAGACGGCAGCTATTGAAGGAGGAAGTCTTTGAAACGTACTCTGCTGCAAGTACCTCAGACATCCTCAGTGACCCCAGGATGAATAAGCAAGGAGGGTTTTTCTTTTTCCAGAAGAGGTTGAAGGATATGTGGGATTTCCTGAAATCCTCCTATTTGTGTGACCACATAGCTTTGATTCCAAGCTGCCAGGCACGTTAACAGCTCAGCACATCCTTTGGAGGACAACATTTGCTGTTGACCACAGTGGGCCTTTCCACCCCAGCTACTCAGTAGAGACCCAAGAGATGCCAAAAATTTTCCCAAATCCATTCTTAATCAGGCACCCACAACAGGCTTTACAAGAACATCCACATCTGCCCTAAAAAATTGTCCCAAGGGAAGTGTTCTCCAGTCACATCTGCAGTTTGATGGAGAGATTGCAGCTGGTGCAGGAGGACAAGGAGCCCTCACTCAACTTTTTGGCTGTCTGGGCAGACCCTGAGATGTTCAGCACCAACTATGCCTTGACAGGCTCAGGAGAGCATCCTGCAGGTGGATGTGCAGCACCAAATATATCCTGATGGGCTCAGGAGAGCATCCTGCAGGTGGATGTGCAGCACCAATGACATCCTGATGGGCTCAGGAGAGCATCCAGCAGACAGACACGCTGCTTTTCCCATGCCGTCTTTCCTGCAACACTCCACCAGCGTGAGAGCTGCTTCGCCTGCGAGGGAGGCAGGACTTAATTAGAGGAATCTGGAGAAAGGCAGATTTTGTCATGTAAATGATTCCTGTCATAGGACACGTTCTAAATTTGGATTCTGAAGCTGAGGCTGAGCAGAACAATCTCTGCCGTAGCGTGGCAGCTGTCAAAGGTAGGGAGAAGCGTTGAATGCCTACAGGAGTGATGGCTGGTGCCTTTTGTTTCACTGCAGGGTGCTTTCAACCTCTGAGCACATCAAGTGATTATACATTGCTGGACAGGAACAATCCTGTGAGACAGGCTCCATCATCCCCACTCCTTTTAGGTACAGTAGCCAAAACCCCAAGTGCTTGTCGGCAATAAAAGGAGTTGTTATCACAGACATTATTTGATCCTGGATTTCCAAACCCCCAGGCCTGTGCCCAGGCTACGAGCCAATATCACAGCCTGTTTCTGTTTAATGTTTGCTTTCTCCATTGCTCAGTCCCGCACAGCATCACTACGGGAGGCAGCGTTTTCTGCTTGGCTCCACCTGCTAATGGTGTCTCTCACTGGGTTTTTCTTCTGATGCTGCACCACAAGGTACCTACTCCTTTAAAATTACAGCTTCTAAATACATTTTTTAAAAAATCAAAGTAGTTATTAGCAGCAAATAAAGGTCCTGTTGAGGATGCATTTTAAGTGTGGATTCTCTGGTGCCTCATGGGGTTGAGGCTCACCTTGCTTGCAGGCAAAGGTCTTACAAGACTTCATTTCTGTCTGGATTTCCAGGGGAATTGCAGTCAGCCTTTAATCTTTCTTGTTCTTGCTAGTATCCTTTGCTTGCTTTCATTAAACTTCCAAACATTTTCATAGAATCATAGAATCCCAGAATAGTTTGAGTTGGAAGGGACCTTGAAGACCATCCAGTTCCACCCTCCAGCCATGGGCAGGGACACTTCCCACTACACCAGGTTTCTCAGAGCCTCATCCAGCCTGGCCTTGAACGCTTCCAGGGATGGGACATCCACAACTTCTTTGGGCAGTTTTTTACTTTTCCATCTCTATAAAATTCAGATGAAGACACCCACCAGGTTCACCAGCTGTGAGAAGTGCTGGAGAGACAGGTATGTGAGTGTGAGCTCAAACATGCAGTGCTCCAGCGTGGAAACTTTGCCTCCTTGGGAAGCCAAACTAACGGGGAACTGTGAAAATTCACTTTGGGAAAGGTCTGGAACAAACCCTGTTGAATGTATAATGTGGGTAATCTTCCAGCAGCTCAGAGAAGTGCTAAGAGAACCAGAGCAGAAGTGCATCATTCATAAGCACCAGCTCCTCTAACAAATGTGGCTCCTTATTATGCTCATGAAATAAACATGGAGAAATCACAATTCCTGACGGTGCTCGGTGTTCGCAATCGTTCGGTTCAACTCTTTGATTCTCCACAGACCAAGCACTGGTGCCACCATGGAGCTGATTTCATTTGGATGGGATCTTTTTGGCTGGCCAGAAAGTATTGCTGCTCCTGCCTGACTATTTAAACAGCTTCAGCCTTGATGTAAATCTCCCTGCTGTGCATATTCTGGTTGTAAATTTACATACAAGTCCTATCTGCCAGTAAAACCTGACCTAGGCCAGCAAAAATCTTAATGAGCTAAAAAACCCACCCACCTAAACACAAATCTAGCAAATCTCTTGGACTATGGAAGAAAATAGAGGCAAAATACTACTGGCAGTTTTTGCTGAAGGTTCTCCACCAGATTTTAGTTTTGTGAGCCACAGAGCACTTCCATGGTGTATTAAATCAAACAGAACATCCTAATAAACCATTTTCAGGAATAAAAGCACTGAGGAAGAGGTCCAAAAGTCAGACTGCTTGCTGTGCCATCATGTACTGCAGTGATCTGCCCTCCCCCTGCCCTCTCCATCTGCAGGGGATGAGAAGCAGCAATTAGCCAGCCTGGGGGTGTATTCCCTGCTCAGGCTGAATGACACCCTGAGCCTGAAAAGTTCAGGTGTGACCCCATTTGGTGGGAAACCTGGCTTGGGTTCAGCCAGCCAGTGGTGAATCGAACTCTAAGGTCAAGCTGAGTTTGCAAAGTGGAAAACCCCAGCAAGCAGCAGCCTGAAATCACACCCCGAGTGCCCCAATCCCAGAGTGGTGGCTGAGCCATGAGCCAGTCTCCAGGACACCAGGTCCTGGGCTCTGGCTCATCTCACACTCAAAGACATGGTCCTGATTTTGGAGACCTGATCCTGAGCTTGGCTCACCTCCAGGATGGAGGAAATGACTCAAGTGACTCTTTGGCAGCAGCTGTGAAGAGGAAATAATAAAGAAATCCTTGAAAATAAAAATACACTGTCATTAGCAAAGGGCAGCGAAAGCCCAGCAGAGTTTTTATGGGTTTTTTCTCTGGTTGAACAACCAAACCCAGAGGGAAGCAGCACATTGTTCATATTCTTCCTGTACCTGGGGACTGTGTGGACCAAGCTGTGCAATAAATACAAAATCCAGAGTAAAGGACTCACCTCAACCCAGCAGTGGCTTTTACCTCCTGTGTTTAACACAGGAGATGGCAGATGGACTTGGATTGAAGGACAGATAAATGAATATGGGATTTCAGTGACAAAGCCATCTGTCTAGCCAAAGTCACCCACTTCTGTAGTTTGTGAGGTTTGGTTCCACCCACTTGTGTTGTAGAGCCAGACTCTAAACTCAGTAATTTTACTTGTGTGTGGAGTCTGCTTTACAAGGGTCTGTACTTCTCTGCATTTACTGCAAATGCAGAGCAGGATTTAGTTCTTGTTTTGTCACCTATAGTCAACAAGTCCCAGGCAACTCAGCAACTCAGCTTTTTCCCCATGAGAGATAACTTGGTTTGGTGTCTTGACTCATCAGTATTTAGGTCTTAAGTGATGGACAAGTAAAGGGGATCTTCAGGATACTCTTATGAGCTGACCCAATGGCAACAGGACTCGTGCTCAGAAGGACCAATCCTACCTCTTCTCACTCACTGCCACTTGATCATGTATCTTTCTAGCTTAAGAAAAAATTAGGAAAATTTCTTCACCAAAGGGATTGATAAACATTGGCACAGGCTGCCCAAGGCAGTGGTGGCATCACCATCCCTGGAGGGATTTAAACACCTGTAGATGTGGCACTTGGGGACACGGTGTAGCGGCAGCCTTGGCGGTGCTGAGTTAATGGTTGGACTCAATGATCTCAGAGGCCTTTTCCAACCCTAATAATTCTTTGATTCTGAGCTTAAAGGGCCCATTAGGAGCACAGTTAAATAAGGCCTTTGATATTTTGGTGCAATGATCTATTCCAGCTGGAAGAGAGGTGAAATTCCAAATTCCCTGCCATGCCACAAGTTTGCTTTTTGGCTTTATGTGCTTGGGCATGAAGAACTGAGTGGTCACCCACACATTCATCCCAGTTCAGTGTCTCCTTTGCGTCCCTGCACACTGGGAACTGGCAGAAACATCTTGAATACACATGTGGGCACAAGCCAGACAAGAAGATCTCATTGTCTTTATTTAGGCTGGCTTTGTGGAGGTGTTTGTGTCTGCAATGACCTCTCAAGAACACTGGACCTAAACTGGAGTCCCTGGTGTGGGGCAGGCTGCCCCCTTCCTGCCCACCCCTGCCACTCACAGGGAAAATGGAGTTGCAATGTCTCCATCTCCACGAGTCCCTAATTTATGCTTAATAAATGGCCCAGCGGGTGATAAAACCACCCATTTCTTGTGGTTTGTCCCACTGGGTAGAGGGGGCTTTTCATGCTGAGGGATTCTAGGGCTTGGTAAGGTTTTGTTCTCACATTATTATTTTGAAATGTCAGGGCCACGTTGTGTTTTGGTGCTCGCCATGGGCAGGAACCGCCCCACAATCCCTATGGGATGTGCAGGGAGCTGAGTCCAGCCCTGGCAGAGCCTCAGGAGCTGCAGCCTGGGAGAGCTATGCAGAAGCCAAGTGGGAGCCTGTGCAGTCTCAGTGTTACAGTCAGGAAAGGCGGTAGCTCTGCCTCAATGTGTTTCCTTTGCTGTCCTCCCACCCTCGCTCCTACGAGCTCCTCATCATCATTTTTACAGCACAGCTGACAATTCTCTCCTATATTTTCTGTCCCTGAGAACTCTCTGTTCAAAGCGCCAGCAGGAACTGCCAGGTATTTAGACCAAGGGCTCACACAGGTACCTCTTAAGAGCTGTTTCTCTACTATTTACCTGCATTTTTTTGTGTGGTCTGCAAAGTATTTGAAGGGGGCAAAGGCATATTTGCCCTCTGGGCTGCTGGGCTTTTTATGGCAAGAGCATCAAAAGCTCCAACCTTTCAAAGCTGTGCTGCAGAGCTTCTTGCGGAGTCACTGCTGGCAGCGATTGTCTCGTTAAAATACAGGTTCCCATTATCTCTGACTTGGGCAGGAGTGTTACAGGTGCCTTGCTTGTCCTGCACGTGTTCTTCCTGCAAATCCATCACTTTCCTTTGGTCTGGCTGATTTTTTCAAGCCTCCCCACAGCCATTCATTGATTCTTTTAAGCAAATTGCAAAGCAAACAAACAAACAGAAACAAACCAAACCACAACCCCCAAATACAACACAAAATACAAAACAAACACCCCAAGCCTCATCAACCTGAGCAGTTTAAAGCCAGAGAATATATTAAAAATTTCCATCATGGAAATTTCCTAGCTCAGCATGGAGACTTCCCAGTATATTAGACTCTTCTGTTTTTCAGGGCTGCAAGCAAAGAATGGAAATTTCCAATTACTGCATCAAAGGCTGCTGCTCTCCTGACAGTCTGCTTAGCAGGGGTCATCTGCTCCTGTAGGACATTAAATAATTTAAGGGAGGGACAGGGAGGATTTACTCAGCAGCACCATTTCCTGCACAAGGCAGGAGCATTTCCGCTGGTGATTGGTGGAAGGGAAGGAGCCTGGTGGCCCAAGTAAGAGCTCGGGGTGAGGATTTGGGGGAATGCTTCTCTCTCATCCCAGTAAGGTTGGTGTGCAGAGGTGGGACCAGGGCAGCCCAGGCACCTTTGCCTTCAGGGGAGCTGTCCAGCCCTCAGCCCACCACTGGGATGCACATGCACAAAGCTCCTCCCTACCGATGGATCATCATTTTTATTCCTCCCAGTGCACTGTGGAGGAGAGCAGAGCAGAGAACATTCCAGATCAGGAAGGAATCACACTGCCTCCCCCACTTTGCAGTTTCCTTGAACTGCAGAAAAACCTTCACTGGCCACTTCCAGACAGGTTGTGGATTGAGGGGGTCAGAAAGGCAGGAGAACCATTCCCTGCTTTCTTTGCCCACTCCACCATTGGATCAGCAAAGCCCACCAAGCCTTGGCATGGTGTGATGGCTCCTACTGGGCAGTGTGTTGTGGGGCTTCATCAGTTTGTGCTTGTGGACAGTGTGGGAGTTCCCAGCTGCAGGTTCTGTATAAAAGTGCAAAGTAATGCCATTACACGGGGATTTTCTTTAACAAGTCTTGATGCTGCAACATGAGAAACGCTCAGGGGGATGCCATTAACAGTAGCCAGCTCATCTCCTTTGGCAAAAGCAGCAGGGAAAAGGGAAAGGGAGAGAGGGAGGAGAAATGAATACATATCAGTCCTAGGAGAATTCAGATTTGAACTCAGTGCCTCATTTTTTACAGGCTGTGTCTTATCCATCTTTGTAAATCTGGCTCTGGGGCATTTAAGGGAGCTCTTTTGTACCAACACTTCTTCTGAACTCTGGTAGTTACTGCCTGGTTTTTGTGGGTCCCAGCTCATTACAGAGGTAATCATGTGAACCAGTTTATTTAAAGGGGAAACTGGATCTGAATGTTCTCCAAGCTGAGAACATCTCTTACGAGTGTGAGTCTGCAGTAGTAACTGCCTGTACTTTTGCAGCCTCTTGTATCCAAGAAATTCAGAACCTTTTGTAAAGCAAGGTTGATGTTGTTTCCCTTACAGTGATGGGGGGATGGAGAGAAAAAGTGGCTTCTTTGTGAGTTATTGGTAAAACACAATTAGAGGTTTGGTTTTGTTGGCCCACATACCTTCTACACCCTCTCTGTTTTAAAAAGAAGTCAGGCTGATCATAATCAAGCTCAAGGGCAGGTATTTGTAGCATCAACAGAGGTCACAGAGTAACAAGAACATTTCTATGAGTCCATCTTCATAATGCATTTCAGTAAATACAGCTGTTGTTAAGAGGAACATCAGTGTGAGTCAGGTACGTGACAAGTCTCAGGCAGCCAGGAGAAAAAAACATCCACAAGCCTTCTAAAAATGAAAGGAAATAATTTTTGACACAAATTGTCTTGCACCAAGTGGAAGCCAATTGTTTGAAACCTGATTATGACAGATAAAATTGTACTTACCACTGGACTGGAAGCTGGTGGCTGTTCACAGCCTTGTGAACATCTCCTCTGACAGCATTTGGTGTGAACTAAGAGAGAACAGACCCAAAGAGAGATGCAGCAGCTGGGAGCACAGTAGGTTTCCAAAAGCTGTGGAGAAAAATGCAGTAAAACATTGAGATGAAGCCCCTTCAGTGGAAATGAGAAAGTAGCAAAGAAGAGTTTTTTGGGGATGTTCAAAAAACTGAAGCGTTCAGGGTGGTGCTCATCGTGGGTGAACAACAAGAATAAAGCAGCAGGAAGAAATAAAAGGCAGGATATAATCAACAAAAAGCAGGGGAAAGAGGGGATGCAGAAACCAGGTAGAAAGTGTCATGCAGAAAATAATTAGGGGAGCTGTAGCTGTGAGAAACAACACAGTGGTGGTTGGGCTGAGAAGCATGAGGAAGATAAGAGGAATATTTAAAGTATATGGAGGAGCAAAAGGAGAGCTTGAAAATGGAGATGTTAAATCATTGCCAAAAGGGAAGAGGGCTACCAAGTGTTAGCTCCTGATGCAGCTGCCTACTTTGCCTTTCTAAGCAGCTGATGGAGAGAGACAGTTCTTCTGGAGAGTGATTCAGTCGCTCCTGAGATGGGTGGGATGAGATGCTTTCTAAAACTGCTTCCCTCCATTGACTAGAGAGGGGGAGGCCAGACACTTGGCTCGCACCGAACACCTGACGTTTTGGCAGCTAAAATTAGGTGAGATGAGTCTCATCTGTTGGTAGAACCAAGGAGGATATTGGATATCTACTACAGGCAAATATTTTTAGGTTAGGCATCTAGGAAATTTGCATCAAGTGGTCCTTAAAAGCTGCCTCCATAGGCCTCTGGATTGCTCATATTAATATTATTGCAAGCCTTGGAATATGGAGGAGCTCTTGAAGGCCTGGAGCAGGATAATCATAGAATCATCAAATGGTTTGGGTTGGAAGGACCTTAAAGATCATGTATTTTAACACTTCTGCCATGGTTGGGGATACTTTCCATGAGACCAGGTTGTTCCAAGCCCCATCCAATAATGATTGAGGAAAAGGCAAACAGGACAGAACAAGTGATTATAGGCATGACAATGGTCCCATGCAAAAGACTGGAAATGCTGACACACAATTCAATCCATATGGAATTAAACAACAAGAATATAATCAACGTCAATCAAGTTGCTTTTGATAGAAAACCACTATTTTCAAATGAGCTTTGGCTTATCATTCTTGAGTGAAATTACAGATTTGTTTGAGAGAGGCAATTATGACTGTGCAATATGCTCAGACCTTTGTCCTCATGCCCCATACTCAATACTCACTTGTTGGTGATATATTTCCATTAAAAACTGGCACTCTGAATTATCACAAATGATTATTTGCAAAATGGATTAAAAACTGGCTGTCTGGCAGACCTCAAATTCCAGCTTTGGCTGGGAATTAGCATCAAATGCAATTTGGAAGGCGAGGTGTCGCAGGGATGAGGAGTCTGACGGTAAATACAAATTCACTGCTGGTGATGTGTCACTTTCTGATGTCATGTGGTTGGATGAATAGTCAGACTTGGGCTCCTCAAGCAAACTGTGCTCATTCAAACACTCACCAATGGTGAGTTCTCCAGCCAGGGAGATGGATGGCCAATCATCCCCATCTGCTGAAGGATTACACTCTGAAAATAATAACAACTGTGGAAATAATTCAGGGGACAAGGAACTCAATATGGTCTTCCAGTGGGGGACTGGTTAAAATGGTTGATGCAGACCTCCTGCAAGAAGCACATCCTCCTCTCTGTGTGTGGGGAGAGAGCTCTGTCCTGTGGTGGTTATGAGAGGGTGTTGAAAAAGGGATGAAAGAAACAAGGAGAGTCTCATCCAGTGAAGAGCAATGGAGCTGGGGAAGGGTCTAGAGCAAAAATCTGATGAGGAGCAGATGAGGGAGTTGGGAGAGCTCAGCCTGGAGAAAAGGAGGTTCAGGGGAGATCTTTTCATTCTCTACAGCTCCCTGAAAGGGGAATGTAGCCAGGTGGGAGTCAGCCTGTTCTCCCAGGTAACAAGAAATAAGTTGAGAGAAAGCAACTTCAAGTTGCACTCAAAGAGGTTTAGATTGAATATTAGGGAAGATTTCTTCAATAAAAATGTTGTCAAACCCTGGAATAGGCTGCCCAGAGAAGTGGTAGAGTTACCATTGCTGGAACTGTTCAAAAGGCTTGTGCATGTGGTACTTGGGGTTGTGGTTTAGAGGTGGCCTTGGCAGTGCTGGGTTAATGGTTAGACTTTAAGATCTTAGAGGGCTTTTCCAACCATAATGATTCTATGATTCTATGATCAGTGGGCTGGAGGCAAGGCTTTGGAGAGAGTGGTCAGGAAGCTCTGGCTTTTTAGCTGGCCATAAGCAAGGCAGAAGTTTACTATTCCACAGGATGTGGTACTCTAGGCTCTTGTGGGCTCTTGAAACATCAAACAGTCATAACAAGACCAGATGACTCAAAGTGGAAGCCAGACAAGCTTAAATAAGAGCAAAGCTTCAAGACCACAGCGGTAACCCTGACCTACCACTGGAACGAGTGGTGAAGTGAACAGTGGCTCCTTTTCCCTGTGTGAGGCTTTTTGGGCTGGAGCAGGTGCTCCTGCTGGGAAAGTCTGTAGGTTCCCATGCTGGGGAAACCAGAGAAATGCATCAGCTCATCAGCTCAGAAAGATCGAACCAGATGATCTCACACACCACGTATGACTCTGACTTTGAACTCCCCACATGCCTCCCTGGGCCAGGGAGCTCGCCAAGCCCGTCTCCCCTCGAAGGGGAGCTCTGCGTCACCAGAAGGAGCCATGCAGAGCCAGCAGTGCCTCCTCTGAGCCAACTGTGCACCACTCACTGTTAGGATTTGCTCCAGTACTTTGGGCTTTTTATCATTTTCCTGCTGCCGGTCACACGGCTCTGACAGGGCCCTGACTCACGAAGGGACGTGCTGCGTGGGCATGACTCCCTCTGCCTCCCTGACCTCGTAATCCTGTATCCAGTGCCTGCTTGGTGATTTCCTTGCACCAGCTCTGCCTCCTGTGACTTCAGCCCTAATACTTCCCCAAATCCTGATGGCTGCTTTTGCCAGCAGCTGCTGCAGACACTGAGGTTGCCATGAAGGATTCTGACAACACTGGCAGTGAATTTTGGGGTTTGCAGCCTGTGGTTGGGGTGGTGACACCCCAATGGGTGCTGCCAGCTCTGGTCCTGTTGCCAGCCAGATGATCCCTCCTGACTGCTCCCTCAACTGAACATGGATGAGCTGTGACACCCACAGTGCGAGCATAGGCTGAGAGGAAGGATTCTCTACAGAGTGATCTGCCTCAAAAAGCACCTTCTGTTCCAGGAGTCTCCCACCACGTGGAGAACTGGACAACTAGAAGACAGCCGCTTCACCAGGTCCATCTTACAGTGTGGGATTTAGTCTCCTCATGCTTGGGAAGGAGACTTGGGAGAAGAAGGCAGGTGCTTTGGGAAGTGCTGTGTATGAACTAGCAAGTGATGGTTCTTGCCTTTGTGAGGGGGAACTTAGGGAGCAAGGACAGGGTGCCATGGCCAAGTGGAAGGAACACCTTCCATTCTTGCTATGTCCAACTTGTTGGGTGGCAGCAAATCTGTGTCCCCCCGTGCATGGATCAGTTTCCTGGTTTATAAAATCCCATGCCATAACCTGAGCAGTATGACAAGGGTGGAAGTCTTCTGTGCATCAATCTAATCCCATCATTAACCCCTCTAAATAATGAGGAGATGGCTGAAAAGTTCAGTTTAACCTTTCACACTCGAAGGACAGGGTTTTATGGGCTGTAACACATTTTCCAGATGGGCCCTACTGCTCTCCCGGTACCACTTTGGACTTCCAGGGAATAATATAATAAATATGATAGAATATAAAATGCCTTCATGCCAGGCAGTTACACATTGAAAACAAAGCCAGAGATGTGCCACATGAGATGGCAAAAATTAGTCTGGTAGCCCAGGAGATGCAATGCACAAGGTTTTTTTCCTGGGATGCCCAAGCAATGACGAAATCTAATGCTTCTTGCAGCTTCACTATATCACCCAGAGACAGCAAGAGAACTGTGCAGAAAGCTTCCAAAAGTCCTGGGCTGAAATCCCAGTAAAGCTGGTGGCAGGACTTCCAGCCATTTCAGTAAAAACAGGGCATTTTCCCTGAGAATCCTGGCTGGCTCTGCTGGCCTGTGTGTCCATCACCAGCTTCTCTTTCTCTGTTATCCATAAAAGGGACACAGGAGCACCTGTTTTACTCCTAGGGCTGTTGGGCAGCTTCACTCATTTTTGCATGGTGGATGGGAATTGTCTTTTGGCAGAGTCAAAATAACCACATTATTGTCTTTACTGCCTGAATTTCTGCCCATTCTAAAGGTTATGAGCAGATTCTCACTCCCAGTCTGTGCTGTGTCAGAAGATGTGAAGTTTGTTGTTGGAGTTCTGTATCCTCCTCTCCATCCCTGTGCTTCAACTCTTATTACAGTCTCTGAACTGTGGCAAATTAAGATTAATGAGATCAGTGATGAGTTTTCCTGGTGTTTCCTCTTTCCTGCCTGGGGCACAGGTCTAGTCCAGCCCAGTGCGATCGCCTTGGGCTGGAAGGTGGACCAATATTACGCCATTTTCACACAGTGATCCATCTGCCCGCCCATCCACCCCTCTGGACAACTCATGGATTCTACTACTCTACATTTTTAGATCCAAAAGCAAAATATAAACTCCAAGTTTGTTTTTTTTTAAAACCTTTGACCATGCAAATCCCTATTGCTTTATGTTCTTCCTGGACCTTGGGCTTACACCCTTAAAAAAGAAACAAAACCAGGACTCAGATTGTGCTGGAGGGGTTCTCTCTGTGAAAGCTTCATAGATCTTCCCTGCCAATAGGCTGAGATGAACTCTGTTGGAATGAAACATTTCCAGGTGGTTCCCCATTAAAACTCGAGGTAGTTGCAAACCCCTCATATCGTAGAATCGTTGTTTGGAAAAGATCTTTGACTGAAAGGATTAAAGGATGGTGGGGGGTCCTGAATCATCTCAATCAGATGAGCAAGGCTGAGCTATTACCTGAATAGCATGTCTTCCTGAAAAGACAAGAGACATTTGTGTTTAAAGATTGAAATACCTTTTCCTAAGCAAAAGAGAACTGCTGACACAGCATCCCTGTGATCCTGGGACTTTGGGAGAGAGCTTGACGTTCAAAGAGACAGAAGTGGGGGAGAGACTTTTGCAGTCGGATGTGTCATGGTGGGGTCAAAGCCAAGGAGAAGGTGACATCACAGGTGCATCACCCTGCAGATACAAGTCATGGGTAGGAGGGGAAACCAAGGGATGAGTCAGAGTCAGCTGCTGGGAAGGAGACAACACTAGTGTGCTTTGTCCTGGGTCTGCATCCCCTGTGCTGTCTGAGGCAGAGGGTTTACAGCTCAGCCTAATCACCCAGTGAGGTCCTGAAATATTCCCTCTGGGGACAGACTGGCACATTTGGAGCAGGGCTGCAATCCAGCCCTGCTGGGATCTGTCCCAGCCTTACCTCTCATGTCTTGAATATCATCCAGTCCTCTGAGAGCTTGAGCATCCCAGGTGAAACTCAGGGTTTTCCCCATCCTCTGCTTGTGCTGGAGAAGTATCTGGGGGCTCACACTGCAAGCCCAGAAGAATCCCAAGGGATCTGCAAGAGAATAAAAGGGAACGTTTGGGAGCTCACCAGTGGACCCACCGCAAATATTTCCTCCCTGGAGAACATTTTTAAGGCTTCACTAATTGCCACGTGCCAGGCAAGTCCTGGGCTAGGAAGTGCTCAGGTAAGACTCTGCAACGCTGCCCACCGGCTTTTTGCATGAGGTAATTCAGACTCTGTGTCATTTTACCCTGACCACTCTGTCCTTGTGCAGCACAGAGGCAAAGGCTGCCAGGAGTTTTTAAGTCTGGATATTACTGTCTAGTGGGAGCCAAGGTTTGAGTTGCTCAGGAGTGTTAGAGGAGCCCTAAATGGCCGAATTGTTACTTGTGCTGAAAGAAGCAGGCATGGTGTTTCCAATTATTCTTCATTTCAGACAACAGCGAGCTGTTTTGGTTTATTGGAGCAGTAGCTGGGTAGAGGAACAATATTGAGGAAACTGTGCTGAAAAAGGCTCAGTGTGAGGCAACAAATTTTTCTGACATAGACCCAACCTTACTTTGGAATATTGCTGGCAAGTCAATAATAGGTACAGCAGAAATCAATCGGGAATAATGTTGCAAATGAGGCAAGGAGCACAAAAAGTTCTTTCAGCGCCGTAAATAATTCTCTGTTTGTTCAAACAAGTAGCATTTATGACATGATATGGAGCTTCCAAAAGCAGGGATTTGGGCAAACAGGGAAAGACGTTGAGTTTATTATGCAGAAAAGAAATAGGCAGCCTCTTTCTTCTTTTCCTCCCAACAGTGTGGAGATAAAAGATTAGAAACAAAATGCAAGCAAAGGGTTCTGATGCTACAGCATCTTACAGAGAGATGCAGCTGGGGGGAGGCAATCTCTTGCTCAGAGATGCTCTCTTGGGCATAAAATTATTTTTAGGCTACGAACGTATGTTACAATCCCATAGAATTTAGCAGGAAATTATACCTTTCTGTTGAGCTTTTAGCTGATATTAAATCAGCGCAATGGAGTTTTAGAGGTTATTAAAAACTCTGTAAAAATTAAATTATTCTCTGTTTAACTCTACAGCGTTTTAAAATAACTTCCATAAAACTGAGTTACCTTTCTATTGACTCACACTGCTTTCTTTCCCCACCCAGTTCTACGAGACTTTTCCCCATAAAGTTGTATTATGTAACATTAAAATTGCAGTTGATTTTCATTTGCTAGTGGACTGTCTTTCAGCTATTTTAGTCTTTATTAAAATATACAACTCCATAGTACTAAAAAATCAGTAGCACAGCAGAAAAATCACATAAAACATTCACACATGCATATTAAAAGAAAGGTGGTGTTAACTTAAAATATATTGAAATTTAAACCTTGGCAGGTCTGGTATCATCTGGATATTAAAAAAAAATAGGGAGAATTCAAACTGCAAACAGGAAAGGACATTAGAAAAAATTAGGAATTTTTATAATGTATGAGGCATAATAAGGAAACCTGGAAGGAAACTGGTAATCTTGCAGCACATCAGAAAGTAGAAAGGGCAATTAGGATGTTGCAGAGAAGAGAAATAATTTCTTTGTGTCTGTTTCCGATCCAGAGATTGTCAGTGAAATACTTGTTCCGTGCTTGCTCGTTGCATGTAATAAATCTGGGAATATTGTCAAAGAATTAGGCTAAACCCGTACTTAAACATTTTGCTGGTATAACCACGTCAGCAGAATCCCATGTGCTTTTTCTATTAAAGCAGCAAAAAGTCAGCATAATGCACAAGACAGCTTATTCTGCTGGAGGGAGCTTGTTTACCCCAAATTGGGGAAAACTGAAGTGTCAACAAAAGCTAACTGAGTGTAATATCACCATTGAGGCTGCACAGCCCTCGCCTGCCAGGATGGGTCAGGAAAGACCTGCAGGGTTGAATACCTCCTTCCCCATGGAAGTGTTCAAGGCCAAGTTGGACTGGGCCTGGAGCAACCTGGTCTAGTGGAAGATGTCCCTGCCCATGGAAGGGGATTAGAACTGCAGGATCTTTCAGGTCCCTTCCAACCCAAACCATTCTAGGATTCTATGATTGAGTGGGTTTTGGGTGTGCCCTGCAGAAGTGTTGGAAAGCCAGGGGAGCTGAAGGATGTCCCATAGTATAGGTTGACTCAGAGGCACTTCAGGAGCAAGGAGGCAGCCTGGGAGTCACAGGAAGAGCCAGGTGTGACAGCGTGGGTAGGGTGTCCATGGGTGCTGCCTCATGGGGTGTGCTGTGGAATCATCCTGGTCCTCTCCTGGTGTCCCTTGAACAGAGGACTGGCTAGTGCACATCAGTCTGTCTTGGTTATGGATTTAGGACATGTCCAGGGTTTACTTGCCATAGAATCACAGTCACTAAGGTTGGAAAACACCTTTAAGATCATCAAGTCAAATTATTCTCCCAACACTGCCAAGGACACCACTAAATCATGTCCCCAAGTGCCACATCTACAGAACTTTTAAATCCCTCCAGGGATGGTGACCCCACCACTGCCCTGGACAGTCTCTTCCAATGTTTGACCACACTTTCCATGAACACATTTTTTCCTCATATCCAACTTAAATCTCCCCTGGTACAACTTTGAGGCTATTTCATCTCATCCTGTCACTTGTTACTAGGGAGAACAGTCTGACCTCCACCTGGCTCCACCCTCCTGTTAGGGAATTGCAGAGAGTGAGAAGGTTCTCCCTGAGCTTCCTTTTCTCCAGGCTGAACCCCTCCAGCTGCTCCTCATCAGATTTGTGGTCCAAACCTTGTCCCAGCTCCACAGCTCTTCTTTGGACACACAAAAAAAGTCCCAGACACAGGAGCCAGGGTTCTCAGTATGAGCACTGCTACTGATCATTTTAGGCACCAGAGCATCCAAGCCTGAGCCTCATTCCATGTGGTGGATGGAGGGAGACAGGCATCAGTTCAAAGCATATGCCTGTAATGCCTGGCAATTCCTGTAATTCCTGGTACATAAAGGATATTTTTGGAAGTTCTCATGAGAACCACAATCCCTGAGAAAGAGCAGGCAAGTGCCCTGGGCAGTGTCCCTGCCATGGTTTGTACAAGCTGGCTGCTCTTCTCCCAGGTGCTCTGCTTTGGGACAATCCCAGCTACCAAGCATTTTCTAATACTTCTCTCTGAGATGCTTATCTAGAGAAGTCATATGAGAGCAGAAAAAGAGATGCTGGAAAAAAAGGATGAATTAAAGAACAAGAGGTCTTCAGGACTGATTAATGTACCTTCACATATTTTGGAGAAAATGAACTATAAGGTATTAAGCCACTAGGGAATACCTGTGTTAATAGAATTAAAGATCTGTGGCAAACCAAAGGCCTGGAGTATATCTGGATAGTGGTCAACTCTACTATGGAAGAACAACTGTGTAAGAGCCATCCTGGCTCTTAGTCCAACTGGCAGCACTTGGCCACCAGGATGAACTCTTCTACTCTCAAAAACAGGGATTTTATAGTCAAACTGCTCAACAGGAGAGTTAAACTCAGGACTGTCCCCTGACATAATCTTGGAGACTGTTCATTAGCCTTGGCCAAAATGAGACCAGAGACTCCACTAAAAATTTAACAGTCTGGGCAACACTTGACCCTGTGCCCAGGCCCCACTTAGTCACTGGTGTGGATGTCACTGTTGGGTCAGACCAAGGTCCAACCAGGCTGACAGACAATCTCCAGCAATGCCCCTGTGCACCCCCACACCCAAGGGGCTGTTTGCAACAAGCAGCTCTCCACCCAGGAGGAATTTGTGACTGTGGGATCTGTCTCAGGAGCTGCAGCATTGCGCAAAAACAGGAAAGCCGTGCAGTCACCGTGACTAAAAGCAAATTCATGATTAGCTAATATGTTTTGCTCTAATACTAACACAGTGATGTCTGGTGCTAGCTCAATAGCCAAAAATGACTGGTGATAGTTACACCCTGTGCTTTGCACAGAACAATAAATAAATGATCCAACAAAAATGCCTTGCTCAGTTTGTCCCATTTCCCTGCTAAGGTGCAGGCAGAAGTGCCAGTCCCAAGCTCTTAGAGCCAGGACTTGTCATGCTTTAGGCTGAGACTTCCAGCATCCTCCCATTCATCATTGTCCTCAGTGGTTTTCAAAAATCTCAGCTATGAAGCAACCAGCCCAAGTGAAGGCAACATAAATAGTTGTGCTGGTAAAGGCTCAGCTTGTGCCCTGCATGGTCACTGTCTCCAGCCAAAGCAGTCACAGACGTGCAAAGGACGCTTTTCCCAAGCTCATCATGTGCCACAGCTCATGCTTGGCACAGCTTGTGTGTCCCAGCACTGCTGCTGAGTGGCCTGGTGAGGGTAGAGAGGTGGACTTGAATTCCTTCAAGGACCACCATGTTTCTCCATCAAGAGCAACATGATGGGATCCCACCTCTTTCCACAATGCAGAGTCTGTAACAGGTTCCCCAGAGAAGCTGCGGCCACCCCATCCCTGGAGTGTTCAAGGCCAGGTTGGACAGGGCTTGGAGCAACCTGGTGTAGTGGAAGGGGTCCCTGTTCCTGCCAGAGGGTTGGAATGAGATGAACTTGAAGGTCCCTTCTAACCCAAACCATTCTACAAAGGAAAATAACAGCAAGGACCTGCTAAACCTTTTCTCCTTTGGTTTCCAACTACAGAGCATTTTCCAAAGGTGCCAGGCAGAGTCTGGCCCAGGCTGGATGATGTGGCTTTTCGCTACCCCTTTTCACCTGTGGCTCTCAAAGCATTTGGCAGGGCCCTCTCCTCACTTTGCTGTAATTGCAATAATCTAAGCAATGCACATAAAGATTCAGAGGCTTTATAATTACATACCTTTTTCCAAAGCACATGGCACAAACCCTTCTATCTGCAACTCAAAATAATCTCCCCTCGTTAAGGCTGCAGCCGTGAGTTAATTGCATGGAAAGAAAATGCAGGAGACTTCAGACTCTATCCCAAGAAATTGTTGCTGTCATTCATCCAGCTGGTCAAGATGTGATGATCGGTATCAGTTACTCAGCAACTGACCTGGCACTGGTCTCCTTTGATTTAAGGTCCCATCAACTCACTTGAACTTGCACACAGAAATAAGTTCTCCTAAGGACAGTCAGCCTCCTCTTGGAAACGTAGTATTTCTTGTGAATCCTGGAATTCCTTTGGATTGGAGGGAGGAGATTTTTAACTTGGGCTGGCTGACTGCTTGTGAATCAGCCTTCTGAAGAAAACTTAAATGAGGTGATAATTTAAGGTTTAGCTAATGCACAGGTCAACCTTTTGGCAACACTGTGATGCAAGCTTGACGTTTTCAGGTTATAAACCTCAAGCAAATAAAAAGAGAAAGAAGGATGGCTTAGGAAAAGTTCCATTGGGCTGTAAGTCAGAGGCTGTTCCACAACATTTTATCTCTGAAATGTCATGCTGTACTGGCCTCAAAGCAAGAAGAACAGACGGTTCATCTAATACAATTATTTTAGGATCCTTTCATCATAAACAGTGAGCATGCCAAAATGAAAACGTATCATGGGAAAGCATTTCTCATTGAAGGCTGAATCTCCTCCCAAATGTTTATTCTGTGTCATGGAGAACACTAGGGGCCAAATACACTCTGGGTTAAAAACACTGGCATCACTTCTTGCAACATAGATCTGGCAGGGATTCAGGATGTGACAGCCCAAGGAGGCTGCAGCCTCCCCTTCAACCAACAAACCAGCTGGTGCCTAGTGCTGGCCACTGGGGAAAGGGGATGAAAGGAGAAATCTGGAGCATGCCATGGAGGTTTGTTTCCTTTCTGGAGCTGCTGGCTGGTGTCCTGGATCTCTGCTGTGATGTCCCAAGTGCCTGGAAGGTGCAGAGTAGGTGGGTAGCAGCAAAATACTACTCCTTTATTGATATAAATACCTGCATGGTGGTGGTTGTAGCTCCTTGGAACAGCTCTTTGAATGCCATCCTGGCGCCAAACCAATCTCTTCTCCACCTTCAAGAACATCCTGAAGTCTTTTTCCTGAAGAAAAGAAAAGGCTTTGGGTGTTTTATTAGCTAGTTGGGGTTACTGCAAAATTCTCTCAGCATGTTCCCACTTAGTGGATTATTTGGCTGTTTAATTGTTCCCACACTTTGAGCCATTGACTTTTCTCTTGCCAACACAATCCATACATTCAACAACAGTGACACTGCAATTTGTTGTATTTAAATTTATCTTATTTCCTTGGCTCTCTCCTACCATGGGTCTGGAACTTCCACATCATCTTCAAGTTTATCAGTGATGATTATTATCATTTCCTCTGGGTCAATCCTAAAGACACTGAACAACTCAGGGTCCAAAATAAATAAATGGAAGACTTCAATATCTCCAGCCTAATTGAATTCCAAATTACATTATAAGATCTCTTGCTGAAATAGTTTTTAATCCATTTAGTATCCCAGATTAGGTTTTGTACCATTTTTCTTTAATTGGGACTGTGTTCAGGAACTGTTCAATAACTTGCAGAAATCTAAGTAATTTATAACAGCCTTATCTTTATTAACCAAACTTACATTCTCATTAAAAAAACATTCATTTGTTTGACATGACAGGCTTTCCATAAAACTGCTCAGGCATATCAATCAGGTTAGCATCCTTTAATTCATTACTAATCACAGCCTATATCAGATTTTCTTTGATACTGTTTGGGATCAGTGTTAAACCAATGAATTCATAATTACCTAGGATTTTTCCTATCACATGCAATACAGTCTTCTGGATTCTGCACAGAGTATTCTTATAAATTCATGCAAAACAGAACCAATGCTGGGCAGTGCATAGCAATTTTGTTGGCAATCAGCTGGCACAAGCAGGACAGCAATACAACCAGCCCAGACCCACCTGCACAGATCCCAGGATCACACAGATTTGGGGAGGGAAAGATCTCCAGGGAACTCCAGATTTCCTTCTCACAGCAGGGCTATCTTCACCCATCAGACTTCCCAGAGATTTGCCCAGCTGACTTTTGCAAGGATGGAGATTCCAAAAGCCCTCTGGACTCCTGTTCCACTAGTTGACTTCTTCAGTCTTTATTTTTTTCCCTGCTAATGTCTAGTTTCAACATCCTTTGCTGCAACTTGGGTTGATTTTCTCTTGTTCTACCACTGTGCACCTTCATGAAAAATCTGGTGCTGTCTTTTCAGTTATCTCCTATGGGTAGTTAGTGACAGCAGAAAGCCTTGTTGTCCTAATAACCTCTACTCACCTCGGTCTCACCAAGTGTCCTCCATGGGCTCAGTGCTGGCTCTGATGTGATGACATGTCCCCCTTCACCAGTAGCCCCATTGATGGGGAACAGGCTGCTCAGGTACTAGAGCTGCTTGTTTAATGTTCTCTGCCAAAAATACAAGCAGGCAGATATATTCTCCTGGCTTCAATGCCACCTCCATCCTTGTGCCTGCTCAGTGGAGAGTGTTGCTGAGCCTGGAGAGCCTGAGGAAAGCCTCCAGCGAGAGTCACCTGTGTGTAGTTAATGAGAAAGAGGAGGCAGGTGGAGGTAGGTGGAACTGCAGGCCTGTGTGACCTTGCAGGTTTATGTTCTTCCTTGTTTAGAGATGTAATCACTTTATGAAGAACAGTGACCCAAGAGCTGGGAACTTAATTTAATACATCTCACATGGGCCTGGGTTTGTTGTCTGATTTACTAAAAGATAGCAGCACAATTTTTGTGGAAAAAAAAATGCCATCTGTGTGCTGGACACCATAAATCTCAAAGGGTAGAGGGATGTTTTCACTGCATGGTACACTCAGACCTCTTAATTCCCTTTCCTAAATGCCTGCTCAGTCTCACACTGAGCTGGAGATGGGACCCTCAGCAGGCAGGTGACCTCTGTAATGCTTCCATGAGCCATCATCTTAATCTACCACCCTGAAAAGGCTTTTAATAAAGTCTCCTAGCTCTAAATCTAGGCCCAGGGAAGAAGAGGGAAGGAGATGAGGGGATGGCAAACGTCCTCTTTCATCTGTCTGGCTGCAGGTAGAAGTCAGGGCAACGACTGGCATATTGCAGAGGTGTGCATGGGTTTAAGAGACAAACTGATTATTAATTAGATCTGCAATAATAGAGCAAAATGGATAATGATTTCCTATCTGGCAAATGAGCAAGGGTGCTCTGCAAAGAGGGACTGCACAGCAACTGCCTTGCAAGCCCAGCAGAAGGGTGTGAAACTGTGCTTGGAGCAGGCTGGCAACAGAAGTTCAAATGATGGAGCAAAGTTCCTGTGGGACGAGAAGATCGGACCTCTCTGAGATCAGAATCCAACTAACAAGGAGGAAGGTGGAGATTAATTAATAAAAAGAGATAACAAAATGATGGAGCATCTTCCTATGAGGAAAAGAAGGAGTGAGGGGAGCAGAAAAAAGAGCATGGACATTAGGCTGTACAAAGACTGGAAACAAGATCAGGAAAATGATGTCTGTAAAGGACTAGCGTGACTGTGGAGCACCAAAATGAGAAAGACCAAAGGCAAAATGAGTTTCAATTAGGAAGGATATAGAGGGTGATAAAAGAATGCTCTGCAAAGGTATTGAAATAAGAGGAAGACAATGAAAATTGTACAGAACTGAATTAATGGAAAGTGAGAGAACAGAAATAACAACAGAGAAAAGACTGGACCATTCATTAGTTTTTGTGCTTTAGCCATGGAGGGAAACAAAAAATAGGTTATAAACTGGTATTTAACAGAACCACTTTTACCAAGGGTGTAAGGCAATTCAAAATAGCAAATAAACACAGTTAAAATAATTCAGAGAAGTTAGACAAATTAGAGTCAGCAGGATTGGATGAAGATCCCCCTAGAGCACTTGAGGCACTGGCCAGAGCAATCTGACTCATTGGTAATTATCTGGGAGAGCTCATGGAGAACGGGGGGAGATCCCAGAGGAGGGGAGAAGGGCAAACACAACTCTTGTCTTTAGACAGGGGGAAGAAGGACTTAGGGAATTACACAGCAGTCAGTTCAGCATGTAATGCAGAAAATAAGATACAATAAACTGTTAAATGATCACTTATTAAGCATTTGAGTGATAATAGAAAAACATATAATCAACCAGACTGCATTTGTCAGAAATGAGTGATGTTAAAACCATCTAGTTTCCATCTCTGAACCCAACAGCTGTGCTGTAGAATAAGGGAGAGGGAGTATATGTCATGTATTTTGAAATATACAGGGTTTTTAACACCATTTCACATGACATTTCCATAAGCTGACCGGGAACTATGATCTCTGTGAAATCATCTGAAGACATATTTGACAGAAATAAACTGTATTCACACAAGAATTATTAATTCCCTTCCTTCAGATTTAGAGGGTTTTCCCAAAGGGCTCCCTCAGGGTTTGCTCCTGGACATGATTCTAACATTTTCATTAGTTATTTGGATGACAAAATAAAGAATATATAAATACTCCAGAGAATTTCTTTCAAATCGTGGCTGGGAAATTGGAGTAGAAGTATAAAATCAACCAGATTTGGTTCAGCGAGGTCATAAGCTACAAAACATGTCAATGCCAAGTGGTAAAACACTGGTCAAGCAGATGATAAATGGAAAAAAACTCATGAACGAGGCACTGAAGAGTACACAGCTATTGCAAAATAAGGCAAATCTTATTCTGGGGTGTATAAACAAGAGTGAGACATCAGAAGAAATTATTCCACTCTGATGAGTGCACAGGTGAAATACCAGGTGTGGGTTTGGATGCCATGCTAGAAGAAAGTAGAAGAAAGTTGTAGACAAATCACAGAGGGACTGGAGGAAAGCAAGAGAGATTATATGTGGTTCAAAAAAATCAGAGGATTTTTTTTGCTTTTTCCAGAAGGGAAAAAAAATATGTGAGAAGATGAAAACTGCCTTCTAAGACAGAGGAGACTTATAAAAAGGATATTGACAATTGTTCTGGGTCCCACAGAAGTAAATTCGCTGATTCCCTGCAAAGATCGTTGTTACTGGATATCTGGGAAAGAAGAAAAACCTGCAAATCAAACCCAAAAGCTTTTTAATTCAAAGCAAATGTCTTTGAATTAAAATGTCTAAATTCATTCCTATTATTCCCTCTCTGGAAGTTGATAAGCTTCTCTCAGGGATGGTTGGGTTCTGCTCAGAGTGCTCTTTCTCCATCTCTCCTTTTCCATGACTGTCTCCTCAAGGTGTGCCAGTGCTTCCATCTTCCCCATGCCTGCTCAGAAGGTAAAATATTGATGCAGATCCTGTGTTTGTGCTTCAGCAGAGCTTCAAACACTCTGTTGGTGTTAATTAATTACCCAACCACAGCAGGAAGCCGAGGGTACCAAATGAATCACGGAGCTTCCCTGACCAATAACAAAATCAATCCCTCCTCCTGAGTTGCAGAGCTCCACCAATTCCCTTTTCTAATGCACCAGTGCAGCTCTGTACAAGAAGAATGAAGACCCTCCTCTTCTGCAGACCTCCCACAGACAGTGAGTGGTTGATGGGGATGAAGGTGATGTGGAGGTCCTCACTCCCAAGGGCTACAAAAATTAGGGAATGTGCTGGAGTGCAAAGCAGTTGTGCAAAAACACACATTGCCAGGCAGGAAAACTGTGTGTTTTTTCACTTTTTTCCTAGCAAGGAACAACTAATTTGCAAACAAAGGAATAATGCATGGATAAAGTTTGTCAGAAGTGCTGTTCAGAAAGAGCAGGTGGTGAGGAAAAAGGAGGAGGGTGTTTACAAGCTATATTCCTATCTGGAAGGAATATACTTTCTCTGAACTCTGGGAAGATTATGAAACAATCTGCTGGATGTCTCTGGGTAGTGATAAAGGAAGGGAGAAATCAAACAAAACCAGGAGCAGTCTCATGGTAGAGTCCGTTGTACATCAACTAATAAAAATAAAAGGAGATTGAGGAGGGTGTTTTTTTTTAAATAAAAGGTTATGCAATGAACAGGTGCTGGTGGATCTAAAGGAAAGTGATACATCAAAGATACTGGGAATTTTAAAGTGAGAAAAAAAAGAGAAAAAAAGGAAAATAGTGGGAAAAAAGGAGACTGTAAGGAATTTCAGATTTTGCCTGCTGTTCAGCACAGCCCGTAGGGTCTTTAGGAATTTTCTGGTACTCTCAAAGTGTTGCCTTCTGAGATTAGCACCAAGTTCTGAATTGATCAGATGGTAGGGATGGGTTTCTGTGGGCATCTTTCTTCTTGTAAAACACTTTGTTTGCTCTGTACAAGTAGCATAACTGTAGACTGAACTTCTCAGTGTAGATGTGCAGCATGGTTTTGGGGAGGGAATGATGTCCATCCATCTTTAGAGAGGGAGCAACCAAACACTGGTCAGCTCAGCTGGTCAGGCAGCATGGTGAGTTCCTAATAGCTATGAATGTGTTGCTATATTTTACCTTGAATATTTACCAAAGGCATGATACCAAAAGTATTCAACATGAAAATCACTTTATGGATCTCGTATGATGCTCACAGCATCTCCATTCAGCAACTCAGTAATTCCTGTTCTCAGGAGGATGATACAGAGGCAAAGAGTTCAATAATGTATATTTGGCAAATTTTGATAAGCCTTAAGGGTGAGACCCCTTTGTTCACTGGAGACACGAGGTGTGAAATCAATGTTCATATGCTCCCTGCACCTCTTTGCTCGGTCGCTCATGGGACGCTGGGGTGGCTGTAGCTGCTGCACTTCACATGTTGCTGAAGAGGTGGATGAGGAAATGATGAGAGAGGGTAGGATGTGGTTAAAGCCTCGGTTTGCTAACTGGGGCTAATGTGAGGGGAGCATATTATGTCTCATATCCATTAAGGCCTCCAGCAATCACCTCCCATGAAGGCGAATGAGCAGCAGAGAAGGACTTGTGACTTCCTGAGTCCCTGTAGCTCCTGGAGCTGTTCCTGTTAATATTCAATTATGTTCTGCACTGGACTTAAGAGTGCTGAACTACGTCTCACTCCAGCCCTGAGGCTCAGCTGCAGCAAACACAGCTGCAGGAGGCTGAGCCACGGAGAGAAACAGCCCCAAAACACACCTCGAGCCATCTGTGCAGAACCAGCATGTAGGAGGAACCCTCTCCCCTCTCCAGGCTGCGAGACTTTGGGGAGCTGCTTACATTGTGAGCTGTTGGCAGGGTCATCAGACTCTTTCCCCCTGCTTTTTATTCTGGATATACCACAACTGACCACAGACTGCTCTGCATGAGCTTCCTCTGCATGTCACACCACGCACCTTCTGCTGTGGCTTTTCTTACATCTCACCGCCCCAAGCCTGACTGTTGTCCATCCCTGTTGACCCACCTACCCTCTGATAAACCCCTTCCACTTCCAGATCATGGTATTAACTTGACATTTGCAAAAGGTCACCGTGTTTGCTCTGCCTGAGTGTTATATTGCTCACTCTTTTGTTGTTCTGAGTTGTAAGCCCTTCAAGGTGGAGGTTATCTCCTAGGGTGTGACTACACAGTGTCCAGGAAAACAAGGCCTCTGGTCTCAGGTGGTATCCAACAGCTGCAACAAAGATAATAACATGCTCCTCAGTGGAGAGGCTGCCTCTAATTTTATAGAGTAATCACCACAGGTTAAAGAATCTTAACTGATATGTAACAGTCTTCCTTCCAGAAGAGGTCCATAAACAGGATCACAACCAACATCTTAATTTCAAAGAGCAGCAGTGTTAGATCCCTCCTGCATATCCAGGAGTCCATTTGGACCGCATGGTATTGTTGGAGCATATACCATTTGCTGCAGGAACAAATGTGGGACATAAGGGAGGTGACACACAATACATACTTTGTGCATCCAGTTTATGCCAATGAAGTTCTGGCTTTTTTTAGTTTGGAGTTTGTTACGCTGAAACTGGTTGTTGCATCAAACTAATTGTAATGAAGATGAGCATGTTTGGCATATGCAGCATTTGGGTGTCTGTCCTGTGGAGGTTGGTCCCAGCAAGGTACAACTGGCAGAGAAAGGGCATACCAATTAAACCTTTGCTCTCAGGTAGGAACAGATCTGATCCCATCCATAGCCCTGATCTGACCAGCATCCCTTGAGGAGGAGATGCAGAGCTGGAGCTCTCCCATGCCATAATCTCCAGAAGGGCTCCAGCCAAGAACGAGCTCAGCATGCTTCCCTTCGACCCATGAAGAGACACCCCAGGCTTGGCTCTTCCCCAGCATAAACTAACTCTGAGCCTCAGCTACAGCGAGGCTACATGACAAAGGAGGATGGGAGAGTGGGGCTGCAGGACTGGGCAGGCTGAGCCTGTGGTTGAGGCTGCCCCTCACTTAATGTTGGCATCACAGTGGAAATACATCTACTGATCATGGCTGGAAGAGGCGCTGATGGGGAATCTTTGCCTTTAGTTTTAGTGCCAAGACCAACAGAGCTCTAGACTGACAGCCGCGCTGGCTCTAAGAACAGCCTGACCTGGCTCCTCTGCCATAGTTTGTTTTGGGACTGACACAAAGCCAGATCGTTCCCACAAAGAACGTACAGCCTTTCCCAGGTACTAGTTTTTCCCTATGGTGATACTCCTTAAATTTCTCTGCTAGTTTGGTTTGAAAATGAGTAATTCCCTGAGCTACTGTGGCTCCTCTGCTTCTCCATGGTATCGCTTGCCTGCCAGTGAAAACTGTACTAGGCAGGATCCAGCAGCGCTGTGGCTCGGAGTCACCACGCACAGATTAATTGCCTGGTATGGGAGGGTTGGGTGGCTGGAAGGTGGCTGCCAACCTGCAGGTGTTAGGGCTAAGTTCTGCTTCAATTTACAATCCAAGTCTCTCCCTCCTGTCTGCATGCAACTTGCAGGAACATAACTGTCTTTGAAATATCTGTTTCCTCTCAAATTCATCTGAAATTCATTAATGGGTTCAGAAGCTTTTGGGAGAGGGGGATGGACACATACGTGCACAGAAAAGCAGCACAGCAGAACCTTTATTTCCTTGGGGAGGCAGCCTAAAGAAATATTAGCATTTATTCTCCTCTGTTGCTGAGCTTACGACCCACACAAATAACAGGGAATAGCAAGCGAGCAGCCGACTGCAGAATGGGAACAGGGAAAATGACTCAGCAGACTTGGCACCAATCTGGAGAAAATGCAGGTACATTATAACCTTGCTTGAGTATCAATCTGATCCGTGACGTGACGTAGAAACAGCAGCTAGTGGAGATATTTGCATCCGACAGAAACATTCCTCCTGATAAATGATTTAGCTCTGCTCTTGCAAATAGTTATATCCAGGAGCAGAGCAGGTGAGAAGCTGCTTTCATATCTGCCATGAAAGGAGAGAAAAAAGTTCAATGAAAACCTCTCACTGCTTTCTAAATACCCTTTTTTATTTTTTTTCCTGTTATCAGTCGACAAATAGCTGCTGAATTGTAGTTTCATACTTTGTTCATGTCATTTTCCCCAAGATCAGTATTTCCTGCTACATCACCTTAGAAACTCTATCAACAAACACTCTGCTCTACGCGTAAACAAAGCTTTATTTTAGCCTATTTTTGACAGCAACCAGCATCTTAGAAACCAGAACATTTCAGGTTCTCTGGGCTATTTGCCTCAATTTCACAATTTGGTTTTGGTTTTGAGGGCCTGTCAGCATTGTTTATACCCAGATCTGTTGGTATTGTGATGTTTTTGTGTGAGTAGCAAAGAAAATACATGGTTGCAAATTGCTTTCTGGAATCAGACTCTCTTCTCAAGAGTCCAAATGAAACTGAACTTTCTGACACACAGGAACTAAAGAGTGAAATGAACTAGAAAGAGAAATTAAGTGAGACAATTCAGTTGCAACAGCAAAAATGAACCAAAAAGAAACAAAGATAACTTTGGCAATTAAGCAGGACCACCTTCAAAGCTCAAGCTCCGATAAAATCCAGGAGTGTTATGTCCAACAAAGCAACTGAAGAACTCTGCAGGCCCTTTAAACATTCCCTCATAGAATAGCATCAGATCTTGTCCTGACCCCATGGCAAGGTCTTTGTTTTATTGTGAAAAATAAGACCAGAGCCCTATAAAGTTTTCTTACTTGGTTTCACAAGATGAGCATTTCCCAGGTAGCTGCTGAGAAAACATAAATTAATCCATCAGCTAACAGGGTATTTCATTTGGCAGTTTTTAAAAACCTGCACAAGAACTCTGGCAACTGAGCCTCCTGTTATCTGCTACCACACAGAGCCCATCAGTTAGGGATTAATTTTAAGGCAGATATTAAAGCCTATCACATGATGAAGGATTTTCCTTTATGTGGACTTCAATGGGATGCTTTAAATCCTGTGCGTGCGCGCGTGTGTACGCACGTTTAAGTGTTTATTTAAACCTGTTCCATTCACATGCAGACACAGCCTGAGGCTTCTTCAGGCCTTTCCAGGGAATGTAAACTTGGGAGGGCAGGGAGAGAGAAGAGTCATCGTTAAACCTCACATTTTTGAAAGTAAGATTTTGAAGGAGACAGGCTCAGGTGGAAGGAGCCAAGATCATAAAGATTTTATAACGAATGTAATTTTTTAACAGGAGACAGAATCCCTGCTCTTTAAGTGCAAGATCTCCTTACAAGAATTTAAAGCAAATTAGGGGGAAAAAGCATCCTTTTTACAGAAACGCACTGGTTTGCTTTCCTGCTCGGCTGTAACCTAAAGCATCTTGGCTTGAGAAAATGAAATAAAGCTGAGTGATGATGCGCTGTCAGTGCTGCTGCCGACACTCTGCCTCCTGCAAACCTCCCGACATCCTGCACCGATCTGCCCGTCAGAGCCTGGGAAGGGAGCGATGCCTCCTCCTTCCAGGCTCGATTTTGCACCAGATAAACTTACCCTCCGGCTTTGTAAAGCATGGCCCGGGTTTGCAGCGAGCGGCTCTGGCCGAGGTGCCGCTTCGGAGGGCTGGTGTGGCCAGGAAACTCTTCCCATGACACAGCAGAACAGCAACAGCAGCAGCAGCAGAGTAAAACAGATCAGTTCTGGCAGCGCTCCTAGAAGACTGTTCTATATCCCAGCTCCAGCCTCTTCTTTCTTTCAGGATGATCTGAAGGAGGGAATATGGAATAAAAAGAGGCTTAGTGAGGCAGGGAAATAAGGACCAGGGAGATGGGAAGGAAGGCACACTGGAGCTGGGCTCCATGGCAGAGGGACAACCTGGATAAATGGCAGAAAAGAACCCAGAGAAGAAATCCCCCCAAAATTGGATGGGAAGGAGACATAAACAATGTGTAGAGTGGATGAAGGGAAGACTCTTAAAAGAAGGAGCGAAAGGAGGATAAACTGTTAACTTGGTTAACTCTTTTCAGATAAAATCATTACTAATTTTTACAAAACTCCTGACAATTTTGAAAAATAATAGCACAGATTATCTGAAATACTGATCTGTAGATATACAGCTCATTGCATGGGCACTTGAAAATGAGTGGGGCAGAGCACAGGTACTTCAACTCCAAAGCACGAATGGGAGAGCAGAGCAAGATGATCCACGGGGAGATGATCCGCTGTCACTGCAGGATTGGGCCTGTGCTGGATGGTCAGGAAGCTCTGGTCCCCTTCTGCGGCCAACAGGCACCAGGATCAACCCAGCAGTCGGAAAAAGGTTGTTTATATGACTCTTTTCAAGAAAACTTGGTGGGACACTGAAGAAATTAAACCCCCGGCTTAAAATTTTTTGTACCTATAGGTTGTGCTTTAATCAGCTGAGGGGCTTCTGGAAGCCGCGGGGAAGGAGGGAATGTGGGATTGCTTTTCCTCCTCCAGTTTTAAACAACGAATCCATTCCCCCCTCTCAGTCAAGCCCCTTGAGCCTTGCACTTGACCACCACGACCGACGTGATGCCACCAGTTTGGGAGCAGAATTTTGGGACCTCCCGCAGGAAACTTCCACGGGGTGAAAACCCCAAGAGCCCCTGAATTTTGTCAGCCGGATGGCGGGAGCGTGGAGCGGGTGGGCTTTATCTCCCTGATCCCAAATCCTGGGGGCAGGAGGAGAGCGGGAATAAAACCCACTTCAGCACCGCAGGCGGAACAGCAGCCGAAGGAACGCGGCGCTGCCGCCGGCCGGCCCCGCACCCGCCGGCGGCTGCGGGCGGGTGGCGGGATGCGCGGGGCACCAGGGGCTGCCCGATCCACGGGGAATGTCGGCACCTTCCCTTTTCCCTTCCGTAAGGGGTGGCTGCTTGCAGGGAATGTTACAGTGGCCAGCGCACATCCCTAGGAGCGGCTCCCTCCAGCATCCCGGCACACAGCCGGCTTTTGGGAGCCGACGGTGCGACGGGTCGGTGTGGTGAAACCGCTTCCCTGTCGACTGGCGGAGTTAAAACGCGGGGTGACGACCACCGCGTAGACCCCGCACCGGCAGCACCGTTCACATCTGCTGCTCCTCGGTGCGACACAAGCAAGTTTGGTTTTTTTCCCCTCTTTTTAAAATTTTCTTCCCCCCCTCCCCCGGTTGTTTTATTTTTTGTTGTGTTTTGTTTTTCCGCCGCTTCCAGCACCCGAGACCCACCGCGGGCGCAGACGAGCCCCGCATCCCGCACCCTGCGGGAACGGGGTCCATCCCCCTGCACGGTGCCTGCCTGGTTATTCCGCGTAGCGATCGGTGAGAAAAGAGAAGGGAAAAATAAACCCAAACCAACAAACCCCGAACCAACCTTAATTAACAATAATGATAGTAGTAGAAGCAAGCGCAGCAACTTGCTTTAAGCAGAGGGCGGTAGGAGCGGAGAGCGCAGCCCCCCGGGGAGGGCAGGCAGGGAGCGCAGGGAGGGCAGGGGGGCACCGGCGTGGCTCGCAGCCCCTCGGGGGGACCGGCGGGTCCGGTGGCGGACGTGAAAGTCCCCTTTAAGTTTCCATAGAGAGGCCTCCGGGTGTCACATGATGGACATGATATAACGAAACAACATAGTGGGGAGGGAGGGAGGGAGGCGGTGGGGGAGCCCGGGGAGGCGGCGGGGAGGCGGTGGTGCCCCCCGACCCGCCCGCCCCGGGTGCACCTGTCTCGGCGCGCCGAGAGCGCGGTGTCCGCCCCGCTGATGGGGCTGCGGGCGGCACCTTCCCCCGGGGAGGGGACGAGGAGGAGGAGGAGGAGGAGAAGGAGAGCCGGTGGCGAAGGTAAGTTACCGGCCGGACCGGGGCGGGGGGCGCGGGGCGCGGTGTGCGGGGAGGGGGTGCGGGGTGAGTGTGCGCGGGGTGCCCGCGGTGTCCCCGCGGAGCGCGGGGCGTGTGCGCGCCCTCCCGCCCTCCATGTCCGCATTCCAGCTCATGTTGCGCAGATAAAATTCAAACTTGAGGTAAACACAAGCGGCGGGGGGGTGGGGTGGGGGGGGCCGAAGAGGGACGGGGAGCTGGGGGGGAGGGAGGTTCGCTTCATCCCGGCTCCATCCCGGCTCCATCCCAGCTCCATCCCGGCTCCCGCCGCCCCCTCCCCTCCGCTCCCCCCACTCCGCACCCGCGGAGCCCCCGCGCACCTGGGGGAGCGCCGGCACCGCTGCCTCTCGCGGGGAGGGAGAGCCGAGCGCCCCTTTTCTCTCACCCTCGGTAGGACGCGGCGGGTCGGGGGTGGAGAGGGGGGGACGCGGCAGGTGCGCGGGGCGCTGTCGCGACATGGCGAGGGGGGTTGGGGGGTGTGTGCGCATCGCGACATGGGGGAAGCAGCCAAGTGACAAGCAGGATGGTGGGGAAAGGACGGGGCTGCGCCGCGTTATTTTTTCCTCGTTGGTGCGTGGGTATCCCGAATGGAGCGGGAACAGCAGCGATTGACCCCCGATCCCCCTTTTCTCCCTACGCATTTCCAAGTGCGTATGGAGAAAACAAGATGCGGAGCGGGGCGGGCGGGGGGGGGGGGGGGAGGCGGGCAGGGCCGCACTGGCGCTCGCAGCCCCGGTCCGTGACACAGGCGGTGCCGCCGCGGGGATATTTAGCGCTTCCCCGCGGGGTGATGATGGAAGCGGCCGAGGGCACCCACAGGTGGGTGCGTGAGGGGAGAGAAGGGGGCGAAGCGGTGGCCGTGAGGGGAGCGCCGGAGCGGTTCGCGCACCCCGCGGACTCACGGCGGGAGGCGCTGGCGGCGCTGAGGGTGAGCAGGGAGCGGGGACAGGACTCGGGAGCCGCGGGTTCAGGAGTGGCACACCCGAGGCGGTGCGGGGGTGCTGGCGGTGCCACCATGGCGGGTGTGAGGGAGCGGCGCCCTCAGGGGGGTCCCGGCGGCCCCGCCGAGGGCGGGAAAAGCGCGCGCGGCCCCCGCCTGGCGCCTCCTCAGCACTGCACCAAGGCGGGGGGGGGGGGAGGGGGGGGGGCGGCGGGCACGCCCCCCCGCCCCCCTGCCGGCCAATCGCCGGGGGCGGCGCGGCGGAGACACGCCCCTCCGGGCGCGCGCCGCGCCCTCCGGCCAATGGCAGCGCAGCTGGGCCCCCCCCCACAACGCCCCCCTTCGCCCACCCGCCTGTTTGTTACGGTCCGGGCCACGTGCGGCCGCCGCCTCGCGCCGGTCACGTGTCCCGCGGGGCCGGAGGGGTCTGATGGGGAACACGGGGGTCTGGAACCCCCCTGACCATGGGGTCTGATGGGGACATTGAGGGTCTGGAACCCCCCTGACCATGGGGTCTGATGGGGACATTGGGGGTCTGGAACCCCCCCCGGCCACGGGGTCTGATGGGGAACACGGGGGTCTGGAACCCCCCTGTCCATGGGGTCTGATAGGGACCACGGGGGTCTGGAACCCCTCTGTCCGAGGGGTCTGATGGGGACATTGGGGGTCTGGAACCCCCCTGTCCATGGGGACCACGGGGGTCTGGAACCCCCCTGGCCGTGGGGTCTGATGGGGACCATGGGGGTCTGGAGCCCCCCTGTCCATGGAGTCTGATGGGGACATTGGGGGTGTGGAGCCTTCCTGTTTGTCCTGATGGGGAACATGGGGGTCAGGAACCCCCCTGTCCGTGGAGTCTCATGGGAACCACAGGGGTCTGGAGCCCCCTTGTTCATGGGATCTGATAGGGACATTTGGAGGTCTGGAGCCTTCCTGTTTGTCCGAATGGGGAACATGTGGGTCTGGAACCACCCTATCCATGGGGTCTGACCAGGGACATGGGAGTCTGGAGTACCCTGTCCATGGGGTCCGATGGGGACCCTGAGGGCCTGGAACCCCCCTGTCCATAGAGTCAGATAGGGACATTGGGGGTCTGGAGCCTTCCTATCTGTCCATGGGGTCTGATGGGGAACATGGGGATCTGGAGCCCTCCTGTCCATGGAATCTGACCAGGAACATGGGAGTCTGGAACCTGTCTGTCCATGGGGTGTGATAAGAGATCCTGAGGGTCTGGAGTCCTCCTGTCTGGGGGGGTCTGACAGGGATTCTGAGGGTCTGGAGCCTTCCTGTCTAGGGCTCTGACAGGAACCATGGAGGTCTGGAGCTCTCCTGCAAAGGGTGGTCTGACTAGTTCTGGTTCTGGCTACCACCCCAGGGAACCTGGAGCCCCCCTGCCCAGAGGAGCTGGCCAGGACCCCTCTTGCCATTCCCCTGTGGCCTTTCTGTCCGTGAGTGTCCATTCAGCCCCGGCTCCATTAAACCTCCTGGACGGCCTGTCCCTGGCAGTCGTTTCTGTCATGGCCGAGCCGTGACAGCCTGTCCGTGGCTGGCTCTGGCCTCCAGAGAGGGAGGTGTTTCTCTCCCGAGGAGAGCTGTTTATGCCCAGTGATTTTTTTTCTTTTTTTTTTTTTTTTCCACCACCCTCTGTGCTCTCCTGCACAAGCCACGGCAGCAGCTCCGTGTCTGCCCAGCCCGGCATTGCTCTGGCACAACTCTTAGGTAGGTGAAGCAGGGAATGCTGTGAGGATCGCGTTGAGCTGTCAGTCTCCTGAGCCTGGAGCTTTGAGCCTATTTATAGGGTAGGTTGGACAGTGTTTAGCATGAAGGACTCATGCCACGTCCGAATCCGTGGCACAACGAGGCGTCCTCAGTGTTGGTGTTTTCTTTTTGGTGGCTATTCCTGCAAAATAGAGTTTTACGGAGTGCTCTGGTGCTTAGTAGGTGGAGAAAGACGGGTCAGTTTGGAGTTAAGGAACGTGATGCCATTTTAATGCAACTTCTCGGGTGGCAGAGCAAACAGTAAGAGGATACTCGGTTCTAGATCAGCAGCTTTCAGCCTGCAGCAGTGGGCAACTCACTCGGTGTCCGTGGGAAGCCACGGAGGAAAGGACATCTGTTTTCTGTAGGCTTGTGTTGATTATACAGATTTCTGCACTGCTGAAGGTTTTGTGACCGACTGGCTGAAAAAAACCCCATGGAAATCGGCTTTTCTAGATCACTAAGATGTTTTGGTTTAGAGTAAGTGGAGGAGGAGTGGAAAAAACCTGCGTGTTTAGTTGTGTGTGTTTCTGTTGGACTGCTTAAAAATTCAAAAATTCGGTGTATTTTTAAGAATTACATAACCACTAATAACGTGGTGACTCTCAAGTAGCCTTTCAGAGTTAAATAACAGCAGATCAACGAGACTGGGTCAAGAAGAGGAGAGAGGGTTTTATAACGAGTGGTGAGCACAGTGCACAGATATTTAAAATTGCACTAAAAGGGAGTCTTTGGGTAGGAGGAGGATTTTAATGCCCTATAAATAATAATAAATATGGAATATGAGAGGGATGGAAAGATGAAGTTTGCAGTTTTATGCTGATTTAGTCCAGTAAATGAACTGGGAATGGTTTGTGATATTTCACATTCTTTGGCTTCTCTTCCATCTTGACTTTTATCAGTACAACTTTTTGCATCTGAAATGATGCAATGAATTGATCTGAAATGGATTTCCAAATACTGAGTGTTGTGGGTGAGGAGGGAATATGGCACTAAAATAACAAGAAGTTGGTGAAAGGAGGGAGGGGCACTGTAGTGATGAAGGGACTGGGGTGGAAACCAGCCATACGTGGCATGTGCAGGGAGAGCTGATGTTTTGTGTTGGTTACAGGGGTAATTTGACACAGTGTTACCTACGGAAATATGTTTATTCAGCCCAGGTGGTGCACTTGGTCTGTACGGGCATATCCGCATAGCTTGGTATTTTTTTGGGAAAAAGAACCCTGCCTAATATAGGAAATTAATAGGGAGCAGTGTTGGAGATCTGAGAATACCCGGAGTGTGCAGTGACACAGCGTGCCAGCGCCTCGGAATTTCGGGTGTACATGGAATTGCTGGTGGAATTGATGCACCAGGAAATTGCTTTCTCTATTTTTGTTGGTGAGATGCAGTTAACGTAAAACGAGCCCTTTGGATCCCGTATCCCATTTCTCTTTAATATAACTAAGATCATTTATCTTCTTGGGCGGTGAGAGGGGAAAAAAACCCACCTCATTTTGTGACTTGGTTCACCTTCTCTTCATTTGCTGTCAGCTCATGACAAGGCACAATGTGTGCTGCACACTCTGTTCCACAGAGCTGTTTTGGTGACGAGCACAACGTATATGAAAAAAGGGCTATGAGAAATAGGTGTTGTGCCAGTTCTCTCCACTTTTTATGTAAACAATCCCCTTTTATCTCTGAAAGAGATCCTCAAAAGTTTCATTTTAGGGTCTTAATACCTTGCCAAATTTCAGTGGCAGAAAGGTTGCTGTTTTACTCTTCGTAAGTATTCAAAAAGCAGCTGTAAAGGAAATATTTAAATTAGTGTTTGTGTTGGTTTTGCAGTAGGAAGTAGTGAAACCTTTTATTTTCAGTTTTAATAAAAAGGGAAATTGTGAACTTACTTGAAAAATGTGGGGTTTTATGCTGTAGTAGCCTGTTACGTGGTTAAAATGAAGAGGATTTCTTTAATCCAGGCTGTATTTTAATTACTGTAATCATGTTTTTACTATACTTCTTTTATATTTCCAAATGAAAACACGGAGTCCTGTTTTTTTCACCTCGTGTAGAGCATGACTTAGCTGTACTTCGTGCCATATTTGCACAGTGTTTTTCCATAAACATTTTGCCCCTGGAATTATTGGTACCACCAGAATATGAGCTTGAAAATGCCATCACATAAAGGGTGAGAGCACTTGCAAACAGGAATGCCGAAATACAAAGTTAAAAATACAAAAAAACCCTCTCCCCAGCAGTTCTTTCAAGTCAGTTCGATGATAATTTTGGATCCCGACTCGTGGTTTTCTGAGTGGCTGGAGATGGAATTAATGGGGCTGCGACTGTTTGTCACAAACTTGAGCATGAACAGGATTATTTTTTTTTTTTTTTGGGCTTTGGATTTCATGCAGATCCAGTGAAAAATTCCCCCATCCTTTTGCAGTCCCTCAGGATGCTGCACCTCGGCCAGCAGACGTGGCGTTGCTGTCTTAACAGCGAGGCTGGAAATGGGAGTTGTTTGTGCTGAGTTTTACCCTTACCAAGGTCAGAGATTTCATCCTTCCGTAGAGTCCTGAGCTGGGAATTTAACACTTGCATAAGGTCCTGATTTGGGAGTTTTCATGAACTATTTTAAGCTCTGGAAGGAATTTGTTAAATGCCCCTGTATTGTGCATCTTCTCAGACATCAGTTTGGAGATCTCTGAAAGACTTGACGTCTGGGTGGCAAAAATATTAATGATGGCAGTAAAGGAATCAAGCTGAAAATATTTTCTCATTCTGTTATGTAAAAGTAAGTTACCAGGACAACAAAGAAGTGATAATTGTAATAATATACTTATTTTAAGTGGTTTTAATGAGTATGGACATGGAAGTTTTGCTGTTTGTTTGTTTATTTTATGAACTCCGTAGTCTAAACTTGTGGTAAGTTTTTTGGATAAGGGGGAATGGTCCTACTTGGTTTTTTAGCTGAATTTCTGTGCATTGTTACTTAAGAATTATTTTTTCATAATTACAAAGCATTAATGGGTTGATAGTGAAGATTTTTTTAGTTCCTGCTAGGCTAGAAATTTTTTGCTAGAATATAAATAAAAAAATTGAGAAACAAATTATTTAAAAGGAGCATTTGTAAGCCTTGATTTTACAAACACTCCTCTGAATGTGTCTTGTTTAAGGAGCAGGTCCTGTTAAGGAACGTAAATTGTGCAATTGTGTAGAAAATCAGCAGAGTCTGTAAATTCTAAAACAGTCATCTTATTTTTTCTATCCTATATTTCAAATTCATGCTCTCTTGCAGCCAAAGCATGTGCAGAGTGCTGAGCAGGAGTCTCATCTGAACAGAAAACTTGTGAAGTCAGCGTGGTAGTAATATTTAGATGATATTATTAATACTTTTTAATTTATTTTTGTGTTATCTTGCCAATTGTCAGAAGCAGTAAGTTGCATGGGGAGGAGGGATATGAGTTGAGCAGGAGGGAGAGAAGGAAACCTGCTTAAACATCATGCACTGCTGTTACAAAATTTGGGTATTTCTGCCCCAGGAATGAGCTGATTTGCCTGCATTCAACCCCAAAATGTACCAATTTCAGTCCAGCTCCTGTAGTGCTGAGCCTGAAGAAATCCTTGGGGTTTTTTTGTGGTGGTTATTAGCTGGGTTTGAACATCATCCTCATGGCTTCTCCTGATACAGGTGGAGTGAGTTTGGATCTTTATGGGGAATACGCCTTGATTATGGGCTAATTCTTTTTCATCTGTGTTGTCTTCAGGTCTATTTTTTTTTTGGTAGCTTACAAATTTTCCAAAAAGAAAGATGATTTTTGTGTTGATATAATAGCATTGTGTATGGAATACCCCCAAAATGTGCTATTTTAAATAATACCTGCATTATGCCCAGGTTACTGAATTTTTAACACAGCTGTAGGAGCTTCTCCAGGAGCTTCTGCAGAAACAGAGGTGTAAAATGAAGGCAGGTGCTGGCCTCATAAATTCCAGCGTGCAGAGGAAATCAGGGAGAATCCAACAGAGGTTCAATTTAAGCCTGTTCAGAAGGAAAACAAGCTTTTGCCTGGTTTTATGCCGGTTGTTGTTTCCACCAGCGCAGGGAGGTGTTTGCCGGTGGCCGAGCTCTGGGTGGTGGTTGTTGATGATGAGACGTGTCTGGAGCAGGAGGGGATCCTTGGGCTGGATTTTTGGAACTTGGGAGCAGCTGTCAAGTCTCCTGGGAGGGCGACGGTGCCTCCAGCCACCGTGTTTACATCCAGCAGGAGGAGGGAAAAGGGCATTTCTGGCTGTTATCTGGATGTGTTTTGCAAACTGAAAGCGCCGTTCGTGCTTTTTTTTAACAGGGTGTAGTTGCTGTATCATCCCCAGTTCTGCAGTGTCGCTCCCCCCACCCCCTTTTATTTTATTTTAGCATAACTTGTTAATCTGTCAACATCTGCTGTGTCATCTGCAGCTCGTGGGAGATCTTTATATCCTAATTTCCGTGACTTCGTGGCAGTGCTCCAGGACCCTGGAGCAATCAGGATTACGTTTATCCCATTGATACAGAACAGATTCCAAATCTGGACAGCAGTGGGTGTTTTTTACTGGGTAAGATGCAGGTGTGGGAAACACAACACTGGGAGGAGAAGCCTCGGTGGGGCAGCAGCGTTAAAATCCCGCAGCATTCAGTGCTGCGTGTGCTCCGAGGCAGATGTCGGCGATGTCTCGATTCCATGAAATATTCCGCTCCTTTCCAGACGATTTTTCCAGCGTTGCCCTCTGCCGGGGCTGCCAGGGATTGCGGTGTGGGCTCCTGGATGGAGTTCTTGCCGCTTCCAGCTTCCTTGTCGGCTCCGATTGTGGGTCCCTTCCAACTCAGAATAGTCTGTGATTCTGTGATCCCGTGATTCCAAGGATACATCTTTCTCCTGGAGCTGCACAGTGACCCCTGTTCAAGCCACATCGTCTGATTCCTGCTCTTCCCTTCTTATCTGTGTCCATGGGCATCCGTTCTGGGAAGCCTGGAGTTGTTTGTATAAACTGAAAGCCGAGCAGTGGATCCAGCATTGTGGGATCAGCTGCTGCTCCAAAGATTATTGTCCTGCTGGCTCTGGAAAGGGTCGTGCACCTTTCCCATAAACGAGGAACTAAACCAGCTTTAATCTGTGGATTGGTAGCCCTGTCTGCTTGTGGTAATGGAGACACCTTTAAAACAATATGGACCTCAAAATCAGTGTTTTGAATGTAAAAATCACTTCATTTAGTCTTGTTCACACAGTTTAAGGAACAGGAATGACTTCACAGCAACTTTATGGGGTTTCATTAAGACTGAATGTACCTGTTTTGGTCGCCCTGATGTACAGCACAACTGTTTTGAGTTTTATGGGTTTTGTTTGTTTAAGGGTTTTTTTTGTTTAGATTTTGTTATCAGTTTGGGTTTTTGTGGTTTTGTGTTGGTTTGTTGTTTTGTTTGGTGTTTTGCTTTTTTTTGAATTATGTGGTTTTTTTGGGTTTTTTTTGGGGGGTGGTAGTATTCTGTGTTTTTTCCTTTTTTTGCATTTTTGTGGCTTAGGAAAGAGCCTTCTGTTTGTTTTTTTCCAGGAACTGCAGATTTCATATATTACTGGTGTTGAGTTTAAAAGGAGTTAAGAAGGGCAGAGCTCAGCTCTACTATTTCAGTGGGAGTGCAGTGAGAACCTCTGTTCTCCCAGTCCTTGTTAATGGAATTGCTGACATTTGTAAGGAAGTCCTTGCTGAATATTGGAGAGAAAAAAAAGTCAGAGATGGCAGCTGTGGAGAAGTAGCCAGGAATTGTGAGCTGAAATGTTATTTATTGAGGAAAGCTGAATTCCTCAAAAGCAGCATTACTTCAGCAGCGAATGAGTCACATCTATAAGCAGCAATAATTTGTACTGGAGACCAATATTGTGTAATACAGTGGGGGAAAAATGCTGGTGGAGAGGTTTGATGGGTTAACTTGGGCCTTCAGCATCGTGATGGGAGAGAAGCATCTAGTAGAGTGCTCTTTCAATTGCAGAATTCTGGAAAATAGATTCTCATGGTGCAGCCTGGATGGCAGGATCCAGTCCTTCACTACTGTAAGCAAATGTGTAGTAGGATTCCTACAAGAGCTTCCAGGTTCCAAATTGGAACCCTCATTTCTTCATTTTTCAGCTTTTTCATGCCCTTCCCCTTTTTCAGGTTGCACTGCAGTCCCCTGGTAGTTTGAAAAACAAGCCCTTCTATTCTTTTTCTGTAAAGCAAACTCTGTGTTCCTGTGGGTAAAGTTACTCTGAGAAGGTTTATGTAAGATTACCCTCTTAGTTGCTGAATCAGGTAAATATTATAAACACAGTTTGTCCTGTCTAATATTATTCTGGTCATGTTCTCTGTAGGATATATCTGGTTGTATTTATCCCTTTGGTTGATGTTCTGCTTTGAAATTACAAAGTACTCCTATTACCATGGACAGGTTTAATTCTGTTCCAGATGCTGTGGGCTGATAAAGTACTAATGCATCTTCTGGCAGTTTCTTAGGAGATCAGTTACCATGAAAAAATTCTATTTACCCAAAGTAAAGTCTACTTAGAAGCACAGGGTTGTGATGTGTGTACAATTCCTGGTAGACAAGGACTTTAATTTATTTTTTTCTAATTCTGTTACTTTAGAAAAATCTTCCTGGCTAGATGAAAACTGGAAGTCAGCTCTGAGACTTTCAGATTCAGTCTCTTTGGTAGCTGTGTCAACATTAATTATTGTATAGCTCTAATGTTGCCATATAAACTGACACCTCTTCTGGCCTGTGATGTTCCTCCTGGGTAAACTGTGCTTGGCTTATTTAATTTTCATATTTGATCCGTAAATCTTTGCAAAGATCTTAACTAGTGTTTTCTGACTGTGTTCTTTTTAGTAGTGGAGGCAGAAATGTGTCAGGTCTTTGAAAGGGGTTGCAGTGATTCTTTCCCACTTCACAACTTCTCCACTGAAATGTTGTTTCATGGTTGTCCCTGCAGTCAGTATCTGCCCTGGGTCTTGTCTTCAGTCTTCCTTGCAGGAAACAAAAATGAGGTGATTAAATACCCTTTTTCTGCAAATGGCATTCATGATTTGTCTGTTTTCTTCAGTTGTTTTTTTGGCTTTTCCTGCAGCAAGAGGAGACTTTGCCTTTTGGAGATTATCTTTGTGTTTTGGTTGTTGTGGAAATGTAAAGAATGTACAAAGGGTGTAGAAATTCCAGCAAGGAAGGGCAGTAGGTAAATAAGTGCCCTGTCCTGTTGGTGTTACACAGTTTAGACTCTTGGGATCAGCTTTCCATCACTGCCATCAGGTATCCAAACCATGAGGATGGGCAAAATCCATCTTAGGCACTTAAGAGTGCTTAAGGCAGAGCTCCTGTGGGTTGCAGTGGTCTGGTTTTTAACTTAGAGGTTTCTGGAGTAAGGAATGGCTTTGTGGAGTCATAGTATGGGTTTGGTTTGAAATGACTTTAAAATTCACTCAGTTCCAAACCCCTGCCGTGGTCAGGGACACTTTCCACTGGACCAGGTTGCTTCAAGCCCTGTCCAAAGTCCCCTCCAGCTCACCTGGAGCCCCGTTAGGCATTGGAAGAGGCTCTCAGGTCTCCCTGGAGCCTTCTCTTTTCCAAGCAAACTCCCCCAGCTCTCCCAGCCTGGCTCCAGAGCAGAGGGATCCAGCCCTCAGAGCATCTCCGTGGCTTCTCTGAATTTGCTCCAGCAGCTCCATGTCCCTCAGTGGTGGGAGGCCCCAGAGCTGGATGCAGCTCTGCAGGTGGGGTCTCACCTGAGCAGGGCAGAGGAGCAGAATCCCCCCTTCTCCTCTGCCCATGGTCTGGGATGAGCCCAGGGCATGGGGGTTTTCTGATCTGCAGTTGCACATGGCCAGAGCATGGTGAGCTTCTGGTCTGTGGAGACCCCCCAGCTCTTCCTCATCCACAGAATAATCACACCTGTTAGTTTTATGTGAATCAGGACTTGTAAATAAGTGACTTCCCATCCTGCAGTTTTAAGGTGTGTTTCCCTGGTGTCTCCACTGTTTGTACTAGATGGATGGTGGTTCTCAAGATATTTGCTTATAAGACTGATTTTGTAGCATCATTTCTTACAGAACTGACTTCAGAATGAATTTCCCTCCTAGCATTTGCTTTAAAATGGATGAAGATCGTAAATATGTGTTTTTGCAGCTAATCGTTGCTCAGCTGACCCCTCTACTTCTACATTCTGTGCCTCTCAAGGGTTCTGTTAAATAATATTTATATTAATAGTACCATCTACTGCTGAATCCCTCCTGTGGTTTGTAAGAGCATATTTAAGTATTACATTATGTTAACCAGCTTCACTGGTAGCTCAGAATTCAAGCTGTTTGTGTTTGAAATTCTGCTGCTACATTCTTCATCTCATGTGAGTGTTGTAAATAAGATTGAGGCCTGGGCAGCAGGGACTGGGATTCCCCAGCCCTGCAGGCAAAGGGATGAGCCCAGACTGTCTTGGGATGCATCCACAGTCGGGTTTCCTTCCATGGAATTCGGTGTGTGTGGATCAGTGTCACCAGCGCAGGGGGCACAGCAGAGGAGGCAGTGGGAGCTGGTGATGTCTGTGGGCAGCAGTGCTGAAAGTGCCAGGAGCACAGAAACCCTGACTGGGTAAGAATAAAAATCCAAGGCAGTGAAGAACAGGCAGATGACCAGTGTAGGGAAAAAATAATCACAGAATCTTAGAATCAACTGGGTTGGAAAAGACCTCCGAGATCATCAAGTCCAACCCTTGGTCCAACTCCAGTCCCTTTACCAGATCATGGCACTCAGTGCCACGGCCAAGCTCAGTTTAAAAACCTCCAGGGATGGGGAATCCACCCCCTCTCTGGGCAGCCCATTCCAATGCCTGAGCACTCTCTCTGCAAAGAATTTTTTTCTGATCTCCAACTTAAATTTCCCCTGGCAGAGCTTAAGCAGAAAGGCTTAGGCTGGGGGAAAGGCTGTTGAGTCCAGCCATTAACCCAGCACTGCCAAGTCCACAGCTTAATATAAAAAGTTAAACACAAATGTTTCCTCTGTACACAAAAATCACATTTGAACAGTTCATACAGCTTTTCTCTATTTCCTCTGCTTATTACTAATTGATGTTCCTAGTGCTCCATTACTGTGGAGTTTGCCAACTCCAGGGGTCTATCCCTTGACTTCTATAGGGCTCTTTTTATTACGATATTATGTTGCCCACCTCAGTGTATCCATGTGGGAAGGTGTGTCATTCCAAGCTCAGCTCCACAAGGAAGCAGTTCTGAATCTCTCACCTTTGCTAGACTGCATCTTCCTACACATGGAATTTCTGCTTGGATCTTCCATAATCCTCACACAACCAGCCGTGCTTCCTGTTGATTTGCCTATTACCCGTTCTTGCAAGTGCTGGTGTTTGACCTGGTTGTGTAAATACAGAAGGGTTGGTGGGTTTTATCAAAAGAAACATGGAGTTAATGGAGGAATTAACTTCAGAGATGTCGACTGCCTGAAGCTGTGGCTCAGGAGTTAGCTCAGGAATACAGCAGGAATCTTAAATTTAGATTTCATGGAAAGATACGTCTTTGAGTTACCACGAGATGAATGTGTTGGCCCAGGATGATGTTGGCTTTTGAAGAGCTTATCTTCAAATGTTTAAAAATCTGTTCTTGTGTTTTACCATAAACTGATGTGGTCCAGCAGTCATCTGGCTCACATACTGGAAATATTTTGTTTTTACATGACTCATTACCATGCATTTGTAACTATGGTTATTTTCTCTTAAAGGATTTGTCCTGCCCTTTAATTATCATGTTTTGGGGCTTTCAGGTTTGACTTATTACCCATGTAGAAGTTCCTCCAGGGACTGCTGGCTTCCAAATGAATGTTTTAGGCTGCGTGCCCATAAAATTACCAGTCCTGTTACTGCTTCTCCGTTAGTCTAAATTAGAACTTGAGTGAGGTTATGTTGCCCTGCTGCATGTGTGAATCTTACAACTTATTTTAGGTGTCAGAAGTGTGGCTTATAATGTGTTTGGGGGAGTTGAGCTGCTAGAGGTGCTCTCACTCGCTCGGTAGCGATGGTGTGTCCTTGTACTGATGAAATAAACACTGAACTACCATGGCTGATGTTACTACCAATAATTTGGACTCTAAAAAAATCAAACAAAATCACTGTCTGTGCATTCCTGTTCTCACTAAGGAATTCCATGAATAGTGACTATTTTTCATTCTTCTTGCATTATTAGGTATGTTCTGTTGTGGTTTTGTTCTTTTTTTTTTTTGTAATTTCTTTACAGAGAATTAGAATGTTTTTATTTGCTTTCTGAAGGACTGTGTTGCAGTTTCTGTCCCTTTTTATTGCTGGAGGGGTTATTTTAGATAGCAGAACTTTTGTTTAGATTCTCTTTTCTTGCCTTGATTTCCTGGTCTAAGATGCTTATTGCTGAAGGTGTTTGTGTTACTCTTGCAGAATTAATGCTAACTTAGAGTAAGAGTATTGAACTGGAAATGGCTTTCTAGGATTCTCAGTCTTTTCACTTGATACAGGAAACCAGATGTTGTATAATTGCTATATAATTTGTACCTTAAAATAATCAAGAGCTGACTTGAGGACTTGATTTTTTTTTACTTCCATTATTAGAGTTACAAGAAAGATTCTAGCTTTCAGATCATTCAAGCTATTGAAAGCCTCAAATTGCCAGTCTTACCATTTTGAAGGGCCATTTCATACCCATTTTTAAATGGTAATTGCAGAGTTTGCCTTATGCCTCTTTGCTCATGTTTATTACTCTAATGCTTTTATGACCAGTAACTATGTCACTTACTGCCTCTTCAGTCAGGTAAGCAAACAAAGCTGCTGGTTTCTGTTCAGTGCTGAGTTTTCCATTCTCCTGACCCCCCAAACTGTGCCTGCTCTGCATTCTTGGCTCACATCTGAGCTGGGTTGCCCCTTGGTCTGCCAGCAGTCCCCACTGTTAGACCAGCACGGACACAACGTCCCTTGGGATCTCTGTGCATCCTCCAGGACCTCTTAAGTCTGTAGTGAGTTTAGTTGCTGTGCTGGACTTTGATGTGCAGTTGGAACTGGTATCAAAGCAAAAACAGGGTTTAAGAAACGATTCTTAATCCTCTTGCTGTTGTTTTGCTGTTGTTTGCAGCTGAGGCAGATTGGAACCACTTGACTCGTCCTCCATTTCCTGCCTCAAAAGCCTCGTGGTCCTGCCTTTCATTTTGGAACTGGTGCTCCTGTGTCGTTTCCCACTGTCACTCCATCTATGCTGCTGCTCCTCTTTGCTCTGTACTGCTCAGGGTCTGCTATAATATACTCATAACCTACTCCTGTACTCACAGTCCAGAGTGAATCCTTTGACTGCTTGCCCTGATCTTGGCTCAGAAATCATAATTCCAGGTCCAGGACCACTGCTAGTGATCACACATCCTTTTTTTTTCATGGTTTTTTGGCCATTTTCATCTTACAGTGAAGTGGACCAGGTCAGTGCATCCTGGCAGGCACCGAACTCGCAGTTGCAAGGCAGAGCTCACCATCTGTTGCCATTTTCTACCTAAAACTGCTTTTCTTTCCATGCCTGAATGTGAATCCATCTTCCTTAAGCAGGGCACGCACAGTAATTAGGTGAGTTTTCCAGGCAGCCATAAATTGGGGTCACAGTTATTTTATTTAGCAGGTGTGTCACTCTGGTGACCTGTGGTCACTTTGTAATGAGCTGGGATATTTCCTCCTTCATATTTTCTGAATTAAGGAGCTGTTTACCTGCTGGGAATATTTATTATACTCAGGTCTATGACTGGGCATCTTCTACCATTGAAATTATTTAAATCTATGACGTTATCCAGTTCTTTCTGTACAGTGTCCTGATTCTCTAACTCAGTTTTATCTAAAAACATGAACAAAAGATAGGTTTACTAATGAAAAAACAGCCAAATTTACCCCCAAATCTGACAAATTTCTAACTCTAAGCATCTGCAGGTATCCATCAACAAAGACTGTGATGCATGGAGATCTTAGTGCAGTCCATGAGTTGAAAAAGTTGAATTTCTGTGTGTTCTATTAAGATTTTAAAAAATGTCCCAGGATATATTGGTGGATTTAAAAAGCAGATGGTGAGATCCAGTTCTTCCTTAAGGCATTTTAACGCAGTGAAGTAAACCAGGCAGAGATCCTGCAGATTTGAGAATGAAGAAAGAAGGGAATTTGTTTCCATCAGTGATGTAAGAGCTGATAAGAGAGTGGTTACATTTTTGTATTATTTGGGTAGGAATAATGAGGGCTGCAAATCCAAATGTTTTGTTAAGTACATCAAAGAAGAGACAATGTAAAGAATGACAAGAGGACTAAGCCTGCTTTAAAGGATGAGAAGATAAATAGAACCTGCAAACCACTTTAATACATGTCAAACAATGATAGATAAATACCAAAAGATTCTTTAGTCAATTCAAATCAAAAATAGAATGGAGAAGCAGAGCTGTCATTCCAGATGGTGGCATTTAACAGTTGGTTCAGTCCTGTGAGGAAAAAGGCAGGATAATTAGTGGATATGATGGTTTAGAAACTGGACAAGAAGTAGTGATAAGTAGTTTTGGAAATGGAAGGAAGGCGCTGGATTGTTAGAGAATTCATGAAGTTTTGGTGGTTGATGTGGTTGTGGAGGGTCACATCATCTGCCTGGTGGGACTTGGCACAATAGAGTTAAGATTCAAAATGAAAAATAAAAATCATTGAAGAGTTTCGATATTATCATGATGTGTCACTGCTTGGAGTGACACAAGGGTTGCATCAATCTGTATTTTAAACCTGTAAAACCCGATTCCTTTTATCTGCAGTTTGCCTTTCATAACTGGGAAGCGTTGAGTGAACAGTGAGCACGTTAAAAGCAATAGCAAGAAATAATTGCCCTTTCTCCTTCTGTCAGAGTGTGGTGTTTACACGAGGCTGTGAGGTCATGGCTTCCGGCACCAGCCACTTCCTGAAAAATGGGTTTTACATGGTAAACCTAAAAACATACTTCTTAGAAAAACTCAGCTGATTCTTGTTTTTCCTCCTCCTGCTGCTGACTGTCCACCTGACTTCTGTTTCTGCTCCAGAGCTTGTACAGCAATCCCATGGGATGAGGGTTAACACTGAAGGGGGCACAGGATGTGCTGGAGAAGGTACCAGAGAGAAATGGAGTTCACAGGACCCAAAGCAGGCAGGGAGAGCAGGGAAACAAACACTCAGTCTGACATGTAGGAAGCATTGACAGTCCCAGGCTTTAGCAAACTGTGAGTCTGCATTGCCCAGTGATGCACTTATATTTAAAATCATAGAATCATAGAATGGATTGGGTTGGAAAAGACCTCCGAGATCATCAAGTCCAACCCTTGGTCCAACTCCAGTCCCTTTACCAGATCATGGCACTCAGTGCCACGGCCAAGCTCAGGTTAAAAACCTCCAGGGCTGGGGAATCCACCCCCTCTCTGGGCAGTCCACTCCAATGCCTGAGCACTCTCTCTGTAAAGAATTTTTTTCTGCTCTCCAACTTCAATTTCCCCTGGCAGAGCTTGAGCCCATCGTGCCCCCTTGTCCTATTGCTGAGTGCCTGGGAGAAGAGACCAACCCCCACCTGGCCAGAACTTCCCTTCAGGGAGTTCCAGACAGTGCTGAGGTCACCTCTGAGCCTCCTCTTCTCCAGGCTAAACACCCCCAGCTCCCTCAGCCTCTCCCCACAGCACTTGTGCTCCAGTCCCTTCTCCAGCCTCGTTGCTCTTCTCAGTTGGGTTAGAAGAGACCTCTGAAATCATCAAGTCCAACCCTTGATCCAACCCCACTGTGATCACCAGCCCAGGACACTCTGTGCCCTGGGCTGGTGATCACAGTGGGGTTGGATCAAGACATGTTGGATTCTCTGTCCCTGGAGGTGTTTAAGAGGACACTCAGTGCCACATCAGTCCCTTCTCCAGCCTCGTTGCTCTTCTCTGGCCCCACTCCAGCCCCTCAAGCTCTTTCCTCAACTGAGGGGCCCAGAACTGAACACAACACTCAAGGTGTGGCCTCCCCAAGGCAGAGTCCAGGGGAAGGGTCACTGCCCTGGGCCTGCTGGCCATGCTAGTTTGGATCCAGGCCAGGAGTAAAACCAGCATCAGCAAAACTGTTCCATGTTCTTATTTTCCTGTTGAGTTCCAAGCATGTAAAAAGCCATTAGTTACGTGCAAAACCTGTCAAAATTAATTATTTTAAATTTTAATGGCACAGTTCTCACACTGCCGGGGCTTCTAAACTTGAGGGTTTTGGAATCATGGAACCTTTAAAGTTGGAAAAGACCTCTAAGATCATTGAGTTCCAACTGTTTCCTCAGCACCTGCAAAAAAAAACACATTCCCAAGTGCCACATCTGTAGGTTTTTAAAATTCCTCCAGGGTTGATGGTGACTCCACCACTGTCCTGGGCAGCCTTTTCCAATCCTTGTTGGTTAGAAATCTTCCCTTGTATCCAACCCAGACCTCCCTTGGTGCAACTTGAGGCAGTTTCCTGTTGTCCTATGGCTTGTCACTTTTAGGAGATGGAAGTAGCCATGAAATTTGGAGAGACATCAAGGATTTGGCAGGAAAAAGCAGGAAGAATAAATACGTGTGTGATAAAGGAACGAGGCTGCCAGACTTTATTGCTCACTACACAGAACGTTCTTTGGGTATTTTGTAATATTTCTTATGTAGATGAGATTGTTTTGACCAAAATGCTTTCTTAGAAGTGAAAAATGTTGTCCTAAGAGTGAGTACAAATCAACTAAACTGTGGCAGGTCAGCGTGTATTGAAACCAGAGAAGATAAAGAGCACATCTGAAGGAAAAATTAGAATTCTGATGTAGTTTTAGTAGAGTTATGTCGGGGGTGTGTTTCTATTTTAAAAAAAATTTTATATTTCTTTTTTTTTATTATTTTTAAAAGCAATTTGGATGAATTGAAATAATTCAGAATGTATCAAATTTTTCTCAATAACAGTATAATCCTAAAAGGCCTGGTTGACATTTTGGAGTTGAATATTCTGTTCTATTCTCTGAGGGTTTTCCCCTTCATAAATATAATAATTTAAATATTAATTGGCTAAAATAGTAGCTTAGCTACCACTAATACCTAGGCTAGCAGAGTAGTGGCTAACTAAAGCATCTTTAAAGGAGTGCTTTGATTTATAAATTATATAAGTTTTGCAGTGTATGAAGTTCCAGAGGTTCTGCTCTCAAAATGAGGGTTTGAGCATCATGTTGCAGTCTGAAGGTCGATGATAAATGGGAATATTTGGGGTCATTAATGCACTCATTCATTTCCAATCAGGTTATTTTGTTTGATGACCATGAACAGCTTATTGAAACTTGCCAGACTTCACAAAAATAATAACAATGGGAAATTCTTAAATGCAAATAGTCCTTAAATTTACAAGCACTTTAACAATACTGTGGTTTTAGCCAGCCAACATGCTGTTTTATTACAGCTATAAATTCCCTCTATTTCCAGAAAGACATGCTGCCTGTCAGCCTAAAGTTGGCAACTTTCCTACAAATTTCCATGGTAATTTTATTGGTAATTAGCATTTGTCAATAGCTTGTCTGTCATAGCCCTTAACATGTCTCAAATCCTTTCTGCCTCTACAGCAATCAGTTTTTAAATTTTTAAAGCTAAACTTGGTGGCTTTTATCCCCTCTATAGGAAGAACATGGGATATAAAACCCCCTTGAGGTGCTTATGTTTGTTGTTCTGTTGGTATTATTTTTTTTCTTATTATCTGAGTTTTAAACTTGTGGCCCTGGAACAAACATCCTCATCAGTGTGTTCTTGGTTCTGGTGTGTTATTTCCTTCAGTCCTGGGGTGGATGCAGAAGGATGGTAAGAATTGCAGGTGTTCATTCAGACAGTACCCATGGGAAGTACTTACCCCAAAAGTTTACTGGTTTGAGGTCCAGATGGACTTTCAGTTCACTGTGGTAGAGCCCTGGATGATTTTTGCATTCCCCTGAAGTTGGTGGTGCTGTTCAGATGAGATAATCTGGGAGTATCCCATTGAATCAGTTTTTCCTGGTTTTCCAGTTGCTGCGTGTCCACCTGACAAGTGGGAAAAAGAAAATCAGATAAAGTTCTTCTGAAGGAGCAAAAAGATGAAATGCAATAACCTGTGATAGAAAAGCACCAAGATAAAATGACTTTAAAGTCTTTGGCCTACGGAGTTTCAGTCCAGCTGCTTTGTAGAAATGGACTTGGAAGTTCATGAATCTTCAGTAATTATCACAGTGCATGTTTATTTGCATTTAAAATGCCTCATCTCTGAGTGAAACTGGCACACAGACCAAACTGAAAATCGTGTTGGAATCTTAGTTTTCTGTGTTGCTTAAAAACCTCAAACCTTGAAGTCCTTTGCACAAGGCTGTTCAGCCTTCCCGTGCTCTTCCGAAACATAAAATTGCTTTATTGTTTTGCCATTTTATGTGCAGTACTTACTGGTTATCTTTCCATCTTGGTTATGTTCCCAGTGGATACCTGGTGTTGAGCTTGTGGAGGTTTTATTTGCATGAGGAACAGCCACCAGTATATGTCCTGACAGGTGGAATTTCCTAAGAATAAAAGCAAAGTGAAGGAAATGAAGAGTTAAATGCAAGACCAGGAGCTCTGCAGGGATCAGTGCAGTTTCAGATAGTTATCACTAGGAGGACACACAGACCGTGGTATTAAGGAACTAATTGTTTACCTTTTAGTATTAACTGGTTTGATACTGGGAAATGATGTCTTGAATTGTTGCCATATAATAACGTGTTAATTCAGGTACTGTGTTTTACTTGAAATTAAAGAAGAGATTGGTCTAATGAACAAAACCCCGAGTGTGATGACATTAGGAATTCTTTCCCAGGGATTTCTTCCTCGGTGAATCAGAAGGGCACTTATTCTCGAGGGGGTTCGTCAGCCAGGAATAGGTGACATTTAGGCAGAAGTGATGCCTCTTTTTATCATTTCCTTTACAATTTCGTGTTGCAGGAATGCTTTATACCTTTTCCCAAAATATTTGCAGCGTTTCTTCCCGGGCAGGACGCCGTGTAGGGGTGGATCAGTGGCTGGGATTTGCTGCAGCAAATCTTATCTTCACTTAATCTGTTTGGGATCTTTCACAGTGTTTGCAAATAGCTTTCCTTTTATTTGTCTGTATGTGTTTGCTTAGGTTCTGATACACAGTGTCTGTGTCGGGTTGAGTAATATGGAAATGAGTCTAATTGATTTAAATAGTTTGTAGACTGCCCATGTTGCCGAGGCAAGCTGTCACCTAATAAAGATTTCGGAATCTGACTCCTTCTGTATAGAATCATTATTGATATCACACATGCAGACAAAGATGATAACTCAAGCATATGCTTCAAATAAAATGACACCAGAAAATGAAAAATGGTTCAAATCAGAACTTAGTGAAGGATGCACAGAAATAACACCAGATGGAGAGAAAGAGAAACTAAGATTATTAATAAGTGTGATGTGTTACTGTTGTATAGAATAGAATCTTGCTGGGTGTGTAAAACTCATTGGGACTTTGGTAAGAGTTGCTGTGATGTGTAGAAGGGAAAATGTATCACTGACCTCCTTCCAAAGTCATGATCCCTGAGAGTACAAAAAAAAGCACAGCCCAATTTTAGGAGACTTTTGAAAACTTAGTAATTGTTTTGCCCTGGTATAGCTGGGCAAGATCGAATGACATCCTCGTAAAAAATTAAAGTTGTGGAATTAATGTGGTTTTCCATCTCTGGCTTCATAAACTTATTTATTTCACTGGGAGACATTTTCCTCAATCTTGAAGTTTGTTTCTGTAGTTCCATTTTGTGAGACTGAACAACAAACCACTGAATCTCCCTTTGATAATACCCGTGGTCTGGACTTGTTGCACAGTTCCTTTGTTAAAATTTTTCTGTTTGAAGGCACTTGTTCACCTTCCCCTCAGTGTCTGTGTCTCGCACACTCTGATTTTTCACACATTTTCTGCGACTCGCAGTGTTTCTTTCATCCTGACAGAAAATCCTACTTCTTTTTCATTTTCCTGCAGACTGAAGTTCCTGTCCATGCATTTGTGTGCCCTCAGTTCACATCAGTGTCTCTGCTTTGTAACAAAAACTGGTACATGAGGTCCTTAATTGTTGGAGAACCAGGACCCAACGAGGTTCCTGATCTCCGTCTGTGCTGACTTATGGACAGGACTCTGCAGATCTCAGGCTTCAACCCTTTGGATTAATTAATTCTTCATCATTTGAGCTGAATTTTGGATTTGTCAAGGCAACATTTTACTTTATCACCCTGCAAAGATTTTCTACCACTTGCAGAACTTTGTAGAAGTCTGGGCTAGGACTTGACTCAGCAAAGAAGTTCTTTTTTTACGATGTAAGTTTTAATGGCTGAGGTTTCTCAGTCTGGCTTTATGATTTTTAAAAGGACCTTTTAAAATCTCAGCCTAAAGATACTCTGCATCCTCTAAACAGTGACTGATTGATGTTTGAGCAGAAATACTGTATAATGCTGCTTGTTACATTTTTACAGGTGTGTCCTGATTTTATGGATGATCTATTGAGCATTTTGGAAACTTTGGAGCGTAGAACGTAAAGATGAGACCCCATATAACTACCCAGAGAAAAGATGATCATCCTTTTTATTTAATTGGGGAGAATGAGGATAAGGCTGCAAGACAATGTTAATTGGGGAATGTTCAAAATGGGGGGTGGGGTTTGTTGGGGTTTTTTTTTGCTGTGTTTTTTCTATTTTTTTCCCCCCAAAAAGCTGAGTGAAAAACTGAGGAGTTACACTGAACTACCAGAATAAGACAAGGATGAATAAATACTGAAGTGCATTTCTTGTTCATACTGGGGAATAGTTGGTACTGTCAGGGTATTAACAGAGTGATTATTGGTGCCATGGAATATTTGCAGAGTTCTCAACAGGCAGTATTGTGTTGATGGTGAAGTGGGGTTTTGTTTATTTGGACCCTTTAAAATAAAAATTGCTTTCTAAATTACACTGACTTACACAAATTAATTTGATTAATTTTTTGTGTTAAAACAGATTTTTAACCTTTGACTAAAAGTGAGTGCTTTGGAAGCTGTTCAAGGTGACACATTAAGATAATCATTCAGATTTTGAGAATTATGAATCATAGAATCATAGAATTGATTGGGTTAGAAAAGACCTCTGAGATCATCAAGTCCAACCCTTGGTCCAACTTCAGTCCCTTTACCAGATCATGGCACTCAGTGCCACGGCCAAGCTCAGCTTAAAAACCTCCAGGGATGGGGAATCCACCCCCTCTCTGGGCAGCCCATTCCAATGCCTGAGCACTCTCTCTGCAAAGAATTTTTTTCTGCTCTTCAACTTCAGTTTCCCCTGGCAGAGCTTGAGCCCATCGTGCTCCCTTGTCCTATTGCTGAGTGCCTGGGAGAAGAGACCAACCCCCACCTGGCCAGAACTTCCCTTCAGATAGTTACAAAAAACCCCAGATCAATCATAGAATCATAGAATCGTAGAATAGATTGGGTTGGAAAAGACCTCCGAGATCATCCAATCCAACCCTTGGTCCAACTCCAGTCCCTTTACCAGATCATGGCACTCAGTGCCACGGCCAAGCTCAGCTTAAAAACCTCCAGGGATGGGGAATCCACCCCCTCTCTGGGCAGCCCATTCCAATCCCTGAGCACTCTCTGAATACTGAACTCTTGTTCTGTGAGCAATACGAAATTAAATAATGTCACATAAACTTAGCTGTGACACTCCCAGATGGACAGCTGGGACAGACTGGGAAGCAGAAGCAGGAGCAGGGCAGGGAAGGATGGATGGATGGATGGATGGACGGAGGCAGGAGGTTGCAGCAGGCAACCATCTGTTGGGCAGACACTTCAAAAGGAGCAGTGGCTTCAAAAGGAGCGGTGCAGATGGCCCAGATACTGCTGTGAGTGCTGGTGTTGTAGGGCAGCACGTTGGATCCTGTGTGCATTTCCCACCAGGAGTGTACTCAGCCGTGAAATCCCAATTTTTGCAGCGTTTAGAGCCCGTTGCGGCAGATTTGCCTGACTTGCATTTTGCAGCCGTGTGAGGTGTTACAAAGAGCAAATCAGGTACGGAGCATTTGCCTTCCTTCAGCTTCCGAGGTGGATAATGGGAGCTGGACAAAGGGAATTGTTGTGGAAATGAGGCAGGGGCTGAGGAAGTTTGGATGTGCAGGATTAGAGGGTTGTTACATATCAGCTTTTCTCAGCTGGTGGTCAAAACTGGACTGCTTCTTCCAAGTAGTTGCAGGTTTATTTCCAGAATAAACTAAGGATAAAACATGAAGTTTTCTGCAATCAAAAGACTAAAAAAACCCCAACAAAGCAACAGGCTTTGCTTGTCTCCACAACTCTTAAGGATTTCATGCTGTTTCAGTGAGTAATCAGATTTGGTACTTCTTTTCTTTGGTGTAGAACTGCATTAGCACTGGTGGAAAACACTGGATATTGCCAAAATTAGCAATTTTGATATGTATTAAAGGTGAAAAGAATGGGATCCTGGTATTGTAGAGTGGTGTAAGATTTGGGAAGCTTCTCTCCTATTGCCAATTTCTGCTATTATAACCCTAAGAGTAAGAAACCAGTTCTGTATAATTCTAACAAAACTTCTAAGAAATTATTGTCATTTATTTGTCTGAAATTGTTGTATTTGTTTGAGGATAAAGCAAAAATTCTACAATTTATTTTACAATCCTAACGAATAATTAAGGATTGTTTCAACAGTTTCCCATAAGTAAATCTGTCTTTATATTTCTATATGTAGTTGATCATTATTTTTGTCCTACTGTACATTTAAAACCATTTTGTAAATTTTTTTTCACCTTTTAAGTTTGGAGGTTTTTTTTTAAACTAAAAACGTTTTAGTTGCTAAATGAATTTTCTGTTTTAAGTGCCACAAGTGGCAGCAGCATTTGAGGTCCTGGATGAGCTTGGGAATGACAATGAACTGCACATCATGTTGTCAGTGTTAGAATATAACATTTTGTTTGGACCAAAAATATTTGTTAGAACAGGAAGGCAATTTCTCCACCTATGTCTGTCGTGTCTGTCATGTAAATAATTCTGGGAGCTGGAGCAGAGAGTTCATGTTCTGCCTGAGGACATGAGTTTTACCTGAATCCATGTGTTGTGCAGTTTGGATAGAGATCCAGGGTGCAGGAGAGGAAATTCAGGGTGCAGGAGTGGAAATTGAGGGTGCAGGAGAGGAAATTGAGGGTGCAGGAGAGGAAATTGAGGGTGCAGGAGTGGAAATCAAAGGTGCAGGAGTGGAAATCAAAGGTGCAGGAGTGGAAATCGAGGGTGCAGGAATGGAAATCAAGGGTGCAGGAATGGAAATCGAGGGTGCAGGAATGGAAATCGAGGGTGCAGGAGTCCCACAGAGGGTCTTGGGTGGCAGGGGAGTGTTTGTATACTTGTTTTCTATCTGTCTTACGGGCAAGAGATGCTGCAGCCCAGTGGAGCTGGCTTATTGAAGATGAAAGGTAATTGAACCAACATGGGATTAAATAAGGCTTTTCCATCTCTCCATGTGACCCGTCTTAGCAGCTTTTAACCAAACAGTGGAAAAGTACAGAGTGTGTTCGTAGCCATTTGGCAGTCGGTGTCTCCAGACACCATTTCCAGGGCCTTTGGTTGTTCCTGTTCATTTGCAGTAACTGCTATCAGTTTGTTGAGTTTGATAATATTATTTGATGTTATTTGATAACATACTCTTCAATCTTAAACTGAAGCAGAGAGTGGCAGAAAAGAGGGGGAGAATGAAGGAAAGGCAGGAGTGTTCACCCTGTATGTTGTGACCAGAACAGAATCCTGTGTAGAAATAAATTGAATAAATGCTTGTGTAGGAGCTGCTCAGTGAATGAAGGTTGCTCAAGTGGTTTTATTTCCAACAGAAATAGTGTAAATTGATATCCAGAGAGTTTCCCAACTCCATTTATTCTCAGTTATCTCGGAGCTTTTGGGTGAAGCTTGCACAGTTTGCTTTAATAACAGGACTGATAAGTTCCAATGGAATTATGTCTCCGTGGTTCAAAAGATGTTTTGAAATTTCTTGGAAGAGGAAGGTGACTGACATAAATGTATCTGAACAGGAAAGGAAGGATGTTATTCCTAGTATTGTTCAGGGTATTTTTCTCTTCTGTGGAATACAGTTGAATCACTAACAGGAATGACAAGCTGGGAGGTTTGGAAGGGAGTGCAGTGATCGGACTTGGTAGTGCTCAGGGAGTCAAACCCCTCGCTGACCCCAGATCCAAGTGCATGTTAAAACAGCTCAGGAGCTTTCCTGGATCTTCATGTGTCAAACATCCAGTAATAGGTAATTTTCTAACCTGTTTTCTTTAGAAAACTAACGTTGATTGACGTTTGGGTTTGTTTTTTTAATAAAACTTTTTGTGGTGTAGAAAATCTTTGGCAAGTGATCATGGGTGGTAAAAAATTTACATGAGTTGTGTTGGGTGTTTTGAATCTTGCAGATTTTGTTACGTGGGTAATAATACTGTCTAGTTACAAGGAGGAAATGTCCAAAAAAAGCAAAAAAAATTCAGAGAAGGTAAAAGTTTAGAATAGATTGATGTAGAATATAATTCCCCATTTGTAAAGATGGACCTTATGGTTTCAGAGTGCTTTAGGCTGACCTCTCCCCACACCTACACTGTGCTGAGAGAGGTCACAGGTAGTTTGGTTTTGAACTCCTCACACCCCATTACCCTCTCTGAACAAATTTGCTGGTCATAGATCTCTGAGCTGTAATGGATGGAAAGAATAAATGAGGGGAACTGCTTTGTATTTTGCATAATAGAAATTATACTTCTCTATACCTGCATTTCATAACTTCTGTCTGAGGTTCTTGTCTTATCTGTGGTTTCCTGGGTAGGTATAAAAGACTCCTCAGTTTAAGGAAATAAAATCAGATGTGATGGTTCATTTCACTCAGGGAATGGAGAAATATCATCTTTTCAGCAGAGGGGAGGTTGTGGTCAGACCAAGAGGGCAGAATGTCTTTTGTCCTTGGCGTCATTTCCTTGGCTGATGACCACAGGGTCACCATGTCTTTAATTAATATTCTGGAATTAACATGTATAATTTCTGATACCAGAAGTACAAACATTCCTTTTGCCAAGTGTTTAACTTCTTGGACAGGACTGTGGCATTGAAACCACCTAAGAAGGCTACACTTGCCAGTGAGATGAATCCCTGCAGACTCCAGAGCAGCAGGAGTGGCTGGTCTGAGCTGGTCACTGTGGGCTCTTTATTGTCAGTGAAAGGCTCCCTTCAGGAGTTCAGCCTGGAATTCTTCATTTTCTCATGGAAAGACTGGATTTAGTGAAGTGAACCATACCTAAGACTCCAGTAGTTTAATCAGATCTCCTTTACCTACAGTGGGTACCTGGACAGCTGGTACTTGGTGTGGACAAGTGAGGTAAATTCCAATATTTGTGATTCAATTACTGTGCTTTGTAAGAAATCTGGGGTTATACAGGTGGGCTGTTTTTCTGTGGAAATTGTATAATTCAGGGTCTTTTGTCTTCCAGAGTGAAACCAATATATGCCAAAACAGGCTTTTTCAGGCATAATGGATAATTATTGTGCTTTTCCTTTTTTTAATATGTGTGTTGATGTAGAAACTTTCTTGGGTTGTAAAAACTGAATTGAGCAATTAGAGGTGAATGTACTGGGTTAGAGTAAAATCAGCCTGTCAGTTCTAAATACATAATAGACAGCCCAGTGCTACCTTGGTCACTCTGTCATTAAAATCCCCAAAATAGCCTTGATGAGTTTTATTCTGTTCTTGTAATCAGACTCTGCAATGCAGTTGACTGTAGTCTTAAAATACTCACATGGATTGGTTAAAGAGGTGCTGAGTTACAGGGCTGTGCTCTGATGTTCCCAAATGATTTGGCCATCTCTGGAAATGGGACCTGCTCTGAAATAATGGAGGGGAAAGTTGCAATTGAGTCATATTGGTGAAATTAAAAGAGTTTTTATTGGAAGGTTTGGATGTGCAGTTAAGCCCCTGCTGAAATGATTAGGTGGGATCTTTGCCTCTTGGTGCCTGGTTACTACAGCAAGGTGTGAAGGATGGGATAGGATAGGGATAGGGATGGGGATGGGAATGGGAGTAGGGATAGGATAGGATAGGATAGGATAGGATAGGATAGGATAGGATAGGATAGGATAGGATAGGATAGGATAGGATAGGATAGGATAGGAAGGAAAAGGAGAAGAGGAGAGGAGAGGAGAGGAGAGGAGAGGAGAGGAGAGGAGAGGAGAGGAGAGGAGAGGAGAGGAGAGGAGAGGAGAGGAGAGGAGAGGAGAGGAGAGGAGAGGAGAGGAGAGGAGAGGAGAGGAGAGAGAGGAGAGGAGAGGAGAGGGAGGAGAGAAGAGAAGAGAGAAAAGAGAAGAGAGAAAAGAGAAGAGAGAAAAGAGAAGAGAGAAAAGAGAAGAGAGGAGAGGAGAGAAGAGAGGAGAGAAGAGAGGAGAGAAGAGAGGAGAGGAGAGAAGAGAAGAGAGAAGAGAAAAGAGAAGAGAAGAGAAAGAAATAGGAATATAGAATAGAATAGAATAGAATAGAATAGAATAGAATAGAATAGAATAGAATAGAATAGAATAGAATACTCTTAGTTGGAAGGGACCTGTGGTCATCTAGTCCTGTTGCCTTGGCAGTTCAGGGCTGGCCAGGAGGTTAAAGCATCCAGGTCATGGACAAATACATTGAACAGGAGTGTCCCTGGGATTGATCCCTGAGGAACACTGGTGGTGACAGTCACCCCTTTGAGCTCTGCCCTTCAGACATTCACCCAGCACACTGTGAACCTGCTCATACCACAGTTGGACAACTTGACCAGAACAACGTTGGGAATACCAAAAGCTTTACTAAAATCCACAAACCCCACATCAGTTTCATCCACTGGACAGGTGACCTTATCATAGATGGATATCAGATTAACTAACCTGTGCTGAATGTACCTGGCAATTGTATTCTTTAAAGCCTTTCAGTTCCTCTCCATACTTTTTCCAGGAGTTGTGGCGAGACTCACAGCTCTGTCCTGGTTTTGGCTGTGATAGGGTTAGTTTTCCCCAGCAGCTGGAGCAGTTCTGTGTTTTGGATTCAGTGTGAGAACAACATTGATAACACCCTGATGTTTTAGTTGTTGCTAAGTAGTGGTTACTCCAAGACAAAGACTTCTGATTTTCCAGGCTCTGCCTGTGTGGAGGTGCATGGCTGGGACAGCTGCCCTGAGGTGGGTAAAGGGATATTCCATCCCACAGGACATCATTCCCAGGATACAACGTGAGGGGTGTTGTCCAGGATGGGTCAGTGGCTGTTTGGGATGGAGTGGTCAGTGGGTTGTGAGCAGTGGTCCTGTACATCATTTATTTCTTCTCTTTTTGTTACCTCCCTTCTCATTACTATTATAATTATATTTTATTTTATGTAAATTATTAAACTGTTCTTACCTCAACGAAGGGGTTTTCACTTTTTCCAGTTCTCCTCATCCCACTGTGCTGGGAGTGAAGAGCTCTGTGGAACCGAGTTCCTGGCTGGCATTAAAACCACGACAGTTCCTGGTGTTGGTTCTTCTAGAATTATTTTCTGCACATGTAGATGTCTCTTGCAGATAGTTTAATTACGGTGGATTATTTTAGATATCATATTGATGACATGGGTGAGCAGAAGGAAGGGGAATGGGGTTGTCATGACTACTGTGAATTTTTTTTTTTAATTTTTGTACTTGTATTTAAAAATATTTTTATCTCCAAATTTTTAGGGATAAAAAATGTTCTTTGCTGATGGTAAATTACTGGTCATACTTCAGGCTCTCCTAATTCTAGCAGATACAAGTTTTGAAGACACATTTTCTGGAAATCAGAAAGGGTGAAAAGAAAGGGCATTCTCTCAGTAACTTACATAAAGGAAAACTGGGTTAGTTTAATACTCATGTAATAGTTGAGTACAACTTACTCTGTTGCTTACACAAGGGCATGATTTGTTTCAAATCAGGTGGTTTTGCATAGAATTCCTCTAGAAATTTTTTAAAATGTTGATAATTATTGCTTGAACTAGAAAATTCCTGCAAGCTTCCAGCTACAATCACTATTACTAACAATAACTTCATTGTTTTATTTAAAACAATACAATTATTTTTGCAGTAGTAGATCTTGCAGTGCTCATGCCTTAGTTGTGGTTAAAATGAGTTTCTCCTGAGGAAACGAATCAGGCCTGTAATTATTATTTAGCAAAGGGAAGACTGAAGTAATGGAAGGTATTTTCAGTCATGAGAGGGAGCAAATTAACTTCTTTATGACTAATGGGGTAAACAGACTCCTCTGATGCACAAGAGTGGGTGTCTTTTGTTTTGTGGGTACATCCATTCCTGACCTTTGCATTACTTGGACCATAAACACGGATACAGGTCAGAATTCCAGTGCCATCCATGTGTTGTCAGCATTGATCAAACAGGGATCCTTTTACAGTGAACAGCTCAGGTCTGGCTTTTAAAACACAGAAGGAATTTTCTTGTGTGTTTTTTTTTTTCGTAATATGTCCATTTACTGAAAAAATCCCCAAAGCTCTTGCTTAGTTTATCCCTAAACATACATATTTATGTGATTAGTACCTACATAGTTCCCTCCTGAGTTTGATTTATGCCTCTGGCCTCCTTTATGTGCTTACTTGGCAGCAACAGAAGTGTCTCTGCTCTGATTCCCAAGCTACTTTAAGCTTGGGTTGGTGATATAACCAGATCAGCCCAAGCTGGAAAATGGGTTAATTTGTCCTTTTTCTCAGCCTAACAAATCAGCCCTTGCTGAATTGCCTGGTACATGAGTAGGCTGCCACTTGTCCCCCTCCTTGCTCAGTCTCATTCTTGAACAGTCTGGCAGTCAGTGTTGGGATGAAACAGCAGAGAAATTATTCCTCAGGCATCCATAGGTTGCTGGTGTCTCTTAATGTCTTTTTTTTTTGTATGTTTACTGGAGACTGATAATTTCAGGTATTAATTTTATAAAAGAGTGAAACGTCTTTGTTTCTAATAACCCAAAACAAACAACACTGAAAGTATTTTTTTGGTGAACCCAATAATAAAAGTAGTAAAAAGAGTCTTGTTACACCACACTGTGTCAGTGTGGACTCCATGCAGTTCATTCAGCTGAAGAGTTTCTGTCTGAAGTCCCACAACTGAGCCACTTGAAAGAGCAAAATCTAAACAGAGGCTGTGAATTTGTAGAAAGTGTAAAAGGGACTTCAAAGCCTTGTGATGGTTGAGATGTTTTTGTGCAGTGTCTTTATTTGGAGTTGGTTTTCAAGGTGTGTAAAGCCAGACAGCATCAGTGTGAGGAGGGATGCTCTTGTCTCTGCCAGCCCTTGGTGCTCATCGTGTATATCCATGACTGTTCTCCCCTCCAATCCATCTTTCTTCATGTTGGATTTAAAAGAGGCATTAATTCCTCTTCCCTGAAATGCACTGGTCACACAGAAAGCAGGAGAGGATTTTTAAAAAATTGCAATTTCCTGCCCTGTACCTTCTTGCTTTATTTCTACTTCTCTGACAGGTCTTGCTGCCTGAGTCAACTACATTATAGTGAAATGAGCACAGTCTTTATTTTCAGATGAAAATAGGACTTGGGCAGAAGTTGGCAGCGCTAGAAAAATGCTCCTACTTGCCCTGAGAGGATTGTTTCTTTCCAGGGGGTGTGTGTGTATGTGACAGAGGCTGGAAAAGAAGGATAAGTGTGTGTGGGCACTGGCAAGAGGCCACAGTCTTCAGGCCATGCTCTGTATCGTCTCTTCCTCCTCTCACTGCCTTGCAGAATGTATAGGCTTAGCTGGATAAAATAATACATTTATTTCAAAATTGTGTTAAATGAGCTCATCTCAGTCACTCAGCAGCCATGAAACGCTGCCAAGTGCTACACGTCTTGTAAATTTAGAGGGGTTTTTTGGATTTTTTTGCGAAGGATGAAATACTACACAGCCACTGAGGCAGAGAGAAAGGCGTCTTCCCTCACCCATAACGTACAGAAGCGTGAAGGAAGATGCTGAAAACCAAGATTCCTAATTTGACCCTCCTACTTGGAGCTTCTGAACATGAAGATTTCCGACTCACGGAGTCTTGTCTGCTCATGGCAGCCAAAATTATCATTCCCTGCTCTGCCAGTGGAGGGTTGTGAGGAGGTTGGTGACCAGCTCTAGCACAGCAAGGCTCCTTCTCCCTCCTTCTCCCTCCTTCTCCCTCCTTCTCCCTCCTTCTCCCTCCTTCTCCCTCCTTCTCCCTCCTTCTCCCTCCTTCTCCCTCCTTCTCCCTCCTTCTCCCTCCTTCTCCCTCCTTCTCCCTCCTTCTCCCTCCTTCTCCCTCCTTCTCCCTCCTTCTCCCTCCTTCTCCCTCCTTCTCCCTCTCCACCAGCCTGGAACCAGGAGCAAGTGAGGCTTTTGCTGCTTCCCTCCTAACGAGGTAGGAATTCCAGATCAAATGTTAGAGCTGCTTGTTTCTACATGAAGAAATCACATTCAACCCCTGGACTTGTTCCAGGCAGGGATATCATTAGATTTGACTCTATGTTTCAAACTGTTAAAGCCTGATGGTCTGACACAGCCAAGGAGGGAACTGAAATATTTCTACATTTCAGAGATGCGAGGCAGAAGGAGCTGTTGGATAATTCAGTCTGACATTTAGGGTGTTGCAGGTCATTATGTGTAACTGTTGCTCCCTGTTTTGAGCTCAGTAGCTCATGTTTGACTGAAAAATTGAAGAATTAACAGGCATTTGCTGAAAATGTTTTTCAGAAAGGCAGGCTGGCTTATTTGGGAGTTACTTAGAAATGAGGATTTCAACATCTCTCTCTTAATAATTTGTTCTATTGGATAAACAGTCTGTGCTTTCTTCTTGGTTGTTTTTTTTTTGTTTAGTCTTTTTTGTTGTTGTTTGTTTTGCTGCATTTGTAACTTGAATATGTCTAGTTCCACGTAGTTTCATGGGAATTATAAGCTGGCATAAAGTGGCATTGCTGCTGAAAGAAGCAGTCAGCATCATCTCCCAGTTGCTGCTTTGGTGCCAACTGGCATGGCTGGAAAACTGGCCCCTGGTCCTGGCCTGATGTTCCTACAGCTGTGGGTGCACCCACTGCAGAACCAGCACCAACAGCAGCATCCCATTTGTCCAGGGTCAGCACCGAGGTGTAGTTCATGGCACAGCTGCAGGAGGAGGGGATGGATAGTCAGGGATGAGAGATGGGTGAAGGTGGTGGTTCCATCAGCACATGGGGAAACTGTGGAGTTACTTTCAGCTTTGGGTTTTGGCCTTTTTCTGCTGGAAATCCTGTTGGTTCTTGGCCTTTTCCTACTGGAAATAATGTTGGTTCTGGGCCTTTTTCTCCTGGAAATCCTGTTGGTTCTTGGCCTTTTCCTACTGGGAATAATGTTGGTTCTTGGCCTTTTCCTACTGGAAATAATGTTGGTTCTGGGCCTTTTTCTGCTGGGAATAATGTTGGTTCTTGGCCTTTTCCTACTGGAAATAATGTTAGTTCTTGGCCTTTTTCTGCTGGAAATCCTGTTGGTTCTTGGCCTTTTCCTACTGGAAATAATGTTGGTTCTTGCCCTTTTTCTGCTGGGAATAATGTTGGTTCTTGGCCTTTTCCTACTGGAAATAATGTTGGTTCTTGGCCTTTTTCTGCTGGGAATAATGTTGATTCTTGCCCTTTTTCTGCTGGGAATAATGTTGGTTCTTGGCCTTTTCCTACTGGAAATAATGTTGGTTCTTGGCCTTTTTCTGCTGGGAATAATGTTGATTCTTGCCCTTTTTCTGCTGGGAATAATGTTGGTTCTTGGCCTTTTCCTACTGGAAATAATGTTGGTTCTGGGTCTTTTTCTGCTGGAAATCCTGTTGGTTCTTGGCCTTTTCCTACTGGAAATAATGTTGGTTCTTGGCCTTTTTCTGCTGGAAATCCTGTTGGTTCTTGGCCTTTTTCTGCTGGGAATAATGTTGGTTCTTGGCCTTTTTCTGCTGGGAAAAATGTTGACTCGTGTTCTCTGTGTCTGTGTGGGTTGGTCCTCATGGTGTTCAACATCACAACTTCACAGCCAGGTGTTCATTAGAACACTGGAATAAAAAAAAAGGTGGTTATTTGATGCAGCAAAAGCTGTTCAGAGACAAGTATTGTCCAGGTATTAGCATTTATTTTGTTGATAAGTTTTTAGTATCTGTGTTATAGTAATTGGTAACTAATACACCAGGGAAAAGGGCTTGGGATTGTTTTACTAGAGGGCTTAGAAGGGGCAAATTAGTCTCAGTGTTAGCAGGTTGAAAGTGAAAAGTTTCAGTATGTGAGGACTGTGTTTAGTAAACTTTTTTTCAAGAAATATACTTGATTTTAAAGATACAAATCGATATTTATCTTAAGACCTGGGTGTTGAACAATATTTAAGGCTAAACCAGGTGAAATTGACACTAAATAATTTTTTTTCTCTCCACTGGATGATTATTTCTCTTAGGAGAGAGTTTGGTAGGAAGTACCTGTGCCAGCTCTCACGTTTTTTGATACTCTGTCATGCTTTTTTAGTAAGAGGAGATCATCTTGAACCTGTAAAAATCTGAGAGAGATGCACATTAAACCAACACTAGTTGTGTTTCCTCTGTTAGTCTGAAGGAAAGGCAAAGTTTTCAGGGATAGAGGAAGAAAGAGCTGGAGCTGGGGAGAAGAAGAAAGAGCTGGAGCTGGGGAGAACAAGATCTCAAGGGCAAGTCAAGCCCAGCAATACAGGATTGTACAGTCTGGGTAAGGGAATGTCTCCAAACCTACACTATAACCACAGAGCACTGTGGAATTTGTCCCTGTGTAGCTGTAAACTAGAAATTCACAATATACCAATCTTGTATAACATCACATACTGATGTGTTTCTCTCTAGGTGGAAAAAAATTTCTTCCAGATAATGCTGAAAAGTGTCAACTGATTTTTTTTAGTGCTGTCAAAATAATTTATTTTTTTTTGCTTGCATTGCAGTTCCCAGTGACTGTAAGTTGTTACATAAAATTGGCCTGTATTTTCTTGCCAAGAGATTGCAGTATTGTTTAAGCAGCAGTGCTGAATGGGTGAAGTATAAAGTCACTATTCAGCACGTTGATTCCATGTCTCTTCTGGCAGCACAGTGCAAAAACTGCTTGTACTTAACACTGGAAAGTACTCCCTCTCCTTTTGGGATGGATTTATGTGGTTTTGGATTATCTGGTGATGTGTTGTTGCATCAGGAGTTCACCTGCCCAGGTTCTGTTTGGTGCAGATCCCATTTTAATCCTGGGAATTGATGAGCTGGGCTGTAGAGGCTTGTTTTGCAAGAGGAACCTTCTTTATCCTCTCTTTTTTTTTTTTCCTTAGGAACTGGTGACAGCCCAATTCATCAGAATTGTTGGCCACCACTTATGTGGGGAGCAAGGAAAGCTCTTCATTTAGATCTTTCTGATTACCAGTGTGCATTCAACTCACAAACATCTCTAAAGTGACCATCTGATTTTGGGCTGTGCTTAACGAAGCTTCTGGAAGCTGCCCAGCCACAGCTGTCCGAGGATGTTCCACTGCTCCATCCTGGCAGTGCTGGATGATCCTGGAGATCTTTTTTTTTCCAGCCCAAATGATTCTGTGATTCCCTTCTTCGGTTGTCTTTATTTCTAGTGACTGAGCCCCCAGACTTTACCTCTCTTTCCTGTTTTATTTCCCTTCCTGTGGTTGCTGATTGGCATCTGTCCTTACTCATAGTCGTGTCCCAGGCACTGTCTCAGTCCTGATGGTTCTTTTTACTTCTATTTTGTATAATCTTGTTGAAACTGTGGGAAAACTCACTTGGCTGAATCTTTTCTGGCCACCTGTGATTTTTATAGGGGGAATTCCCATATTTCTCATTTAAAATTCTCACTTTAGGTTTTTGTTGAAGACAGCAAAGGGTGTTTTTTCTGTTCTTTTTCATCTTTGTTTCGGTATTCATTGTGCAGATTTGCATTAGCCCAGTGAAGCTGTAAAGCAGCCAAGTTGTGATGATCTTCACTGGAGGTGGAATGGTTTAAACAAGGCTTTGCAGTCTGATTCAGTTGTTTGTACTTCCAAATAAATTAAGAGAAAGATGCCCTTTTTTTTATTTGCCAAACATTTGCAAGTAAACCTTAAAACCCCATCACAGTAAACAGCAAATAATTTTCTTTACAGGGTCTTTTCTTTCTCTGTGAAAAGATGGGATTCTTGCAAGCCATTAAAGTTTTCAGAAGATTGCTGCTATTTTCTCCTTATTACATTTCAGATACTAAAACATAAAACATTATTGACAAGCTTTCTCAAAAACAAATGTATCCAGGTTTGACACCTCTTGCTAAAATACTATTTAAGCTTCTTTTCAGGTGGAAAATAAAAGATATAAGAAAGGAAGATCAGTAAACAGTGCTGAAATAAGAGAATTTTTTTTTTAGAAAGAATCTCAAGTGATTAATTGCTCCTGGAACCTTATTCCAGTGCCTTTGGAGTCAGTGGGAGGCTTTAAGTTGATTTTCCCAAGGGGACAGTGGGGCTCACTCTCACTGCAGTCCCTCTTTCCTATTGTATCTTTGATGTACAATACATACATTTTGAAAACATGCAAAACAGTAAACTCAAAGTAATTTCTGTACTTGTTTAAAGCTCTGTGTGTGTCTCCTGCAGATGCCAAAAGTACAATTGTCAAGAAAACATCAGTTTCCTTGTTCTCTAAGGAATGTTGTTGTGGTTGTGTATCAGTTTCGTGCATGGACTTTTTTAAAAGAAAAAAAAGTGTAACTAGAGGAACCAAAATTCTAAAATGAGCAGTCACTGAGTTTTCCAAACCTATTAATGGGGTGAAACCAAGACCAGTACAAAGAACTTTGCACTGAGAAGTACCACTGTGGCTTGAATGTACCTTACATGAACCAAACAGGAAATTCTACAGAGGAAAAAGGGAATTAAGAGCTTGGATCTTGTTAATTGAGGTTTTGGCTGGCTGACCTTTTGGTCCTTTTTGAAAACCCCAGTGTGGGATGCACCAGGAGTGCTGTTTGGATTCCTTGTGTCTTTGCTGAGTACCCTGTGGGGAAGGTTCCTTTTTGTGCTGCCCTGTGCTGTATTTGCCATCAGATGGAAATCCCTGTTAGGAGGGAGCTGTTGGTGCATTCCCTGAGAGTGTCTGAGTGTATTTTTGGGGAGCAGCTTTTTGGAGGACTGGATAGAGATTGGTCAGAAAGGAGCCTTTGGCAGGAATGGAAATTGAGGAGGAAAACCAGCAGTGTTGGTGCACATTCAAACATGGAAACAAAGACTTATTTGAGGATGCAAAGGGACTTGCAAAATCAGGTTGTTAATGGATTGAGAACTAGCCTGAAAAAAAAAAAAGTGAAACCACAGTGGACCAGGGAAATTATTTTTAAAAGTATTTTATTCATTGTGCTTCTGGTTTCACTATTCACAAGTGCCATGTTTTATGTATTTTACTAATAAGGTGAAGCTCTGGAGTTTACAGAGCTTTTGGTGTTTGATGATGCTTGTCCTGAAGGAGAGAACAGGCAGCTCCTCCATCACTCAGTGACTCGGGGTCTCACTGCACTGGTGGGAGAGGCAAGATGTGAACCTTGAGGCAGCCCTGGCTTTGGGGGCTGGAAATGAGGAAACATCTGTGTCCCCTGAAGACTGAGACAGATTTTGTTTGTATTTTGAAGAGGTGGTAGCACAGAAACATTCCCTCAAGTCTAGAAAAGACCTGCAGAGTGTGACATCCCTTTCTTCAAAGGGTTGGCCAGAACCTCAGCTGGTGGAGCTCCTTGGTCCAGGTGTCTTTGTAGCACTTGAGAGGGGCAAATGCTACAGAAATTAAATGGCATCAGAGTCAGGCAGTGGATTATTCACCTCATGGCTCTGATGCATGACCTTTATCTGTGGGGACCCCAAGAACCAAGTCAGGTCACCAGATTGGCAGAGACAGAACTGGGATTAAGAAGCTTGAGCAGGAGGAACATGGAAAGATAACCCAGTGCACAGGTGGGGCCACTGTAAAACAGACTGTATATGTGATAAAATGATCATACTTAATATAAATAAATCCCAGAAAGGTTTCCAAAATACATTTTTACAAAAGCTACCAAGACATCTGTTACAGCCTTGGAAATTAATTACTTGCTGTGACTTGATGAGGGTAAATGGAAGATGTAATTCCATCACCTCTTACAATGAAAACTGTAGAAGTCACTTTACTGAAAGATCCCTTTAGAAGGGTGTAGGAGAAGCCAGAAGAAGACCTGCAAAACAACTTTTTTATTGATCTCAGAGTGGTATTGCTTTGAGAATAAGGCAAATGAAAATGAGAGGCATTAGAGCCTGTTGGGAACTGGATTTCCTGGTGTTGGAAACATCTCAGTGGGTTAAAAGGACTGACTGGGGGAATTGGTCAAGTACCAGGTTTGGTTGGAACAGTGATAGATGAGCACTCAGAGTTGGCATCGTAGATAAAGTTCCTCTCTCTGCCCTGTGAGAGGCAAAGAAATGAGATCATGAGTGCAGAGTGAGATGTGCTTGAAATGTTCAGATGCCTGAGCCAGGGATGAAAAATCACCTTTCCTCAAAGGAAAGAGCCATCTGTGATAAAAGGGTCATTTTGAGGCTTTGGAGACTCTGTCAGAGCCACTCCAGAGAACTGGGGCAGAGAAGGTGTTTTCTCCTGCTTGGGAACATGCAGGCACTTAGAGCTGTAATTGTGAAGAGGAGGAACAGAGAAATGCTCTGGATATTCCGCAGTATTTTGGCACACCAATTCTGCAGGGAGAATCCCTGAAAGTTCCATAGCAGACCAAACCTGAGGGACTGAAAGGGAGGCAGGTTGCCCCTCCCAGAGGATGGAGGGGGATGGCTGGATGGCAAGTGTGCCCTTGGCTGGCAGGACAGGGCAGTGCAGAAAACTCCTGTTCATCCTAAATTGAATCCAGAGAGGATTAAGTAGATCTGACTCCTGGAAACTACTGGGGGAGGAGGGAAAGAATATACCTAATTTTGTCAGCTGATTTCAGACACATTGTTCGTAAAGGGGGGAAATTACGTGACTGAAGGGGATGTGCATGGGGAAGCAAGGAAGGAAAAAAGTATGGAACCCACCAGGAAGGAGGCAACCTGTGTAGGACTCATTTAAATGTTCTGTGTCCTGGTGGGATTCAATGAGACAGGAGGAAAATGGGTTCATGTTCTAATTCTTAATCAAACAAGTGATTGATGAAGGCAAGAAAGAGACAAGGACCTGCCCTGGGAGGGCCAAGTGGGCACTGAGGAGATTTTTGTTACTTCACCTCAGGGGTTTTTTTCTGTGCAGTAAATGCATAATTATTGTAGTTTGTTGTATTAAAACTCAGCTCCAGTATTAACAAACATATTCTTGTGTCTTTTGGGTATCTCGTTACGGAAGGGTGGAGGGAAATCCACATCTTACTTGAGTTGCTGCCAGGCAGTTTGTTAATGCCACTAATCCAAATACTTCCATATGAATGAAGTCTTGAGAAATCATTGTTAATTTGGACATATTAATTATATCAGGAAAGACAGGGAGGCCTCCGGGTGTGGGAGTGACCATTTGCATGATTGTTTTTTAATGAAGATGGGTTTTCTAAGAAATATTGCTAAACTTTTTCTTGTTTAAAAAGTCAAAATGGGTAAACAAACAGAAAAGAATTCTGAAAAACTGAAATTTGTAATCTTGACCAGTGACAGAAAATGTAATGAGGTTTTGCTTTGCTTTGGTTTTGTGGTAGGTTTTTTTTTATATATTTAAGTGCAAATTATCAGCTTTTGAAATAATGAGAAAGCAAGGAAAGGAAAATTTTTTGTGCTCTCAGACCAGAGACATGAATGCAGAATTACATGCTTTGCTAGGCTTGTAATTGTGTTTTAAGCAAAGGAAATTTTCCTAGTTTTGAAAGCTAAATGAAGTTGGGAGCAATTTGCTGTATGATACGGAATACAGTGATTCAGCATTCGCAGTGGGAGCTATTTATAGGCACTCTATTTTTATTCAAATCAAAACAATAGCACTGAATTTCAGGCAGTTGGACCAGATGCTCAGGAAGGTCTCTGTTGAAGCTGAGGAAAATATCATCTTGCTGGGTCCTGAAAGCTGAACTCGTGAGCTCCTTCGGCATCACCATTCCAGTGCCGTCCTCCGGAGGTGAAATCCGGGGCTGTGCCGGGAACACACTGGCAGAGCGGCCCTAAAATGTAGTTTGTACCTGCTCTTGAGGGGTTATCAACATTTTTTGTATTTTATCCTTGAAGAATTGAGCAATATAACTAATCTTTGTTTACCTTAACCATCTCTTGCAGGTTTTCATCACCGCTCTGATTCCAGCGTGGATCCGGATGCCGTGGCTACAGAGGCTTGTTGCTTTCTCCTGCTGGATCCCTCAAATCCAAGAGCTACTTGGCAGTTTCCAAGGCAACCACCTGTGGAATAATTAAAAAGGATGAAGTGTTAGCCTGCCAGATATAAGGAATTCTCTTGCCTGGAGAGAACATTTCACTTTCATCTGCCTTGAAGAATCAAATGTGCTGCTGCCAGCAAAGTTAAGGTAGTACAGTGAAAAAGTGCTGATTTTATTTTCTGGAGGTACTGGAAGTGTGAGGTGGTGCAACAAACCTGCTATGAGCTTATACTATAAAAAAATTGCTGTGGTTCCTTCTGTGTTAAAACTTTGGGTATATTTAAACATAAAATCCAGGAGAAAGGGGGTGATGGAAAGCAATGTAGGTGAACAGTATTTGTGTGAGTAAAACCAGTTTGTGCTTTGTATCGTCTTCCCTTGGATGGTTTTGAGCTGGTGTGGACTAAAATGGAGCATAAATTAGTGGGAACATAAATATAGGAAGTGCAGCCTTCATGCCAAGCACACTGAGATTTCTTTGGCATTCAGTGGAGTGATGGATATAAAAGGAATGTAGGAGTGGGCTCACTGCAGAATGACAGTCGGAATCGGGGATCCATCTTCATCCCAGAGCATGAAGGGTGGGCAGGGACTGAAGCCATGTTTGAACTGATCATCAGGTTTAGCTGCCTGGGTGAAACAGCAGCTAAAAACCCATTTTGAAGCCCATATTCCCAGATTCAGAGCTAAAATTGCATAGTGGAAACACAAGTATTAAGCAAAAGAACCCTGTTAGAATGACAAAGAATAACAAAAAAGTGGCAAACTCAGTTCTGAAAGTTTGAAACTTTGCTGCAGAAGTTGATGGCAAAACTGTTAAGCTGTAGATAACTAGAAAAGTTCTTCTCCAAGTAAGAATATGTTACTGGATGTATCTGCTTATTATATCTCTCATCTCTGCCAGTCATTCAAATATAGTTGAATAGAAAAATATTACTCATTTCTGACAATGGAGTTAAATGGAGAAAACCACATTCTCATTCTTGCCATGGTCCAAATAACTGCTCAGTTAAGTCTGGTTACCTTGCCTGATGCTCTTGTACAGTTAATTTTAGGCGTGATGCTTTTGTGTAGTTTATTTTAAGGGAGGGGGGAAAAAGGTTCTAAATTTTGAAGTAGAAATATTTGGGATGCCATCTGGGCTTTACATAATAAATTTTCCCTGCCAAAATGTTTGTGGGATTCTGTTGGGATGTGGATGGGGTTTCACATTCCATCCCTTCCACAGCACAAGAGGATCATTGTTTTTTAGATACGGTGGGTCCAAGAAGAAATAAGAACTGTGTGGTGGCAGCTCTGTGATGTGAGGGAATACAAAGAGAATCTCTCCAGTAACCACTGACACCTTTTACAGCTGTTACCCAATTTCATGAGCAAATACTTGCAGGTACCAACCGAGTACAGCTGCAGTTTTCCACCCTAATACTTGATTTCCAGTTCATTGGTTCGTTGTCACCACATCTTAAATGCCAAATAGGTTTTATTTTTGAAGTAATTCTTCAGGCTGTTCGATTCTATCCAGTGTGGAGCTGAGGAAAGTGGGTTTTTTGAGACAAATGCTGGGAAGGGAATGTGCTGGCAAAGCATCTGCACCAAACACATGGAGGAGGATACAAAATTGAGGCACTGGGCAAGTACAGTCAAGGTAGTTGGTGTGTGTGAATCTAAATCTTTCCAAGAAACACAAATAACTCTCAAAGGTGGAATTGGATGGTTGTGAAAGAGCATGTTGGGTGTATTTGTGTAAGCCTGATGTAATAGCAATCAGGTAAAGTAATGCAGGATGCCCAGGGGTGTGCACAGAGAAATTTCATCTTGGATACTCCTGCAAAACATACTAAACTCACATGGGAACCTCCATTTTTCTGTTTTACCTTGAATATTGTGGATGAGATTTGTGTCATGCAACTTAAATATCCAGGTACTGCTTAAGCAGGTGGTGAAAAGCAGGGTAGGATGAACAGCTCCCTGAAGGTTCCTGCTTCTGACTTGCCTCTAAAAAACCTGTACCTTTAGAAAAGAACCTCTCCCTTTGCATGGGTAGTTCAGCCTGGACCTCTGATTTAGCCTATTTGTTTAACATTTCAGAAACTTCTAAGTGTGTAATTAGAGGTGTTTGTGTATGAAATTCATCTCTGCTTTTTTCCCCTCCACATTTCCTTCCCAATCCAGTGTGTCTCATGCTGAGTGGAGTTGCACTTGATTTCTCCTACAAGCCACTTACTCATCCTCCTGTTCCCAGCTTGGACATTTATTTAACCCTGGCAGTTTTTCCAGGCTTCATCTACAGCCCTGTGGTTCGATATCAAGGGTACTGGAGAGGCACCTGGAGTTTGTTAACATGGTTTGTAATAGAAATAAAAACATCCAGGCTAAATTTTGGCATCTGGGCTGTATGAAAGAAAATACAGTGACCAGGCAGAATTGTTTTCTGAGGTTCTTATATAGGTTATGTTTTAAAAATCTTTATCCCTGAGAACTTTGACAGGGACTGAAGGGGAGTAGAAGCCTTAGGAGTAATGATTTGTTCAATAATTTTAATCTCCTAAAGTGATTCAGTACATGTCAACATAAAAGTTGTTTCTGTAGCCTTGGCCATTAAGAATTAGTGCTATATGCACCCAAAAAGAGTAAAAGTTTCTTCATACTTCTCTTTCTGTAACAGAAGATTTACATTGTGCTCCATATTGGAGTAACTTGATGTCATTTTGAGTGGAAAAAGTGGGAAATAATAATATGGTAGTTCTCTCAAAGATTATTTTGATGCTGTTGTTAAAATTTGATCCTATTTTTCTGCCATCATAACAGCTGTATCAAGAGTCAGTTACAGGATGGTAGTCTGAAACTTTCATTAAAATGCCCATTAATTTTGTTAAATAAAAGGACTGTTTCCTAGAATAGGAAGGAGTAGGTTGGACTTTTATCTTGTTGCATGGAAATCCAGGTAATTTTTCAGGCTGGGATTTTTCAAAGGGAATTTTTCCTTTTAGCAAGAAGAGCCTACAGTGAAAATGTAGGGAAAGAGCAATAAAGAGCAAGTCACCTTCCAGTTAGTAGAAGAGGGAACTGAAATAATGAATGGACTCTTTTGTCTAGGCTTGATTTTCCTTTCAGGAGGAGGGAACTGTTTTGCTGCACTTTGGTGTGTGAATGTTTATGGGGATCAAAGCTGCACTGCAATGTGAATGGTTTTGCAAATAGAATTATCTATGAGATGATTGATGCACCTTCTGCTTCATCACCAGATCCCTCTATCCCCTCCAGCTGCTACTGCTGTGCAGTTTGGATTTGCTTTTCCAGGGTAGTTCAGAGGATTTTTCCTGACAGGTTATGCAAAAAGTCCAGAATAGAATAAAAAGCTCCAACAGCTTTATTGTCATTTTAGGGACCAGTTGACCCCTCTCTGAAATCAGTGAAAAAACTGATAAAATATTTGGGATTTTTTAGCAGTAGAGTTCTTGGTATTGGTGTGTTTACAGCTTCTCCTTTGTGATGTGATACTGGTGTGACCTGAGATGTTTGGGTATTTGGAACAGGCAAGGAAGAGGTGCTGACACTTGGCAGTTCTTTGGGGTGTTATACCTGTGATAGACAGAATGACTTGCAGGGGATTGTGTTAAGAGTAGGAGAGCAGCTCTTTGGACACTCATTTAGAGCAGTGATTTGTCTCCAGCAGTGGCCACAGGTGGGTTATTGAGAAGCACAGGAATAGGATCCTCCTTCTGCACACTCCTCATTCTCCAAATTTTGGAATACAGGGATTTACTGAGCTGGATGTCTTTTTTTCACAGTGCTTACTGGACTTGTCCTTTGGAATTTGTTAATGACAAGTATTACGAGGTATAAAAACCCAGTGGTTCCCCAGCTTACCTAACACAGCAGCTTGTTCAGTGAGGAACCATATTCTTTAGTTTAGAACTTGAACTCCATTTAAAATCCACTTCTTGCACTGGAAAAGACTTGAATAATTCATACACACCATCTCCATGACAATCACAATTTCCTAGAGCTCAGCCAGCTCCAAGTGTTGAGTCACTTCAAAGCCTGCTGACCTGTAGAACCACTTTCCCCACCTCCAGCCATCCAACTTCACACTTAATTTCATTGAGATTCTTCCTGAATTTCCCTCCTGAATTTCATTGATGTATTTTATTGTCCAGTCATTAATGTATATGCAGCCCTTTTTCTGTTTTTCCCACTCATTTACTGCGTTGCTGCTGTGAACAACTTCAGTATCATCAGCAGGTGTTGTCATCTCACTGTTGAGCCCTTTTCATGTCATTTATGAATTCATTGAGCAGTGCTGGGAACAGATCCCAGCTCAGATCTTCATGGAAAGCAGAGCTGAACTGGCACCAAGTCCTGCCAAAAGCAGGGTGGGTTTGCCCTCTTGCTGAATTGGTAGTGAAATCACTGTGGTGTTTTGGTACATTTACAAACTTAGAATAATTGTAACATACTTAGTGGGAATGGATAATTTCATCTACAAGCTACAGTGTCCTTCTTTATCATTGACACATTGAGGTTGGAAAAAGTCACCAGGTTCTACCAGCCAGTTCACCACTAAACCATGTCCTCAGGTGCCACATCCACATGTTTCCTGAACACTCCCAGGGATGTTGACTCCACCACTTCCCTGGGCAGCTTGTTCTAGGGCTGCATATTTGTAATATCAGATAAATAAGGTGGGGAAGGGATTCCCCATTTTGGATGACTGAGGATGATGTTTACTAGTCAAAAGGGCCAGACCTGCTTTATTCACAGCATTTTTCAACTTCTGAGTTTTTGGTCTCAAAAGCAACTGCACTGGAACTTCCTGGTTTTTCGCTTTCTATGTGACTATTACATAAAAAATAATTTTGAATAAGGGAAATTAAGCCATTGAAAAATCTCCATAATCATAATACATATTGGATTTACATGCTTTAATGTAGGGAATTGCCTTACCAGCAGACCTGTTACTTGTTCTTGTTTTTGCAAGCTCTTCCCTAAGTGTTGTCCTCACTGTTCCATACCCTGGTGTGTTACCCACGTTCTGTGATGGGGAACCAAAACTCTGCAGAATTGGACATGAATGTGCTGCATTTTCCCACTGCTGCTTGTCTTGCCTTCTCTCATCCCTTCCTATTTACTCCTGAAATTCTATTTGCTTTTTCACTGCTGCTGTTATCACCCCCTGTGAAAACTATTTTCTCAAAACTATCTGCAGGGACTCAAGGTCTCCCCTAATCAGAAAGAACTAATTTAGAACCCATCTTGCTCTGTGTGTAGTTGGCTGATTTTTTTTTCCAATGCAGGGCCTTGGAATTAATCTACTCAAATTTCATCTTCATTTTCACTCCCAGTCAAGCTGTAACTAGTAGGACAAAGAGACTGAGGATAACTGCTTTGATGCACTTAGTTGTTTATGTTGACAGACCTGTGGCCTCACACTGTGTCCTTTTCAGTGTAATTTATTGTTCTGTTAAATGACAAGACCAGTTCCAGGTCTGTACAGGACTCTGCTTTTGTTCATGTGTGTGTAAGTGGATGTGTTGTTAGCCTGTTAATGAACTGTGGATTAATAAGACCTTCCTTCTTGCTGCTCTGCAGCTGAATTTCCTTTAAGAGCTTTTGGAGAAGTTGGTAATTTTTCGAGGGCTCTCAATATTCAGTTAATTGGAGCTCTTTCAGAGCCCTCCTGTCTATGCTGTATCACAGTCCATCAGTTGGTATTTTTAGTGTTCTGGTTTCCTCAGAAGTCTGGCAGGATACAAGTGCCTCCTGGAAGGCTAAAGCAGTTCTCAACTGCCCAGAGAGGATCCTCCAGGTTTTGGAGGAACCTGGTCTAGTGGAAAGTGTCCCTGCCCATAGCAGGGAGGTTGGAAAAAGATGAACTTTAAGGTCCTTTCCAACCCAAACCATTTTGTGATTCTCTGAAATGAGGAAAAACCCCAACACACTCAACAGAAGAATTTGGGTGAGATGAATCTGCCTTTAAAGGTCAGATTTAATTTGTGTGTTACCACTTTCTGATCGTTCTGTATGGTCAGTGGCAACATCAGTTGAGCTGGTTTTGAGTTTCTAAGATGAGTTTGTGTCTGGACTTACTCATACACTACCAAAAAGAGGAAAGCCCAAACCCAACCCTAAAGTGGATCTTCTAACATACTACTTGTTAGTGGTGGTTCATCCAAATGACTGATCTGACTGGCTGGAAATTCTGTGGTGCTTTACCCTGGATGTTCTGAGATTGCCATTCTCAGGTTTGTGTGGGTGAGTGGACAGTCCTGCCTAACACAAGACTCGTTAAGCAGCCCCTGGGCTGAGGTTAATGAACTTTCTCTGTTCCCTTTTGTTCTGCCTGTAGCTTCCTCAGTTTTTGGCTCTGCAGGAATGCAGACTGGTCTAAAAACTATGTAGATTGAATAATGCAGGGCCAGGGTTTGTTTCAGCTGAGTGGTAGCTGATCTTGGTTTGGTTTTAGCAGGTTTGAAATGCTCTCCTGCCACCAAACCTTAGAGTAGGTGTTTGCTTCAGCAATGGCATTCACTGGTCTCTTGTTCTTCTGTTAATTTGGGGAAAGACAGTATTTTCTGAAGGACTAAAGGATGCTGAGAGCTCAGTGTTGGTTCCCATCAAGTAAGTGTGGATTGAATACAAATGTTCATGGATGGTGTCAGGATGGAGAGGATGAGGGGTGTTTTCACTTAATGCCTGCCAAGAATTAAGGAGAATTAACCCAAAATTCTTGTGGTTTGGGAGAACTCACTGGAGGAGTTGTCTGCTCCACAGATGAGGGCCGTACTTGGGATAACTGGTTTGAAATGAGGGTTCACACACAATTTGCAGGCAGATATTTCAATTTCTTTGGGATATAGTAACTTGTATTTCAGTTGCTGAGCATTTCTCAAGGGAATCACAGAATGGATTGGGTTGGAAAAGACCTCCAAGATCATCAAGTCCAACCCTTGGTCCAACTCCAGTCCCTTTACCAGATCATGGCACTCAGTGCCACGGCCAAGCACACCTTAAAAACCTCCAGGGATGGGGAATCCACCCCCTCTCTGGGCAGCCCATTCCAATGCCTGAGCACTCTCTCTGCAAAGAATTTCTTTCTGCTCTCCAACTTCAATTTCCCCTGGCAGAGCTTGAGCCCATCGTGCCCCCTTGTCCTGTTGCTGAGTGCCTGGGAGAAGGACCCCCCAGTCTTTGCTCAGGCAGAAATCTCAGTGAAGTCAGTGGTAGCAATAAGGATTTGTTGATACTGAGACCTGAAAAAACCCTCTGCACTGTCTTAAGTGTGAGGCAGGAGTGCTCAGCAATCAGTGAATAATCAGGTTGCTGTTTATGCAGAGACTTTGTTTCCTCCAGGTTGTCTGTTTTCACCTTCTGTAAGATCCTTGGGTTATTTTTGGAATGATGTTTCTGGTGTTCTCTATTTTAGACACTTGATGCAGAACTTCAGGTTCTGCTGAGGTGTTGGCAGTGGCACAACATCAGTCTGGTTTATGGTACCTCCCTTTCATGTTTCTGATGCAAATACCATCTCTGCAGATCTTCAGAGCTCTGGCTCTCCTGGAATTCAGGGTTTCACCCAGTTTGCCTTGTCTTGAAGGATGGTATCCCATCTAATCCCACTGGATTAAGATTAATCTCACCTGGATATCTGATTTTTAAAGGTAGATGAAATCCATCCAGAATCTCTTAGCTACTGGCATAACTCCAAACAGCAAGTAGTAAGATCTTATCTTCTTTTTATCATCACTGTAAACAGATTTTAGGCATCCTTCATAGTTGGTGTTTCTTGGTGTTCTGCCATAAAAAGCAGAACGCTCTAAAGATAATTGTGCAAAGGAAACTTGGTGCTTGATGTGGAGGGGTTTTTGTGTTGGTAGAAGAGGATGAGCATCCTAAAGACTTCAGTGTAACTCACTTGAGAAAAAGCTTGATTTGATATCTGAGCAGTTTTTTAGAATGATGCTGCTTCTCTTCCTTGAAGTTCTTCCAACTGAAGCACACACTGCCATATCCATATGCTGCTGGAATACCAGCACTCCAACTGGATTAAAATACAAATGAACAGAACTGCAGTTTGGGGCTTTAATTCTGCAGAGGAATCCATTTTGGATCCCCTTTTCAATCCACAAAAGGCACAAAATTAATTGTACCACATGCAGGTGCAAAACAGTTTGGAGGCTCTGGGTCTGAAAGGAGGATGAAAATGATGAGAGCAGAGAAAAGAAACTTTTCCAGTTTTTTTCCTAATACAGGGACAGGCACAGGTAACTTTCACCCATAGCAAATAGAATCATAAATCAAGTTATTTAAGCAGCTCAAGATTCTTTGATAGAGCATTGGACATCCAGCCCTCTGGTGACTTCCAGAACTACAGCCATAGTTTCATAGTTGTCTTTGTTTCTGCCCCTTACTTAAAATGACTTTTAATGTATAAATATTCACGTGTTCCATAGAATTTGGGCTTCTTAATGTGTGTGTTAATCTTTTTAAATCTGTTGGTGTATTAATCTTTTGAAATCTGCTTGTGTATTTGAAGAGAATTTGTGAACTGTATAAACATGTTCTTTAATTGAGAACAGATAATTCAGATGCCTCATTTTTATATTTTATGTAGATACTTGCTAAGGAAAAATGCAAAGTCTCCCAGCTACTCTTCTGAAAGTTGTTTTGGGCTGGAGTTATAATGAATAATAATGAGCAATAAATTAACAGAGCTGTATGTGGCTGTCAGTGATGGGGAAGTGCTCCTGCTGACTTTATTCCATGTACTGATTCCATAGTGGTTGGTGCCACTCAGGAGCAAACTCATGTGTTTCATTAAAGCCATACATATTTATTTTAATAACAACATCAGGTACTTGTAATCTTGAAAAGGCTGGAAAATGGTCATGGAAACCAGTACTTTCTCTTTTTTTTCCTTTTCTTTTCTTTTTTTCTTTCTCTGGATAAAGAAGGACCTGACAGGAATTCATGGAAACTATTAACAACATTCCTGACCAAGTATTCAGGCACAAATAGACCCACTAGTATTTCAATAATTGATAACTAATGAGACTTTTATTTATAACACTTTGAGCTCTTTTTACGTGCCTTCTGCGTTTTTTTTGGAAGGAGGAGGAATGTCAGACAAATTTCTGGCATTTCTGTGCTACCTTGGAGACTAGAAAATGTTTCATTATTGGCATCTGAGGTTCTTATGTAACTTGGTAATTCTGGGAACCAGAATTTTAAGAAAAATGCTGAGCAGTTCAAATCTTCTCATAAAATTAATAGATTCGGAACCAGTGTGCTAAAGACTTCTGTGATAATTTCCCCAGAAATATGAGTATTCCAAGCTGCTGGAATGCATTTGTTTTGCTAGGATTGCATCCTTAAGGAGTTAAAACTCCAATGCCTTGCAGTGAATGATGCACTGGCAGTTGTTACATAAACCAATATCTTTGATTCTGCAGAATATTAAAAATGGAATAAAATGGGAGTGTGAGCAGAAGGTGAGGAGTTGTTACCTTGTGGCATCAGGAGCAGAGCTGGGACTATTTAGGATGTGGATTTTATGCTGTTTTACAGAGGCCCCAGCACAGCCCTGTGTGAAGGAGTTTGCCCTGATCTCTTACTGCCGTCAAGAGGTTTTTTATTTATTTTCTCCAAGTTCAGGGCCTGTATTTCTAACAGGACAAGCCAGGGAAGGACTTTGCCTGCTTTTCTCCTGTGAAGCAGCGTGACTTATTTTACCCACTCTATTCAAATCTCTTGTTATATTCAATAGAGAGGACCTGATTATTTTTTTTTTCAGTATAAAATGAAAATGGTGGCTTGCTGCCGTTGCCTGCTGTGAGAATTTCCTGATTCTTAAGTTGATTAGAAATTGCCATATTTTGTTACCTTTTTCAGGGCACAGAGAGTCTGACACAGGAATCCACAGATTTGGGATGACTCAGAATTAAAAGTGAGTCAGTTATTCCTTATTCAGTTTAGTTTTATTGTTTTTAAAATAACACTATTAGAAGTAAGAAAGAGTTCAGAGCCTTTTTATGTCTTCCTTGGACTATTTCTTGTGATGCCCTTCATTTCTCAGGGCACTTTGGTGATGTTGTCAGTTCATTCCCTTTTTTCCCCTCTCCTCTCGGAATGCTCCAAGCAAAGTGTCAGTGATGGGCTCTGTGCAGGCTGACACAGCCACCCGTGGAGCTAAAATAATGTTTTTCTAAAAGCCTTATCTTTCCCTGGATTGCTGAACTGGCTGTGCCATCCACTTTGGTTCCTCCAAGTGCTGTCTAAACTTCACTCACAAATCCAGGTTCAGGAGTTGCAGAAGGGACAGCAATAAAAAGTGTTTGGATGGTAGAAGGGCTGGAAAGAGGGAACTGTGTCATGAAAGCAGCAAGCTTGTCTTTAGTCACCTCTCTTAATTGCTTTTTTGGCTAAACCAGTGTCCTCTTGCTTAAATTCTCATCATATTCTAATAATACACAATCTAAATAAACATTTTTGTCTCCCCTAAATTAAGGTCTTCCACTGTCTTTCATTTTACTTCTTGAAGTACTGAGGTGCAAGAAAAATAGTGTTCTCCATGCTTGTATTTTTTTGCAGATATGTTTCCTAAGGGTAAAACTACCTTTAAAATGCCTCTTTCAAGGCAAAATAACAGAGTTGATCTTGAGGGAGCACAGAGCAGGAAGCATTACCTAGAACTAACAATAAAATGAAACATTAAAATTAACTTCAGTACAGTTTTAGGATTTCATAGCTAACTTTTAATAAAAGGCAAACAGTGTTAGGACAAGGGGGAATGGCTTTAAGATGAAAGATTAGACTTAAATTGGATATTAGAAAGAAATTCTTCCCTGTGAAGGTGGTGAGGCCCTGGCACAGTTTGTCCCAGGGAACCTGTGGCTGCCACATCCCTGGAAGTGTCCAAGGCCAGGTTGGACAGGGCTTGGAGCAGACTGGGATAGTGGAAAGTGTCCCTGCCCATGGCAGGGATTGGAAAAGATGATCTTTAAGGTCTTTTCCATCCCAAACCCTTCTCTGATTCTATGGAATTTTTAGATTCATGTGTATACCAAGCCTGTAACCTTGTCTGGCTTTCTGTAGAAGATCAGGATTTTTCCACAGAAGTGCATCTTGGAGTGCTGTTGGAAGCTCTTAGTCCTAAAACACCAACTAATGGTAAATATTTAGCAGTTTTGTTGCTGAAAAGTGACAAGTTATTTCAAATTGGAGCTTGTTTGGCTTCCAGCTGTAATATCTTGCTGTGCCTTTCTCTCCAAGGATTGCAGCATTGTTTGTTATTTGTCATGTTCACGAAGTACCTACGAAAACAAGGTCATGGGCTCATCTCCTTAATAGAGGGCCTGTTTGGCCTGGCGTCAGGGAGTCTGTGTCCCAGCCAGACCTCCTCTTCCTGAGCTCTCCTCTGAACCCCTGCCAGTGCTTTGGCGTCTCTGCGCTCTGGGTATCAGAACTGGATGTGAAGTTCCAGCCTAGAACTGAGCTTGATTTGTTGCACGAGCACCGAAGGGTGATGTCACCCAGCCCAGCCCTCAGCGTGGGTCTGCCCTGCACTGGCCCAGGATGATTCAGTGCAGTTCCTTCTGAGCCCTGCTGTGGGTACAAAGTGTCCAAGTCACAGAGGAGTAGCCTGAATTCCTTCACATATGGGTGGCTTTGATTTGTTTAGGATTAAAATCAATTGTTGTCTCCAACCAGCAGCTCACTATGGAGTGTTACCATTTTCTCTGCCAATACTTTGCTTATCTGCAAGTGGTCACTAGTGGTGTTCCCCAGGGGTCAGTGTTGGGGCCCAGTCCTGTTTAATACCTTTACGGATAATTTAGATGAGAGGATTGAGGCCATCATCAGCAAATTTGCTGATGACACCAAGTTGGGAGGGAATGTCGACCTGCTGGAAGGCAGGAGGGCTCTGCAGAGGGATCTGGATGGACTTGAGAGATGGGTTGATTCCAGTGGGATGAAGTTCAACAAGGCCAAGTGCAGGTCCTGCACTTTGGCCACCCCAACAACCCCCTGCAGCGCTCCAGGCTGGGCACAGAGTGGCTGGAGAGCAGCCAGGCAGAGGGACCTGGGGGGACTGAGGGACAGGAAGCTCAACAGGAGCCACCAGTGTGCCCAGGTGGCCAAGAAGGCCAATGGGATCCTGGCCTGGATCCAAAGTAGCGTGGCCAGCAGGCCCAGGGCAGTGACCCTTCCCCTGGACTCTACCTTGGGGAGGCCACACCTTGAGTGTTGTGTTCAGTTCTGGGCCCCTCAGTTGAGGAAAGAGCTTGAGGGGCTGGAGCGGGGCCAGAGAAGAGCAACAAGGCTGGAGAAGGGACTGGAGCACAAGTGCTGTGGGAAGAGGCTGAGGGAGCTGGGGGTGTTCAGCCTGGAGAAGAGGAGGCTCAGAGGTGACCTCAGCACTGTCTGGAACTGCCTGAAGGGAAGTTCTGGCCAGGTGGGGGTTGGTCTCTTCTCCCAGGCACTCAGCAATAGGACAAGGGGGCACGATGGGCTCAAGCTCTGCCAGGGGAAATTGAAGTTGGAGAGCAGAAAAAAATTCTTTGCAGAGAGAGTGCTCAGGCATTGGAATGGGCTGCCCAGAGAGGGGGTGGATTCCCCATCCCTGGAGGTTTTTAAGGTGAGATTGGCCGTGGCACTGAGTGCCGTGATCTGGTAAAGGGACTAAAGCTGGACCAAAGGTTGGACTTGATGATCTCGGAGGTCTTTTCCAGCCCAATCCATTCTATGATTCTATTTTTATAATTACTATGTAGATTGTTTATAGAATTACCCGGGCCCAATCCCATGTCTGTTCCTCCTCCATGTGTCCCATGCTTCAATAGGAAAGTCCATCATCCACTTACTTTGCATAAGAAAACTGTTACCAGCTCTGGAAAAGATGAGGGGACTTGTGCATCCCGGGTGAATGTTCTTACGGACAGAGTGAGTCATTTTTGTGTGGACTTTTAACATGTGGGTGAGTGAATCACCAGGTGTTGAACAGATTAATCTTTTTTAATAGGACACTCACAAGGTAATGTTTTCTCACTGAGACAACTTGTACCTGCCTAGAGACAATATTATGGAGGCGGAAAGACAGTGACGTTGTGTGCCTTGGAGCACATTACCTTGGAAGATGATCCATAAAACCATCCCAGTGTTGCTTTTCCTAGTCCTTGGAATGCATGGGGAGTAGTGGCCTCTAAAGTATTGTTAAGAGTAGAAGGTTTTGGGTGGAAATAAAACAAAAAGTTGACTGATAGTTGCTAAGAAATTGAGTGAGAATTTGACTTCCTGATGTGCTCGTGTTATAAAGCAATTGTAGGTATGTTGTATTGGTCTTTTTTCCCCAGTAAGTGATGGGACAGGAGGAAATAGCCCCAGGTTGCACCAAGGGAGGTTTAGTTTGAATATTAGGAAAAATTTCTTCACCAGAGGATTGTCAAGCACTGGCACAGGCAGCCCAGGGCAGTGGTGGAGTCACCATCCTCAAAGGGATTTAAAAGATTTCTTGGTGTGGCTTTTGGGGACATGGATTAGTGATGGCCTTGGCAGTGCTGGACTTGATGATGATCTTGATGGTCTTTTCCAATCTAAATAATTGAGTATGAATTTGCACACCTCATGATGATGATCCCACATGTATCAAGGGCATGGGAATCAATAAAACTGTGACTGCATGTGTTTGTCTTTTCTGAAGTGCTGAGCTCAATACCCATTTAGGTAGTAAAACCAGACTAAATTTCATAGATTGTCTCAATGTTGGTTGTTGTGTTTTTTTTTAATCCATACCCAGGTTTCCACCATCCAGAACTGTGCTTAATGTTGGGTTTGACTGAGATCTGAAAATGACAAAGCAAACCCATCTTGCTGTTAAGACTGATTTAGGATAGGAAATGAAGCCCAAAATTTGGGCCTGGGTAGGTTGGGTTTGAGGACTTCAGTGAAAACTCACCACAAGTTTACGTGAAAAATGGGTGATTCTTTCCTAGAACTTGAGTTAAGGTTTAATTTTGTACCAGTACTGTAAGCTGAGGCAATTTTCTTTATAGGTTTCATTATAAAGCACTTCTCAGTAGGTGTCTTTTAAAGAGGGTTTTGGAGGGATAAAAATAAGCACAGAGAGTGTTGTCTGGCCAAAAAAAACCCCAATTTTCTGAGCAGCACAACTTTTGTCTAAGTCAGGGCTACAGGCTGGAAATACCTATTTTGGTCACCCAAGTAAATTTGGAGCAAGATGATAAATTCATTCATTGCAAATGAAGGTGCAGATGCTTTCAGAATCTGACCAAATATCTGTAAGTAAATGCATCTCCTTCATCCTTACAGACTTCTGAATATGGATTTCATATAGAGTGGAAGGGTTGAACACCAGAAGTGCAATAATAATAAAATAAAAAACCCAACACCACCCCCAGTGTTCACACCCCCCCCGTTCCCAGCTGTCGAGCTCAGTGAATTTCACACCACGGTTGCAAGGCCAGAATGATTATGAATTAGGGTTAGCACAAAATCGAGCTATTTGAACATTTTTACAGCATTTTACTGTAATGGAGAGGCTGGAATTTCTCTGAAAAACAAATCTGAAAAATGCACAAGGGCAGGGAGGTCACACTTTGAAAACCCAATTCATTGTGAGAGAAAATGGGATTTTTAAAGCTTGTCTTTCAAACAGACCAAATTGTGCCTTGTCCCCTTGCACTTTGCCATTTGAGTTCTCATCCTCTCTGCTCTCCTTCATGCTAAGTCTGCGTTCCTGGTTGCAGTACATGAAAAATCTTCCATGGAATCAACGTTTTTTGACCACTGGGTAATTTTTGACCTTCATTCTGAATGTCCCTGGGCAAGGCCCTGGGCTGTCATGACCAAATTCACAGGAGCTGCAGGATATGATGAGCTTTTTTAAAATACTGTGCTGTGAAGAGGCTCTCTGAGGGAGTATCTTTATTGTGGTGAATATAATAGAGCCAGTTTTCACTCTGATTGCAGCTTCAGCACAGCTCTCTCTAGTTAGCCCAAGGCTATAACATGCTGCTTTTTGGGTTTGTAGCACAGCCATTAATGGGAATTTGTTTAGAGTAGGTGTGCATGCCTGAAGGAAAAAGTCCCTACAAAATTAAAGCCTCCTGCTTATGATGTGCTTGGTGTGTGCTGCTGTCCTTGAACTGACCAAACTGGGTGCTGCAGGTGAGAGCAGCACAGCAGTTCTCTAAGTAAGTCACTTTAGCCTTGAAAGCTACACTTGATAGGGATTTTTTGGCCCCAGTAGTGTGCAGCTGGTTCTTACAAGTGAGTTTTCAGCTGTGTGCTCAGTGATTTGCAGCTCTGAGTACAGAGCAGTGTCTCTGCTTTAAGGATGGAAGACGATAGTAGGTGGCTTTCTAATATCCTTAAAGAATGTAGGATTTAATGAAAAGGTTTACAGTAATTGGTGATGAAGATAATGGTCCAATTCCATGTGCTCAGTGTATGACCCCCTTGCTCTGGTCAGTGTCACCTTTCCTTATAGAGTCATAGAATCAGTTGGGTTGGAAGAGACCTCCGAGATCATCAAGTCCAACCCTTAATCCAACCCCACTTTGATTACCAGATCATGGCACTCAGTGCCACGTCCAATCTCACCTTAAAAATCTCCAGTGTCAGAGAATCCACCCCCTCTCTGGGCAGCCCATTCCAATGCCTGAGCACTCTCTCTGCAAAGAACTTCTTTCTGATATCCAACCTAAACCTCTCCTGGCAGAGCTTAAGCCCGTGCCCTCTTGTCCTACTGTTGGTTGCCTGAGAGAATGTTGGTAGCTTTCTTTTCATATGAAAAGAGGACAGGTTTCGATTGGATATCAGGAGGGAATTCCTCCCTGTGAGGGTGGGCAGGCCCTGGCACAGGGTGCCCAGAGAAGCTGTGGCTGCCCCATCCCTGGAAGTGTCCAAGGCCAGGCTGGAGCAGCCTGGGGTATGGAAGGTGTCCCTGCCCATGGCAGGGGGTTGGAACGAGGTGTTCTTTAATTTCCCTTCCAACCCAACCCAGCCTGTGACTCTATGATTCTATAATATTTAATAATACATTTTTTAAAGGCTGTTTCTATTCATGGCAATATGAAGAGGTATTGTGTCAAAGAACAAAATCTCTTACTGCTGTGAAGGACAATTTATAGAAATGAGCTCCGTGCCAGTCACAGCTCCTGCTCACTGCCCTGTTTTAAAGGAGGTGTGAGAGCTGTGAATGCATCCTCAGGGTTTCAGGAAGGCATTGATACTTCAGTTGACTGTGCCAGAACACCTCAGTGTATGTGAAGCTTTAGTAACATCCCCTACAGACAAGTCAGAGTTCCCTAAGGAATGCCAAATGGAAACCAAAACCAATGTATAGGCAGAAAAAAACCATGATTACCATCATAGATCTACCAACCTGCCTTAATTTTCCCAAGTGTGGTGACGTGGCTTGGTGGTCTTTCTTCTTTCCACTCCTTTTGGCACAGCATGTCCCCCTGGGATCATGAGCAGGAAACCTGTTGTGTTCCTCACAGCACTTCCACACAGGACTCTCTTACCCCACTCTAATTATGCTCAGTGTGGCAGCTACTGCTGTTAAGAACATGCTGCACTCATGGTATAAAAAATTACCAGAGTTTAGCTTTTAATTTATTTGCCCTCCCATTTGGAGAGAACACTTAATGTGATTTCATACAATAAAACCAACTATGTGAGCATCCACAGAGAGGTGATTTTCTAAGTTTAAGTTTTCCTTTGAATTTGTTCCTATCACAGATAGATTGGATTACTTTGGGCTGTGTCAGCGTGAGTCACTTGTAAGTGCCTGTTAATCCAATAAACCTGAGCAGTTTCTTATGGAAATACTGTTTTCTGATTTTATTTATATGATTGTCCTGGCCTTGTTGAATCTGCACTGACTTCACTGGAAATATCTCTTTGGAAAAAAATTGGTATAATTTCATATGTTAATGGAAATTGCAGTGAAGCAGTAAAATGAAAAATACCCTGAAGTAATTAGTAAATGATTTGGAAGTTCTTTGTGTCAACTTTATTATGTATTTTTTAGCGGTACTGCCTGAAACTAAAAATAATCATCATCAGAGGGGATTGTTTTGTTGTGGTGGGTTTTTTTCCAGTTATTAATGCTGTCTTGTTCTCCATATTGTGTTTTCACACTACCCTGCAAATGTTTCCCCCCCTGTTGTTGCCACTGCCCTACTCAGTGGTGGCAGTTGCATCACTCTGGGCTTTAATTTCCCACCCATAACATACTTAACTAATGAAAACTAAACAGTTAAATAAAGTAGCTGGTTCAAAATCTCAACTTAAGCCTTTTTCTGTTTTACTTGTGCAGCAACTGGTATTCAGTGGCAGCAGAAGGCAAAAGCTTTGCTATGGTTTGGAATATTTGCCTAAAATAAGAAGAAATCAGGATAAGAAATGTGTTTTCCAGCTTGAGATCCAGTGTGCTCCTGTACCCAAAGAAGGTCTGAACACTCCTAAAAACTGGCTGGTAAACCTGGTCCTCTTTTGAGCTAGAAAGTGGAGAATATAAAGATTTATATTATACATTGGGAATTTCTGTTGCTGAAGTGGGGAAAAAAAATGCATTTACTGGAAATAGTTTGACAAAATTCAGTGTTTGTAACACGTGTAACAGCACTGCTACTGTAAGGCACCACAATTTTCATAATCTGAAATTTCCATGCGTGTACCAAGTTTCCAAATATCTTCCTCCTCTCTGTCTCCGCCGTTGAGTTTTCTCGTGCGTGGTGTGAGGGATGGGATGCTGAAAATCCCGGGATCTGTGATGTGTTAAGACAGACTTCTGTGGATGTTGCTGCCTACTGGGTGACACATGGAATGTTTATTGAGCCTGTGCAGTAAATGCTGCCCAGGGAGCTGCATCTGTAGGAGATGGGAAATTATCACAGAATCACAGAATGGATTGGGTTGGAAAAGACCTCTGAGATCATCAAGTCCAACCCTTGGTCCAACTCCAGTCCCTTTACCAGATCATGGCACTCAGTGCCACGGCCAAGCTCAGGTTAAAAACCTCCAGGGATGGAGAATCCACCCCCTCTCTGGGCAGCCCATTCCAATGCCTGAGCACTCTCTGCAAAGAATTTTTTTCTGCTCTCCAACTTCAATTTCCCCTGGCAGAGCTTGAGCCCATCGTGCCCCCTTGTCCTATTGCTGAGTGCCTTGTCCTTGTCCTTCATGTTGTGTAGAGGCAGCTCAAGACTGAGAGATTTCAGATCTGTTAGTGACAGTAGTTTATTGGTAGCTACTCCAGATCCTAATTAATTGAGATTTCAGCTAATTTACCACATAAGCAGGTGACCTGGTCTAGCAGAAGGTCCTGGTCAAGTGCAAGGTGTCCCTGCCCATGGCAGGGGTTTGGAACTGAGTGATCTTTTAGGTCCCATCCAACCCAAACCACTTTCTGAATCTGTGGTCTGTCAAGAAGATCCTCAAAGGAGTAGAGATCCTCAGGGAGACCTGAAGGTTAACAGTGTCCAGAATAAAAGCACAAGAGAAAAGGGAAGACAAAGCTGTGCATCGTGTTGATGTATTAATTTTATGTAATTTGAGAAGTAGAAAAAAGGACACAAAATTAATGTAAAAGCATATTAGAATCATAAAATGGTTTGGGGTTGGAAGGGACCTTAAAAGTCATCTCATTCCAACCATCTGCCATGGGCAGGTGCACCTTCCACTATCCCAGGTTGCTCCAAGTCCTGTCCATCCTGTCCTTGGACACTTCCAGGGATGGGGCAGCCACAGCTTCTCCTGGCAACAGTTAGACAGGAATTATATAAAATCTAAGGTAAAAAGATATGGATAACCAGCATTAATAAGGAACATGAAAATACCTTGTAAATACATTGGAAGTTGGGGAAGTCAGAGGGAAATTCATGTCTCCTTAGCAGAGTAATGATAATAAATAAGAGATCCCACACTGAATAAAACCTCTGGGTGTAATTGTGTTCAGTCATGGGTCTTCTGGAGGAACCAAAATGCCTTTGGACTCTCTGTGGCAACAGTTTTGGTAATTAACAGGTCTCATTGGAAAGCAGTGTATTGTGATTTTTCCCATCTGAGACCAGGACAGATTCTGGCATTTTACTGGAAAGCTTTATGGATTGGGCAGGCTGACCAAGAGGGACAGAGGCAAAGTTTCTTCAAAGATTGATACTTTCAAAAACAAACATTTGGAAGTGTTTGTATAAGTATTGCACTGGATTGGGCCAGTTTAGGTAAGGCCAAATTGCTCTTTCTGCCCCAAATGGGCTGTGTAGCAAAAGGAGCAGTGTAGGGATAGATGTGAAGGGTAAAGTTGTGGTCTGAAACAAACCTGCTTGGAGCTCTTGCTCTGAAGTCAGGAGTTGGTAAGATCTCTGATCCCAGGTGGGTTACTCCAGGGCTTTTTTAGGGGGGAATGTGAGACAATAAAAGTGCTGCTTTTAAGAGCAGGGTTTTTTTCCATTTGTTTGTGGCCAGCAATGTGGTGCACAATGCCAAGAACTGGGTTTGAAGGTTCTTTTCCCTCCCAAACACAGACAGTAACCATAAAACCAGAAATAGGCATTTTTTTGTGGTTTATGACCTTGTTGCACTCCCACAGAGGTATTCAGTGGCAGGAGAGAACTCACCCTAGGTGCATGGGCACATGAATAAGGCTGAGTTTGCTCTGTAGGTTTGCTGGTTTGTGTGGAATCATAGAATGGTTTGAGTTGGAAAACTCAAAAATCATCTGGTTCAACCATCAGCTTGGCAGCACCACCTTGTTCACTTACAGGCCATGTCCTCAGGTGCCATATCCATGTGTTTCTTGAACACTTCTAGGGCTGGTGACTCCACCACCACAGTCTGTTCCACTGCCAACTCCTGACCACTCTTTCTGTGAAGGAATTTTTCGTGATATTCAGTCTAAACCCTCCTTGGCCACTATTTGAGGCCATTTCCTTTAGTCCTGTTGTCTCTTGCCTTGTTAATTATTTAGCAGAAGTATCTGTCCCATTTGTTATCCTAGGAATTGATATGTATGGAGTCCTTCCTGGAGCTGAAGAAGGAATTCAGTCCTACCATGTGTGTTGGTTTTCATGGCTGTCAGTCACACTCAGTGTCTGTGTCCTGCACATGTGGATAAACTTCCCTGCAGGCAGGGATGGCTTTAACCTGTTCATAGCTCAGTTGGTTAAAACTTGGTTGTAATAATGCCAAGGTTGTGGGTTCAATCCCCTGTGTGGGCCATTGACTGAAGAGTTGGACTCAGTGATCCTTGTGGGTCCCTTCCAGCTCAGAATAGTCTGTGACTCTGAGATTCATATTATATCTCCAAGTAAAATCAGGTGAGCAGAACACTCAGGCTGAACTGACAGTGTTTGGGGTAGCAGCAAACATTTCACTGATGGAGTATTTGGGAATATTAATTATCCTGAGGGTAGAGCTTGGTCCTGAATTTGAGTTGTCTGTGCAAAGTGCAGCAGAAGGAAGAAGCTCATGGTAGGTCAGCTCAGTAGAGGAAGCCTTGCAGCAAATATTTTTGTGTACAGAGCTGCAGTCTGTGTCTGCTGGGGCTGTTTAGCACCTGAGAGTGAGGGCTGAGCCTGCTCTGCAGGCAGAGACGTCTCACTCTGCTCTCAGGAGGAATGTGCTGCTCGTCCCTGTTACCAGCACTGCGTATTCTGAAATTAAAGGTTCGGTTAATGGGTCATTTTGGCAGCAACAGCAATAACAGAATTACAGTCTGGTCCACGGACTTGGTGCAAACCTCACGTTCCCCAAGTTCTGCTTGCTCAAGTGGAATTGCATATTTTCTTGTGGGAGCAAGAGATCCAATTTCTGTGCCATTTCACGAGATAGGTTTGATACCTGCTGTTTATCAAACACTGAGAGCACTGCAGAGAGGGAAGGGGGTGGAAGAAGAAAACCAAAAAGTAGTAGCAGAAGATGCTTTAGCAAAGTACTTCTCCTGTAGAAGAATTTGTTTCCAGGACAACAAGGTTGATGGAGTTACAAAGTGTGTGTTTCCCTTCCTCTTCGACTTGTTACTAATCAGTGAGGTAGGAAAACCTCTCTTGGTACTTGAGTTGTTACATCAGTTATTTTTAGTCTGCACAAGGTTTTCTGTGTAGCTCGTCATAGCTATTTAGGAGGTTACTGATATACAAGAAATCATATTCTCTTTGTTGTTTTCAAGATCACGTGGTACTTAAAAAATTAAAATCTGGACTGTGAATGGCTCTGTTTGGGTTTTTTTTTTTTGGTGTGTTTGTTGCTTTGTGCTTTAGGTCTCAAGCTCATCTTGCTGGTGGGATGTGAGTTTCTTTCACTGTTTGTACAGAATTTTTCCTCTGTTGGTATAATACATTTTTTTTTCTGTATATACTAATGATATACTGTCATGCAAATGAATTTGGACTAAATTAGAGTATTAATTTTCTCCTGGAGTATATTCAGCTGTAGGAGTCCATTGTGAGATCTATTTTCAACTGGAGTTTGGAATTTGGAATAAGAAGGCACCGAATTAAATGTAGTTGCCAGTTTTAAAGGAGCACAGCTCACATAAAATCACACCCATCTCCAAAATATGTTGATCTATTTAAAATCTGGAGGAGTATGATGAAATCTGTACTTGTGTGGTTTTCCTTTGTATATTTGATTGTACTCTGAGTTTAATTTTTTTCTGGATTGTTTTTTTCCTGCACAACAACATTTTGAGAAAGAAGTGTCAATTTTTTTTTTTTAAAACCACAAATACTGGCTGTGCATTTTAGAGGCAAAAAATAACAAATATAGTGGCCAGGTCATTAGTGAAAAACACACTTCCTAAAGTTCTATTGTTTTACTAAATTAAACAGCTTGAAGTTTAACGGTGCCCCTTATAAAGCAGTTTGATGATTTCATACCCCCTAATGATACATATATTTATTTCATATTGAGATTTTAGGACTCAGGATTAAGAAAACAGTTCTTGTGCATAGTTGTCTGATGAATTAATGAGATAATTGGCTTCCTTCTGAAGGCATTGGGGTTCTGCTGATGCCGAAGGTTGGATGCCACTTGCCACGATCTGTGTGATGACTGTTGTGAACAACTTAAGTTTTATTCTTTGATTTGTTTTTCCATCCAATTCTGTGATCTTTTATTGATGTGGCAGAAAGCAGTGTGATGTGGCATGAAATGTGCCACACTCAGGTGACTGATTAGTGCTCCATCTCCACATCCTGGGGCTTTCTAACTTCTTGGACAGGGAAGTGAAGCAGTTTGACAAACCCCTGTTGGCATTTACTTGTTGCTTTGTTATTCCTTCCTGGCTGCAAACCAGACCCAGAATTCTTTCTGACTGGTGTCCTCTCTTTCCATTTCTCTCTCTCTTTTTTTTTTTTTAAATATTCTTTTTTTTTCTTTTTCTCGAAAATTACCATTTTCAGCAGAACCAGAACAGCACTAACCCTGAGTGATGAGATGTCTCTGGGCTTCATTTTCCAGAACTTCCTCAGTTACTTAGTTTTTCCATTAGTTGGAGCATACCAGTTCTTCATGGAGCTTTGAGTTCTTCTTCCAGGTTGCAACTTGTCCTAGTAAGGGAATGAGGAATTTTTTAGCTGCTTCTGCTGGAAGTTTACTAATTATGTGGTTAAGTAGAGAATGTAGCATCAGAGCATTCTTTCTTGGGACAATACCCTCATAACTCTACTTAGGAGATTTTTGTGTGTGTGTTTTTTTGGTTCCTTCCTTTTTATTTTGTTTCCATTCTCAGTAAGGTGTGGATGTACCTTCTCTGTTTGTATAGACTATCCAAAGCACAGAGCAGGACATAACCCTTTCCATATCCAGCTCCCACTGAAGTGTTTTAGGATCCCTAAAACTTGGGGCAATCAAATCAGATACAACCCCAAACCTTGGGCAAATCATCACATTTCTGAATTAGATGCTGGAGCCCAACAAGGAACAGTCATAGATGTAACAAGGCCCTACAAAGATACCTTTGAAAAATTAGGTATTTTCTTTTTTTATGTTTATTCACTTTGGCTACAAAGAGTTTCTTTGGTCAACTCTGCAGTAGGTTTTGGAATTTATTTCTAGTTCTTCAGTGTTGTGCTTGAATCACCAGGCAGTCTCCATGGATCATCCTGATAGAGCAGTGACATGTAATAAAATGCTCTGGCAATCAAAATCAGAGAAACAGAAGAGGAAGGATGAAAATATTTTTTTAGTGTTTACTAAAAGCAAACAGTGAGCTTCAAGCATTAATTAACAATGTAACAAGAAACTTCAGTTCAAGTAAAAGCGGGTTTTTTAATCAAATTTGTCTCTTTTGTTTTGCAGATAAAGGAACAGTGGCAGAGTTGTACAAGTGAACCAGGACCATCCAAAATGTAAGTCAAAGAGGGATGCTCATCTTCCTCTTTTCTATGACTATAAGTCAGTTGTTCTGTGAGACATCCATGTAATTAAACAGGCAATTAGTTGTCCTCATTTCCTGGACTCTGAGTGCAGTTTGCAGGACTGTTTGAACTCCCTGGTTTGGATCCACGTGGCTCGGGGTGAGTTGCATGAGATGGATCATTTTTCTCCCTTTGCCATCACTGTGTCAAGGCAGGAAGGATCTCAGGGTTGGGTTTTGTACCTGCAGATTCAGCTGTTGTGGTCCAAGGATTGAGAGAGGAGAGGTTGGAAGGCAGGAAGGGCTGGAAAGGGATTTTGGGCTCCAAAACTTAGTATTGGTGAAAGAAAACTTTGAACCTTCCTTGTATTTTGACTGAGTATTTTGGAATATATTAAAAACATTTGCTTGAGTATTGTGTTTATGGTTTGGTGGGGCTTTGAAAAACCTGGTCCACTGGAAGGTGTCCCTGCCCATGGAACTATAGATGGTATTTAAGGTTCATTCCAACTCAAACCCTTGTGGAGTTCTCTGCTTTAGCACAAGATTTTTTTCCATTTTGGTCAAGAAAGCAGCGTGTTTTTCAGTGGTGTTTTGCATAGCAAACCTCATAGGTCATCTCTCTTATTCATTTATAGTAGACAATGGCAAATTTTAAAGAGAGATGCTTTTAACTGTCTCTAACAGAGTGTGTCCTGTGCAATAACAACATCTACATTGCAGTTGTAATAACAAAACCCAAGATGATTCTGAATTTGGTTTCACACCAGCTAACAAGTGGACTCATTAAAAGATTGTGTGAGGTTTTCTATGTATTGTTGACTCAACCCTAAAATATCTATAACTCTGCAAAATGTGTCTCGACTTGTTTACTGAGTGATAAGGATATTTTTAACGCATGGGTTTTGAAATTATTGGTGACTCTGCTCTGTCAAACAGCCTTTGTGGGGTGCTTTAGCTGTTTTTTCATTACTTATATGAATCTCATTTTAATTTATACCTGTGTGTCTTTTTCAGAAAAGTTTTAATTCTTCAGACTTGCTTTTATAGACACTCAATATTTAAAAAAAAAAAAAAGAAGTAGTAGAACATGTGTCAGGCATCTGCAATTCCTTCAGCATCATGTTTTCCACACTGATTTAATAGCTATTGAGTCTCCTCAAATGTCCTTGTTTCCAAGACCTGTTTTATGGTAATAATTCATCTTGGCTGTAAAATTCTTGAAATGATTCAGTAGGATGATTGTTTCCTTAGCACATTCCCTGAGACATCATGGATAAAAATGGAAAAGGCTTTAACCAGGTCAACTTTTTCCCTGGAATACATCTAGTCAGTGCTGGATGTTGTAACAAAGTCACCAGCATTTATTCTAGTGAGCTGCTGTTGCTCCCTATTTATCTCCTGGTAATTTAAAGTAAGTTTTGTGTTAGAGATGCTAAATTATATTGAGAAATGCCAAGCCAGGGAAAGAATAAAAGCTGGGGCATGTTGTGATGCAACTTTCTACTTAAAAAAAGGTCTGCCTCAAAATGCATATTAAAAATAGCAGAGAAATTACCAAAGACATCCATAATTTCCTCCTGCATTTGCACAGGAGGGTGGGGATGGTGCAGTCCTTGGGGTGGAGTGGGATCTAATAAATTATCAGGCATTTGAGGGTGGTTAAGTTGTGGTACCTGATCTGTGAGTCTCTGGAGGAGGGTCAGGAATTCTATAACCTGTGGGGCTTCCTGACACCTGGAAAAAGCTGTTTAAATTGGGCATTAGGTAGTGGGAGCAGGTCAGAAGGGAATTCAGCCAAAAGTCCATGAGGAATTCTGTTTATGAGCTCTCCAAGGCAATTTGTTACATTGTTCATCTGCAACATCATGTGTGCAAAGAAAAGGGAGATGGGGTTTTGGCCAAAACCCTGCACAGCTGGAGTTCCAGGTGAAAACCCAGCAGCTTAGAGAGGGATTCAGGGAGAGATGACATCCCTTGATCTTAAAGTTTGTGTCTTTGTGAATTACTGCTGTGATGTTTTCCAAGTTGAACATTAGATGTGGTATCCCAGTGAGATTGTGGACTCCCCATCCCTGGAAGTGTCCAAGGCCAGGCTGGACGGGGCTTGGAGCAGCCTGGGATAGTGGAAGGTGTCCCTGCCTATGGCAGGAGTTGGAACTGGATGATCTTTAAGGTCCTTTCCAACCCAAACCATTCCATGATGCTGGAATCGTCCCTTATGTTGTTTGACTCTGAGGGTAGCAGTAAGTTCTGGGGTTAGTTCTTCCATGGGCACTTCCTTAAAATAATCAGGCTTTGTGTTCTGGGATTCCTGATTCTCTGTCCTACCTCAGGGCAGGAAATACAGCTTTGCAGTTGCCCCAGGATTTATAGCAGATTAATGTATTAAACTAGATTAAATCTCTTGCATTTCTTTTGGAAAAGGTACCCTTGTGTTCTTAGAGGCCTCAGCTGCCAAACAGAGATGCTTCTGTTTGAACTGTGTGTTTTGATCAGATGCTTTTACTGTAAGGCATAAACATTGAATTTTTCAATGGTGTGCTTTACAGTGGTCCAAAATAGATTTTGTTATAGCCACAACAGGGAGTAACCTCTGCATTTGAAAGGTGGGCTCCAAGATTCTGTCAGCCCTGCAGGATCTTAATTTTTCTTTTTTTTTTTCCACTGGCCAACAGTGTGCCCAGGTGGCCAAGAAGGCCAATGGGGTCCTGGCCTGGATCCAAACTAGCGTGGCCAGCAGGCCCAGGGCAGTGACTCTTCCCCTGGACTCTGCCTTGGGGAGGCCACACCTTGAGTGTTGTGTTCAGTTCTGGGCCCCTCAGTTGAGGAAAGAGCTTGAGAGGCTGGAGCGGGGCCAGAGAAGAGCAACGAGGCTGGAGAAGGGACTGGATGTGGCACTGAGTGTCCTCTGAAACACCTCCAGGGACAGAGAATCCACCATGTCTTGATCCAACCCCACTGGGATCACCAGCCCAGGGCACTCTGTGCCCTGGGCTGGTGATCACAGTGGGGTTGGATCAAGGGTTGGACTTGATGATCTCTTCTAACCCAACTGAGCAACGAGGCTGGAGAAGGGACTGGAGCACAAGTGCTGTGGGGAGAGGCTGAGGGAGCTGGGGGTGTTTAGCCTGAAGAAGAGGAGGCTCAGAGGTGACCTCAGCACTGTCTGGAAGTCCCTGAAGGGAAGTTCTGGCCAGGTGGGGGTTGGTCTCTTCTCCCAGGCACTCAGCAATAGGATAAGGGGGCACGATGGGCTCAAGCTCTGCCAGGGGAAATTGAAGTTGGAGATCAGAAAAAAATTCTTTGCAGAGTGAGTGCTCAGGCATTGGAATGGGCTGCCCAGAGAGGGGGTGGATTCCCCATCCCTGGAGGTTTTTAAAGTGAGATTGGATGTGGCACTGAGTGCCATGATCTGGTAAAGGGACTGGAGTTGGACCAAGGGTTGGACTTGCTGATCTCGGAGGTCTTTTCCAACCCAATCCATTCTATGATTCTGTGATCTTGGCAAGAGTGTGTTGTGTCATGTCAGTATATTCCTCCCAGTTCACAGAAAAAGCAGTAATAGCAGCACACAGACATGTTGAGGGTTGGTAGGAGTATTGCCTGTCATAGTCCTGTTTAAGTGATTGGTTGTGTGGAGATGGAAGGTGCTCTTAGGAAGGGACCAGATTATTAGAAGCTTTCTGCTGGCCGAGTAAGAGTTCTGCCAACTCAGTTACCTTCCAGAAAGCCACTTTGCCAGTTGTGTTTGTCCCTTGTGGCTGTGAAATGAGGGCACCACTGCTGCTTCAGACCTCAGACACAATATTAATATTTTGACTCTAGTGGTAAAAGCTCAATGTCTGATCTCAGGAGACGGCCCACTCTTTCCATATCTATGAGCACATTGCCCTTCACTCTGAATGACAGAGAGACTTGGAAGAGAAAATTACAGGCAGCAAGGGTAAATATAACCATTTCCCTTTCAGGTATCACTTTTCTTCTGAGCAAGTCCACAGGCATGGATGGCATAAAAAGACACAAACCCCAAAGAGGTCAGTGTTGTTGGAAGTGTGAGGAGCAGCCATTCACACAGGCCATGGGTGTTCAGAAAGAAACTCTCCATTTGACAGTTCTGTCTTCTGGATGACTTAGAAACAGAAAAACACAACTTGGTTTTAAAAGAAGGCTTTTAATTTATGTCAGATGTGAAAGTACCTTTAAGTTTGATGGGTGCTTTGCAGAAAAAGAGGATTGTGCTACGATTAATTCTTAGATTTCCATTTCGTGAGTTGCCTCTGTGGCTGCACATAGAAAACTCTGGCACCACCAGAGTTCCTCACAACAGTGAGGAATTTTGGTGTGACTTTTCTAAGAGCAATCCTTGTGCCACGAGTAGGAGCTGTGTGCTGGAGTGATCTGTGTTACTCACTGCACTTCTTGGGGCTAAAGGGTGGTTTGTCAGTGTTTGGGAAATTGTTTCATCTCTGCCTGCAGTGAAGTGTATCTAGAGCTGAACAGATAATACATAAAATACACTATCCATGATGTTAATGCAGGAAATGGAAACATCATAAATATATATATTTAGTAGCATCTTAGCACTTGAATTTTCATACAGTTTCCAAGCAGTGTTTTGTCATAAGATAAAAAATGAGTGCTGGTTCAAACTGTATTTGGTGTGCCCACGGGAAAAAGAATTTGCCTTTAGATGAAAATTTAGTACTTCCTTTATTCTTTCCCCTGTTTTCTTGATTCTGAAATACCCAATCCTTTTATATTGTGTGTGTCCAGAGGAGGAGATAAAGGATGAGGTACCACATCAGGAAAAAAAGAAAAAATCTGTAGAGCTCAGAATTAACACTTAAATCTATGCGGAAAATCTTGTAGGAGTGCAAAATAGGATTTGGATTTTTGAAATGAAAAGATAGTAGGACCCAGAGATGGAGCCTGGAGATGTGTGTGCTGTTTGTGCTTCTCATCCTGTTGCACAAGCTTGGACAAGCTGCTTTGCATTTTCCTGCTTCATTTCTGCTGCCAGAGACCTGTGTGTTTTACTTGCTGCTGGTAAAGCACTTCAAAAGCTTCAATTAGTATTTTCATGGACTTCTCTAAGCTTACTTAAAATCCATTTCCTCCTCACTCATGCCTTCCTAAAGGCAAAAACAAATAGTAGTATTTCTCTGCCAAATGGCATTGATTGACTGATATTCTGCAGCTGCTTAAGGTGGGATTTAACTGGTGCTCTCTGTTGTCTGAGCATCCACTGAGCAGCTCCAAATCGAGAGTCCTGTTTGGGTGTCAGTAATTCTGTCAGGGAAATGGTCTGCCAAGAGGTATTTCCTTCTTCTTCTTATCAGCAGCCTGGAGTTCCAAACCTCCTGGTGTAACAGACCTTTGTAAACACCTTGACATTCCCACTGGCTGATGTTACACATCAATCAGCTGGAGCTTGGAGCATCGTGGATGGGGGTCTGGATGGAGGCCTGAAGCTCACACTGTCAGGCTCTGGGTGTGCTCTGCACCATCCTCAGGTGTGTGGCACAGCTCTCCTGAATATCTGAGGATTGTTTAGCCTGGAGAAGAGGAGGCTCAGAGGTGACCTCAGCACTGTCTGGAACTGCCTGAAGGGAAGTTCTGGCCAGGTGGGGGTTGGTCTCTTCTCCCAGGCACTCAGCAATAGGACAAGGGGGCACGATCGGCTCAAGCTCTGCCAGGGGAAATTGAAGTTGGAGATGAGAAAGAAATTCTTTGCAGAGAGAGTGCTCAGGGATTGGAATGGGCTGCCCAGAGAGGGGGTGGATTCCCCATCCCTGGAGGTTTTTCAGCTGAGCTTGGCCGTGGCACTGAGTGCCATGATCTGGTAAATGGACTGGAGTTGGACCAAGGGTTGGACTTGATGATCTCAGAGGTCTTTTCCAACCCAGTGGATTCTATAATCTCATTCCCTCCTGGCCCTTGGAGATGTGGGGCTGATGTACCTGGACCAAACTGGGGCACAGCAATCATGAACCTCAGTGCAGGGAGTTCTTATCTGAGGTGCTGCTGCTCCTGCAAATGCAAGCAGTGAATTCAGGCAGGAATTTACACTGTGTGGGTGCAGTGGTTAACCAGGAAAATGCACTGATCCTGCACAGCCAAGTGTTCCAGAAATAGTTTAGTTTATGGAGTTAAGTCACCACTCTTAGAAGAAACCACTCTCCAGTGAAACATCCGTGCCCAGGAGGAGCTTCCACACTGCTGGGCAGCTTTGCATTCTCCATTAATGTTCCCAGAGCCCTGGCAAGGATCCCACGTAGGGAGCTGAGGAAGTGGATGGTTTAAAAGCAGAACTCTTTGGGCTTTTTGTTCCTCCTCTCTCCGTCAGCCTTCCTGTGACTGTGCTGTGACAGAGCATCTGCATTCCACGTCTGGAAACACGGGGAGAGGGAGCTCCTGAAGGACATTTACTGATCACTGTGCTTTGGTTCAGGGGTGTTAAAAGCCCTGCAGGCTGTATACAAGTGAGCTGTAATTTATTTTAATTAAATACAATAGCTGCACATACACTGCAGAAGGGATAAGACAGGGATTCCCCACCTCTGCTTTATCGTCTTACTGTTTGGATTTCTTTGCTATTGTCTTCCCACTCACAGATTTATGCAGAGATGTCTCATCCTCTCCCTCCTTTGCTGTTAGCAGTGGAATCTGTCTTTTGAAATGCAGCAAAATTTCTGAAATTTTTCTGGTTTTGAGAAGCCTTTCCTGTTGGATGGTGGCAGAGGCATCCCTGCCCTTCCTGACACACACACACACACCTATGCAACGTTTATTTTAAATGGAGAGCTACAGGAAGCGAAATCCTCATCCCTTGGAAGGCTTCTCAGAGCTGATTTTCATTTTTTGAATTAGGGAGCTGGGAGTACCCACCCTGGGACTGGCAGGCAGCCTGGCAGGAAGCTGGACAGACTGCCCTGCCGGCCAATCTTGTTGCTTTTTATAGAGCTTTTTGGTGAAATCAGCACATTTCCATGCAATCAGTGCTTTGCAGTTTAAAATAGTTGTGTGTTTGGAAGGTTTTGGAGAGGCTCTGGTTTTAGACTGCAGCTTGTCGCTTTGGGAAATGGTTGACTAATTAATAATTACTTGAGATGATTTTGTGAGAAGACGTGTTGGGTTTCTAGGGAAGAAAATCCTGCTGGAAGGATGTTCTCCAGCCAGTGTGAAGGATTGCTGGGTGCATGTCACTGTTCAGGTAGGTGAGTTGGCTGGAAGGTGCCTTACATTCCCCATCCACAAGTATTGCAGAACTGGAACTGTTTCTGATCAAATTGCTGCCCGATATTTTCTCTTTCCTTAGGATGGCTTACTTGGGGGAAATCCAAACCATGCAGGACCTGGATTTGCCACCTCTTTTGGCAGGGCAAAGTAATAGCAGTCAGTGGGCAAATACAACCTGGGAGAAGGTCTGGAGGATGGTGTGTAGGTGCACTCACTCCATCTGCTCCATTCCTGGAGCTCAGTCAGGACTCTTCCTTGGGCCATCGAAGTGCTGGGAGGAAGCTGAACCTGCTTTCCCAAGGTACAGCACTGCTGCTGAACAAGGTTGGCATTTTCTGGACTTCTTCAGCACCTGATGTAAACCCCTCAAATCCCCTGGCACAGCAGAACCATCCGTCTGGCACTTCAGGCAGATCAGGCTGATCTTAGATGTATTTTCTCTCCTAGTTCCCTTTCAGTAAATGAATCTGCCTCCTTGGAAGGTTCTTTGCATTAGGAAGCATTTTGAGTTTGTGAGTTTACAGTGAGTCACCAATTAGCAGTTCCATGGAAATTAATTTCAAGTATAATCAGACTTTGTTTGCTTAAGTAGTTGGTGCTTTCAGAGGAAACCTGAATGTGACCTGGATTCTCAGAAGCAGCTCATGTTGTAGTAGTGGCCTCTGAGTATGTCCTTAGAATAGATCTGATGTTTCCACAAACATTACAAATCATCTGTATAATTTTACATGAGCTGCTCTGAAATGGAATTCCATCCACTAGAAAGATAGGTTTGAAAATTCAACAGACTTTATGTTTGGGTTTTTTGTTGGCTGTTGGAGCTCCAGTATTTGCACAGTCACTGTGTGAAAGTTGAGTATGTAAATCCCATTGGAGGGAAACCCACGTGATAACAAAGAGCACCAATAAAAAAATAAACAGGGAAACTCTCCCATTGTGTAATTAATCTGAAGAGGTTAGTGGGTTCCTGTGTACATGGAGTGCTACTTCAGGATCCCTTCCAGGTACACAATAGATAAGTAGTTCCTAAGAAATCAAAGGAGTTATAGTCTTACAAAACTTGTAAAATAGTAAAGTTCGGCCTTTGTATCCAGAGGCTAAACTGGTTAAACAAACATTTAATATTGACTTGATTTCTTAGCCTGACTTCTGGGTGTGAAACTTACCTCCAGCAAAATGAAATGTGCCTCTTCTTTTAAAAAACAGATTTATCTTCTTCCCTCAAAAAAGTGTGTGTGTCATGTGCTCCTGCCTGAGCAAAAGGCAGCAGTTTTGACTCTGTTTGTGCTCTCTGTTTTCTCCCTGTGCTCTTCTCCAGTGCTCAAGGTGCTCTTGAATTAGAGGTCTCCTAAGGTGGCTGTTGTTAAATAAAACTGCACTGAGATTCAGGAGTTCAGAGCCTGCAGCAGTCAGCTCTGCAAACTGGTTTTTTCCATACTCAAGAAGTGTGAGTCAGTTTGTGCCAAATGAGTCAAATCTGTCCTCAGATTCATTTGAAGACACAGTGGATGTATGTCTTGGACTGGTATTATGCATAGAAATGGCTTATGAGGCTAATTTAGTTTGCAGTGGGAAGGGGCACAGGGTGGACAGAGGTGATGTGGAAGCAGCTCAGTGTGTCTCAGTGCCCTGAGAGGGCAGGGAATCCTCCTGCAGCTTGGAGGGGGGTCAGAGATTCCCTTTAGTTCACCACTCCTGTGGGAGGCAGCCAGGCCCTGAGTTATGGTTAATGTGAGTTTGTCCTTGGAGGTGCTGCTCAGCCATGGTCCTGAGCCTGTCAGCCCCACTGGCAGGATGAGGGTTGTCCCTGGGCTTGAACAAAAGTGTGGCAAAGGCCTCCTTGGCTCATCCTTTGAATCACAGAATCATAGAATGGATTGGGTTGGAAAAGACTTCCGAGATCATCAAGTCCAACCCTTGGTCCAGCTCCAGTCCTTTTACCAGATGATGGCACATCCAATCTCAGTTTAAAAACCTCCAGGGAAGGGGAAGATGCAGTTGGGCTTCCCTCTCCCCAAACCCTCTTAATACCTTCCAGGAAATAAATACCTTTCCTTTTGCTTTGCATTCCTTCCCTTTATCTTCCCCAAGCCAGCATTCCTGTGCACAAAGCTGTCCTCCCAGGTCAGGTGCCTGGAGCTGCCACCCTTCACCAGGATGTGACTCCTGCATGGTTTGCTGGCTGTGTCATGCAGGAACACTCCCTTGGGAGGAATTGCATGACCATTAAACTTCGAGGCACAGGCACCTTCCAAGTATCAGTTTGTGTTGCTCTGTTCCAGTGTTTAACCCTTCCTCTGAGAAATCTCTCTTTGGATTGTGACTTTTGGACCAGGAAATGAGTTCGATGGCTCCATTCTCAAGCGCTGGTCTTTGACTGGCTGCAGTCAACATCCTAATATTGTGCTCAGAAGAGTGACTAATCCCTCCTGTCTTCAGTGAACTAGTAGACAGGCATGTGTTTATATTCCCTATTCCTGTGTGTAGTCAACCTAGAAAGAATTTTTGAGATTTGCTTTTTTTTTCCACAGGTTTTTGGTGGGGACCCAGAGGAAATGAGTGATGGAATTCAAATGCAGCAGCTGAAAGATTTTTGCCATAACTTATTTGTGGTGCAGAGATGGGTTGGCAGCATTGGATATGTGATAGGCACAATCCCTTGTAGGTCTCTGAGTGATTTTAATTCTTCCCATAATTCAAACCAGCTCTGAGTTGTCTTCACTCTCAATGAAGAATGTCATGTTCTTAGAAATTTATTGGGTTTAGATCATTCAGATCTTTATTATCTTTCCTAAAAGATTTTGATTTACAAGATGATGATTGTAGAAGAGTGGAATTCATTGGAGTCCAGCAAGAAATCCTGTCACTTTTTTTCCTTCTTTAGTTTGATTCTGGCAAAGTTTAGTGACACATACAATGTTTGAAAGGGGTTTTACTCTATGCTCTTTTTACTCCTCTCCTGTCTAGTTCCTCACTTCAATTCCATCTCTCTGAGTATGTAACTCTATTACCCTCCTTCATCTCCAGTCTGCCAGTAATCTCTGAGTTAATTAGCAAGAAGCTGAGAGCAACAGGTTTGAGATTTTTCATGCTAAGATTTCTTTTCGGGAAACTGTGTTCCAGTTGGAAAAAGCAGCTTTTGCCTAAGGGAATTCAGGAGTCTGCATTGCTGTCATGCTGACCTGCAAAGCTGTTTCTCTCTCTCTGATGTTCGTGTAAATTTTTATTCCTAAGGATTTTAACAAGATTCACCATCGGCGGTTGCCTCTCTCTGACAGCTGCTCAAGAACACAGTTTAAAGTAAGCCTGTAATTTTTGGCACCTGTAGCTGAGTAAGATAAACCCAATCCTTACCCACACCAGTGATCCAGTCACTGTTGTGTGGATGCAGAGTCTCCCAGAAGGTGTTTTGTGTACGTGAGTGCTGTATCCTATTCCCTGCAGATGGTTAAGGATGCTGGAGTGACTCCAGGGAACGCAGGTTTGTAGTTCAGCACTCACTTTTGTTCAGGATTTCTCGAACAGAACCACTTCCTGGACAGGATGGTAAACAGTTACTTTAAAAAAAAAATTATCTTGTTTTGAATCTTTGTTGGGGTTGCTGCCACACATGCTAGAAACAGATCTGACTGTTTTGAAGTACAGGAAAATACCTGAGGATCTGGTGTGTGAAGACTATCAAAAAACACTTTATGGAGTGCCAGTTGTATTTTCAACCACACACGTTATTGCTCAGCTCTTTACATGAAGCGGGGCTTGTGTTCCCTTCCGACTGTTCAGACAGCCCAGAGAAATCTGTGATTATTGCCTTTTTAGCATTTTACTACTTTTTTATTAGATGCCATCTTTAAGCATACCAATAAATCACATTCTGCTGAATCACTGGACAGTATCACAAACCCCATGTGTAAAATTCACCCACTTGATTCATGTTTTTTTTGCGACAGTGGGTGAAATAGAGATGAGGTTTCTGACTCTGAAGAAAGTGAACTGTGCTGATGGTTCTATTTTCTGCACACATGATGTGTGTGTTCTGTCACAAGGGAGTAGAGTCCTTCAGTATTTAAAAGAGGGCATCACATTAAAAGTGAGCTCATACCACAAAGTCTTTTTTTTCTCTCTCCTCTCTTCCATTTTTAGGTCAGATGATTCAGGTTTTCCTCAGTGCTTTTAACCTTTTGCCATCTGATTGAGCTGCTCAGGGCACAGCAGTGCTGTGAAGCCATCACTGAAAAAAAAAAAGCCTCTGCTGGGAGAGCTCTGTTTCACTGTCTTAAAATGCTTGCTTTGAGTTCTTATCCCTTTGTTACTCCCCGTTTTTCCTTAGCACTCAGGGAGCATCCTGGTAAACATGACTTTGTAGTTTCTCTTTCACCTCTAACATTTTGCCTTTCTAGTATAAAAGTACTTGTGTGAGATAGGGGGAAAAAAGGTCTGTAGTTCATGTGATGTATCAGCTTTTCATGGAAATGCAGATTTAATTGCTGGCAACAGAGCAAAAAACAGCCCATTACAGTTTCTCATTGTCACTGGAACAAAAATGTCCATACCTTGCTGGATGTAACATCATAAAACTGTGAAATCCTCCTATTTTGTTCCCCAAATAATAAAGTGAGTGGCTGTTTGAACTTCCTTTATGAAATACAAGAGAGAGTTTTGTACAAAATGCATTTGCAGACTGTTTTGCCTTTTAATATTTGAAAATAGATCTTAAAGCATTCTTAGAGGTGTGCAGGTCTGCAAGAGTGTCAAGCTCAGCAGTGGATTGTTTGGAGGGAAAGTGGGAGAGGAGAGAAACATATTTGAAAATACCCTACAAATAGTTTGTGTGGTTGTTGTCCAGTACAGAAACTCTTCATTGAACAGACCTAAAACCATGGCTGTGTTTGCAAAGCAGAGGCTAAATTCTGATTTTAAATTGTCTGTGTGGAGACTAAATATTTCATCCTGCTTTGAACAGCATAAATCTGTCAAAGCAACAGAGTTAGAGCAGACACACATCGCTGTAAGTGAAAGCTGAATTTGGTCCTTCTTGTTCTCTGCTTTTGAGTCATGTGATAATCTTTCCATAAATCATGTACTTGAGACGTTTTCTTACTTCCTGCTTTTACCAATCAGGTTGTGTAAAATGCAGATGAACCCAAATTCTGGTTTATTCAGCATGAGCAGAACACCCCCTGCAAATCCCCTTCGGTCACACCAGCCCTGCTTTCCCCCCATCTGAAAACAAGACAGCGAGAATGACAAACTTTGACTAATAAAGTGGAGTTTTTTCGGTCTCCTCCCTTTCTTATTCTGACCTGTCCTTCGCTTTCGTTCTAAAGTGAACGTAGAAATTACCCTGTGGGAGTGGTGAAACTGCAGCAGAGAAACAAAAACTATTTGGATTCATCTGAAAGCTGTTCATTCGCTTGCTCCTCTTTTATTAACGGCGTGAAGCTTGTCTGGTTCTGACTGCGGATGTGTCAGCAAGAAGAGAGGTAATTCTTTGTGTGTCTCTTTCCTTTTAACAGTGCTCTAATTTTACCAGGGAAATTATTTATATTTTTATGATAGTCTGTTATTTTAGCTGTATTAATTACGTGCATGCAGCTGCCTGATGAGGATGTTCTATCGATCCCAGCCAGCTCCTTTTCCTGTAACTTTCAGTTTTCGAGTAGAGGAATTGGGTTTTTAGATTCAAATCCACGTTATACAGGTGGAATTCCCAACTCTCTCCACTGGAGGTTGCAAAGCAGCTTCCAGCAGACATCAGCAGCCAAAATTTAGTCTATAATGGTGTTGTTTGTTGTTTTTTTTAATATCCACGTATACCAGGATGAACATCTCTCTGTGCTGTAGGTGTTGCCAGCTCTTTTCGTGTCGGGGAAAGTACATTACTGTAAACTAATGAGCAAGTTCTTATTGCTGTTTGCTCTGGCGGGGTAAGATATTTTTAGTAAGTCATTTCAGAAGTGCAGGAACTTCCTGATATTTTTTTTTGTTGTTGTTGTTAATTCGCCACAAACCGAAAACGAGGGATTGGCAGCGTTTGAATTCCGAGAGGATCTTTCTCACAAGGCATGGGAAGTGTTCCTGGTCCCAGGCTGCCTGTGCAGGTTGTTGGGATTATGAGACCAGTGGTATGTTAATGACCAAAGAAAAGTTTGGTTTGGCTGTGGCTAAAGCAGCTCTGGCAAAAATGCCTCCTGAATATCACCCAGTAATTTTATGTTCCTTTGTGAGGTTTTTGCATGGGGGGGAAGGAAGGAAGGACAAATGGAAACACTTCAGATTTTGCTGATATTACCTCAGGTAGCCACTTCTGGAACTCCTCCAGAGATCTTATTGGGTGTATGTCTGTTTTCTTCACTTGAAATGTTTTCCCAGGGTGTAAGTCCTAGAAAGTTTCGGGGTTTCACCAACAAACGTGCTCAGGGTGTGTCTGCAAAGGGGAGCAGTGGAAAGAGGCACCAAGAACTAAGGACCCTCTGTTCATGTGCCCTGGTTTTAAAAAATAGTGCTAAGTGCTTAATAATATATATAAGTGTGGCTTCTGAGGTTTGTGTTAATTTGATGCTGAAATACAGGTCAGTTTGCCTCTGAAAATGTAGATTTTTGAAGTGCTCAGTGAAGTCTGTGTTTGTCAGTCCTGAGGACTTTGAAGAACCCGCAGTCAGTTGTGTTGAGCAGGGGAAATGTAAGTCAGAACCTTGAAGTTAAAGGTTAAAATCAGAGTTCTGTGCCTGTGATCTTGGGCATGTGTTTGCATTCTTCTGTATTGCAGTTTCCTACCTGAAAAATTAGGATTAATAACACCTACCATTAAATGTGGTGCTTAGGGACAAGGTTTAGTGCTGGGTTAATGGTTGACTTGATGATCTTAGAGGGCTTTTCCAGCCTTAGTGATTCTACTTCTCTTGCCTTACGTGAAGGAAACAGAATTAATTCATTACAGTTGCAGTCTCAACATGACCTGTGAGAATCAAGACTGCCAGGAATTCTTCCAAGGAACTGTAAAGATTTGACAAACAAGATGTGATTAGTTGCAATTAATGGTTAAACTCTTTACCTATGATAGTTTGTGCCAGTGCTCCAGTTGCTACTGTTGAGTTGCATGCTGATTAAAACCTAAAATTAGGTTTGTTGAAGAGCAAGAAGAGTTTACGTGCAGGACAGTCATTATTATTAGCTAAATAATATTTTAATTAAATGAAAATTGTGCAGTGCTACAGGGAGAGTTGGAATTAGATGATCTTTAAGGTTCCTTCCTATCCAACACCTTCAGTGACCAACCCAAGACAGCAAAATTCTCACAAATGGATTTGCTGTCATGGCACTTGTGCTCAATGATTAACTGCATGTTTGGTTGGTTTTTTAAAATTCTTTTTAATGAGTATTTCTCCAGACTTAAAAACAGCTCAGCTACTTGAAATTTGGATTTCAGCCTCTTTGCCCAAAATTTTTAAGTTTGTTAACAGAGATGTAGTGGACACATGAAGCTGTCAGAGTAGAAGTGCAGTGTACAGTAGGTAACCAGGGTGATACTGTCTGTTCTTGCTCTGTTTCAGTTGGGGTTTAAAGTGGTAAATCAATGAATTGTTTTTAAAATATTTGTAATTTTGCCACGGATTTCCAGGAGGTAAGGAAGGAGAGGTTGTCCTTGTGTATGCTGAAAAAGTGGACATGAGAAGAGCAGAGTTTTCCACCCCTGTCCTTGTTCCTTGTCTTGCTGGGTCATGCCTGGGAGAGACTTGGTGTGCCTGTTGTCAGTAAAACGAGGGTAATGTTCAGAAATAATCAGAAATTCTTCACTGATTTTAAATGCCATTAAAAACAAGAGGTGGAAACGTCTGTAAAAGTTTGTAACAATATTTTAGACTGGCTCGTAGAACCAAAAGTTTGCACTTAGGTGCAACTGAAGAACCTGCCTCTTTTCTGTCTGTCCTTTCAACCTTCTGTTTAACCACAGCACACATCAAAGTATTACCAAAAATCTGACTGTAAGGTTTATATTTGAAGAGCATTATCCATAGATGACTTGATGTTTGTTCCAGTCTTCCTTATTTTCAGGTTCTAAAGCGCTTTCGTAACTTTTTCCATTCCCATCCCTGCCTTGAATTGAAGCCATTTTGAAAAACAAATTATTTGGAATTATGTAATGAAAACTTGCAAAATTTACCCCCAGCTTTAACAACACTTTACTGCCACAGCTCTTTTTTCCTAATCTGCAGAACAGAGCAAATGAAAATAAATAGAAGCTGGCATGTCCCTTCTTGTGCAGTTTTATTGGTGTGCATGTTTGTTCATTTGTCTGTTCACTTGTAGAATTCCATGATCTTACAAAGTGGTTTGCGGTTTGGTCTGAATTGGTGAGACTTTTCCTATTTTTCACATTTCAGCCATTTCTGACATTTTAGTGCAACAGAAACAATGCAGTGGAGGAGCCACAGTTCTTTTGGAAAGAGCCATTAGATACGTTGGTGTCCTGTGGCACTGCTTGGATTTAAGAGTTTCTTGATGGATTTTGGGGTGGATTTCCCTGAAACATTTCAGAGGCAAATTGATTTGTGTTTTTATGTTTAGTTGTCCAGAGCTTGTTAACAAATGGGTGACAGACATATCCCAAAATGTGGGGGTTTTATACACAAATCTGACAAGGGTGGCTACAGCTCTTGCTGATTTTTATATATAATATCTGGGTTGCTCTTTCAAGGGTTACCCCTTACCTACAGTTACACTTCATGTTGTTTCCATGCTTTGTATTAGGATGGGTGAGAATTTGGCTGTACCCTAAATGTCAGATTGAGCAGCAAAGTGTTGAACATGGTTTGATCAGACCTGTTTGCACTGATTTGATGGTTAAATTAAATCAGTGCTGGAACATGGATTCGAGTGTGGTGGCACAGCCACAGCCGTATTTTCTTTCAAAAGAAACATTGGAACAACAATGGCACTGAAGCAACAGGTCACTTTGATCTACACTGGATGGAGTTCACTGGTCCTGAGATTTTCACTGAGGTCAGGAGTGAACTGAAACAACCTTTCCAGCATTTGCTTTTCCTATTAATGGTGCCAGTGGAGAAGCTGGGAATGGCCTCCTGGAGTTTTCAGGGAAACTCATTGTTCACATAAACCCTGAGAAGGAATTTCCCTTCCTTCTTGGCTGCTAGGTATGCAGTGAACCATACAGTTTGCTTTCCTACATACCATCTGCATTTTATTTTTGTGTTGTTTACTGACTTGCCACCCTTCAGAGTATCTCACTGCATTGTGTATTCCACCTCTGTGAACAGCCTGGCATTTGCTGCTCGTATTGTGCAAGTTATTGGTGTTTGGAACAGAGGTAGTCATGGAAGAAATGGAAATTGGTGGGAATTTCACCTGCATTGTGTCTTTGGGAGAATAGACAAGGAGTGCTTTGATTGTTTTGGGGCTGCTGTTGTTTACCTGGGGGGTGTGTGGTTTGGGCTTTGGGCTGTTTCTTCTCTCCTGAGGATGGAAGTGGCTTCTTTCTTCTCTGTCTAAAGAAGATCTAAAGCTGATAAACTGCAAGAATAACCCCAAGCCCAGGATGCCAGCAGTGCAGTGCTGTTTGAGCTGGAGTGCTCTGGGGTGCACAGTCAGCTCTGACAGTGACATCTGTCAGGCCTTCTGGGGGTGGCTTTGCTGTGGCCAAACACCAGAACAGCCTGGTGACTCTGGACTGAACAACCTTGGTGTTGGAGGAGACTTTGTGCAAAGGCAGAACCTCTGTGTGCAAACCCTCGAGGCTCCAGTGCTGTGTTAGAGGGAAATGGCTGGATCTGCACCATGACCAAGCCAAGAAAACCACCCTAAGATGCCAGCAGAGCTGGGTTTGCAAAGAATAGTATTGTTATTGGTAGTTTTTCATTAACTGGGTTACTCCAGCTTCCTGTTATCAGACATATTTGAGAGTTGACTGTGCTGTATTGTATCAAAGTTCCTTTCTCCTGCTTCATGGTCCAGAAGTTTGGCTTTTCCTTTGAGATAGCATTAAGCTGTGTATTCAGTATCCCTTGTGATCCAAACGTGGCCACGTTGCTCTGAGACACAAACCTTTACCATCACTGTGGTCACTGTATGAGCTTCTTCAAAGCTGGGTGAGATTGAACAATTGGTTAATGTTCAGTGAGCAAAATGTCTTTTTTCTCTGCAGAATTTGCATCCAGCAGCAGTGTAATGATAGGCCTAGATGACCACATTTAGTAAAACAGTCTCCTACCAAGACTTCTTGCTGTGAAGTAAATGAAAACATGTTATTTCACCTGGTGGCTTGTGGAAAATTAAGTAAAAGTTCTATAATTGGATCCTCTCCAAATGGTAAATAGCACATGACAATAAAATCATTAAAGTTTCCTTATATAAATTGTTTGTATGCTGCTAATCCTTTTTTATGGTGAAAAAGCATTTGGTGGGTTTTTAGTAGGGGAAATTTGTGTAATCCTGTAGTTACCAGTGCATTTGACTTCCATGGTTTGGCTGACAAACCTGCTGACTGATTTTAAATCTGAAGATCCTACCTGGACCCAGCTGGAAGTTTGTTGTGTAGAATACTCCTCAAATTTCCTGTCACAGTTGCAGAATAATCTGAATTACATTGACTCTGCAGAGGAAACAGATTACTCAAAAATGCACTTTGCTGTCAGTCTTTCCAGAGTGGAATTCTGGCCTTCCCTGCAGGGTGCAGTACCTTTGTCCCCAAATTCTGCTAGTGATCCTTTCCTCTTCATTGGCACATAAATCCTGGTATTTTTGGATACTTGCATGTTGAAACTTAGGAGAGACCTTCTGTAACCTTAACCTTTCCTTGCTATGGAGAACAGCCAGCACATATCAGAGCACTGATGGAGAGCTCAGGATGGGGTGGAGAGCTCAGGATGGGATGGAGAGCTCAGGGATGGGATGGAGAGCTCAGGATGGGATGGAGAGCTCAGGATGGGATGGAGAGCTCAGGATGGGATGGAGAGCTCAGGATGGGATGGAGAGCTCAGGATGGGATGGAGAGCTCAGGATGGGATGGAGAGCTCAGGGATGGGGTGAAGAGCTCAGGATGGGGTGGAGAGCTCAGGGATGGGGTGGAGAGCTCAGGGATGGGGTGGAGAGCTCAGGGATGGGATGGAGAGCTCAGGATGGGATGGAGAGCTCAGGATGGGATGGGATGGCCAACATGCTCTCTGTATTGGGAATGAAATCCTTGGCCTCAGCTGGAAAAATTTGCCCCAAGAGTTCCAGATCTCCCTCATTTCTCATGGAGTAGTATGTGAAAGAGGCCAAGTTCTCAAAGGATTAAGTTCCCAAGGTTTTAGAAGCCACAAAGCAGGTTCATTCAGATGTACAATGGTGTAACCTTTAACATGTTACGTATGTTGGAGGGATTGGTGGAGGCTCAGGTAGAGGCTGAGTTGAACTTGGGTGAAAACAAGAGTTAGGGCTGACCCAAAGTCTTTACTTGAACTCTGGGGAATAGAACAACCTGCTGAGAGCAGTGTGGCTGGGAGGAAGTGCATAGTCAAATTTTCCCTCATACTTAAACTCAAGAGTGGATACCCAGAACACACTGCCTTTTTCGGGTGACCTTTCCTCAGTAGTGCTTGTCTGGTTGCTCTATATCCTCACTCTTTGCAAAGAGGAATTCTCAGGAGAGTAACTGAGGCATCACTGGCTGTGCCAGAGTGAATTTGCTTATAGACATGTGAGCATGAGCAGTGTTATGAAATGGAGCAAGTGGGGCGTAGGGAATTTTTGGATCCCAAGATGAGAATAATTTCAGAGAAGTATAGACAAGTTCGAAGCATTACCAGTAGAAGTGAAAGTTGGTAGGTCCTTTTCTTGCTGCCACCCAATTCCTTACCTTTTGGCAGCGGAGAAGGGGTTTGTTTTGGTTTGTTTTTTTTCTCCATGAGACCCAAAAAGCATGAACAAGCCTGCATGGATTTTTATAACATGATACTCACATCATGGGATCACAGAATAATTTGAGTTGGAAGGGACTTTGCGAGGTCTCCGGTCCAACCTCCTCCTCAGGATCAGCTTTCTCTTGTTGTTTACCTGGTAGCGTTGCTGGAAAAGAAATTTTAGAAGTTGTCCTGATTATTTAGTTGTTGTGGCAGAATAAAGGCCACAGGTCAGTGCTGTGGAAGAAAAAAAATTTTCCTAAAGCAGGTGTATGTTTTTGGGAGATGGAGACAAAGAGGATAAAGGGAAGATCAGACACAGCAATAATGAAATTCTTTTACCTGATCATCCTTGCATGGATTTTCATCAATTACAAATATGTCTTTAATTAACCTGTAAGTGATGTCAGTGTTGTGACCCCTCACCCCAGGCTTAGGTGCAGGACTGTGCAGTGGGGTGGCTGCAAACAGAGCTAGAGCTGGTGCAGAGTTGGGAGACTGGGAATGGCAGGAGGACACATGAGTTTCCCTGTTTTAGCAGAGATACGTTTTGCACTGGACTCAGCTGGACTGCTCTGGAATTGCTGGAAGCATCAGAGATCTCCTGATAGATCCTTATCTAGCAAAGCATTTCAGTAATCAACATGAAATTAAGATGATGCTGTGCAATGGGGCTTTAAATTTTAGTAATACTTTTGAAATTCCTCTGAACTGAAAGATACAAAACTTCGGTAATTATTTTATTGTTCTCTTTTAAGAAATGGATTTCCTGACTTCATGTTTAGTGGACATAGTCACTCCCATAGTGAACTGACTTCAAAGAGTCTGAGTATTCCCAGTGAAGACCAGGGACCATTATTCCTGAATTTAAATGAGACTTGCAGGGAAGATAATATGACACAAATGTTGGACCTGGAAAGAAGTGGAAGGCTCATTTTTTTTGTGTAACTAATGGAACTGGGGAGGACAGGAGAGAATAATTCCTTTGTGCCAGCTGAGGCCAGTGGAGGGACATGGGTACACTTACTGAAAGAAAGAATTGTATGACAAATCTTAGAAATATCCAGCAAATTTGGAAGAAGAGGAGCAACGATAAGCCCCTTTGAAAAGAAGGAAGTTGGGCTTGTTAAAATCAGTCCTTGCTTTGAGTTGCAGGTCTTGGCACTACTTGGCACTCTGGCTCATCCAGGGATGTCTTGGCACGAGCTGGGCTTGACCAGGAAATGATTTTCTCTGGAGCTTAGAGGGGAAGCAGCTTCGCTTCTCTTTGAAGGCACGTCTGGAGAAGGTGTATCACAAATGACTCTGCCTGAGCAAGTTGATAAAAATGTGTCTGGGTGACAGTAAATGTTTTCAGCTTTGCCCTGAGCAGCCTCTGCCTTTGAAGTTCCTGTAGTTCCATTATATGGTGTTTGCATTGCTGGGAGAAGTATCTCAAACAGGTTTACAAGGCAACTTCTGCGTTACTGAGAATTCAGGAGGTGAGATGTGATATTTTATATAAAAATGGGGACTCTGCTCTCTAAACTAGATTTTACAAGATAAAACTCTTCGTTTATCCCAGTGGGTTTAGTCCATATTTTCTTGTGCAGCCTCAGCCATTTTCCAGTTATAATGAAGTGTCTGTCCTTTCCAATTCAGGCTCAACCTGAAGAGGAATTTTGCTTCTTGTTCCATCATTCCTTCACTGGAGGGGAAGGAAGGACAATACCTAAACCTCTGATTTATGGCTGAGTTGTTGGAGCAAGCAGAGGTATCAGGGAGCAGCTGAGACAATGTAAGATTTTAGTCTTACTAATTATAATGGTAATGAGTAAAAATGGGCTGTGAATAAAGGCTTCATTAAAAAATATTTTCAGTTTAATTTTGACCTCTAATGTGTAGGAAAACTGATTGAGGGATAAACAATGCAGAAAGGGCTTTAACTTCTGGTGTCTGAGACTTATGTAGCCAGCAGCAATGCACAGACAAGGGTTTGGGAGCTGCTGTTCTCTTTTTCTTCCCCCCTCACCTTTCTTTTTTCTCTTTTTTTTTCTTCCTTTTAATTGCATTTCTTTGCCAGATCTCTCCTTCAGGGAAATGTGTCCCGTGATGGAGTTTCATCTGCAGGACAATGGGAGTTACTTTTATTTAAGGTTTCGGTGTGCTGCCCTTCAGATCTTCCATGGAGGGCTGATCACAACAGCTGGTACCTCTGTCATTTGGCACACAGGGACAGCAGGAAGGGGGTGGATAAAGGGAGTGTTGTGGAAGCAGGTACTTGTTTCTAGCCATGCACCTTTAACAGGTAGACACTGAAATAAAGATGGATAAAGGCAGTGCAGAGTTGTTAACGAGGTGTTCTGCAGTTAAAAGGCAAACACCCCTGCAGAACCCCCTTCTGCCCTGGGAAACAGCTGTTACCATTACACAGATGGATGTTGGGGCACAGAAAGTTTATAGGAATCATCTCCAACCTCAGAGTAAATGTTCAAACAGTGAAGCAGCAGCACTGAGCGGATCAGGTGGGTAGGCAGGACTCTGGCAATGCAGAGCCTGCTTCTGTCTTGTTATTTCAGCACTCCACTTGCTTTATCTGAGCATTAGCCTTCTGTTTTTTGCAAAGTCAATCTAAAGGTTTCAGTTTATAACTGTGATGGAGGAAAAGCAGCACAGGGATGTAGGGAGGGGAAAGGTGGGTTCGCCTGTGTTGCTCATCAGTGTAAGAGTAACATGAAAGATCCCTCTCAGATACAGCAGGAGCTGAGGAGTCCACCAAATCCATGAGGCTCTCTGAGGTGGAAATGAAACACAAATCCTTCAAGTAGCTTTGATCCTAAAAAGAGGAGATTTGCTAGAGATTTCCTGGAATTAAATGAAAACTTCACTTTCTCCGGCGTTTGTGTGGAAGGAGATTGGGTACATCAATAGCTGTCAGCCGTGGGAATGCTAAATGAGAGTTGCAGGTAGGTAGGTGGATAAACAGGGGCAAAGCTGTAATTACTGCCTGCTGTTTGGAAAGCACCCTGGTGCTCTCCAGGCCTCCCAGTGCAGCAGTGAGATGCCAACCCACTGCAGAGAAGCCACAGCTGGGTGCCAGCGATTCATATCCATTTTGCTGAGTGGCTTTGAGATCTGCAGATGATAGAGCTGCTAAGTGTTGTTATGAATGATTCAGAACTTCTGGCTCCTGTCTCCATACATGGATCATCAGACTGCCTTTCTCTGCCATCTTAAAATAATTGTCTGAATGAACTGAATATCTTCGAAGTAGCTTGAATGTGTGTTCAGGCTCTGGCTTGGGAAGTGAAGTCTTTCATCTGTTACACTTAACGTTAATTTTGCTTCTTTAATAGGATTCTCTTTACCCAAATTTACATGATTCAGCTTGCAGTCTGTTGGAGGTGGTGTTCTCTTCCAGTGGTAATTTTGCCCAAGCATCTCTCAGTATGTGTTGGGAGACACGTAGGTAGCTGTTGATGTGCCATCCCCTGCCACGGGCACAGGAACAATGACGGGTTTGTTCGGTTGTTGCTCGAACAACACTTGGGAAAAGCTCCGTCCTGCCTGGCTGTCAGTTCTGTTGTTGTACTTTGCTCTTGGTGACATCACTGGTGGCAGCTAAATAAAGTTTATTAATTGTTAGATGCTCTTTGACCGAGGATGTTGACTTGCCCTGGCAGCCAATCATACGCTGCTGGTTTTCCAGAAGAAGCTGCTAATCTACCATAATACAGTAATTTAGTTAGGAGGATTGGAGAGAGTGGAGTGGGTCTGTTTTTGTAGATGGGAGATAAATAAACGGGAACTGAAAAGCTGGAGAGGGATTTTTGACAAGGGCATATAGTGATAGGACAAGGGGGAATGGCTTTAAACCAGAGGGCAAGGTTAGATATGAGGAAGAAATTCTTTGAGGATGGTGAGGCCCTGGCACAGGTTTCCCAGAGAAGCTGTGGCTGCCCCATCCCTGGAGTGTTAAGGACAGGTTGCACAGGGCTTGGAGCAGCCTGGGCTAGTGGAAGGTGTCCCTGCCTATGCAGGGGTTTGGAACTGGCTGATCTTCAAGGTTCCTCCCAGCCCAGACCTCTCTGTGATTCTGTGAATTCCTTTATGTTTTCGAGGTCTGATTCTGCACCAGCAGCAGAGAGCTCTGAAAATTGCAAACCCCTCTGTTGTGTTGCAGGTTACTGTGGTGCCTCAGAGGTCAGTCCTAGCATGGGGAGCAGTGCTGTGTTCCAGGATCACCCCTTCCTGCCTGTGGAGGTCCAGCTCAGCCAGACTCCAGCTGGGCATGGCTGTGTCTGTGCTGCTACCCTGGGACATGCACTCGGGCATTGAGAGGTCACGTTACTTCTGTAGAAGTGATCCCTTTGGTTTCTTCAGAAAGCTGTTTATATACATGTGGTTGTCTGCTGAGGAGGAGGTCAGCAAGGGCAGTGAGGTTAAGGAAACGCTGGTGCTAGTTCTTCCTACGCTGAGAACAAGGCTGAGCGTGGCCACGCAGTTTCCAGATAAGATACATCAAACACAGCCGTGCTGCAGAGGCCAGAGCAACGTCATGAGTTTCAGTTCTACTCATTAATAGCCACATCCTTGTGATTGTCCTTGAGATCCATCCTCTTTGGAGTCAGCTTTGCCATACAAGGAGAGCTCAGCTCTTGATGCTTTGCTAGAGAAACTGCCCTGTCTTCATCCCAAGCTCTCTTTCTATGACCGTGTCCTCTCCTTAGGAGGCAGTAAATGTGTGTGAGGGATTAAGGTGGAGACTTACATGTGACATAGGTGAGAAAAATAGTCCAGAGCTATTGGTCACTTTGGACATGTTGCCCTTAACTGTAAGATTATTCCTCCTTCCTTGTAAACATCCTTTAATTAATGTAAGAGGATATTGCATGGTGAAATCCCCTGTCTGCTCTTTGGGTTACTGTGTTTGCTTTCAATTTATTTTAAGAGTTCAGATGGATCACTTACTTTCATTTTGCCCATTGGCCAAAATTCTTTGTCCATCTCTCTGTACTGATCCAGTCCTGCAAAATTTAGTTTGCAAATGTGAGGAAGAAAATTATTGAACAAAAACTGCAAGGGGCAACACTGTTACTTGTGGTTTTCCACTGAAATTAAGTACATCAAGTTGACACCACAAATCATTATCTGAAATCTCCCAGTTTTGCAGTAGTTTAAAGCAGCATTTGAGAACTGATTTCACTGTATCTCATGTGACAGAGCTGTGAAGTTCCCAGCTTCCCTTCTGTGAGGAAAAACATCCCAAGTAACTGCCTGGAATAAGTCAGATGAATCATGTCATGGAAGTGACAGTGTCTTTTCAGTGACTATAAAGGGGTTCCCTGTGACTAACTCAGACATCAGCATCTTTGCTGCAGGTATTTAAATAGAAGTGAGATTAATCCCACTCATGAAGTATCCTACTTTCTTCCAGTTGACATACAGTGGATTGGGGGTTTCATTGGCTTAAGGGGAAAAACTGAATCATAATTCCGAGGATTTTTCTTTTATAGATAATGAAGCGTTTTTTTCCCGACTTAGTTTTACAGTGGAGCTTGTAATTACAGAGGAATTAACTTGTGCCTCTACTTACTTGTGGTTCTTGCTTAAAAACAGTCACTAAACATGGTAGATGGCTGTTGGGAAGAGGTTCAGCATCATTCATGATTAGGGGGATGGAGCACCTCTCCTGTGTGGAAAGGCTGACAGAATTGGGACTCTTCAGCCCGGAGAACAGAAGGCTCTGATGAGGTTCTAAAGTCCCTTCCAAATAAGCTAAAGGAGAACTGGAGAGGGGACTTTTGACTAGGGCAGGTAGTAACAGGACAAGGGGGAATGGCTTTAAATTTGCAGAGGGCAGGGTTAGGTGGGATATTGGGATGAAATTCTTTACTGGAAGGCACTGGAACAGCTTTCCCAGAGGTGTTGTGGCTTCCCCATCCCCAGAAGTGTTTAAGGCGAGGTTGGATGGATCTAGTGGAGGTGTCTCTGCCTGCAGCAGGTAGTTGGAACTGGATGGTCTTTAAGGTCTCTTTCAACCCAAACTGTCCTATGATCCAGTGGAAACCTCTATTTTGGGACAGCCTATAGCTGTTCCTTTTAGTAGCTCTGAAAATACAGCTCCAACTGCAGTAATTGCCATAGTTCCACCAAAGTCCTGGCACCTCTGCATTGGCATGACCTCCTAGGAGTAGGAGCTGCACCCAGATTGCTGGCTTAAGGGGATTGGAAAAATTCAGGTGAGGTCATTATGTTGGGCATTGGATTCTCTTGTGTTGTTTGTCCATTAAAAATTAGAGGCCTTACTGGAATATTTCAGCAGGATGCTGGAGCCACGTGTTGATGTCTGCAAAGTCTTTGTTGGCAGAGTCTGCAGAGATCAACACAGAAATGTACCCTGGTGTGTTTAGAGGAGTATTTGCCCAGCAGGTTCATACCGTGTAAACATGAGCATGTAAATACCCAAGTAGTGCCAGACTGATGGATCAGGAAAGAGCGAAATTCCCAAATAGCAGTGTGGGATGGATGGTGCTAGTGCAGAGCTTTCCTGTGCTCCCTCAGGGGTATATTTTGGTCCTTCAGTGAGGTTGATGACGATGAGGGCAGTTCATGTCTCTGCTGGTTAAGTTGGAGCATCTTTACAGAGTTAAATCCTACATACGTGAAGGAAGACAATTGTTTTTTTGCCACAGTGCTGGAGCTGAGCTGTTCTTTCTTGGAAGAAGGAAGATGGTATTTCTTCTTCCATCTGGACAAGAAGCATTCTTTGCCATTGCCCTTGGGGGTCTATCAACAGCATCTCTTTCCTTCTCCAGTTCCAGTTGACAGTTATTTTTGCATTGACATGAGTGCCAGTTCCAAGGACTGAGTCAGATGTTGAAGTGCTCATAGTAAATCGTTAATCCTCATCTATTGAAGTTGCTCAGGGAGGGAATGTGGGGTGTGATGCCATGACAAGTACCAGCTCTGAGTGCCCACAGTTGTTACATTGGTGCTGAACTGACTTGTTCTTTTTTGAGGGAATGTTAGTTGGTTACTTGGAATGTTAGTACATGCTTGTGCTAATGCACTTTCAAAGTGGGTTGAGTTAAATTAAGGAACTGGCAGCAAGAACAAGCCAGAAGCCTTAAGGAAGTGGTGCTGCCAGGCTCTGGCATCCCTGCCAAGGCCAGTACACCAGGGCACAGCTAGGTACACTCCAAAACGTGTCCTGCACAAGAGGTGACTCGCCCACAAGGCTGACTCAGTGTCATGGACTGTTGTGTGTTTGCTTATCTGTTGGGGAGGTCTGTGGGACGTGAAGTGCTTGACACTTTTTGGAGAAGTTACGTCTTGCAACAGCAAAATGCGATGCTGAGGGTTGGGTCCATCTGCCGTTGTTTGGTGGTGCCCTGAATGTCTCCCTTCCATCAGTTCATGCCATTCAGTGACGTGTTGGAGGGGTTGTGGATGGTTTTTGGTCTGTTGAGCTCCCAGGGATGTGCAGGGAGCAGAGCATTGCTCAGCTTGGGGTGGAACTTGGCGTTGTGCCTCCAAAGGGTCAGCTCTCGCCCTCCTTTTCCCATTTTTCTCTTGTCTCAGCTCCCTCTGGCACATGCATTCAGATGCTCTCCCAAGAGGTGAAGTGATGCACCAAGGCCACACCAGGGGGAGGGTTGGAAGTGCTGGAGCTCAGTTCTCCCAGGCAGTCCTGCTCTCGGCTCACAAGTGGAACATTCAGGCCTTCCCATGCTGGCATGTTTTCCCTTGCCATTCTCTGCCTATCTCGGGTCTTTGGCTCCTGAGATATCATTTTACCTGTACTTTTCCATCCCAGGCGAGGACAAACATGGTGTGATGCAGAGCTAAGACAGAGATGCCAAGAGTTTCAAATGTGCCATCTAGTGGTGTGAGCTCGGAGCAGTCAAAATACAGGAAATCCCCCCAAAAATCCACCCTCCTCTAATACTCATTATTTCTGAAGTGCTCCTGTGTTTTTGGGCAGAAAATGAGTGTTTAAGGCCCTGTCGGGTTTTCTGAGTGTTGGGGTACTGAGCTGTTCAAGGATTTCTTAAGCAGAAGGAGGAACAGGGAGTTTTTAAGTCTGTTATTCAAAGTATATGCTAAGAGGTCTGCACCTTCATACCAAGAAAACAGAGTTCATGCTGTTACTGCCTCCCATTGAAGGAGCTGAATCGGCTTTGCAAACAAATCTTAACTTAAAACACCCATTATTTGGGGAGGAGGAGAGAAGGAGGTCACATAATGTGTGCAACAATTCATCAGCAGTGCCCTGTCATGAAATGCCCCGTGCTTGTGCATCAGTACTAGGACATACTCCACCCCAGCTAATAACCTGAAGTACTTCCAGCTTCCTCCCTGCTAAAGAAGGGAGAACCAAAACTGCAAAAGGCTCAAAAAAAATCTTTCTTAAAACCTACATTCATCATCAAGATAAGAATAGGGCTTACAGTGGGGAGTGTTAAAAGGCATGAGGCTTGTACCACAATCTGGCATGTGCATGCAGTGAATTACAGCCTGAATTACATCTGTCTCGGGTGTTTGTCTTTGCTGTTATCTTCAGTTCAGGCTCTGGCACAGAATTAAAGTTGCTCAGGTTGATGTTTATGTGTGCTTGCTCTTCCCAGGATTTTTACCTAGAGGTCACCGTGTCCTTTTCTCTCATTACCAAGAAACTTGTTTGCTGTTTGCATTGGATTATGTGATCCATCTGTTGTAGCTACCACAGTAAGTCAGGAGAGCAATTCCATCCTGTCTCGTGTGCCCCTCACGTCATCCTTTCCATGCCAGGGTCAGAATTCAGTCCTTCCTATCATCTCCTACAGCTCTAGAATTTATTTGTGAGCGTGGCTTGTGTGCAGGCCCATGAGATGAAATACAAGAAATTGCAAACACTGGAATGACAAAATAGATGCCTGTAGAATGAGCAAGAGTAAAACATGTAAGAATTGCCAGTGAGCAAAGTAGGAAGAAAGAAGTGTTGCAATATTAAATGCTGTCCTAACTTGAGTCTGCCTACATAGCTTGGATAAAACATAGAAAAAGGATTAAGGAAAGAAATCCAAACCCAGACTTCCCAGATGCACAGAGAAGACCTTTCCTCTGTAGGATGAGGGTCAAGCTGCTCTTGGATATTGTCTCATTCTGAATCTTTTATGTATTTTGTGAGCAGTGGCGTGTTTCAGAAGTGGGGATGAGAGGGAACCACTCGGCTCATAAATGTATAGAGTCAAAATTACAGGACAGTACCAGGCTGTGGGGATAGGAGGAGAAAACAGAACATAAGCCTCCTGCTTCCCAGGTAAGAGACTGGGCAATGGGAAGATGCAGAAGGGAGAGTAGCATCACTTTTCCCCAAGGAAATTGTGATGTCATGCATTGTGCTGACCCTGAGTGCTGGACTGTGAGTCCCTCTGAAAGGCTGGGCCAAAGTATCTAGAAGGTTAGTCCTATAATGATTTAATCTTAAGAGGAGGTTTAGTTTGCATCTGGTTTAGTCCTTCAGGTGCTTCTGCATGGTAACACAAAGTGGGACATGGGCAAGGGGAAAAAGCCCTGGTGTTACAGAGGCAGAGCTGATTTATTTATTTGGGTGTAGACACCTAAATGACACTGCAGTGAGTGTTTTTGTCTCACTGGCTGTGTCTGTACTCCCTGTACCACTCAGGGAGCCACACTGTCCTCCCAGGATGTGTTCAGCCCAGGTGGGGTCCCTGCACCAACACAGGGCGGAGACCACCATAAGGTGTTAATCACAACCTTCCATTTTTGTTTAGCAGGGCTTTTTTGTAGATTTATTAGGGGATTTTGTGGTGTTTTTAATTTTTAAGCTCCTGATGCTGCAGTTACCAATTTAGTGGTTTTACTCTGAGTACAAGAGTTTGAGTTTTAAGACCTGGTAACATACCCGGCTTTTGGTCCTAAAAACTGGGTTTGAATTTGGTGTGACTTGGCTCTCTGGTGGTCTTGGAAAGTGCAGATCTTTCTGGAACAGTGCCAGAAGCTTGCATGGGGACATGGGAACCACACCTGGGATGGTCTTAGCTGTGCTGCAGGATTCTCCAGCATTCTGGAGTGAGCCATCCCTGCAAACACGCCGGGCTGTGCTCCCTCCTGGTAGAGGCCACGGGGATAATCCAGCACAGCCCTGCTGTGGCCCACAGTTCAGAATGCTGTGTTATTTATTAGACAAAGTGGATGTACCTGGCAGGAAATGTTTGTTTGTACTAGTGGGAAGCAGCATTTGACTTTATGACGGCAATGCAGGTCTTTTATTAGTAAAACTTAATGTGTAACAGGATAATTCCGTTGCACCTACTACTATACTGGCATGATTTTGCACAAAATAAGTTTCTTGTTTCCTTGAAGGCCTTACATAAGCCTTAAAACTGGGAATGGATCCAGCGTGTTCGATCACAATAAAGGAGCTGCTTCAGAACAGGCTCCTCTTTGGAAATAGCCGTAAACAGGTTTATATATAGGCACTGCTATTAGACACAAAATTTGCTGAAGAAATGTTTCCCAAGATCTCGTGGTTTTTCTGCATGCCATGGGGACTCTGCTCAGGCTAATCCATGAGCAAACCTGTTGTAAGAATTCAAGGCAGTGTTTAAAACACAGCAATGTCTCTCCAATCTGTATCTGCTCAAAGGGCTGAGTGTTGAATGGCTCTTTGCTGTTAAAAAGGCATTTGATAAAAAGGCTCAGAAACTTGGGCTGGCATCCTACATATGCAAATGTGGGTGCTGTCCACGTTATATTTGGATTTCAGGGGTTTTCAGATCCATTTTGAGGCGATGGGTAGCAGCCTTATGTGGTTTGATTGCTGGCTTTCATCACCCATGCCCAATTATTATACATGAGATCCATCAGCCCCCTCGCAGCAACAGTTCCTGCAGCTGAGCATCAGCATGGTTGGGAACAATAAAGGGCTGGCTTTTGGGAGTTTCTTTCTCTTCTAATTGGGCAGGACCCAAAATTACTCCTTTGCAGAGCTCACCGATCAGGTTTGTGTCTTGAACAGGTACATTTCCATCCGATCCAGCCTGAGGATGTGGAATTTCAGGAGGTTTGTTGCCAATTTGCATTCAGCATCGTTAGTTGTGTGCTCTCATGGAGTTTTGGATAGGTACAGGACAAAACACGGAAAGGCTCCTGCCTTTGTGATTGATTTTTAAGGACAATTTGCCATTTTGTTCCTCTCCTCCTTCCTAATGAGCTGAATTGTTAAAATATGTTAATGGAAGGAGACACAGGAGAAGAGGTGAAGCAATATACTGACACGTTGGATAATTAGATCATCTCCTGCGCAGGAAAAAAAGTCAAGTACGAAACAGGAACAAGAAGCGCCTCCCTCCCCCCCTGTAGAGGCACCAGGTCTGGCTCTTGCTGCATGCAGAAGCAGGTTAGACAATTAGATCTTTAATATTAATTAATTTTTGTGAAATTCCTGAAGATTCAGAGCGTCGTGAGTAGGAACTGTCTTGTATGTGTCGATTGGTTTTTTGGGAGAAGTTGGGAGCCTTGTTTCCCAGGGCTGAATTCGTGAGCTGCGTGTAGCGTGTGATGAAACAAAAAAATGTCTGTTGCTGGACTGAATTTGTGAATGCTTTAGTGGTTAATCAGGTCTTCCCAGGAAAAATACTTGGGAATTTTTGTCCTGAATAGGTGTTAGCTCAAGGGAGTTTTGTAAGGAGGCGCGGGACATTGTGGCTGCCTTTTCTGCTGGTTGGTATTTGGTGTTCTGGCAAAGCAGTGCTTCGTAATTCTTATTTATTTATTTGAAATAATAATTGGTTACCAGTCACTGAGAACCCAGCCCCGTGAGAAGCGATGCCTGCAGGGTGGCTGTGACAGTACTCCGCCTTTACTCACAGGAGTAAGCCCTCTCTATGGATTAAGTTTACTTGTTTGATAAACACAACACTTTGCTTTTGTTCTCTTAATCACTTCCTTCGAAGAGTTAACTTCCTAGGCAGCCACAGATTAGTTCTCTCAGTTGTTTTAATTATTTTTCTTGTCACGCACAGTGAAGGTCTCGTGTTTGTGAAATGTCTTCTTTTATTTTCGTCCCCCCTTGCATGGCAGCCTCAGCGAGGCTGGCACTGCCAACCCGGCTGAAACACGCTCTCTCTGCACTCCTGGCGTTTATTTTTATCCTGATTTTAACCCAAATCTCACTTTTTTGAATGGGAGTGCCACAGAACATAACACTTTGCTTTCAGGGTGAGCCGAGCGCTCCAGAATGTTGTGTTCCCGTAAGGGGTACGCGAGAGGCTGGAGCAGAGGCTTCCACGTGCTCGGTGCTGAGTAATTTCCTTTTGTATTGCTGACAGGTGACTCAGAGCAGGAGGGAGCAGATGGCAGCATCCTTAGCTGGTGGCCACAGCCTTCCCAGATGAGTTTTGGAATTTCCATCAAAGTCGGGATTAGACTCAGGATATGCCAGTGGCACAGAGCACCCTGGGGGAGTGTGGAAGAAGAGGAAATCATTCACAGCGACTCATCTCGTGGTGGGGTGAGTCAGGGGTCTGCTGTTGGTGGTCAGAGAGGCACGTGGCTGACGACACCGTCTTTGTGCGCTCTGCAGGATGAAAACTGTCTCCAAAAATTAATTCTCCCCACCTGATTTGTCCAGTGAGTTATTTCCAGAAAGGAGTTACTGTATTTTCTGGAATGACTGTTGTGAAATTCTTTCTTTTTTTTTTTTCCTTTAATACAGTGGGCAAGTTTTCAGCTGGTGATTTATCAACAAAGTATTTTACAGGATCACAGTCAAAAGCTCATCTTGAAAAAAAAAAATCATACCCCTGTGCAATAGGGAAAGCAAAAGCATCTCAGTTTCCAAGTGATGAAGGAATAACTGAAAGAGCTAGTTCTTGGAATAGTAGCTCCATTGGCACTCGTTGGTGATTTCCTGTGCATTTGCTGCAAGAATTGCTCTGTGATGTGAGTAGGTGGTACTAAAGGGTTATTACGAAACCAGTTTCCAACCAGACGTTTTGAGTCATGGATGGGGAAGAGGGATAGCAGCTTTGGAGCTTTCTCTTTGTTCAGGCAGTGCTCCTGAAATGCACACGCAGGATATTCTGGGCTTGCACGGAACGAGGCAGACCAGAGGGTAGGTCTGGGATCATGTGAAGTGCACTCTCCGTGCCTCTCCATCCCAGGGATGCGAAATGGGAATGTGGGCTGCGAACAGCGTGCAAGGTGCACACGGAGCAGTTTCCTGACTGTCTTTCAATTGTAAGTATTTGCTCATGGTTTTTCCCAGACGTGGGAGACAAAATGGAGTTGCGTCAGGATGGATGCCTGTGCCAAAATGAGGTGGTGGTTTGGAGTGCCTTGGTTCTGTTCTGGAAGCAGATGGGCTGCCACTGGCAGGAGACAGTTGGCTTCTCCATCAGAAAAAAGGAAAAAAAAAAAAGAAAAAGGGGTATTTAAGGGAATTGGTCTGGCTCCTAAACCGAAGGAATTGTTGACCCACTGACTCAGTTCTGAAGCATTAGGGAAGCAGTCTTCCTGTGGTTTCTTTTGTTGGTGGCAGATTCAGAGCTGGGCTCTGAGCGTTCGGGTGTGAGCATCAGAGGAGAGGCAGTTCTGGTACCTGCTGCTGTGGGATTTGTTTGGTGCCAGGGACGAGCTGAGGCGCTGATGGCTGGGGAACACCTGAACTTTATTTCTGATGCTTCTCCTGATAATGCACTGGTAAGTTTATTGTGCTTGTTTTCAGTGCTTAGATGGTATCTTGCTAAATGTGATTGAGAGAAAGCTCTTCAGCAACTCTTTGAAGAGGTGCTTTCATTTTTTCACTGGAGCAGCTTTTACAGAAAGCACTGGCCACCCTAGCACAGTTTAGGAGTGTGTGATTAAGGGGGAAGCTTTCTGGATGAGGGTGACAGGAACAATTTGAAACTCTTCTCTCACACCTTTAACCTACAGACCTCTGCTGATGTTGGTGCTGAGCAGAGGGGATGGGCCAGCACATCATCCTGGAGTCACAGCTAAGCTGTAATTTCCCTGTTACACTGAATGAACAAGGCTTCAGTCTTCTTGAATTTCACATGAAAATCAGATGTTCATCCCTGGAATTAAATCTAATGATACTTTCCCTAAGATATGCCTAGAATAGAAACAGTGTTATTTTTAAGTGGCTCTGCAAATGCCAAGAAAAAAGATATCAATTAGTGGTTTCTCAAAAAAACCCCTAAATCATTAACATACTATTGGCTGGAAGGAATCACATTGGCTGACGGAGCAGGGTCTGGAAGTCGTGCTCCCTGAATCTGCTGTGATTCTGTCACTGGATTTGGGAGGAATTCTTCGCAGAGGGAGCTTCTTGGGCAAGTCATTATTTATTTTTAGTTGTCAGTGGAATGAGTGGAGTGGTATTTAACTTCCCTTCAGTGCTTTACCAGCATTATCACTGTGTTTTCAATTTGGAGAGGATGCTGATAGGGGATACTGTAGCTCTTGGGTTTCCAGAACATTGGAATGCACAGATTATTGGAAAATGGGGAAAGCAGAATAGTGATTATTGAATTGATGGTGCTCTGTGATTATTGAATTGATGGTTCTCCAAACACCAGCTGTAGGAATTGCTGGTGCTCCATGAAGGAAAGAAGCCTCTGCTGCTGTTACTCCCTGGGTGGGTGATACCAGGATGTCTCTTCCTTTCCCAAACCCAGTTGTGGTGGCAGCTGCAGTGAGGCATTCAGGGATGGTTTTTCCCTCTTTTCCAAAACAGCAACGGAGAAGGCTGTTCCCCACACATCCCTGTGGAATGGCAAATAAACCCAGTGGTTTAAAAAAAAAAAGAGAGAGAAAAAGGAAGGTTTAGCATTGTACTGGGTTTCCTTTCCTTAAGTGCTTCCTTTGGATCTTGGGAGAAGAGCTCAGGACCAGGGAGCAGTTGTACCAAAAGGCGTGGGAGGTCGGGTCAGGGAAGAGTCACTTGGTTGTTATGTGGGTGTGAAAAGCCTATGAAAAGGAAAGGGTGGAGGAAAATATTTTACTTGAATTAAACAAATAGAGGAGAACGTTATATGAATTAGCTATTCAAAGATAGATTTTTGCCAAGTGTTTTTGTGAATTAACTGCATATTTCCTGAAAATCATTTATTTAACCGTAACCTTATCAGAATGTTCTCAGGAGTGAATTTTTTGTTTTAAAGCCAAAAAAAAATTTAAAAAAAATCATTGTTTTCTTATCACTTAAGATGAAAAGAAAGGAAGTTGCAAATTTTTATTGCCCCTGAGTTGTTAACTGTTAAACCTGTATTGAAGCAGCGGATCAGTTTTCCTCCAGCTCACAGTGGAGCAGTTTCACTTGCTGAGAAATCCCAAGCAGGTCCTGTTTGAGGAGAAGCCTTAGATCTTCAGTCCATTGTTGTGTATCCACCTGTGGGACAGGGAAACTGCTGCTCTTGAAAACCACCTGTTTGGAAGAACAAGCTGTTGTTGCCTTTGATGCAACAGAGATGGTTTGCACCTAGAGCAATTGAAAAAAATTATAATTTGAAACCTGATTTTTTTGACATAGAATCATAGAATATGCTGAGTTGGGCAAGGATGCAGTTTCCCCATTTATGTGCAGTTTTTTAAATATCACCTAATATTCTTGAAACAATTTAAATTATATGTTGCTAAGGTAACATTTTCCCATGCCTTATGCTATTGTCTTGAGCCAAAAAAAAAAACAGGGAAGCACGTGGAGAAAGTTGTGACAGCTTTTTGTTACAGAAGAAGAATATTACTTGATACATTAGTTAGTCTTGATGTTGCAAAAAACACAGGCAAGCAAACAAAAATCAACAAAAAAAAAAGTACCATAAACAGCAGCTTTTGAAACACAAGCCATAAATTGCATGTAAGGAAAAACTTGGTGCAGTCCCAAACTGGATGCACAGGTGTGTAGTGTGATGTCTTCTATTAAACCAACACAGTGCTTGATGGTTTAGGTCTGAGCAGTGTTTTGATAGTGTTGATTTGTACTGATGTCTGAGGGATTCCCGTGTGGAAGTTCACAGGCAGTTGTTTGTTTTGTAAATTTTTTAAAGTTTTTTTATGGCCTGTAGCTATCCAAGTGCGGAGCTTGCAGCTGAAGTTTGAGTAGGAAATGGTGAGCTTAAAATTGCACCTGGAAAAAAGGAGTGAGGAGAACTTCATCTTCCATCACTCCACTGGAACTGTAATCACAGATTCAAAGTGCTTTGAATTGGAGGGGACCTTACAGACCATCCAGTTCCAATCCCCTGCCATGGGCTGGGACACCTCCCACTAACCCAGGTTGCTCCAAGCCCCAGCCGGCCTTGCCTTGGACTCTTCCAGGGATGGAGCATCCACAACTGGATATGTGTCTGCTGCCAAACTGGGCCACCCATGGGCAGTTCTGCCCATTCCATGGTGGGATTTCAGGGATTCTGTGGGGCAGTAAATGGACACTAACAGGACACTTGTAACCAAAGTTTGGGCACCTGAATTGTGCCTTTAAGAACCCAAGTGGCTGCAGAAATTCCCCGTATGGCCTGTTATTACAGGCTCAGGTGAGAGTGTAAATGCAGTTCTGTTGCCAAAACATGAGGTTGGCAGAAGTGAGTCATAAGTGGGAAGATCTTGGATTTGCTTTTATCCACCAAATATAAAAACTACTTCTTCCAAGAATACGGGTAGGAATATGCTGTTCTCCTGTTAGGGCAGAGCTCTCACTGGCTCTTAGGTGTGTTTACACAGCTCACAGGATGTATTTTTGAAGATTTAGTATAAAAGGAGCTATGCATACATTTTATCTCATCTTCAGTGCAGTAGGTATGAGCAGTTCCTGGAGATGGGACCACAATATAGGGCTCTGCCCCTTCTCCCGGGAGTCTCTTTCCCATGGAGTCATACTTGCCCTCCAGGGCTTTCTCTTTATGGCTTTGTGAGTTTTGAATTCCTCTGTGAGCTGGCCCAGCTCCAGTGGGAGGGCAGAAAGCAGCCTCAGCCCAAGCTCTGCTTCATGTCTGCTGGTTCAAGGACTTTGTAGGAGGTGGGATCTGCAGGAGGAAAAGTGCCCAGCCCTGGGAAAAGTGCCCAGCTTCCCAGGTGAGCTCTTATCCATTGGGTTACCGTTTAAAGGTGACAATCTTGTCTTTTGTGGACATGGTTTTAGATTGCAGTGGTTGTTGGATGTTGTTTTGCCGTTGATGTGTTAGTGTGAGCAGAGTGTACCTGTTCTGCAGATTTCACGTGTCAGCTCCAGGTTTCAGGGTCGTTTTTTTCCCTGTGGTCATCACTGGTGAACGTGTGGCCTTGGGGGGAGCCAGCTCAATTTGCTTATCTGGTTTGAAAAGGAGACTTTTCTTCTCTGTTTATTTTTCTTTTGAGAGATGAGAGGTGCTCCATCTCACAGACATGGTTGGTAGTGCTGATGGGGAGGTGGCAGGAACTCAGGACCAGAAGTGAAGGAGGAGGTGAGACCGTCACTTTCAGTGATACCTGCGTGAAGTTTAGTTCAACCTGTAGAGGAAACCTCACCTCTCCTGTCTCTTCATCACAGTGGAGCTTGAAGATGAGCTAATTTTGCTCTCTAAAAGAAGTCTGATTTTTAGTCTTTCCTGTTTTTCTTTGGTACCTGGATTTTACTGCATGAGTAGTCCACGCACTCCTTTTAATTTCTGTTTTCTGTTCAAAGGGCTTAAGAATAGGGTCAGTAACATCATGTTGGGAGCAAAGAGGAGTCCATCCTTTACTGAAGTTTCCAGTTGCAGATCATAAAATCCCAGAATGGTTTGGATTGGAAGGGACATTAAAGATCTCATTCTAGCCCCCCTGCAACGGACAGGGCCACCTCCCACTATCCCAGGTTGCTCCAAGCCCTGTCCAGCCTGGCCTTGGACACTTCAGGGATGGGGCAGCCACAGCTTCTCTGCCCAACCTATGCCAGGGCCTCACCACTCTGACAGTCAAGAATTTCTTCCCAGTATCCCATCTAAACCTTAAATATTACTGATAAAAAATAAATAGTGTAGAAATAAACTTCACAGAGCCAAAAAAGCTCATGACATTTATCAAACTGGATTTTTTTCAAACAGCAGAAGTCATTCTTCAGCTTCATACTTTCCCCCGGATTTACCTCTGTCTATAGTAGGCAGTTAAATGCCTCCCTGACATCCGATCCCATCAGATCTCGGAAGCTAAGCAGGGTCAGCCCCGGATTCGTACTTGGATGGGAGACCTCCTGGGAAATGCCGGGTGCTGTAGGTTCTAGTCCTGAGGACTTCACTGGCACTGTCCAAGCTCGCTCAGCCGTGGCAGATGAACCTCAGGATTTAAACGGTGGGGCCAGTTCTGCGCACGCTGAGCCTCACCTAAAACATCCACTGCGCAGGCTGGAAGGGCACAGCCACGTGGGGACAGCCCTTCCCAAATCTTCGTTCTCGAAGCTGAGCCGCACACACACCTCTGTCTATAATACCACAAATCACACATTGTCCTAATTAGAGTTGGGGTAGAAATTCCATTGGGCAGTTAAAAAAACAAGGCAATGCAGCCCCAAACCCAGCTCTGCAGGAGGTGTCAGGGCAGTGATGGATCAGGCAGTCGGCTTCCAGCAGGCATAGCACAGTTGTGCGTGTTGGGAAGGATTATCTTCCTATATGCCTCTGCCTTCTGCTCCTCTGCTTTGGAGTTTTTTCTCTTCTTTTGCGTTTTTATTGGTATCTTCTTTATTTTCAAACTTCTCATTGTTATAATCCATTTTTCTCATACAACATGCTTGGAACATCAGAGGTGCTTCGTGCCGTGTGTCCTTCTGCGCCTTCTCTCCTCATGTGTGCTTACCTAACAACTCACAGCAAACAAAGCACATGATCTGAGAAACAATCTGCTGTTTTACCCTAAGGGGAGATTTTCTCAGCACACAAATCAAGAGTAAATAGTTAAAAATGCTGTATAATATAGATCCAACCACACCAGAGCTCACTCGCACGTACGAGAGGAGTTACTTGCATGAATAAATTGACAGAGATGAACTCGGCAGTATCAAATCCACTGTCAAAAGTTCACCCCGGGCATTTTGCAAGAAAGATGATGATTGTCTCTTTAATTACTTAAATTCTGTTTTGCATGTTTAGCAGAGCTCCCCACAACCCTGTCATTACTGCACGACTGCCAGTCACATCAGGATCTCTGCTGGCACCCCTGATGCAGCACCCAGCTACAAGGGCCTGCTTTTAATTGAACACTTTCATTATCACACACTAATCAGAGGATTGAGTTGCTGCAGAGGTTGGCCAGCCCTCTGCTAAGAGCTCCTACGGAATTACAGAATCAGAGATGTTAGAGATGGAAAGTGCATTAGATCATCCAGACCGTTGTCGTGCCAGTACATGTTTCTGCTAGATGGTTTTGGTTGGTTTTATTCTCCCTGCAGTTTATGGCTAGAGATACTCTAAGAACTTGGCCTTCCACTTTGATCTTCTGGAATCTTTTCCACAAAGTTTGATGGCGAGATTTTTCTTTGCCTAATATTTGCCCTAAATTTTTCCTTTTCTTTACTTCACCATATTATTTCAAGTCTGCTTTCTCATCTCTCAGTAATTCTCTCTGCGGTGTTAACAGCCCGTAAATACGAGTGGAGTAGTATTATATGCTCCTGAATATTAAATGTATCACTTAACTTAAGTGCTGCATGTTCAGTTTTTGCAGGATTTGGGAAAATTCTGCTGATTGAAGATACATTTCAAACTGAACTGCTAATAGTATAATTTCCCAGACACGTGTTTTATTATAGTATTAGAGTGGTCTGTTACGGTGTCATTTGAGAAATTGTTGAAAATTACCTGAAAAAGTCAGTTTGAATTGGAAATGAAAATGTTTTTATATGGAGGAGATACAATTTAAGTGATTTTCAGCTCTGTGGTGGCATTTAAACTGTGGGGGAGTGATGTGTGCAATCAGGTCTGCAGAGGGCATTACAGGGACACCGAAAAAATTAGTTACCTATTAGTGACAGAAACAGTGGAAGTTGCAGTGTAGTTCCTGGAGTCTTCCCCAGCCCCCATCCCATCTTTCCATTCATGTTCTCCACTTCATAACTATTGTTTCTTTTTATAGTTTTATTTGTTTCTGTGGGATTTGGGGTTTGCTTCTTTGTTGTTTCTTCCTCAGGGCATGGTCTTTGCTACCAGAAGCTTCGAGTGCTCAAGTAGGACTGTCTTGAAAGTCTTGACCACTAAGAGCCTGACCAGTATCCTCTCCACACAAACATTCCATGGCTATAAAAAGGATGGTTGAACTTTTTTTTTGCTGTCACCCGTGAGAGAGAGACAGGGTGGTTGGTGTGAGCTGGCCCGTGGCCATGCTGGGCCAGTCCCTTTGGAGCTGCCCTTCGACTACGATCCAGCGCCTTTACCCCAGCCCTTCTCTGGCTTTTGCAGCATTACCTCTGGTTCTTCTTTCAGAGTATCCCAGAGGATGAGGGGTTGGGTTGGAAGCCTCCAAAACCAGGGGGTTTGCAGGGTGTGGGTGTGGGTGTGTGTTGGGTGCCCACTGGAGACACAGCGCACCGGGATCTGGGAGAGGCAGGGCCAGCACCTGCACTGCCCAGTCCTTCTCCCCACCATCCATCCTCACTGCATTGGGAGAAAGCATCTGGCTCATCCAGAAGGGATAGCAGGAGAGGGTTAGCAGTGAGAACTTGACCTCATGAAGCCTCTTGGACATGGGGAGCATGGAGCAGCACTCTGTCCTTCCCTCAAACTCTGCATGCAGGGTGGGGATGTTGATGAGAGAGGTGAGGATGGGTGGATCATGGGAGGCAAAGTTACTCTTAATGAGTGGATTGAAGGTGTTTGAGGCTCAGGTTGTGTAACCAAATGGGGAGATGAATTGAGAAACATGTAAATGGGTGGGTTACGGAGTGAGTAAGGGAAAGTGTGAGTGGGCGGGTAATTAGACTGGCAAGTGAGAGAGGAGGTAGGAGGGGGTGAGTACATGGGTAGGTATGTAGTGAAAAGCTGGAGTAGTGTTATGGGCTGGCTCTCTGAAGATACCTGAAAGACTGGGAAGAACCACCCTCCTCAAGACAGCAGAGGGGACCAACAGCCAGCACTGCCACAGGGGAGTGTGGGGTGTGCAGGTGAGCACACAGACCCTCCACACCTCTGTTGCTTTCCAGCTCATTTGGATGGCACATGATCTACTCTGCCTGAACTTCACTGTGTCTGGGCATGCATTAAACAGCAATCCTCCCCTTGGTCAGCTGGCTGCATTCTGCTGGTGTTCCTACAGAAATATGTAAGACCATGATTCCTGTTTTCAGGGGTTTTTGACTCTAACATTAAAGTCACAGAGAAGGCAGGTGAAGCACAGCAGAGACTTTCAGTCTGTCTGGATCATTTCAGTTTGTAGTGGGCATTCCCAGGAGCTGAAATGACCTGAGAGCTGCAGATGGGAAGACTTACCTGACAAATAAAAGGAATGAGGATGAGTGATACACTGGAATTACAAATTTGGATATCTCCCAAACTCAAAGTTCCTTTCATGTTAATGAATGAGATGAGAAGGTAAAGTAACTTTAAATGATTATCAAACCCTGCCTGATGAGGCTTTTATTAGGTTTTTTAACTGCTGTAAGGCTGGACGTAGTTCACTGTGACTAATCCAAACCTGTTTTTAATTGCTATGGCAGAGTTGCAGCCTCAGCTGTGGCCGCTCTATTCAGCCAGGTACAGTCAGGCTGTTGTTTGAGGTTAAGGGCTCTACTCTCTTGTTAAGTTACATTAAGTTGTGCACAGTACATTTTGAGTATTTATTGTAATAGAGCAAGTCCCTTTGAAGCCCAGATAGAGGTGAATGGCTGCAGGAAGTGACAGGCCATACCTCAGCTGCCAGAAGGTGTGTGTTTACTAAGGGGTAACGTTACATGCAGTGTTGTTCTGGAAAGTCCTGCTAGGGACCAATCCCTGCAGTTTTCATCAGTAGCCAGATAAGGTGTCTCACCACTCTCACAATAAAGAGTTTCTTCTTAATACCTAATAAAAACTTACCTTCTGAGTTTAAAGCTGATCTGTCATTCCATGCCTTCCTCCAGAGTCCCTTTCCAACTCTTGGAGCCCCTTTAGGCACTGGAAGAAGCTCTAAGGTCTCCTCAGAGCCTTCTCTTCTCCAGGCTGAACATCCCAGCAGCTCTCTTGGCCTTTCCTCATTGGAGAGGTGCTCCAGCACTTGGAGCATCTTAGTGAAATCTTCCTCGTCTTGAACGTGGTCACCTGTTGCAAACTAAATTGCCCATGAAGCTTGGAACTGCAGCCAAGCCAGCTCGTACAGTAGTCAGTGTTTACTCATTTTTTTCATCTGAGACAAATCCAGAAACAATTTGCTGTACTTAGGCAGATGTTTCTTACCATTAAAACAGAGCAAATCTCCTGCTGATGTTCAAATGCTGTAGTAACTGTGCACAATAAAATCCAGAGGAGGGTGTGGGTATGTTTAATACAAGCCTGTTGAGTTGTAGATCTGTCAAAGCCCCAGATTTGCATTCCTTACATAAGCAGAGATCCTGGTAGTGTTTACACGTGCTTTGGGAACTGCAGGAATTGAACTGCTGGGTCAGAACCTCCACTCTCAGTTGCCATCCGTGGGTTTGCATGGACAGGGTTAAAATATTTACAATTGCAGTCCTGAGTAGAAGTTTATTTACTCTCATGCTTGATATTAAAACTGACCACAACAATGATAAGAGAAGCATGAGATCTCCATGGAATTGTGGGCAAATTCTGAGAGTACACAGGAATGAAAGCCTTGGCGTTTCCATGTGGTTAATTAATGGTTTGTTTTTGTTGGTGACACAAGTTGTGCAGCATTTGCAATAAGTTTGCTTCAACTTTGGCCATTTTTTTCCACATGGGTGTGTGCTTCCTTTTCATTATGTTGTTTTTCTTTCCTTTTTTTTCCCCCTAACACAGCCACTCCTTTCATGTTATGAATAAGAAATGAGCTTCTTGACAAGCAGAAACCCCAAAATGTATTACACATTTTAATTCTGATCCCCCTAATCCTTTATTACCTGTAGGGGCAGGTGCAAGAAGCTACTACAGGAGAGGAGGTTACTTAACTTTTTCAAAAGTTGGGATTGCACAGGAGAGCAGTTTATTTTAGATGCTATGGAGAAAGTTTTGAATAACATGGTCAAAAGGTGTGTGGATGAGAAATGCATCTCTTTGGCTTGGCTTGTTACACTTCATTCTGCTCCATGGAGCTTTGAGTCCTTCAGATTGTATTTTAAACATAACATTGGCATGGGCTGAAGGTGTAGAATCACAGAATGGTCTGGGTTGGAAGGGATCTCAAAGATGATCCCTTTCCATCCCAGCCATGGCCAAGGACACCTTCCACTAGCCCAGGTTGCTCTGAGCCCCGTCCATCTTGGCCTTGGACACTTCCAGGGATGGGGCAGCCACAGCTTCTCTGGGCAACCTCTGCCAGGGCCTCCCCACTCTCACAGTGAAGAATTTCTCCCTGGGCTCTATACATACTTTCTTGTTTCCTGCTGTTATAAAATAGTTTTTATTTCTGGAGGTACCATCTTCTAATACTTTCAGTGCCCAGAGTTTGTCTGTTTGTTGCTCAGGAGAAAGTGAAGGGCACCACACACTTGATCTCAGTAAACCAGAAAGCAGCAGTTCATGGCTGTGTAATGCTGAGATAGTGTCTGTAGGAAAACAACCAGACAGCTTCAAGAAGTAAGATCTCTTTTTTTTTTTTAACATGCTGAAACCATTTAATTGTGTAAGGGGATAGGGCAAGGAGGGTGGTAAAAAATACATCACCCATCCCTTGTGACTCTGTGGTTTTGTCTGAGTATTTTTTTTTGTATTCCCTACAATCAGCCATGCATTTTGGTTGTGATCCCTGCCCTAAGACCGTGGCTGCATCCAAGATGCCTCATTTGCCTAATATTAAAAATATGTGTGTGCAATAACATTTTTCTGATGGTTCCCATCTGGAAGATACATCACACACCTTTGTATTCAAATTCACAGCACCCTTTTTACATGTTACTAGCTTTGTGATGGAGGCTGTGCATGGACTTCTTAATTTGGAGTTCTGGTCTGAAAAAGAGTTGAAAGCAGCTTGTTATTTATTGTGAGAAATAAGTTTTCACTATTTGTCCATCTTGTTCAGTCTGGTAGAACCAATATATTTGTGAGAGGCAATTTGTCTGCTTTGAAAGGTTATGGTTCATTTGCTAGAAGAAATGCTGAGCATCTGACACATAGTGAGGGGTCTGAAGATCCTCCAACCCTTCAGGAGATGTCTGGAATCTTTAAGGTTTTGATCTAAAATACGTGCAGAACAAATTGTAGTGATACCACAGGTGTGAGTTCCTGTCAAAAATTTGTGTATTAGTAAGGCTGCATTCTTTCTTGAAGGAATAAAATACTGTCAGAGAAAAGGAACAGTGAATTGTTGAGTTTTTAGTCTCTAGGGAAATGAGCTCCTGAGTGGCTTGTGTACTTCAGATGTATTTGGTGATACATCCTGAATAATAAATCACCATTTTAAGTGTATAACCATCCTTCAAAAGATGTGCTTTCCAGTGTTCTGGGTAGCAGGCAGTACCTGTGTGCTTAATTCCAGCTTGTGGTGACATCTTCGGGATGCTGAGCACTGAGAAAATGTCACCTGTTATTTGAGTAGTTTATTGGAAATTGAGTTTTTCCCTGGCATAATCCATGGCCAGTGGTGTAGTAATAGGACAGACAAGTCCAAATCTGCCATCTCCCAGGCTTGTTTTATCCACTGTTACAAAATCTTTGCTTTTCAAATTGCTTTCAAAACACAACGATGCGAATTTGAACACACTCTGCAAATTCGACCTGTATTTATATCAGCGAGTTTGGAAGAGGCCCATCAAATGATTTCCATATTGCTTTCAGTGTGTCTCCACTTTATTATTCTGAGAACATTCGATGCATCTGCAGCCTGCAGGATCTGCCTCTCTGATATGCAGATGCAGAGCCTCTCCTATCTGGTGGAATCAGTGTAGCAACTGCTCTTACAAACGCCGTGACAATGTGCAGCCTCCTATCTCAGAACCAGATCAGACTGAAATTGGACTCAATCCAGAAAGCAAAACACTGCAATCAATCTACTTACTGTGTCAGCACTCAGCTTCGTTTCTGTTCTGTGCACTGCAGGGAAAGGAAGTGGGAAATGCACGGCAGGATCCAGAAACGGATTCCTGAGTCACGGAGGATGGTGGGGATGGGTGTTGGTGATAGGAGGTGCTTAGAGGTTCCCATTTTTGCAGACACTCAGTGGGCTCAGGGATGTAGCAGGCGATGTTCTAAGCCCTGTGACACTCAGGAAGTCACTGCATGACACTACAGATGCCACGTGACTTCCCTGTTTACTCTCAGCCCTTGTCTGTGGAGTGGCAGTGACAGAATGATGGAATTGTGCCACATCATCTTTGGTCCATGGTCCTTGGCCTCTGGAGTCACAACCCTTGGGGACCCAGTGGGGATTTGTGGAGCCAGGCCATTGGCAAACCATACTCAACTGCTGATGTGTTCAAACTGGGGTGACCTCTTGCCTAAGACTGTGCATTTCCTTCCCTTGCGCCGGCCCCGCTGCTATTCCGGGCTGTGGGCTGGCACCGCTCCTCATCCGGCGGGCATCGCTCTGGGCACAGGTGGGCTTCCTGCTGCCAAACCACCTGCTGCACGGCTCGCCCTCCACTCCTGCTTGCTTCCCACTTAACCCCCTCATTTCTCGCTCCTTTCTGTCCTAAAATTCACTCCATCTTGGGCAAACCATTCATCCCAGCCCGGATCCCTGGTGAGGGGAGCGTAGCGTGTGCTGCACAGCAGCAGGGTCACTCTGGGGTTATAACACTCAGTCTTTCAGAAGTAATCACACTTTAGGAGTGATTTAAGCACTCGAGTTTCTGGGTGAAAGCCAATTGCCAAGGTCTAATCTGCACCCTAAAGCTCTGCTGGTAAATCTGATCTGGCAGTTCTGCCTGCACATGGGGCGAGACACGGATAACAGAACATCTTCCCTGATAAAGAGCAATTGGGACCTTAAATGTCCACAACAGAAATAAAACCATTTTAAAGGGTTATAAAGTTATTATTGCAGCAGAATGCATGGATGGGGTTTGGCTGTGATATAATTTTTTTTAAATAGTAAATTGGGATGCAAAGGAACTTGATGTTTTCCTGCTGCTCAGACTGCACAGAAGAAAATGATTAGACCCAAAGCCAGTAACTTGCCATTAATGTGATTACAGCTTGTTGCTTGCACTTCCATATACATTTCAGTGTCATGAGCATTTTTATTTACCCATTAAGCTGATTTTTCTTTGTAAATTAGATTTTTTGGTTATGTTTTGCCATAGCTAACTAGTTAGTAGTGAGTTATTCATTTAGGGAAGTAGAGGATAATGTGTATCTTGAGACAAAATACTATGGCACCTAAGAAAATAGAGTTTCTGTTCTTAATTCCTGGTTTCTTTCTGTCTTTTATGGTGTCTTGGTTTAAAAAAAAAATCAACAAGCCCATTGTGATGCTTTTGATTAGGCTTTAACAGAGATAATAAAAGTGTAGTGTCCCTTTGTGAAAGGAGTTTTTAATTATTGTTAATTGTACTTGCCAGCTTCATTTCTGAAGGGAAACGGAGGTGACCTCATCCTGAGAGTTGTCAGTCTCATGCTGGTGTCCTTCACCGCCTGGAAAAGAGATTGGGGATTTGTTTCTTGTTGCTTCTTTTAATGAGGAGTTACCCACAGGCCTGATGGGCCCTGTGTCTTTGGGAATGCTGTCCAAACTCTGCCTCAGTAGTAGGCTTGTCTCTCAAATGTTAAAGTGCAGAGCTGAGTTGTATCTTAGGAGCAGGGGGTCAGCAGAGTCTGAGCCCTGGGATGTGGCCATTCCAGTGACATCTCTTAACAGCACCAGTACCAAAGACTTTGGGGAGAGGTGATGGACTATTTAGAGAGGAGAGCTAAAGATTCAAGGGCTTATTCTTTATACTAATTAATTCCATGATCTTTGGTGTTTTCATTATGTATCTAAAGACTTGATTTCTTAACTCTTTGCTGTCTTGGGCTTTGAATATTCTCGTGAGTCCCTGCTTCCCCTGTGCTTTGCATTTAAACAGATGCCAAGAGAGATTTCCTCACTGTTTGAACTCCAGACCTTGGAGAACACTGGGGGCTCTGTGTCTGTGTATCAGGACAAGTCAGTGTTCAGTTGTGGCCATAACATACATGCCAAAATATTTACAATCACTTTGGTTCATTGAGCGTCTCCGCATGCCAGGAGAAGGCTGAAGAGGAGTATGTTTTTTCCCCTCTTCACTATTCTGTATTTCTTAAGCTGTTGCCTCATTTCATCTTAAATGAACCTTCTCTAAAATACCCTGAACTTTTCGATTCTGTTTCAGTTCACCCAGTGCCATCTGCCACGGTGTCTGCGATGTATTTCAGTCCTGACGAAATCCCCCTTTCTCCTCGGTCCCTCCGCCCGCTGTCGTAAGGATGATGTGACAAGCGAAGCTGGCAAGTCCTTCCCACCTTTGTTGCCAATTATAAAGCAGTGTAAAGAGGCAAATTCTGACAGCCTGTGTCCTTAGAGGTGTTTGAATACCTAACTCATAGTGAAATCATTAGCAGTGAGGCTCTTGAGCATCCTTAAGGCTCTAAGCTGGAGTCTCTGCTCACATTTGGCTCAAGCAGTTTGTCCCTGACTTTAATCACTCTTCTGTCTGTCCAGATGGATATTTAAAGCCGCAGGTTTTTCCTCAGTAACAAAACCATCTCTCGAGTGGGTCCAGAGAAGAGCAACAAGGCTGGTGAAGGGACTGGATCATAAGTCCTGTGGGGAGAGGCTGAGGGAGCTGGGCGTGTTTAGTCTGGAGAAGAGGAGGCTCAGAGGTGACCTCAGCACTGTCTGGAACTGCCTGAAGGGAAGTTCTGGCCAGGTGGGGGTTGGTCTCTTCTCCCAGGCACTCAGCAATAGGACAAGGGGGCACGATGGGCTCAAGCTCTGCCAGGGGAAATTGAAGTTGGAGATGAGAAAAAACTTCTTTGCAGAGAGAGTGCTCAGGCATTGGAATGGGCTGCCCAGAGAGGGGGTGGATTCCCCATCCCTGGAGGTTTTTCAACTGAGCTTGGCCGTGGCACTGAGTGCCATGATCTGGTAAAGGGACTGGAGTTGGACCAAGGGTTGGACTTGATGATCTCGGAGGTCTTTTCCAACCCAGTCAATTCTATGATTCACTGAGCTGGAGACAGACTGAGCACAGGGTACCAGCAGTTGTATCTAAAAGGGAATAAGCATCCAGCTGGTTTGATTTTTAGTCATGGAGAAATCTGCAAGGTCAGTGAGCTTGGTGTATACGGTGGGTCTCCCCACCACTGCTAAATGTGTTGGGAACTGTGAAGTGGAGCTTCCAGTTTATCTCATTCCTCTGCTTTCTGCTGCTCATTAAGAGGCAGAATTAAAATCTCAGTGGTGTGAGATGCATGGGCTGTCTGAAATGCTTTTCAGTCTGTGGCTCCCAGATTTTGTTCAGGCAAAATGAGAGGAAATTTTCCTGAAGAATGACACATTCTCCAGTAAAAACACTGAACTCAGGTCACCTTAGACTGTCTTTACTCAGCCCTTCCTTTGCTATCTGTAACATGAAGATACAAGTGACCTTAAATGATGGTTCTGAAAACCATGGTAGTTTGTCAGCACTTTTGTAGTTTTACCAAACTATATATTAAATGCAACTGTTCTCAGACCTGTTCACCTCCCAGGGTTGAGTTTGGTATCTTGTTCTGCTATCTTGTTCTTATTCCTGAATAAAAATGCAGAAGGCTGAAGTCTTGTTTCTCATTCTCACAAACCACTGTAGAAATTGTAGCTGTTCAAAGTATTCCTTGAATCACTGCTCTGTAAGTTGTGTAGTTGTGACTCCCAGATTCCAAATGGGATAAAGAACCTGTTACCAGCAGCAGCAAACATGACACAGCTCCTTTCTCACATTCCAGATGAGCTTTTGATGGCAGATTTTGGAGGTTTATGTTCCATGGGGGCACAACTAGGTTCTTGATTTTAAAAATAAAGCGACTTGAAACTAATCTGGGCACAAATAAATGACTTGCAAGAATAGCAGAGGATTGAGCAACAGGAAAAGGACGTGTTGTTTCCTTTAAGGATTCTGACTAGAAATGACGTCACTTAGATAGTTTGGATGTTTGTGAGCACTACAGGGCTTGGAAAGGGAAAGCAAATCGGAAAAACACTGGGAAGCTGAACAATTTGTTTTGTTTTATGACTCCCTGGTAGTTTAATGAGGCAGCTATTACTCATGCGCTGTCACTGCACATCTAGAAAATTCCTCTGGGTTTAAAAACTGGCAGGAAAAAGTAGTTTCCTAAAAAACACTGAATTAACGAGATAAAGCTCATTGCTCAGGAGTCCCGAACAGGAAGGGTCAGAAGCGGAGCTGTGCAGGGCTCAAGGTGGGTTGGAAATCTCCCGAGGGGATTTCAGAGAGCAGATAGTGCTGGCAGGGATTCAGAGAAGTGATGCAGCAGATCTGCTCAGTATCTCTCTTTTAGGAGGCAGTAGCGTGGATTTGGGGAGAAAAAATACAAGTTTAATTGGGGCATTTTTAACCAGTCCTTCCCCTCTATTCCTTCACATCTGAAAATATCTGGGACTAGGGTGATAAAGAAAGGTCTTTGTACCCATGAACAGTGGTACAAGGAAATTTATCAGTAATATTGACACATGAAGTGAGGGAGATATATTTAAGTAGAAAAGAAAGAAGTATTTGTTGTGAGCACTTAATTATACAGCTTCAAATGAATTTTCATAGTTTTCTAATCTGTATTCCTATGGTCTGTCGTGCTTCTGACTTCCTGCTTTGAGTCTGTACTGTTTTACAGATCTGTACAGTACAGTTTGCATGTTCAGTTATTTTAGCTGCTTTAGCCTATCCTGTCACATCCATACGGGATTCATGGTATCCTCACCTTAACTGGAAACCTGCTACAACTTCCATGGCCCTGAAGGCAGGATGAGGGTTGTTTGAGATTGATGGTGTAGAGAGTACAGTAAGCAGAGGCTGCTCCAGTCTGGAAATGCAAATGAATATTCCTCACCAACCCCCTGACACAGTTACTCCCTTGCAGCATAAGTTACTGTAATTTCTTTTGCCAAAAAACACTGATAAAGCCGAGGCTGTTAGGAGGGAAATCCGTAAGGAGTCTGGAAAGTGTGATGTAAGGATTAGTAATAGAATTAGCCAGCTGCTGTAACAGTTTCTCTTAAATTACAGTACCTCAAACATAATCATAGTCATTCCCTGTCTTACTGCACTGCTGTGCTGGAGTCTCAATCAGTTTTTTCTTCTCTATTACTATCCTTGTAGGCACTTCAAAAAAAATTCCTCATTTTTAATCAATGATATTACCAGTTTTCCAGGGAAGTACAGAAGTAACATAGGAAGGGCTGTGTATTTTCAGCTTCAGATCAAAGGGATGCTCAGCTCTGTCTCCCTGTACATGCAACATACACCTTCCTTGGAAATACCCAGTACTGAGCTGATTTTAAATTTCTGTAAAGCACAGAGATGCCCAGTTTATGTCTCCATGCTGGAGTTTTGCCCTTGGGTGTGGAGCCCAACTGCTTGGGCCAGAATTGGGAAATGCTTCCTACATGTGCTGTGAAAAACTGTTGGATCACAGGGCAGAGCTCAGTTTGTACCAGAATGGGACAGAATGAGACTGAAAAGGTTGGAGGGGACACTTGTGGTATTATGATGATGGCAGGGGTGTGGATGTCATGGAATGTTGGAATCAATCAGCAGAGAGGGGGACACTCCAGAGGGAACTTGTTTGGGACTTGGGCATCAGTTGCTCTGAGGGAATGTGTGTGTGCCAAGGAGCACAGGGGAGCTTAGGTTGGCTCCGGAGCAGCCTGTTGGGTACCAGGAGCTGCACAGCTGATGCAGAGGTGTTCAGCCTCACATCTTGGATCTGTGCTGCTCCAGTTTCCCAGAGTAGTGTGAAGCCGAAGGTTGAGAAGGAAAGGGGCTCTCCTGCTGCTCTCTGTGTGGGTGCTTCAGTGTCCAGTGAATGTGGTGAGCACCAGCCCTCCTGTGCAGCCTTGTTCTCTGATCCTGCCATGACTTGTGGTGGATTTCAGGCTCCTTCAGGGGAACTTGGTGGTGGTCAGGCTGCTTTTTGCCTGACTGGATTGCAGCAGAGTCTCAGTGAGAGGCAGGTTCCCTCACTCCAGGTGGGACACCTTTGGCTGGGAGCAGCAGGTAATACCAGGCTCTGACACAGCATGTGCTGATGCCCCAGAATCTCTACTGAGTAGGGAGTTTTATCACTCTGGACTCCAGGGCCTAAATTCTGCCCAAATTTAGGCAGAACCCAGACAGGCCAGGTGGCTGATGCCTGGCAGCCTCCCAGTCTCATGGCAAGGGATGGTGCTCCATGGGAGCCGTATCTCCCTGCCTTCCTCAGCACAAGGACTGGCCTCTCCAAAGCTCCAGCCCTGTGTGTGTGGCACCAACATAAGAAAAACGTTATGGCTTGTTACTGGTGGAAACCTAATTTAATTTGCTTGGTAATGAGGGTTTAATTGCAGTCCATTTACGTTATCATGGTTCAGCTGATTCCCACCTTGGCTGAGGGGGCATCTCTGTTGTTCCCTCCCTGTGCTGGAAGGAAGGAGTTGGAGTGTCTTGAGAGGTGGATCTGACCTGACGTGGGGCTGCTCCCACCTTGGCACTGGTGCACCTGCTGCCTGACACCCCCAGCCCACGCCTGCCTGAGCTCTTCTCCCAGCTCCTGCCTTACACCTGGACTTTGGAGTGCAGGTGTATGCACACACTGCCTTCGAGTGACTGTCAGGTTTTAGATTTAAAGCCTTTCCTCTTCTGTTTTTTCTTACCCTTTCCTCTGTCAAGGCCTGTGCAGCTGGTGTTACACAGCACATACTTCATTAGCTCAGTCATTGCTTCGACCGTTTAATCCTTTTAACCTTCACAGTGGCTGCAGTAGGAATTATGGGGATAATCTTGAGTGAATTTTCTTGGCCACTATTAAAACCACAAAGAAATCCGAAGTAGTTCAGTGAAAAAGGAATCTCTTGGTGAAACTATTTGGGAGGGACTGAAAGGGGGGGAGTACAAATTGAGAAGCCAGTCCAGCTGCAGGGAAATGGCTGTGAGGCACCACCATGGGCTGGCAGCTGCCACATTCCTGAACCCATCATTGCAAACCTGTTCTAACCACAAAACAGTTAATGCAGAACAGTCAGCCCTGCTGGGCATGGAGAGGACCTTGCTGCCAGATGCTGTTTGTGTTGTGCATTATCTCCATAGGTTTTGCTTCTGTCTTTTCTGCAATTTTGTTTTCTGCCTTCGAATTCCTTCTTTTTTATCGTGTCTAATAAATTAAATTGAATTCACAAAATAGTACAAAGTGACATTAGGATGTGCCTGTTAACAGAGGAGAATTAATTAATTACACATCATGAACTAACTGAACTCATTTAGTAATTGATGAATTAAGTTAATGTGTCTGTTACAAACAGGAGAACGTGAATGGTGGCGGAATAAAGAGTGAAATCTCTCATTGACTAAATCACTGATGTTTCTTTGGGATTATTTTTCCTTAGTCTAGTACTGGCCACAGTCTTGGAAGTAGGAAGTTCCACCAGTCATCTGCAATTTTGGGTTCCCCTCTGTGATTCCATCCTACACCACTTCCAGGCATCTCCCTCTTGAATTCATCTGAAACCTCAACATTTCTAGTTGTTTTTTCTTAACCAAATCTTATAACTAGTTCTTCATCCTTCCCTTTTTCCACTGGTGTAACTTTCAATGGCATCAGTCCTATTTCCAGCTTGAGATTCCATCCTGACTGGGTGTCTCTGATTCTGGGGGATTTTATGGGTCTCTCTTAATTGTATTTTTAATGTGCATAATGACATTCTCTCTTTGCACGTTTTGCATCTTCTCTCTTCCCAGATTTCCTTCACAAATATGGATTTGATTACTTTCTCTGTGCAGTGAAGTTCCAGACTTGCACCTTTGTGCAGCATTTTGTTTTCCTTCCAGGATGTTTGTGTGGCTTGCACACATGTGGGTTTATAGCACAGTGCAGTGTCAACAGAAAGGACCTTTTTCCCATGCCAACCCTCTGTAAATGCCTCAAAGCCACCTTTTCATTTAAGCCTCTCTTTTAAAACTCTTATCTTCCTATGGAGCCTGGAGTAGAAAGGCCATTGGGCTGTTAATCAGGTTTTATTGTTTCATTATTCCTTACACTTTCTCCTCTTTTACGTCTGTTCTCACTTTCGTGCCTCAGGCAGTAAACTAGAAACCAAACTCATTTTATTTTATTTTATGTGAAGCTTTTAGATTGGTGTGTCTTGGTCCGTGGCAGGGACTGTGCCCTGTTACAGCAGTTGACTTCCTTCGAAGTCATTGGAAAGGTAAATACCTACAAATAGCTTCAAAATCTGCAGAAACTGAGTTTCTCAGGTCTCAAGGAAAATCAGAACTTCAGCCACCCTTTAATGCTCCAATTAGGAGAGGCTGACCTTGTTTGTAGCTTCAAAAGGTGGAGCCAGTCGTGGAGAGGAGACTTACAAGATCCCAAATATGTACATTATGTTCTTCTGATGGATAGAAACATAATTTCCTAATGCAGCTAAAGTTGTTCAATAGCTGTTGTAGATCAAGCAAAAACTATGCCATAAATCAGAATTCTTTTCAGACTCCAAGAGCCACTTTTCCCATCTCTTACTTGGCTGTGCTCAATATGTGGAGCATTATGTTGTCCTCTAATTAGCTCTGTAATTTCTGTGACATGTGCCAGCATCAGTGTTTATTATTGAGGCACATTGTCTGCTTTCCTCCTGGTGATGTGACTGTCCTGTAACAGAAGTCACATGCACAAATGAGTAGTAACAGGGGTTCAGGAGTAAGGATCAGGAAATGCTCTAAGCTGTGCTTGGTTGTGCAGCTGTCATTGATTCCAGCACTGCCAGATGCTCACCAGTTGATCCAGATGATTCTTGTTCAGCATGCACTGAGGATCCCTCTCATCTCCTGGCTCTTCCAGTCTCTAGCACAGCTTACAGGCTGTTGATTAGTCCCTAAAATCTTTATCTTCACCATAACCATGTGACCTTCTCGTGTTTTAAGAGGGGAAGCTAAAGTAGAAATGCACACACACATTTACATAAACCATTTTATACATTTCAGGTGCTGAGCTCACAGAGGTGTCCTGCATATGCCAAGGGAAGAACATGTTGTTTGAGGGAAAACCTGTTCATAAATCTGTGCAAACTGAAAGGTAAATAATTTCTCTTTCCAGTACATTGATGGAGTAAGATCTCTGCATTGGTTATTTTCCCTGCTGTGAAATATGCAGTATAAATGTATCTGGCATATATTACATTTGTCACTGTGCAGCAGCAGAATGTAGGAAGTGGATATCTTTAAAAAAAATTGATTTATGCTTCATAGAATCTCAGAGTGGTTTGGGTTGGAAGGGATCTAAGAGATCATCTCATTCCAACCCCCTGCCCTGGGCAGGGACACCTTCTACTAGACCAGGTTGCTCAGAGCCCCATCCACTCCTTGTTACACTTCTTCAGCATAACAAGGAAAGGTTCAAAGGTGGCTTGTTTCACTTAGAAAGTATTTCTGGCTTGGGTTTCAGGTTTTTTTGCAGTGTCATACATGATGGGAGGAGGAAAGAATATTTCTCTTTGGCTAAAAGATCCTCAGCAATGTGTTTGTGAGACGTGGGAATTCAGTTGGGCTTAAGATTTGAAGTGGTGTGATTGAATTTATTATCTTTCTTAATTGTTATCTTTTTTTCTGTGTGATAATTTGAATTTCACTTCCTCTTCAGTAATCATGGTGTCTTCCAAAGTAGTCTGAGTTTCTGTTGTATCAGACAAAAATACAGATTAATAAATGTTTTCATAGTGTTTATTGTTATTTTTAAAAGATATATAAGGGCAGTTCTTTCCAGGTCACTTTTCATCCTTTGACAGACAAAGTTCCATGATGATTTATGGAGCAGCATAAATTAATCCAGTGCTGGAGATAAGCAGAGAGGCAACAACATCAGTGAGTTCCTGGTTTTAAGAGCTCACTTTGTAGGGACAGAAGTGGCTGTGATAGAACACATGGCACAGGAATACAAACAGTAGGTGCAGCTTTGGAGTGCTCCAAGATGGACATTTCTGCTCAGGGATGGGATTAGCACTTCTATTGAAACTTATATAACAGCTACAGTGCCAGGGTGGTTGCTAAAAATGATGCTCATCACTCTTAGATCCTTAAAGCTTTAAGTCAGAACAATTATATTAAGCTGAAGAAATTTTTTTTTTCTAATGGTCATTGGGGTTTTTTTCCCAGATCCCAGTGAGATGCTTTTAAATACGTAAGGCAGCAGTGGGAATGGAAAAATGTGGTTTTATAATGTAAAGACATGGACAAGCAACAGTGAGTTTGGTTGTGGGTGGCTACTTCATTATCATATCTTCATTAACATACCTCAGAAGCAGCAGGGAATTACGTTGTTCCTTATGCCTGTCTTGTCCAATTTCTAAAATACAACATCAGCTGCCTTTATCCAGCAAACTGTGATCCCTTTGGGAAAAACCCCACTGTTTTCCTGTCTCTGTTGCCCCAAGGGTTGGTGTTTGACAGAAGAGCTGCTGTGGTGATGGGCACATAAAGTAAACAATCTTTAGGTGGAGGGAAAGGGCTTCACACACCAAGCCTTTGAGGTTTATGGTGACAGCCATTTATTACACACTGCACACACTTTATACAGGGTTAAGGCTACATTCTGTTGGCTAAATTGAATCTCACACCATCAGACTGCAAATCCTAATTGGTTACAATCCATATCTCACAAGTTCAGTGTTTTGGTGAAATCATCCTGACTGTTTTCAGGTACATCTCCGGAATCCAGTGGGAAACTTGAAGAGTTCTCATGAGAAACTTCTGGGGAGTAGCTGAGAACTCCCAGGGAGTGATTTCTCCGTTACTGGTCAACAGCAGCTGTGGCCTTGTTTATTCTTAGCTGCTTTCAGTCTCCAAAGGTCCATATAGATCTGAATTGTTCACTTTTCATTTCTCTGTACCCACAGGCACAGGCTGGGAATGTGGGCAGAAATAGAGCAAGGCTGAAGCCAGGCTGTTCCTGCTTCCTTATGGTTTCAGTGGCCCTCTGTGAAATGGGTGGGGACTGATTCCAAGGAGTTACTTGTTGGTATGTATTTGAGGCAGGTTATTTCTGTCTCAGATTCTCACAATTAACACAGAATAATAGGCAAAAAAAAGAGAGTGGAATTCTCAAAGTGATAATGTTTGTACAGGATGCATATAATTCCCTGCAGAGCAGCTTGTGCCTGTTGTGCTGGGATTTGGATGCACAGAAATCTCCCTCCGCCCATCCAAACCGAAGTCAGTTTTTGGTAATGCATAATTCATATCCTGAAGCCTTTGTCACAAAAACATCTTACTGCTTTTCCCTCAGCTTGATAAGCCTGCTTTTGTATTTTTAGGATTTCCTTTGCTGCTAATCCTCAAAATCAGCCTGAAGAGGTTTCAAAACACAGTTCTGAGTAAATCTGAGGCAACTTCTACGTCAAGGATATTGCTCTGTGCAGCAGGTGATTCTCTGGCACCTGCAATATGTGGATTTTGCCTCCAGAAAGAATTATTTCTCTCTGGCATGGGGGCTCACAGTGCCATGGACTCAGTGCACAGGTGGATGCACCTCAAGGGAGTCTTTGGATACATCTTTGATGTATCTTACAAGGAGTGTCTGCACATATCAGAGACAGCAACTTTTTGGATGAATTTTGAGGTCCTAATCAGAAATTACTCCTTCCAAGGGGAACATGACACCTGTATTTAGTGCTGGGGTTGGTGGTGCACTTTGCTTGCCTGTTCTGACCCTAAACACACTCACATAAATTCGGATTGTGAGAAGCCATAACGTGGCTAAAAGGCTGTGGAAGAGCCTGGTGGAAGAGAAGAATGGTTCTCAAGTTGTGTTTAAATTCATTTCTTTGCAGAACAACACAGAGGGGACTAACTCAAACAGCTTCTTGTATTTTTTTTTTCTTCCAGATTGTGAGGACAAACCTGTCAATAGTGAATTGTTCCAGAGAAAGTTGTCCATGGTAGAGGCTGCTTTTCCTGAGGTACAGCACATCTTTGTCCCTCCTTAATATCAGCTATTGCAAATACCTTCTGGCCATCAGACCTTCCCTGTTCAAAGGTTTGAGAAGTTAAATGTATTGTGTGTGCACGATGGATAAATTGGATGTTTCACTAGTGGAAAATAACTGGTTTTATTTGAGAGCCATGTGCCTGTTGCAGAGAAATGATCCCCAGATCTCTTACTCAGTGCAGCTGAACAAAGCACAGGAAGGAATGGGAAGTACTGTTATCAGTGAAGGAAATCTATTCAGTATTGGTTTGTCATGCCTTTAATTTCCTTCCAAATGACCTAAATGTTCTTACCTGTTTATATCAAGCCACTCTAGACCTTCTGATCATACTAAATTCCATCTGTGGAGGCTTTGATTGTTTCTTGCATATAGCCCATTTTAAGATAACAAAATTGTTCAGTGAGAAAAATTCAGATGGAAAAATTTAAACTCACAGGCCTGTGGGGCAAGTCGGGCCTTGGGTAAAAACCCAATAAAATCTGAGTAAGGATCTCAGAGTTCAGTGTATTGATTTTCTTCTCAGAGTTCAAGAACTGTGTTTCATTGCAGGCTGAAACTCATCAACTCCTCATGACCAGCTGAGCAAGAGAGATGGGATTTGATGCTATCCAAGGTGTAATTCCACAGTTCATGGTGTCTTCTGCTAGTGCCGGCTTAATAAGTCTCTGCCCACTCCCAGCCATTCATTTCCAGCTCAGCAGCAATGCAGTGCCATCTCTTCTCTGGCCAGCTGGAAAACCAAATGGCTGAAAATAGTCAAGAAAAGAAACCCTTTACTTTTTTCCTTTGAATTAGAATCATTTGAATGAACTTCATGGCCTGTGGGCAGTTGTGTTGGTGCCACTGCAGGTGACATGAACTGCAGCATCAGAGGCAGCAATGAGCACTGGAGGGTGTCTCAGTGCTAAGTGATCTTGCTGTCAACAAAAATGTGCTCTGGGACCATAGCCTGGATGAAGGGGTTTCACTAGCCACAGGATTATTTATTGAACTGCTGCTTTTCATTTATTTTTATTAAGAAAGATTAACATCTTCTTGTTTGGGCAGGTTTATTTTTTTTTACTTGAGGAGATAAACCATCTCTGTGAGAAGTCAGGCAGCTTTGTGGACAGCCACGAATGTCAATAAAGTCTTGGCAAACACAGTAGGTATTTATTCAGCCTTGCAAATTAAAAACATTTTTCCTGCTTGTTTAGTGAAGGGAACAAAAAAAGACAAATTACACAGCGGATGAGCTCTCTTGATAGTTGGAATTCATTAAACTGGTGGTGAAAACGCTGGGGGATTGATGGTGCAGAAAAAGAAAAGATGAAGCAGCTTTTCCCCAATAGCTGTGGTTTAAGTTGAAAATGACCAAAAAAAAATCCCTTAAAGACATCTATAACTGACTTCAGAGCCTCAGTTTCTATCTGGGTAGACAGTTCTTCACTGCAGTTAGTATTAATTGGTTTTTCAGCTGACAGATAATTTCTCAGTAGTTGCTCCATTTCCATCATGCCATGGGGTGTCTGCAGCAACTCATAAATGAGATCCATGGCCAGGCGTTAAGTAGGAAGTTCTTACAGTCCCTTCCCATCCTATAGACGGAGCCTTTCTGCAGGCTTGTCACTCTGTCATCTTCCCCTGGCTCCACATTTTATTTTAAAAAGGAATTTAAGAAGTTCCAGTAAGTTGAGCAGTTTGTCAGATGTAATGTTCTCACAGGCCATTGTCAGCAAATTACAGGCTGGCTTGGTCTGTCAGATGGATCGTAAAGCTGTCGTAAGGAAAGCTCCAACAACATCCATTTACACAGCTCCTGTTGTGGCAGGGCATGGAAAGGAAGCAGTGAGACTTATTTTTTAATGAATTTCCTGTGCAGGATCATTAGTCCACATGGAAGTCTTTCCAAGTCACACCCAGTGCATGTTCTCTGATTATCCCTGATTAATGTGATAAAGTGCACACAGTTGTCATTTGCAGTCACAGATGGAATCATAGCTCTCATATTATTCCAACTGCAGGAATTCTGCAGGAATTGATCAGTGGAAGAGAGTGTTGGTTCCCTCATAGGTGTTTGTGTGCAGCTAAACCACCTGTAAATGAGATTAATCAACAGCAAAACAAAACTATTGTAAACTTTATTCTTGCAGTCCTTTAATCACAGGCAAAGCTTTACTCCTGCAAGTGATCCCATCAATGTCAAATAAAAACATGAATTACAAAGTATTTAAGATGAGAGCTTAAGTCATTGGCATGTCATTGCCATAATTTTCTCTGGAGGATTACAGAGCTCTTAATTATAACTACAGAAACAACGTAATCACATGCTCTTCCATCTACAGTTTTTATCTAAGTCAGTGAGTTCTGGGTTTGCTCTTCCTATTTGCCAAGCTCTTGCTTGTAGCATAAAGACATTATCTCCTGTTCCTCTTCTTCCCAGTTCAGTGGGAAAGTTGCCCTCAGCTCTCCTAATCATTAAATCTAGGAAGGACAGAGCAGTTCAAGATCTGACAATGTTCTAAAACTTCCAGGACCTAATTAGAAGGAGGCATCTTGGAGCAGCACAATAGTTCTCTCTGTGCAGTTCATTTGTTTTACCAATTTAGAAATGACAGTTTGCAGCCCTAATGCGAGCGTGTTTCTCATTAGCCGTGTTCTAGAAACATGCAGAGCTATTACAAGTTCTGAATGATGCTTTCTTCAAAAGTGCAAATGATATTAAATGGCAGAATTTGCTCTCTGGATAGTCAGCTGGAGATGCTGTGCTCTGCACCCATCCAAGGGCATGTGGTAAAGGCAGAGCTGTGTGGCTGGACCTCGGCTTCAAATCCATGTGTGCCATGAATGCAACTGTATGGAAGAGATGTTACCAGCATGATGTAGCCTTGTCCTGGGAAGATCATGGCTGGGAAGTGTCACTGCTTTCCTTGTTTCACAGATGGATCTCAGGTTTCTTAGACTTTCTCACAAAGATTTTCTTGGGGAGGACTCTGTTAGCTGTGGTGCTGACAGATGCCCTTGTGAGAACTGTCCACACTGACTTGATTTCTCTCCTTCAGCCATCTAGAAGTTTGGTTTCTAGTCTAGGCTGGTTGATTTAGCTGTCCTTGTGGTAAAGGAAGAGGGAGCTGCATCTCGGGAGGTGATGAAGCTTCAGGAACTGATGCAGTTAGTCTTCTGTGTGGTTTTCTGCTTCCTGAAGAGGAGTTTGACAGTATTTATTTGCTTGTCCTCAGGACTCCACAGATGGATTCATCTTGGATGATGGTTTAGGGTCTGGAATGTAAGTTTTATGAGGAGCAGCTGACAGAGCTGAGGGGGCTCATCCTGGAGAAAAGGAGTCTCAAGGGGGACCTTCTTGCTCTCCACAACTCCCTGACAGGAGGGTGCAGTCAGATGGGGGTCAGTCTCCTCTCCCAGGTAACAAGTGACGGGACAAGGGAAAATGTCCTTAAGTTGCACCAGAGGAGGTTCAGGTTGGATATTAGGAATAAATCTTTTCACTGAAAGGGTGGTTAAGCACCAGAACAGGCTGTACAGGGCAGTGGTGGAATCACCATCCCTGAAAGTTCTCAAAAAATGAGAGGACCTGGTTTTAAGTCAGAGGTTGGACTTCATTATCTTAGAGATCTTTTCCTACCCAAATGATTCTGCGGCTCTAATCAACTAAAATAAGCTCTAACAGGGCTTCCAGAGGCTGCTGCAGAGCACACTGAGTGTAATAAACTGCAGGAGAGGAGAATTAAGATGCTTCACTCTTGTTGAAAACCCTACAGCAAGGCAAAGTCTGGGGCTTTTGCATGGCTGAAGGAAAGACTTTGGTTCTGCCCACACATGAAAGCAGCTGTGTTGTATCCCTGCTAAAGCAGCAGCGAGTTGTGAGCCTGCATGGAAGGTTCCCAGGCAGCTGTGTGTGCTCGGGGCAGAGCCTGGGGACACGGGCACGAGCACAGCTTGGTCCTGCTGCTTCCTGCCTGCTCTGCTCCACACAGGCACTTTCTGGACAGAAAAGCTGCACAATAAATCCAGTGCTGATGTGGCCTGGCATAGTGACAGCTCTTCCAGTAACTGCCCGCTCTCGGAGGCCCAGCCTCCTCCGTTGGGTTGTTTTCCTTAAAACTGCTGTTCTGCACCCAGATGGACACACGGCCTCTTGTGCCTCCCTCTGCCACCAGAACGCTCCGTGGTGCCTGCAGTGCCACTGCTTGGGGGTAATTAGTTCCTGGCTGAGGCTGTGATGTACCTGTCAAGGGCTTCCCAGAACCTGTGGCTGAGAGTGGGGCTGTGCAAACACTCAGTCTCGCTTGACATCGCCCCGCAGATGTGGTGCCTCGGTTCTCAGGTTTGTTCTGCCAGCTGAGATGAGGAGCTGCAGACAGGTTAGAAAAATATAAATCTGCTTGAAAGGGAGTAAATTGCCTAGAACACCCTTCAGTAGTGGATTTCCAGGAAAAAGCCCTGTGTCAGACTTCTAAGAAGTAGTGCTGGCTCCAGGTGGTAAGTCCCAGGTCTGAACAGTCCTTAATCAATGCAGTCCTTAACGTTAGCTTTGGGCACACACTTTCTCCCTAATTTGCAAATCCCACCTGAGCCAGGACTAGCAGGCAGGTTTTCAGTCTCTCTCCATGGCCTTTTGAATGAATATTCAAAGTTTAGGCATTAATATGTAGCTTCTGTCACACGCTGGTCCTTCGGCTGCTGCTGTTAAAATGAAGACACGGTAACATCTTGCAGGGGAGCTGTCACTTGTGTTGTGCTGTCACAAGAGGGAGTTTGCAGCAGCACTGCCTTTGCTGGTGTGTCTGGAGGGAGCTGTGCTGTGGGCAGAGCTCAGCAGACAGAATGTGTTAATAGAAGACAGCAACACAAGTAGGATGAAGGTCCTTCTTTTCCTTGTTAAAGCCTTGTACATGTTGTTCAAGCTTGAGTAACAAAATTCTTCAGAGTGACACTGCTGCAAGCAATTCTCTTGCTGTTGGTAGCAATATAATAGAAACCAGAAGTGAACATGTGGTGACTCAAACAAAAATCAAGGGTAAGAATAAGAAAAAAGCATCAACTGTTTAATAGAAAAAGTAAAAACCAACGCGACTATAGGTATTCTTCTATGGTGTTTCCAATTTATTGTTGCAGGAATATCCTCCCAGCCAGACACAAGCTCCCTCAGGAAGCTGGTTTCATATGGTGGTTTAGATTTAACTATTCATTGTCTAGCACCATTTGAAATCAGTGTTCTTGGAGGAAGAATGCCTGCCTTCATCAGGGAGGTGGATACTTGGAAGCCTCGGAGGAAAAGAAGAGAAGGTCAAGATCTCCTTGTGTGGTTCTGCTGTTGTAATTAGCTCCACCACCAAATGAGGTCCTGTGGGACTGCGGGGTCTGTGGCCCAAGTGACCCTTGGGAGAGCAGTGCAGTGTTGTGATTTCAAAGGCAGAAGTTCTGCTCTCAGCATGTTTATAATACTTGGAGGTGGTGAAGGTCAGCTTTGGAACTGGAGGAGGGCTCATGAGACACAGCACAGAAAAGGGTAACACAGAATTCCACCTCCATACTGACAGTGTTGATTTTAATGCACCAACTAGTGAAAACTAGCACAAAACTAGCTCATACAACATGGTGAGGAATAAGGAAGGGAATTACATGTGCTCCACTTTTTTCCCAACTCAAAACCTATTTCATCCTTGCATAGATACATTTTTGTTAGTTCCTTATCAGTTCTTTATAAATACCTTGTGGTGTATCATACAAGACACACAATAGAATTTAAAGCAGGTAGTTCTGCATTTAAGCACTGGGAGTTCTGAAGGCTGTTTGCATCCCAGCTGTGTGTTTGCTTTTTGTTGTGGCACATTTGGCAGATAAGAATACGTTATTTTGTGTGACTTGACAGTGTTCAGGTCCCACAGTGTGATAGCTGGATGTGCTCGTTGTAGCTGATGGAAATGGCCAGCACCAACAACTGTTAGAATTGAACCACATGTGTTTGGTCATGTTGTCCAAGTCTACTGAAATCTGGAGAACTTAAAAGTGTTCCAAGATTATATATGTTAAAAAGTATTTTACTGTATTAAAAGATTTCTGTAACTAATGGTTGATTTTGAAAGTTTCCACTGTCTGAACCTTTGTTTTCTCAACAGCATTTTAATAATGTTTTTAATATTTCTGAGTGAATAATGCCACAGAGGTAATTAATTAATTAATATTTTTCCAAGTGTTTGGGGCTTCTCCAATGTAAAATACTATCCAGCACTTAACTCTTCATCCTTGTGGATCTCCGTAACCCCTTTAGAGGATGACTGATTTCTTTTGGTGTTCAGAGTCAGTAATATTTTCTAGCACCATTTGAAATCGGTTATAGTGATGGGGGAATTGCTCCTTGGGAATTTTTATACAAGAGGCTCCAGACAGAGGATCTTTAATGGTGTTTTCCAGGAGTGGAAACAGGGCAATGTGTTATTTCAGTGAACGGAGCTGCTGAATGCAGAAATGCTACAAGTTTAAACTCTGGTGTTGTAAAGTGGTTTTTTGTAGCTGGAGAGTTTTCATAGGAGAAAAAAAAATCTCTAATGGATGGAATATGTAAAATTTGGGACATGAGCTCTTGATATAGGACCTCTGTAAAGATGATACTTGGAATGGTTTGGAACACCGTAAGATGCTGAGAGGGAAGATAAAGGGAGATGGTTTTCCCAGTGAGAAAAACCAGTGTGGACTTGAGATAAAAGAAGAAAATCCCCACCCTGTTGGTTTAATGATGTGTGTGTGAGGTATGAGGAAACCAAAGGAGCAGCAGGAAGACTTCCAATCTTCAGTTCCTGTACTCTGGACATGCTGCAAGCAAGATCTCATGGAAGATCTCATTGCCAGCCTGGGAGTTCTTGCATTCTCCTCTGGTACAATCTTAACAGTGTAAGCCATAAAAAACCTGAGTCATCTTTCCAAGGGTGTTTAATACATGAGAAGTTTTCTCTGAAAATTCAGCTCTTCAGAGAAACCAAACTGGCCGGAGGCAAAGTTCAAGGTGGGTCGTGTCCCCTGTTCCAGCAGAATCTCATTATCCATGAAGGTAATCTCTGAAAATCATCTTTCAAACAGCTTTTCATACTGCATCCAGCTTTTAGGGAGTTAATAACACAAACCAGCCTGCAGCAAGGCATCCCTGTAGGAGGGGATGTTTTCCTGGATGTCCTGGTGAAATAAGAAATGTACTGTTTTTCCTGTTACTCCATGTGGGGGAACCGAAAACGAGGTTTTTGTAAGCAACTGGAGCAACTTGTGAGTGTTCACAGGCATTTCTAAGGTTGTGGCTGGTTGTTGGCAGCCAATTTACCTTTCTTTTCATCCCTGCTATATTGCTGGGGGATTTGGAACTGAAAGATCTTGAAGGTCTCTTCCAGCCCAAACCATTCTGTGATGTGCTCCCATTACTTTATTTCTAAGGTAATCGCAAACCAAAAGGGACTTCATGTGAGATGAGTATGTGACCTTTTCTTTGTCTCTCACTTCCATCCTTTTGTGAAATCCACCCTCATGATCTGTCTTCTTTAAACTCTGAGAAGTGGGTAGTACCGTGTTTAACACAAAAGACTGTAGGTTAGCCTTTCCATTAATACAACAATTACTAAAATACCAGAAAATTAGTCTGGCTTAGCAGTGTGGGGGTTTTGCACTGTGGTGCAGGGAGGTGACACCTGCCCACATGGATATTTTAAGGGGTTTGACAGATGTGGAGGTTAAAAATTGTACAGAATGAAGTGTTGCATTCTGGAAGTGTGACTTACAAGTAATCATCGTGTTTTATGTACATCCCTTGCCTAAGTAACTCCCATACAGACTGTTGCTTAAATGATTTCTTTTAAGTCGTTGAAGGAGCAGATGGATCTGTTTGGAGTTTTGCTGCTTGTACTGTGTGTGTAGGATCGAAACGTCTGGACTTCCTGAAACTTGTTAGCACAAAAACTAATGGTAAGGTAAGAATCAGTTACAAAGTGGTTGTGCAAGAGGAGGTGAAAATTAGCAACATTTTAAATATTTCTGTTGTAAGAGATTTTTAAGCTGCAGTAATTTCTTCTCTTTGCACCATGGAGTGATTTAAAACAGAGCTGCCAAGTGCTTGGATCTCATGAAAGTATTTCAGACACGAATGTTGTTGCTGGTATATCCATGTGTTCACCAGGATTGTGTCCTGTTCCATGTTGGATCTTCCATACAGCAACTGGGAAAGAAAGGATGAAAGAAGGAAGAAAAATGCTTGATGAAAACAGAAGCATTTCAGTGTAAAATACATCTATGTATGAGAAAGAATGAGAAAGCACATGTTTTTTTGCTTTTTTTTTAATTCTCTTTGCTCTCTTGGCGTTTTAAAAAAGTCAAGCTGCTAGAAGACAGTCTGCCCTGTCACACACATTTAGATGCAAAGTGCTGCTTTCAAAGCCTGCACCAGTCTCAAAGCCCCACTCTGATACCACGGTGTAAAAACTATTTGTTTGCAAGTCTGCTCCCTCCTGCTCTTGGGTCCCCTGCAGCAATTGCAGGATGGAACGTGCAGGGGGTTTCCTTCATGGCCAGCAAAGTGTGTCCAGTTGCTGGTGTTCTGAAATGGTGTTAGAATGAAATAAACTCTTGGACTAAGCCAGGAACAGCCCTACAAGTCAATTACTCTTTGCCCCAACCAAACTTTCACTTCTGGACTAATACAAAAGGTGAAATAAGAGTGAGAGCAAGATAATATCCGTTGGGAATCTTTTAATGCCAAAAGTATTTTGGAAATGTTTTACACTGTGCACTTTCTCTATTAATGAATCATGAAACCAATTCATTTTTCTACATAGAGCCTAAATTTCAACTGTTATATAGACTTGTCTGAAACTTTTGTGATTTTGCATCCCAAAATGTCCAGCTTCTGCATAAGGACGTTGTGTGAAATCCGTCATATATTGGGAATGTGGCAGGCAAATACCCAGCAGGAGCTTGGGATGATGGTGGAGATCTGCTTAGTTTCCACAACAAAGAAACTGAGGGTCAGAACTGTGATTTCCAACAGAATATATATAATTTTCAACATTATTTGATGAAATATGCAGGCCTAAGATGATTATGAAAGAGTAGAACAGTAAATGAGACAACATGGTGTTATTCTACAAGATGCTTCCTGATTTCTTCAAGCCAGTTTGAGAATTGCTAACCAAAAATAACCTGGTTGTGTGGGATCTGCTGTGTCCTTAGCACACATTCCAGTTCCAATAATGGACAGCAGAGGTACAAGGAGGAGAAATTCAGGGATTGTGGCTTTTGCTGTGGGCTGGTTGAGGCCTGCTGGGACCTTCTCTCAGTATGAAGCAGCAGAAGCTTGTGCTGGCAGAGCTTTGCTCTACAGTAAAATGGGCTGATAATGCTCACAGCAGTTTCAAGGTGCCAGGAGAGCAAATTCTTAAACTTGTTTGGGTAATCCTAACAAAAACAGTGTTAGAATTTCTAGCCATCTTCTGTGGTAGATCAGATCCAATGAGGACACCAAAGTGGACCCCAGAGAAGCAGCCTGAGTTAAGCTGCCCATGGTGGGAGGTTCTCACTGCACGGGTGTCGCTCAAGGCAGATCTCTCCACAGAGAGCTCTCCTGGGTTGTGACAGTGGTCCATCAGGCTGGTGGATTCCCTTCTCCAGCTGTGCCTGTCAGGTCCTGCCAGGTGCATCTCCACATGGAACCTCCAGAGCTTTTGGGTTCCAGGCTTAAAAGCTGGAGCAGCTACATGTCCCCACCTCTGCTGTTGAGCAGGCAAGAGAGTTTTGTGTGTGTTGGTATTTGCAGACTCTGGGTGAGAAGGTGTTCCCATTCAGCTCCTTGATATTAGAGGTAACAATTTTTTTCCTTATGTGATGCTCACACTTTACTTGCTTTCCAACAGCTTCCCAACAACATCCGTGCAGAGATGAGTGACTGCCTGCAGTGCTGCCTGGATTGCTGGATATTTAAGTGACTTTCCATGCAGCTTCTGTCTGTGCTACTGCCTTGACATCATGTCTGTCTCTTCCAGAGGATTCCTCTCTGGGAAACCTGCTTTGGGAGCAGATGTCTTCAGTCCTTAGGAGTCCATAGAACCATCTTCTAATCAGAGGAGTTTTTAATGGCAACTTGCCCCAAAAAGGAGAGGTGAGCCTTGGGATTACAAGGATTTGAGTTCAGTATTGTGGTGTTCATGGAATCATAGAATGGTTTGGGTTGGAAAGGAACATTAAAGACCATCTAGCTCCAGCCCCTCTGCCATGGGCAGGGACACCTTCCACTAGACCTGGTTGCTCCAAGCCTGATCCAACCTGGGGGCTTCTCTGGGCAACCTGTGCCAGAGCATAAATCCTCACAGCCAAGAATTATTCAGGTGCTGCTGCACAGGAGCGTTTCTCTTGGGCTCTGCTTTGCAAAGCAATTAATGTGTCAAGCCCTGCACGTCTCTGGCTGGATTCCAGTCTGTAAAGTCCAACACTGACACTCACTTGGAGCAGCACAGCCTGGGATGAAGGGGTTGGGAAGGGATGTCCCCACTGTGGTGGGGAGCCAGCTGTGGTATTTTTCCAAGCAGTACAGGGCACTGCAGAGTATGGGCATCACTGGAGAATGTATTTTAACTTCATTTCTCCAAATACCATTACTTTTTGTATTACTATAAAATGCTTGTGGGGGTGTTAACATAAACCCCAATGAGATTCATTTTAATGATTTTACTTGGAAAACACTCAAATGCCACCATTCAGGATAAAATCCCAAAACAGAACAGCAGCTGTAAAAGCCATAAGCACAGGTGAGTTAACTGGTCCATTAACAGCCTCCAGAGGACCACAAAGTGATTTTCTCCATTAGATTTTGCCATTATTTAATCTTCATTCTTGCTTGTCCTTACTGTGGAATGGACTGGAAGGAGAATGGCTTGATAGTCCCCCAAATAGTTCATTACTGGAAGTGCCGTGGGGTGATGGCATTGCCTGTTGAAAGGTGCCAAAATCCTTATAGATCAGAACCTTCTCAAAAATCACATCTGGGAAAACTTAAATTTTCTCAGGAAATTCATAAAAATTATCATGGACTTTCAGACTTCCAAGTAAGTTGTCATGTAAAGATTCTCCACTACGTTTCCAGTGTGAGAACTGAAATCACAACTGAAGCGTTTGAAAAAATAGAGAAAAGACTTTCAGCACAAGTAAATTTTCAGATTCCACTATGCAAATCAAAATTCCAGTCTGAGAATTTTGGAGTGAACCAATGGTGTAAAAAGCCCCACTCTTTAGTTGAGATTAGCCTGGAAATTTTAAGACATCATGAATAATTTATAAACCAGCCTTCCCACGGATGAGCAGCAGGACCAGAGCGTGGCTACATTTGTCACCATACTGAGATGTTTTCTGGCAATGGTGGAATTTTTATGGTGTTCTTGCTCATAATGGAGCTGTTGCTTAGCTTTTAATGTCCCAAATGTAAACAGATCTGAGGAAGCAGATCGTTAAAAACGTTTAGAAAGGGCGAGTGAAAAAGCGAAGTACTTGTGCGCTGCGTTCCAAGCAAAGCCTATAAATCACCGGCGTCGGAATTAGGCTGCCAGCCCAGAAATGGCATCGGGAGGAATAATCAAAAGATTGATTTTTTTGAAACCATGGCAAAAGAGCGGAGGGAAGAACCCAAGAGGTTTGAGAACCTGTCCTGTGCTCGATTTTCAGTTTTAATGTTGTGCTTTAACAAATCCAAAATTTGAATCCAATCTGCTTTTCAGTGTTAAGCTCCACGGTCTCTGAAGCCCTGGGACCAGTTGACTTTGCTGCCTGGTGCTCCTGCATTAACAAGGGCTGGGAATGCTTCAATCCACACAGAGGTTTTCTGCGTAGGAGTAACTAAAAAAAAAAAAAAAAGGAAAAAAACCCCACAGTTTCATTTGGATGTGAATCCGCAAAGCTGTTTTCTAAACTTAAGTTTGGGGTTGCAATGTTTGAGCCTTCACGAGTCGCTTCAATAACCCATCGCTGTCTCCTGGGACCAAAGCTGGGGATCCTTTGGGGCGCGTAGGGAGGGTGGAAGTGCCAACTCCTGGGAAGTGTTGGTGCAAGGGGATAGGTGGAGGCTTGTGCCCCCAGCAAGGCTCTCCTTGGCTCCCCTCTCCCTTCCCGAGCCAGCCCACCAGATGTGAGATGCTGCCTTTGGCCCGGGAAGCAGCGGGAGCTGCGTGGTTTGCTTCGTCGGGAGAGGCCGTGGGTGGAGAGGAGCTGGCAGAGATCCCAGGAGCCGTTGGGAAGAGGCTGCTCGCGGGGGAGAGCGAACTCACCACCCACTTCGGATGAAATCATGGAGTAAAGGCTGGTGAGGAGAAGAAGATCTAAAAAAAGGGGGACAGGAGAGGAAGGATGCTGGACCAGTGAGGAGGACGGTTCCTGTGCTGGTGGGTTCACGGAGGATCTGGTTCTCACAGGAGTCACTTGTAACAGATACAGAGCTGGTGTAAGGGGAGGAATTTGTCACAGGAAGGTTTGCTCCAGCAGCGTAGAAAAGTAGAACTTTGATACATGACCCATTCGATGGAAATTTACTAAAACGTGTCTGAATGGAGGAGTGATTGCTGCTCTCCCAGCCTAACCTCTAACCAAGCTGGGACCAAGGAAGATGCCTTCCTGGAGCAAGGAGAAGGAGGAGCACTCATCTGGAGCTGGCTCGTTTAAAACAGTCTTTTAAGGGCTGCTGGCAAAGAGAGTTTACAGTGCCACTTTCCTTACCCAACAGGTGGGTTACCTTGCTGCCCCAGCTGGATGGGCACCTTGTCTCATCCCTGGTGTGCAAACGACCAAGAAAAGACTCCAGTGTGGCTCACTGTTGCACTCTGAGACTGAACATCACCCAATGTGAACTCTTTGGATTCTTTCCCCCCATATTTATCTGATTTATGATAAATGACACCACTCATGAGAGTAGCTGTTTAAATCCAGCAAGAAGACTGTCAGTGTCCATGTTTTCCACCTGGGTTTCTTTCCAAGCTGCCTCACTGCAGCTCATCCCACGTAATTTCTGGAGAGCTCAAGCAGGAGGGGAGCCAGCTGAAGGAGCTGACGTGGCACGGGGGTGCATCAGCATGAGGTTTGGTCCAGTGCACCTTCTGAAGGCAACCTGGATCTTCTGGTGGGTTTTGTTGGATCCTTTTTTGCTCTTGGGAACACAGTTCAGGACAAAACTGTCATGGTCTGACTTTGAGGAATGGGATTCTCTGTGCTTTCCTGTCTGCTCCAGCAAGCGGAAAGGGATGTGTAAAACTCGTTCACCACCATCAGCTCCAGTGGGTGCAAAGTTGTAATCGTTTCAGGGAAGATACAGCCAAAAAAAAAAAGAGAAAAAACATTTCCCCAGCTCATTTTCATTTCCCAGAAAACCAGATGGATGAATCATTACAACAGCAGCTATGACAAGGGACCAGACAACAGACTGAGCCCGAAGCCCAGCCCAGTTGAGGCGAAATGAAAAACTGTCCAAGGATTTACCAACCCACCCTCCCACATGTGTTTAAAGGAGCAAGACTCCAGAATTAGGGCATGTGGATTTTAACCTTCCTCCTGTGTCCTACGTAGCAGCAGGGACAGCTATTGCAGAGACCACAGTGGAACAAATGCAGTGGTGCATCAGCAGTGACACCCAGTGAGGTATCGTGATGGTGTGGTCAGTGATGATCACCAGAATAGGATCACAGAATGGTTTGGGTTCAAAGGGACTATAAAGATCCTCTAGTTCCAACTCACTTGCTATAGTTAGGGACACCTTCCACTAGACCAGATTCCTCCAAGCCCCATCCAGTCTGGCCTTGAACACTTCAGGGATGGGAAATCCACAGCTTTTCTGGGCAACCTGTGCCAGTGCCTGACCTCCTTCACAGGGAAGAATTTCTTCCTGATACATGGTCTGACCCTGCCCTCTGTTAGTTTGAAGCTGTTTCCCTCTTGTCCTGGGCCTCCAGTCCCTTGTCCAAAATCCCTCTCCAGCTCTCTTGGAGCTTCTTTAGGCACTGAAAGAGGCTCTTAAGGTCTCCTGGAGCCTTCTCTTCTCCAGGCTGAACAGCCCCAACTCTCTCAGCCTGACTATAGCAGAGGTGCTCCAACCCTTGGAGGATCTCTGAGGCCTCTTCTGGACTTGCTCCAACAAGTCCACATTCTTCTCCTGTTGGGAACCCCAGGGCTGGATGCAGAATCACCTCCTTCTGTCAGTGATTCTCACTTCACCTCACCTTCTGGACTCAGAATCACCTCCCTTGATCTGCCCACATTTCTTTTGACTCAGCCCCGGACATGGTTGGTTTCTGGGCTTTCAGTGCCCATTGCTGGGTCATGTTTAGATTCTAATCCACCAACATCCCCAAGCCCTTCTCCCAGGGTTGCTCTCCATCCATTCTCCACCCAGTCTACTTGGAGTTGCCTGAGCACAACATGAAGCTCCTTAGACCACAGTGAGCAGCCTCATTGCTTTGTCTGTGAGTACATGCCAGGCTTTGCTGGGAGAGTTATTTGCAAGATATGAAGACATGCTCTTAATATAGTAGAGCAGTCCTATGTGTAAAACTCATCAAAACAACACCAGAAGTGACAAGGTTGAGAAAGCATTTAAGAGAGACCTGCCTTCAGGCTGCCCACAGAACCCCTGTAGGTGCATGTGCTGTGGTGCATCCTCCATTACACAAGGAGTTATTTTTTCCCAGAGGACACTGCCCCACTCCCTGTTCACAATGGTGGTACTCACATGCTGAAAAGCCATATAGGGTTGGGTTTTTTTATTTCATCCTCATCTCTGCAGCACTCAAGAGCTTTGGCTGAAGCAGTTGCTGTGATGACATCAGGTTTTTTCCTTGGTGAGGTTCTATTGTGTTTTCTGCTTTACAAACAAAGAACTGGAGCACAGAGAAACAAAGGTCAAAGAATCTATTAATTTTGGGTGTCCAATTTGAAGTAGCCGGTGCAAGATATTCAGGACTCTCTGTCCAAAGCACAGATTCCTCTCATGCCTTTCTTTGTTTTCCTCCACCCCCCTGCTTAGTTCCTTGCCTCTTGGGCACTCTAATTATGATTTTTAAATTCAAATGCTGCTCTCAGCTTTCGAGTGTTTTGATCGCTGACTGAAAAGCTATAGCTGAGCTCCACTCTGCAATACATGTTCCCTTTCTCTGCAAGGTAAACAAGGTCACTGCAGGTAAAAAGCCACAGGTCTGGGAAGAAATAATATCATTCAAGCCAAGGCACTTGGGAGCGATGTGGAGATCTCTTCATCTCTCCTACCCTCCATGACTTCCATGGAACCCATCATAGAGAAAGAACAGCACAAAGAAGCTGCATCTCTAAGAGAAAAACCTGGGTTTTACCTCAGGTGCTCAGGCCTTGGGTACATCTGCTTTGGCAGAGGCAGCTGTGGAAGAATTGCTTCTAGGGACGCAGGGAGCAGAGCCACGAGAGGGGTGGGAGGGCAGAGGGGAGCCAGCGGTACCGAGCCTGTTGTTTGTTGTGTTGGGAATAGCTTGTACTTGTGGGACTTGGTTAAAAGCCAGGAAAACCCTGAGGGTGAGGCTGCAGCACTCCTCGTGAGATGTTCCAGCCCCTGGAGCCCTTGGGAACAGCAGTGCTGAACACTGTGTGCTCTCAGCTGCCCCAGGCACAGCCACATCCATCCACACAAGGACACGTGTCCTGGGCTCCCTCCAAGCAGGAGCTCCCAGAACATCCACCTTTTATTTCTGCCTGCAGAGTCCTCTGGTCAGGCAGGTTTTGGGTGACTTTGTCCCATGTCCCATGCCTGAAAATACCCTCCAGCCTCAACACCTGGCACTTGGCTTTGGCAGAAGGAAGTAGTGGGACAGCGATGATGGGATTTTTGAGGCTGTGTTTGCCAGTGGCTGGTGAAGATGCAAAGGATCTATGCCAAGTGTAGTATAGGAGCTGAGGACATGAGCACAGTGAGCTGAGACCTCAGAAGGCCCCTGGGGTGTGGGTTTGAGTAGGAGGGAGCTGAGAAGAACTTAGGGGCAGGAGGAATAGTAATTAACCATGGAGCAATGTCTAGATGGCTCCCAAGGGGGCCTAGTACTCATCTGTCTGGGCATTTCCTGCTGCTGCAGGGGATTCCAGCGCTCCTCCTTGCTGCTTCCTTCACCTCTGGAGCTCTGCATCACTGTTGCTGTTGGAAACACCCTTATTTCGTAAGCAGGAGAGCTCAGGGCTGCAGAGACAGCACAAAAGCAGCTTGAGGACACTCAGAAGCAGGAAAACCAGTTATTTTTGATCAAACTTGCATAGAAATGTTGGCTCTGAGGAACATACTAGGTCCAGCCTCCCACTACGAGCAGGACTGCAGCCAGGCTGGCATCTTAAACAAGTCCTAAATCCCCTAAGTATGGAGGGTCCAGCCAGGGGGTCTGTGTCCCAGGGCACCACTGTCTCACAGTGAGAGACTTTCCTACATGCAGCATGAGCCTCCCAAGCCCCATTTTGCCACTGGTCCCTCGTGTCCCAGTCTGGTATGAGAGAGTTTTGTTGTGTCTTTACAACCACCTTTCATGTATTTGTAGCCAGCACTTTGCGCACCATCAAAAATTCAGGGCTGTGCAGGGCTTTCTCCCCACTATTTGCAGTTTGCTCATAGTGAAAGTACAAAAACCCACCTTCAAAGCCCACTCTGCTCCCCCCCAAACCAGGGTGGCAGCCACAGCATCCATGGGCACACCTGCAGGGGATGAGTCAACCACCACCAGCATCTCCCACGGGACTCAGTGCTGGCTCCCACGCTGGTGACTTTCTGTGCATGCAGAGGGGTCCAGACAGCAACTTCCAACTCCCTCCAGACCAGACACCTTCAGATTGGAGAACTGAGAAGACACACAGCCCTGGGGGCAGCAACTAGCCCAGGTTCCGTGGTAGACCTAGCCCCATCCAGAAGAGAAAGTCCAGAACATCATATCCTGTCCTCGTGGCTGGATCAGAAGGGGGTGGCACTAGGGCTGGGCCAGGGGAAGGGATTGGGCACACGACTCATGCTCTCCTTTCTAGAAACCATCCTATATCCTAGTTCATGAGGATAAAGCTGTAAATCATCAGGAACAACTTCAGTCATCACCATCGACACCAGGAGGAAGAGCTGTCTGGGAGGAGAGATAACAGAGTGCATTGGTGGTCCTTCCTCATCCCCTTCCTCTATGCTTCATGCTGGTGATATAATTAGTGCCTTTTTTTTAATTCACTTTTAATTTCACAATGAATATGAACAAGGCGAGTCCAGATGCAAATAGGAGCCAAGGCCCTTCTGCAGAGACCCTGGGGGAGGCTCCGACCACCACACACTGAGTCACCTCCAGCCCCCGAGAACCCCGCAGGGCCAGGAGGAGACGGAGGGGTGACAAGGCAGAACTTCCTACTAAAAAAAAAAAAAAAAAGTCCTGTTTCTCGGTTTGGTAAGGAGAGGAAAATAAAAGTTAATGCTGCGACCTAGTGGAGAAAAATCAGCTGTGCAGGTACGCGGGAATAGCTAATCCAGGCGTTGGGAAAAGCAGAAGGTTGTGGAATATGTATCCAGTGGAAGCCGTGGTGGTGCAGCTTATTTTTACAGGATTCCAAACCTGAGAGCACGTTCTGTAACAATTTCAAGTTTTCAGAAGGTGCTTGGCTTAACCCGAAATGATCTGGGGCTTGCATGGTCTTTAAGGTCTCTTCCAACCCAAAGCATCCTATGATCCTTTATTTCTCTGATCTTATGGAAAGGCTGTAAACATCCCCATGGCCTGTGTTAAACCTGGCACAGCACCAGTGTGACTGTGGCTCAAGGTCTGCTGCCAGCAGTGCCCACCTGGCATTGGATCTGTGCTCCCAGCATTTTATCCAGCCCCAGGAGGAACTGGAGCAGAGCCTGTTTGTTGGGCAAAAGTAGGGGGGGAAAAGTCATTGGCAATGGTGAGATGAATTTCCTGGTGCCTGCAGCTGTGTAAACCTGAGCTTGGCATGGCCTGGGACTAGATCCAAGGCTGGAGCACCTGGACCCAGCAAGTGGAAAATCCCTAAAGCACAGGGTTTGGGTCAACAATCACCCAAATGGGAAATACGAACACTACCTGAGGTAAGGGCTACTGTGAGTGAGTGCCAACCAGGGCAGGAAGGCACAGGGATCCTGGGCTCAGACTCAGGGTCCACACTGCTAAAAGGGGCCTGGAAAATGGGAAGGATTTCAAAGGAGAGCCCCAAGATTGAGGAAATGCTGGAAAAAAATTTCCAGGGGGTAAAGCTTAGCTCGGTGTGTTAACCAAGAGAGCAGGATCAATCTCTCCCCACCACCATCACCACCTGCCACGTCCAAGGGCCCCGAGCCCTTTGTTCTTTTGGTGGATGGCCTGGAGGACACCCAGTAACTAAACCCCTCTGCTGAGACCCTGCAGGAGTTTGTACATCCAGGGGGGTTTGCCACAAGGGAAGGAGGAGGGGAAGCTCCCTAACCCTGCCTGGGACACAGCCTTCTGCCTGGCCAGCTTCACCCTTGTGCTGAGGGTGCTGCAGAACTGAGACGCCTCTGGGATTAAATAACAGCTGAGCTGGGGATTTATAGCCCCACATTTTGGCTTTAGATGCTGCAGCTGGCACCAACCTGCCTAAATCCCCCCACTTCATGTCTCTGTGGCTTCATCGACTCACAGACAGCAGCAGCTCCTTTGGATCCAGTGGGGACCTGAGCCCAGTGGTTAAAGCCACCCTGGGATCCAGGACACCCTGTGCATGTGGCATCAGCTCAGTTAAATCACAGCTACTGACTTTCAGTCCTTCTGAATATGGAGGACACAAGGGATAGGCTGGATCCCACTGTCCTGTGTTCTCAGCCTGGATCAGGGAATGGGTGGCAGCCCTTAAACCTGGAGGTACCCAGAGTCATCTTACTCTGGCTGGGCATCTTACCCTGCTCACCCCACATGTCCTGCCTCCAAATTTGTGCTGTGCTAAACCTCCCCCACACTGCTGCTGCCCTTCAGCTTGGGGTTGTCACCAGTGGGTCACACTTGAATCATTTAAAATAGCCAAGCATTGCAAGGAGAAAGAAGCAGGGAAAGAGGATGGAGGAGTATGGTCAGGAGTAGCAGCAGGAAAAAAATGAGGAGGAGAGATGTGGCTCTGGGGGAGCAGAGAGAAACACACCAGCTCGAGGCAGCTGCAAAGAGCCTGACAGCTGGAAGACAAAAATAACTGTCAATGGTGAATCAATTTTCTCTGAGGAATGGGTGAATCTGGGGAAGCAGCAACAGGGGGAAGAAGATGGGGCAGAAAAATCTACAGGGCAATGAATCACATCCCAGAAAAGCCCCTTTTCCTGAAACAAGGCAGTGATGAAGCAGAAAACTGAGCAGAGACAGAAACAACCAATTATGAGGCAAAGGGAAGCTGACCTCTGATGAATAAAAGGCAAGGAGTTGTCTGGTAGGTGGATAAATCACTAGTGAAAAATTCATGGTTGTGAGAGACAACCTGGAGTGACAATCCATGAATGTGTCCATCAAGCAAAGGTTCTGCAGGGCTGCCATGGGGACATGGAGCCCCTGGAGATGCTCCCTCTAGACCTGGGTGCCAGTCTCCCAGTGATGGGAGGACAAGGAATTTCAAACAAGGGAAGGTGAGCTGCAGATGTTGAGCTGGGCAGAGGAGGTGATGTCAGGCACTGCCATGTGATGGGTGGTGAGTCCCATAGACCAGGATACAAAGTCCCCTAAGTTCCAAAACATATTTTTGGGGCATGGGATGAGATGTGCTTGAAGCATTACAGATAACAGACATTGAGATCATGGTTTGGATCCTGCAACAGCCTTGAGGATGGATACAGTATAATAGAAAGTACATTCAAAGGTCTTTCAGAAACAGTCTAGTTGTTATGACTATGAATATATAATAGACAGTGATGAGAAGAGCCTAGAAAAAAATGTGGAGAGAATCAGATTTCTTGAGGAAAGTTCTCTGTGTACCGATTTGTGATTACTAAAATCTTTAGAGAGACATTGCAGATATTTCATCTTGCAGAAAACACACATTTGTTATTAAGCCATGGCTGCCTTTGGCCACTGTAAGAGTGACCCTATGTAGAGGAGCCAAAAAAGCAATGAACCATAATTTGGAAATGAGTTTTGGGTGTTTATCAAAAATTTGGGAATGCTTTTTCCCAGCTGAGTGCTCCAGCCACTAGACTGGACTCCAGCTCTGTTCCTCCTTCATCCTCACCCAGCTGCTCATGGCTGCTCCATGATGCTGCTTTAGGAAAAGGATGATGGGCATGAATGGTTGCAGGACTTTGGAGGTGGGCTCACATGTGTGTGGGAAGGGGGTCCTACCAACTGCCTCCACCCCGTGCAGCTCCTCTTCAAATCAGCATTTCCCGGTTCACCCTCCAGAGGGACAGGAGCATCCCAGCACCGTGCTGGGGGAGCGGCTGTCCATGAACAGGCACAGGCAGAGGGCACTGACAGAGAAATGAAGATTATTCATGTGGACACAGAATCTTTCATATCAAACTCTAGACAACTCAGTGGGGTTGGAGATGCTCGCACACCCCACCCGTGGGGCTTGCAGTGAGTGCTCCAAGCCCAAGGGCCACAGCTCCACAGTCCAAAGGGAAGGAGAGTCACACCTCCGGATGCAGAAGCTGTGCCGCAGCCTTCCCTCGTGCTGATGCGAGGCCACATTGTCACTAGAGGGAAGCAGAACCATGTGCACGGGGCTGGCCGGGCACTGCTGGCATCACCAGAGCTGCTCTGGGCCGGCAGCGTGGGGACTGTGAGCAGAGGCACTTGCTCAGAGCAGCTTCGAGCTGAAGAAAGGGGTCACCTTCCTTACCTTGGACTGGGCAGAGCTCCAGCGAAGGGTAGTGGGGGAAAGCCACAAGGAAAGGGAGCAGCCAAACTGATTCTGGGCCACATCAACCAATTGTTACTCTCCAGGAGCACATCTGGGTCCTGTGACCCCTCTCTGGAGTGCCTCTCACTGCTGGGCAGCTGACACTGGGGGCTGAAGTGAGGTTCAAGGGCACTCCAGGGTGCAGGATCATGGTCAGCAGGGCTGGCTGGGGACTTTGAGCACTGCTGTCTCTGCCAAGGAGATGGCACTGCTGGGGACAGTGGGCACAGCTCTTCACTCTGCCACCACCCTGTCTGGAGCATGACCCTCCTGAGGTGGATGAACTGGAGGGATGGGGGTGTGAGGGCAAGGGTAGGGGAGGCACGAGGTGGTAGGAAGGGGACAGGTCCCAAACTGCCCTTGGAGGGATGCCCATGGTGTCTGTGCTCAGTGCTGGCAGTGCTGCCAGTCTGGGGATGCTGGGGAATGTGCAGGACATGCTGATGGAAACCACACCACCCACAGAGGAGGCTGGTCTCCAAACCAACTGCTCTGGGACCTGGAGATTTTATTCTTTATGAAGATGAGCAGCTGAAATAGTAATTTTCCCCTCCATCTCTAGAGATGAGGAGGATTCCCCTTCTCTCCTTGTGCACTGGGCTTGGCTCCACTTACACCCTCAGCTCTCCCATGGGGCTGCCTTGGCCACGACCCACCTTAAACCCACCCACATGTCTGGGGAAAACTTTGCCAAGCATTTGTCTGCTGCAGATCAGGAGAATTTCCCGTCATATTTGGAAATAAATGCATCCTGTAAATATCTTCCTTTCCCCACTGCTCCTGAGAGGTTTTTGACACAAAGGTCAACCTATTGACCAGCAGCTGCCGGTTTAGTTCAGTAACAAATCTTGCCACCAGAGCTCTGCTTGTGTTAGTACAAGGCTTAATCATTGTGGTTCTTTCTCCCAGTGCAGGTCACAGAGCTGGGCAATGCCAGGACTTGCTGCTTTGGCCAGCTCAAGGCTGTGTCTCTCTGCCAGCCTGACAGAATAGAGGTGCACTTCCTGATTTTCTCAATGCCATCTCTCCCGCAGAGAAATTTTCAGGGCATTTTGGTAACTCAATCATGCCAGTTGTGGAAAATTGCATTGACCCAGGAGGCAGGGCAGAAGGATTTATGTTGTGCCTCTGGGTTTCTGGAGGAGGGTGGGATGTCAGGAGGAGACAGAAGCTGACAATACCAGCGTAGGTGATCAGAAATTACATTTCTCAGATAGTGTAAGGAGCCTTCCTCTGGTGCCAGCACATCACCCAGCAGCCTTTGCCCAGGGCTGTGTAAGCCATGGGGCAGGTGCAACTGGGGGTGCAATTGAAGGGCATCTCCATGGGGAGCCATCAGCAAGATCATTCCCCTGCACCATTTTCATGCTGTCTGGTTAAATACTTGATGGAAACCTTAAAACAACAGAAACCTTAATTCTGCCATGCTGGGTAATCATGGAATCACAGAATGATTGGGAGAGACAAAGTTCCAGTCAGTTCCAGGTACTTCCAAGCCCCCTACCATGGGTAGGGACACTTTCCCCTAGAGCAGTTTGCCCATAAACAATTGTGGTTTGGGGTTTTATAGCTGCAGATGTTTCTCTTGCTGGTGAGTGTCAGAGCCAGTGTTTGTTCAGCTTATTATTGGGTGCAAGGAATGATGTGGAGCTGTTCAGTGCTGGATTTTTGTTGTTCTTGAGCTGAAATTGGTAGGGAGAGCTGGAAAACAGCCCAGGCACTTTTAGCAATTTGCACCCAAACATTCTGGTGTCACTTTTCAAATGTCTGTCCAAAGTAGACACAGTTGGGAGAGCAGCTAAGCATGGAGAGAAAGGAGTATCACCAGGATAAAGGGTCTGTAGTGCCTAAAACATCATTACAATGAGGAAATATCTGCTATTAAGGACTATTTTGGAAACTGGAGAAAAAAATATTAGCTGGTGTTAGATCTTGAGCTCAAGAGCTAAAAGTTACTGCCAGCAGGAGTAATTTGGGTGAGGAAGGAGAGACGTGTAGGCAAAATGGCTCACCCAGGAGGACAGAGAAAAGGCAAAAAAAATGACTGCTGAATAAAACAGTGTTGTATTTTGTTTCTGAGAAGTGGAGGTCCCTGCAGCTCTGGGGGCATTACTGGCCACTGCAGCAGCAGCAGGAGGCCAGATGACGGGCACAAAAAAGGATGTGATATTACAGTGACCCAATGGCAACGGCGAAGTGAAGAACAAGAAGTGCTAATGAATGCCTTGTTTTTAAAAGGAACTTTCGTTTCTCTCCATCACTGAGAACTTCCTGCAGCGAAAACAAAGCTAAGCTGCTTTCTTTTTCTTTTTATGAGCTGGTAAAAAACTGATTCTGCAGCACCCTGCATATGACAAACTCCTGTGGCAAGGGCTGCTTCAGCCAGGCCCAAATCACCAACCAAACCAAACCCCTGAAGTTGAAATCAAGGCCTAAAAAGGCTAAATTGGTGCTTATGGTTCCTGCCAAATCTCCAAACCCCACACTGTGGAGGTCAGTGCCATGAAATGCTGTGACTACAGATACCTCCAGCACCCCAGCTGGCTTCATGTCCCCCTGTGGCTGGAGCTCTCAGTAAAGGTTAAACCAACCTGTAATTAATTGGTCCTAAAAGCCAGGAAGGCCTGCCTATACTCTGGCCATAGCACTGGCCACCTGTTCCTGCCAAGGCTGTGGAGCACAGATCAGGACAGCAGTTGGTAGGGACAACTTCTCCACTGGTTTGAGTTCTGGCTGGAGACAAAGCTCAGCATTTGAATGATAACATGCCCTCTGCACCTCCAACCTGTGCCCTGGGGCTTTTTTTCTGCTTCTGTGGTGCCTCTGAAACTGGTCCTTGGTGACATTACAGCAGGAATGATGAACCATCTGGAGGTGGTTCATTGAGAGGCTGGATCAGATGACCAACCTCAACCATTCTGTGACTTAAAGAGTCTCAGCTTCACTTATTGTCCCCTTCATTCCTGACGCTGACTTGCTGGGTTTGCCATTCATCTGCTGCAATAACTCTTCTTGTTTGGTTGACTTTTCTTCTTTTTTTTTAATAGGGTTTCATAACTAAGCATCCATCTTCACCAGTTGAGCTCCCCTGTTTTATTTCATTGCTGGGACCTCAGTCTACACAACAGTTCTGCATTGAAGGGAACACACTGTAATCCAAGCCATAAAATGTAAATGAGGTGGATTTCACAGGCAGCTGTAAGAGCTGGATTCAGGAATAGGTTTTTCTTGTCCTCGGCTGTTTGTCAGGACACCTGTGTCTTGTTCCTACCTTTGTCTCCTGTTACTCAGGGCTGACCAGGAGGATCTTGCAAGAGCAAGATCTCATCAATGCAAATAAATATCTCAGAGGCAGGTGTCAAGAGGATGGTACAGAATTCTTCTCAGTGGTGCCCAGCAACAGGACGAGGAGCAATGGCCATAAACTAAAACGTAAGATGTTCCATCCCAACCTGAGGAAGAACATTTTTCCCTTGAGGGTGTCAGAGCACTGGAAGATCTGTCCAGATCCTGGAGTCTGGTCCTGGAGCCTCCCTCTCTGGAGACATTCAAAACCCACCTGTGTAACCTGCTCTAGGTGACCCTGCCTTGGCAGGGGAGTTGGACTAGATGGTCTCCAGAGGTTTGTTCCAACCCTAATGATTCTGTGATTCTGTAAGAAAATCTGAAAATTCAGCCAGGACTGTGCTGATGGACCTATTGCTAAGTAGCTCCACTGGGACTCCAAGTCTGCTCAAACATCATTTTTTTACAGGGGGAAAAGAGCAAGGAAAATTAGTCCAGTGGGTGGTTTTTCAGGTGAGGAGCTGCAGTTGATGCTCTTCCATGTCCAAGTGCTGCTGCATGTTGGTAACTGCAGTTACAGTCCTTCAGATTTGAACACACACCATGTAGCCAGACAGAAACCTATAGACACATGATATAGACATGACTCCCATGGATGATCATGGACAACCAACCCTGGCCACAGCACCCCCAGGCATCTCTCGGTACCTCCAGAGACCACTGTGGGGTCCAGAGGTTGCAGTGCTGAACAGCTGCGGCCTGCCTGGCACAAAACTCAAGGGCAGGCATCCATCCAGCCCTTCTGCTCTACCAGGTCGTCATAAAGGAAGCAAAATGTATTTCTGGCTAGAGAGGAGTTTGGAGGGGACATGTTCCTTTAGGATTTGCCAGTGGGCCTAGTTGGGGAGTTGTAGTTGTTGCCAGGGTTTGCCCACCACTGACACTGCTGCAGGAGAAAGCTGCTTCCAGGGAGTGATAGAAAACAACACTCAGCATGCCAGGCGTGCTGCAGGGCTAATATCTGCCTACCAGTTCATCTCCCATCTCCAGGAATTATGGCTTTTTTTCTTCTCCCCCTGGATCTCCCCATCTCCAGGAATCATGGCTTTTTTTCTGCTTCCCCTGGATCTCTCCACAGTGCCCACAGGGCTTCATCTGCCCCATATTCCAATAAAACTGAGCACTGCTGCTTTCTCCCTGTGGTGGCATCTCCTCTAAGGGCCACAATTGCAAGGGGGTTACTTCCAAGAGTGATTAGGGATTTGACAAAGCACCTTCCTGACCTCACCCCCCACCAGGCAGGGCTCTGCCTTGTTGGAGGTGGCCAGGCACGATGCCCGTGAGCTGCTCCCCCAGTGCCAGCTCTGGGCAGATCAGAACAGCTGACCGAGGCACTGTGCTGCTCCCACCCCCCAGCTGCACTGGGGCATCTTTATAAAAGGAGAAATTGCTGTTCTTTAAAACTCAGGGGTAAGAAATGGTTGTCTGACCTTCTCAACTTCTGCTTTTCACTTTTACATGGTAAACAGCTGTGCTGATGAACCCCAGTTCAGCACATTTCCCGTGCATGACTAAAGCTCTTTCCAGCACAGAAAACACAGGAGAGAAAACCTCCCTCCACTTCCCATCTGTGGCCAATATTTGCCCTTGGGGGGCTGTGTTGGCCACTGAATATCAACAAGAGTTCAAGTATGCAGAGTGGGAACCCTCCTGAGGCGACACTGCAGGGACAGTGTGTTTGACAAACTCTGTCAATCTAAAGTCAGCCTCTTTCCCTGTGCACAAGTGAGGCTGCTGAGCACACCCAGCTGTCACAGACCTGTGTCACAATGCTGAGTGAGCAACTCCTTGTAGGACATGCAGAGAGGAGAGCTCAAGATCTAACCCCAGGTAGTATTTTTTCTTGAGAGGAGAAAGTGACACCAAGGACTGGTGTCTCTGGAAGACCCAGACAGTCAAAAGATTGGATAAAAGGAAAGAAGAAAGCTCTGACTCACAACTGTCCTTCATTGCTGAGCATTCCTCGGGGACTCAGGGACAGTAAAAAAATGTTTTCATTACTTGGGAGGGATGCAACTGAGCTGAAGGACTTTGGGAAAGACTTATCTTCACTTCCCACAACTAAAGACCAGACCTGCAGAGATGTGATGGCAGCTGCAAAGGCATTAAGCAGAAAGAATCTGACAGGGATAAATAGTGCTCTTTGTAACATTTTGGAAGGATGTTGGTCAGAAGCAAGTCAGATGTTTAATCAGGCAGTTGTTGGAGTCTTTCACTTCTTCAGGGCACATTTTCACTAGTCACTAATTTTCAGGGTAACTGAGCAAGATTCAGTTCTATGACTTAGTGCTGGGAGGAAAACAGCTCCAAAAAACTGAGCAATTTGATTTCAGGCACACAGTAAATCAAAAGCAAACTCGAGTACAGTCATAAGGTTAGAGATAAATTGTTGCCCAGAGAAGTTGTGGGTGCCTCATTCCTGGAAGTGTTCAAGGCCAGGTTGGACAGGGCTCTTGAGCCACCTCTTCTAGTGGAAAGTGCCCTTGTCCATGCCTGGGTGGTTAGAAAAAGATGATCCTTAATGTCCCTTCCAACCCAAAACTTTCTGTAATTCTATGACATTTTTCAGACCTCAAAGGTCATCCCATGAATTTCCCAACCAAACCCCAAAAGTAATTATGCTTGTGGTTTATTTGGAGGACATCCCCTAATGGAGAAACCCCCCTACCTTCCCAGAGAGCCTGTTCCAGTATGCAGAAAGTAAAGGAAACTTTCCTAATGCCTGACCCAAACTGTATGAACTTGGTCTGTCCCTCCAGCTGGGCCCTTCTGGTGTTGATGTTGGGGGTGGTGTTTGAACCTTTGAGGAAGCTCCTGCCAAAATGCCATGTCGTGGTGCCATCTCATGCTGCACCGTGTGGATGATCCTTGTGGGTCCCTTCCACCTCAGAATAGTCTGAGATTCTGTGATTCTGTGACTGTAGGACTCAGCATCCCACAGCCAGCATGGCATCACCACCAGGCACCAACAGCTCTGGGCACCATAACTTTCAGATTAGTGCCAGTATCTGCAATACTGGTCTTGTGCTCTGCCTTCAGTGGCTGCCCAGATGCTCTGAGCACAAAGTACCTCTGTCTCTATCCAATCCATTCCACTGTGCAGATCTTTGCTAACTCTCATTGTGGAGGTGGCGTGGGGATAACAGTGCTGGATGAAGTGGAACAATTATGTCTTGAAGGCTCTCCTACCATGCTTGTGAATTTCCAGGTGGGTTTTTTTCCCCCCAGAATATTTCTCTAATTTATTTTGATCCCTTTAAATATTAATCCAACTTCCTCATGTCCTTGAACTCCTTTTCTGCTTGGAACAGTCTGTGAATTTAATAAGGATATGGTCTCTTCCATCAGCTGAGCTACCAACAAAGACAGTGAACAGAACCTCAGGAGATTGTGTGGAAATCCATGTTCTTCCACTCTGGTGTGAACCATTAAGTGCAGTTCCCTGGAAGCACTTTCCATCACTTCCCACATGTATCCCCATGGATTGTGTCAGCCTCTGGTCTCTCAAATAATACCATGAGAGACGTGATCCAAAATCTCTGTAAAGGAAGAGCTATGGAATCATCGGTCTCTCCCTTACCCACAAGGTCTGTTACCAGCTCACAAGAGGAAACCAGACTGGTTTGGGAAAATTTGGTCTTGACAAACCCCCTCTTTCCTTTTACTTTACAGATACTTGCAGAAAGGTGGTCTCAGAGTTGTTGTGGAATGAAATTAAGTTCATCCTTCCAGTCTATGGGTTCCAGGATCCGGTTTCCCTCCCAACCTCTTATTTTTAAAGATAAGAAAGATTTTGCCCCTTTTCTTCATGTGAAAGCATTTTCTTACCCTGCTCAAGTTCCCCAAACGGACTTCTAGTGAGTTTTTTTAATCTCAGAGGTGTCCCCATGACCAAGGCAAGGTGAGGCATCTCCTGCTCCTGGGTGCTTTCAGCTGATCAATAGCCTACCTTCTGCCCTGAGCAGAACATCAGAGTTCCTTCTCATCATATCATGGTCAGAGCAACTAAAAAGGGATTTTCCATTGCCCCAGATCAAGGCTGTGTTGTGTTTTGGCCTTTCTGATTTAGTCCCAGCATGTTCAACACAAGGAGGCTCATCTCTTTGAAGCTGACCTAGTTTCTGCTCTCTCTATGCCACCTCATATGCTGAGGTCAATGAAGACCTTGAGTTTAACCTGACCTATATTGATGCTTTTCTCCTTCACTGCAGAGAATGTTGAACTTGAGATCTCATTGTCGCTTATTTAATTTTTAATTTATTAGTTTAAATTTTATTTATTATTAATTTTATTATTTTTAATTTATCTTTATTTTATTTTAATTTATTTTAATTTAAATATAATTTATTATTAATTTTAAATTGAGAAACGAGTCAAGCATGCAGGCACATGTGTGTTCAGCGTTGGAAAATCTGAATTTCAAAACTCTTCCAAAACTCTTTTAAAGAGCTGAAATTCTGGTTAGTCATAAAATTATTCACTAAGGGAAAGAACAGATTTTGTGACCTAAAGTGTGAATTTGTGTGTTATTGCTTGACTTGTGTAAAAAATCTTCTCAGTTTTGTAGAGTTTTTCTGAATTCCAGTTTGTAGTACAGGAAATGGCCTCAAGTTGTGCCTGGGGAGGTTTAGATTTGATATCAGGGAAAATTCATTCACTGAAATGATTGTCAAGTGTTGGAACAGGTTGTCCAGAGCGGTGGTGGAGTCACCATCCCTGAAGGGACTTAAAAGCCATGTGGATGTGGCACTTGGGGACGTGGTTTAGTGGTGGCCTTGGCAGTGCTGGGGTAATGGATGGACTTGATGATCTTAGAGGGCTTTTCCAACCTAAATAATTTTATGGTCAGACTGACCATCTCCTCCTTAATATGCTGATGCAATGAACGTTAAATCAACTTTTCAACAATTTCAGTAACAAAAGCATTTAGGATTTTAAATAGGAATAAAACAATAATCCAGCAGGAAGGGCAGCCAGTTAGGTCATGCAGGCAAGGATGTGCTGCCCAGGCATGTGTGGAGGCTACAATAAATAAGTTTTTGTGAGTACATGGCACGGGCAGCTGCCAGGAGTGATGTACTCTGGACTGAACCTTTCTGAGGGCTGATGATGGACTGAATGTCCTTTTCCAGGTGTATCTGCTGTGCTGTTTGGGACACTCCCAAGCTCCCAAGTGTTTTATGTCAGTCACATCAAGGTAGGGAGGCTGAGGCAGAGGATTTAGGAGTCTGCAATAGTCCTTCTGCAAGTCTCTGTCAAAACTGAGGTTAGAACTCAGGAAATCCTGGCTTCCAGCCTGAACTCACTGAGGTTTTTCTTGTAACAGCAGAGACAAGTCAAAGGAAGACCAAGTCTGATACTTCTCATAAAGAATTTCCCCTGTGTTGAAGAGTTAAGTGCACACCATCCTGCTTTGCATGGGAAACCTGGTTGCAATTCAGCTCTTGCTGAATGGAGTGGCTCAGGCCAAAGATCAAGACCTTTTGTGCTCCAAGGTGAGGATCCCAGACAGAGGATCCCAGACAGAGGATCCCAGACAGCTGCCTCGCTGGGCTCGTGTCAGTCCCCAGCGAAACTGAGGAGCTGCAGCCTCAGCAGCTGCTGCGAACATGGAAGTGTCGCAGCACTTCCTACATGTGACTGCTGAGCACTGTCGAGCACAGGCTGAGCACAACCCCCTTCCTGTGCAAGGGCTGTTGACACAGCTTTGCTTCTCCTAAAAAAAAAAAAAAAGCCCCAAAAATATCTCTGGTCTGAGGAAAGCCCCTTCACCAGCCAGAGATCTCAGTGCCATGCAGAGCACGGTGTGGTGGGCAGCCCCTTTTCCTTCTCTACGTGATGTCTTTGCAGTGCTCCAGATAGGATGGAGTGAGATACATGTACCAAAAATAATTGGGGATTTTTTTTAAATAAAACCTGGTTGCCCTGTGTTTTGATGCTGATGTATGTTGCTGAGAGCCTGCCAGCTTGTGGGATGGGAAGGCGAGACTTTCAGGATGGGGTTTGTTCAGACAACAAAGTTGGGAAACAAAAAGTTCAGGTTTTAATACCTGGTATGTTTTACCCATGAACATCACCAGGCAGAAGGTAGACAAAGAAATTCCCCATACTGGCAGATTAGTTTTTCCTCTACCTTATCAATAAAGTTATCTAACATTATTGCAACTAATTGCAATATTGAAATTGAAAAATATTAATTGCAATATTGGAATTGAAAAATATTAATTGAAATATTTGTAACACACTGACATTTTTCTTCTACTGGAAAGTCAGTCTGAGAGCAGCAGAGAATTCAATCAATCTGTGAGTTTTTACCTGCAACTGGTAAATGTTATTTACTTACCTTCAGGAACAGATTGTTTCTACATGTCAATTTGTTTGGATGACTGAGAATAAATAACATGCAGCCTTTTTATGCTGCCTGAATGGATGCTAAACGAAAATAATTTGGAGCACGAAGGAGTACTTTGAGGGTAAATAATATCTCTAAGTCTGTTCCTCTATTTTCTGAAGGTTTAAGTGATTTCCAAGAGTAAAAATAAAGCCTCAATGCACAGTATGGCATGGGGAGAAAGAATCTCAGATGAGCAGAAGACTTCATGCCATAAGCACTGACAAATAATGCCCAAATGGCTGGAGGGCACCTGTGATCTTCAGGAGAGAGGAGCTCTGTAATGGAACAATCAGGCTGAGAAGTTGTCCCAGGTTACAATAGAAAGGGGTGTTCCCTCTTTTAATCCTGCAGAAGAATAATATTTGGAAAGGTTGATATTAAGTAATGGCATGGATTTTAAAGGCAAGTTTGTGTCACTACCCCAAATGTGCCTTCCACTTTATGCATCCACAGGGAATGGAGGAAGGGCTGGAGCACCTCTGTTATGGAGTCAGGCTGAGAGAGCCTGGAGAAGAGAAGGCTCCAGGGAGACCTTAAAGCCCTTCCAGTGCCTAAAGAGGCTTCAAGAGGGACTCTGGACTAAGGCCCAGAGGGACAGGAGAAGTGGGAATGCCTTCCCATTGCCAGAAGGCAGGATTAGATGGGATGTTGGGATTAAATTCTTCCCTGTGGGGGTGGTGAGGGCCTGATGTGCCCTTGTTGCTCAAAGAAGTTGTGGCTGCCACAGCTCTGGAAGTGTTCAAGGCCAGGTTGGACAGAGCTTGGAATAACCTGGTCTAGTGGAAGGTGTCCCTGTCCATGGCAGAGGTTGGAATGAGGTGAATTTTAAGGTACTTTTTAACACAAGCCCATCTGTGACTCTGATTATAATATCCAGGACCAAGTGTGAGAATGGTATACAAAGAAGGGGTCATGTTCTCAGCACTGTGTTTCCTGTAGTACAACCTCCAGGGTACCCTGTTGGGGCTGATGGTAACAGCTCTGCATTTATAAGAAACTGTTGTTACCACCAAAAAAACCACAAAAGCATCAACTAACTCATTTTGTTCTGATTTCTGTGATTTTGGTCTGTGCCTGACCGAAAAGCAAGAATGAGGGCAAAGAAACCAAGTGCTGAACGTGGTGTTTTCAACCTTCTATTGCTCCAGCCTTTGACCAGTATTTTGGTTTTATTTTGAATGACTCTCTGGATTTATTTTCATAATACCCGTGGCTGCTGAAAGATTTGCCTTTTGTCACCTGAGCTGGACTTGACTCTACACTGACTCCATCCCCTGCCCTTCTTAGGGAGGAAACCTCTGTACCACCCCCTGTAACTGAGGAAAGGCGTTTCTTTAGAATGATGGAATCATTTAGGTTGGAAGAGATCATCAAGTTCAACCATGTCCAGCACTAAATCATGTTCACTGTTGCCAGTTCTACACGTCTTTTAAATCCTCTCAGGGATGGTGACTCCACCACTGCCCTGGGCAGCTCATGCCAGGGCTTCACAAAACCTTCCCTGAAGACATTTTTCCTCAGATCCAATCTAAACCTCCCCTGGTACAACTTGAGGCCAATTTCTCTTGTCCCATCTCTTGTTACCTGGGAGAAGATGCCACATGAGCCTTTTTTTTTCTCCAGGCTAACCATCTCCAGCTCCATCAGCTGCCCCTCATCAGACTTGTGCTCTCAATCCTTCACAGACACTTTTAGGTTTTGTAGATACAAGAGTAAGTGGAAAATTCCAGGTGAGTCTTCTCATTCATTGCTCCTGTGGGGTCAATATCCACACATTGAGCACGAGAGACACAGATTTGGCTCCTGCTGAAGTTACACAGGAAAAAACAGGCAAATCCAAAAAGATCCTCATGGAAAGACTGAGGCTGGAAGGGAGCTCTGAAAAGTCCAATCTTTCCCTTGCAGCAGGTCTGGTACCAATGCCAGATCAGAATGCTCAAGACTGACTACATTTTTTGCTTTATGGTGTTTCCAAGTGTTAATATTGGACAGTTTGATCAAGTCCATCTCTTTGCATTCAGTACCTCCACCCTGAGGTTGTTGTGCTTGTGGTTTAGGGTTCTGCACTCTCAAAAGATGCTGATGGCATTTGCTCTCGCTTTGTCCAGGCACAACAGTCTATACTCAGAACAGGTGCAGCTGCCTCCTCTGCCTCAGAAAATATCCCTCACTGACAGCTGGGTCCTGGCAGTCAGTGCTTGATGGGAATATTGTGTTCTAGGGAAGTGCCTTCTTCATCAAAGAGCCAGCTGAGGTGAGGTTTGAGCTGGTCCTGTGCAGGTTTCTGCATTTCTCTGATGGATTCCTGTGTGGTTTTGTTTCAGGGAATTCTTGGTTTATCACTGAAGAATGTGCCCATTATTAGCCCATTATTATGGCTGAATTTCCCAAGTTACACCTGAAAATCCATCCACCCTTCGAATTCCCATTCCCCTCTCCCATATCTGGAATGTCAGATGCTGTACATGTACAACACTTTCAACCCCACGTCAGTACAGAAACCCACAAAACATAAGAAATACTGATTTTACCTTACCACAGCTGATGACTCACTGTATCTTGCTGACATATAGCTGGAAATACCCATTTAAAATTTTCCTATTTCCTTGTTAGGGACAGAGGTACCTTTTTACAAGAAACTTGTTCTCTGCATCAGATTCTGCATCTGTAGCATCAGGACTCAGGATTTTCTCACACATCCTACTGACAATGCCCTTGTTCCATGAAATGGTATCTCCAGCAGAAAACCAAGCCACAAAGGAAGCATCATTGGTGCCCTTGGGTTGTCCTCAGCCCTCTGAGGCCATCTCTTTGGGATGAAACAGGAATGTTGCAAGGTAAGGCTGCATCCCAAGGAGAAGAGTCAGCCCAGAGGAGGCATAAACTGACTATCGACTTGCTCTGTTGCAACCATGACCTGGCTCTTGGTGCAGCAGCAGGTCTGACTCAGAGCGAGTCACCTGCACAAAGAGCTTTTGACTTCACTGCTCAGGCACCCAAATTTGCATCTAGGCCATGGCTACTTTAGCATGAGCTCATCTTCACACCAGATGATCTTTGGTGTGGTCAGCTGGTGCACCAGGTGATCTTTGGGCACTAAGAGGTAGAGAGCTCCACTTTAACCCCAGCCAATCCAGCCAAGAGGTAGGAGAGATAAAGTCTGGTCCTCACCTTCTGTTGTGTTCTGCAAACACATCAAACATCAGGATGTAAGAACATCAGCACAGAATTCCATGAAGTGCATCGTTCCCTCCTGTTCTTGTTATGCTGATGATTTATCTATTTTTCTGTCAAGAAAACCTCCTCCCACACAGGGAAGGTGCTGAGCACAGCAGGTGAGGAAACTCCCCTCAAATTCCTGTGGGACTGACAGGTCAAGCTCATGACAATGAATGAGGAGGTGCTGTTTGCATCAGAGGTCTGTCCATAAGGAAAGAGCTTTGGAAAAGGATGAGTTTTGTATTTTGATATTATGCTTTGGCTGAATAATACAATATAGACATCATGTGTATAGAGATGTCAACACGGAGTGTGACTCACCTCATGTACTGAGAGGTGCAAATCAGAGCTTGTCACTCTGGGAATCCTTATGGTCATCAGAGAGAAATCAGCCCTTTTGTAGTGGAATTCCCTTCATCTCTCTGCTGGGAGCTGTGCCCTGGAAGTGTGTGTTCCTCTTGTACTGACTGCACAGGGAGTGCTGAGAACCAGCTCTTAACAGGGTGGATCCTGCTTAGCCCAAACCAGAGCTGCTGGGACCTCAAGTCACTGAGATGGAGTGAGGTAGGAGGGGCTTCTTATAACTGTTTATCTGTGGTAGTCTGTCTCCAAGGGCCAGTGTCTTGTAAATACAGTTTAATGAGGACATGACCCTAATCAGGCCAGGTTTTAAGTCTTGACTTTTTTCTTCACACACACATCATGGTGCAACAGTGGGCAGCAGTGTCTGAGAGTGACCTGCCTATTCCCACTGGTGCTCAGCTTCTATTCCAGATGCCAATTTTAAGTATCAAGTCTTGTTGATTTTAGAGCAAGGTTTGTTGATTTTAGGTTTAGCCACCATCCAAGGTTACTTGAAATACCATTGGAAAACATTAACTTGTCTTGAGCACTCAAAATGTAAAGGGTTTTATCACCTTCCCAAAAGCTTTTATCACAAGTATGTTCAGGAATCAATGAGTGTGAGCACTGCAAAAGATTTAGGAATGTTTACTCAGAAGTCTGGATTTTTCAGGAGTGGCAAGAAAGTCCTAAAAACACAAAATGACAAAATACATAGTTACAAAGTTAGTGATGTGCCTTGAGGAGAAGCTGCATGAGGAGTGGCTGAGGTCACGGGCCTGTTCAGCCTGGAGAAGAGGAGACTGGGGGGAGACTAATTGTGCTCTGCAGCTTCCTCAGGTGGGGCAGAGAAGGGGCAGGAGGGATCTCTTCTCTCTCATGACCAGTGACAGGACCCAAGGCAATGGCCTGAAACTGGGAAATTTAGGTTGGATATTATCACCCAGAGAGTGATTGATCACTTGAAGAGGCTCCCCAGGAAAGTGGTCACAGCACTAAGTCTGTCTGAGTTCAAGAAAATTTGGACAACACTCTCAGGCACATGGTGGGGTTGTTGGAGTTGTCCTGTGCAGGGCCAGGAGTTGGATTTGGTGATCCTTGGGGGTCCCTTCCAACACAGGATATTCCATGATTCTAAGATGACACTAAGCAGGAATAAGGGCTCTTCTGACAGCTCCAGCATCTCCAAAGGCTTTCTCTTAAATCACAGCTTCAGTCTCTTAACAGAAAGTCATGTCTGTGTGTCAGCAGGATTTGCCACCTCCCAGGATGCACCATTATCATCTCTCTCCTGGCTGGAGCCAGTGAGCACTGAGCAGAGTCAAGACATTCTGAGGTGAAGGGAGGATCAGTGTTGCCCACTGACTGCAGAGAGCTGGCCCTTCCTGCCATGCCATGTCCATGGGCTCCAGAGGATGCCAAGTCCAGCAGAGATGACCCAAGGCACAGCCCCTGAGCACAAGGGCTGCTCTTCCTCATGAGCAACGAGGCTTTTCTGCTGGAGTCTGCTCTGACATATTTCCGCTTGCCATCAACACCCTCATTTCCATATGAAGTCAGCCAGAAGTCAAACTGGAAATCCTGCTGATGTAAGTGCTAATTACCCTCAGCAGAACTAATGAGCAGTAGCAAAGCCTGTTTTTATTTCAGAGGACCAAGCCTGGACTCCAGAGCGGTTGAAGTGTGGCTCTCCCCGTGGAGTGGCTTTGTATGGCTTGCAGAGGAACTGGGTTTGTGCAGAGACCGTTGGACATGATCAGTCTCTCCTTGTGGAGACAGATTTGCTGATGGGATCTCATCTAGTTGGTGTCTTTTCCCCAGAGGAGTCTGAACCCAGTTTCTGGAAGTGTGTCCTCCTCTTGGCTCTCTGAGGTATGTGGTGTGTTTTTTGTTACTTTGGACTATAGAAAGACTTAAAAATGCAATTCTCAGGGCCAGAGAATTTGGCCATTTACTGTGTTGTTATAATTTTCCAGGCTCTGAGTGTGACAGGACAGGGAAGGGCAGGGGGTGGAGAAGATGGGAGATGAATCTATGTAGGATCTTAGAAGTGATGGTTGGAGCATCAGGTGGAGGACTCCAATTCAACTTCCTGGTTGAAACAGAAGCCCTGTCAGCTAAACCTTGAGTCACCCCTGCAATTCATCATTTATCATTTCCCAATAACCAGTGCCAGTGCTGTACTTGCTGCCTAGAGGCATTTTTCATCCTGCTGTGCAACCTGCACCTTCAAAGCCACAGTCTGTGGCTGCTGCTGCCCTTTGTTATAGTGTCTGACTTTACCATGAAGATCTTGACTTTGCTCTCTTTGCCTTTTTGAGTAGCTGTAGGTGCCTTTCAGCCTCCCCTTTGCCAGGCTCAGCAAGCCTGAGGTATGTGCTCCCTGCTCAGACCTTGGTAGCACATCTCAGAGCAGCTTCAAACCAGTCAAATTTCAATATGTTTGGGAGTCTATACATGTGGGGAAGTCCTAGCCCTAATGTACAAATATCTCCCAGGAAGATAAATCAAAGGAGGATTAATAAATAGGCTTTATTAGTAAGTAAAAGTATTTAATACTCTTAAAAATATATCTGTATGAAATCACAACATGGATTGGTTTCTGTGCAGACCAACAAGTTAATAGAATCAAAGTGCAGTTGTGAGCATTGCTATAGCTTATAATATGGCCTCTTAAGGTAAGAAGTCTGCTGTTCTCACTGTAGGCTGGAAAGAAAAGGAAAGTCCACAAATTCAGGCTCCAGAGTTGTTTTAATATCTTGGGGGTTCCATTTTACCTTGGGAACAACTGCAGGGTGTGAGACAATTTCCAGTCAAACCTACTACCCTTTGAATTCCTTTGCTGTGAATGAGACCAGCAGTGGACTGGAGCAGTGCCTCAGCTTGATGCTGCTGCTGCTTTTCTCCAGGTAAAGTTTGCACCTTGGTGCAGATGGGTGACCTGTGAGGGTGAGCTAAGCCTGAAGGAGGGAGAATGGGCTGTGCTCCAAGCCTGGAGGGAGCTGATTTCCACACCACAGAGAACTGAGCTTCTCTCTGGGTATGTGGGAAAGAGCTCTGAAATCTGGAGAGGTGACCCCAGTGATGGTGTGGCCTTGGCCTGCAAATGCTTTTCCAGATATCTCCCAAAAACAGAGTCAGTAAGAGAGGAGGTGGATTCATTGCACAAAAGCTTTTAAGTATCTGAAAGTCAGACATCTGTAACCAAGCTACAGCTTGATTGACTTTATATACAAACTCATCTCTGGAGTCAGGTTTTCCCCTCCATTGACTACAAAGGTTTGGAAATCTCATTTTCAAATGCCTGAGTGAGGATGAATGAATCCCATAAACAGAAATTTTGGGGATGGGCATCTCTTATTATTTCTTCCTTTGTAATATTTTCCTATAAGATTATTTTAGGGTTTTCATGTGTTGTAGGTATATACACAGCAACTCCCTTTTCCCTTCCACATCACTGCTTTTGCCATCCACATTTTACCCCTTCTCCCAGGCTCACACCCTGCTTTTTCCTTGCTGCCATCCCTTCATCCATCAACACCCAACCCAGAGAAGTACTGGGGTGTGTCTGTGACAAGAGGTTTTGGTTTTTGCCTAATCCTTCCCTGGAGAATCTGTGTTGCCACATGAGAATCAGAAAGTGAAAATAAAGAGACTAATTTTTAGTCTCCAAAGCTGAAAGAAACTGAAAGAGTGAAGTAAACCACAGGGAACCCGACAGCTCTCAGCTGGTGAGTGTTTGTAGCAGAGTGATGCTTGGCTGGAGACCCCTCTGTCACCCAAGTGTTACCTGCTCTGCATGCACAGGGACTGTGGCACTCAGTCTGGTAGAGTTAATACAACCAAAGGTATCCAAATCCCATGACAAGTTTTTCAGCTGAAGTGTACAATATCAAAAAACCTGTCAATCCTTGTGAAGAATGAGTGGACTGAACACATTTATCTCCAAAATTCAAGGATTGCACTTTAGTCAACATTTGGAATGTTGCATAGAATGCCTCAAGGAAAATAGTTTAAAATAGATAATGTACATCCAATGTCCTTGGGGGGATTTAGCAACATGGTCAGTCTCTTATATCCTCACCTTTCCCTTGCATTTTTCTCCATAGAAGTGATACTTCTTACACATCCCTGGAAAAGAGTTGTGTTGTTCACATGAGAGATGAGCATGTTCCTGAAGGGAGAGCTGCACAGCAGAGGTACTTTAGGATCACTTCTGGGACACAGGGGAGGGACAAAAGAAGCAGCTGTTGCCTCTTCTGGGTACCTCAAATCTTTGATCTGATCTGGGTCAGTGTTTTAACCGTCACTTGAAGCTCCCATTCATTCAAACACCTGGCAAAGCTGAAATGTGGCTGCCTCATCCCTGGAAGTATTCAAGGCCAGGTTGGGTGGCACCTTGAGCAATTTGATCTGGTGGAAGGTGTCCTTGCTCATGGCAGGGAGTTGGAATGAGATGATCTTTAAGATCCCTTCCAACCCAAACCATTCCATGATTCCTTCTATGATTCCATGAACATACTTGGTGCAGCAGGAAGGTGAGACATGCATGTCTCAGCATCCTGGTTGTTGCAAATTGTGCTGGCCTTGAGGTGTCTACATTCCCTCTCTATCCTCGCTTACATCAGCAGAGTATCTCCAAAAACCACAGGCAGCACACGGGTCAATGAGGGTGGAATGTCCAGTCTCCAGACAACTCCAGAGCCTGCTGTGACCATGGGATCTTTGCTGCCTTCAAAGGAGACCAATCCAAACCAGCATATATCTCCTTCATCTACATGTCCAAGTGACATTTCTCTTCCTGCTTCTCTTCTTTGCTGCTGTGATTTACTCTGTCCTGAAGACCTGCAGCACTCAATCTCCTTAGCATCTCTTTGGCTATTCACTTCCTTTTTCCATGGGGACTGAAGACTCAAGAGAAGGCTTTAGTGGCACCTGATTTTTTCAGCAGAATTACAGAATCATCAGGTTGGAAAAGATCTCCAAGATCATTGAGTCCAACCTTTGACCGATCACCACCTTGTCAACTAGACCAGAGCACTGAGTGCCACATCCAGCCATTAAGGTAGAAACATTACTCTTCTCTGGTCCAAAATCCCCTTTTTCCAGTCCTGAGGTTTTTCCATTTCCCTGCAGTTGCTCAGCTGCCTCGCAGCTTGCCCTGTCCTGAGCATGAGGTTGGACTGCTGCCTTCAGCATCTGATACAAGCAAAATCTAGCTGTAAATCAGGAAAACATCCACATGGAGGAGCCAGCTCTGGACTTCAATACACTTTCCCCAGAAAAGTGCTGCAAGTCCTGCTTCTTTTCTAGTCTGACATGGAAAGCTTATCATAAGTATTCCATGTGCATATCTCTGGGCTTCCAACTGGGAGAAAAGTGGAGGATCCAATAGGATTCTTTACTAGTTGAAGAAGTGGAGGTTTGTCTTGCAGAACAGACCACATGGGGGCTGGATCAGTGAGCAGCAGAGCTCATTGAACATCACTCACAGCACTTCTCCATCCAGGAAATTCACAGCTCTGGACAACATGTAGGCACTGCCTGCACTGACATGAAAAGCAGAGCACAATTTTTATAAAAAAACCAGTGAAATGGAAATCCATGAGCTCGTAGACCCCAGGAGTAAGAAAAGAGGTTCGTGGCTTCTTCTTCTCATTTCTGATAATAACAATCAACACATTGTTCCAGTATTTCTGGACTTTTGGAAGTGTAGGAAAAATACTCCAAATGAGTTCTGAATAAATGAGCAGTGGGAACAGTCCCCTCCTCTGCCAGCTGCGTCCCACAGACACAAAAATGACTCCAGACCATGACCAGCTCTCTCCAAGTTCAGTGTCCCTCTGCATTTGCCTTGCAGGGGAGCAAGAGCCCTTCACCTGAAATCCTCCCACGGTGCTGTGGCTGCTGCTGCTGCAGGTCTGGGTGAGCTGCCTCTGGCTGGGACACAGTGAGCTGGTGACATCCTTAGGAAGTTGTTCTCAGTTTTTCTACTGGGACACCTCCCCAAAACAAAGCTCTGAAGCCAGAGGACCCAGCCTGGATCTGTCAGAGCTACAGCAACAGTCATTACTATGTCACCTTGTACAACAAAACCAGGTGTATTCCTGTCTACTCTGCTTACAAATATGAGCCTGGACCTGGCAAATGACTTGAGACCCAGGTGAGTGTCCTCTCCTACAGCATGTCACCTTTCAGTCATTAAAAGATGAACTGCAGCATTTAACCAAACACTTCTATTTCCTCCCACCCCCCAACACTCAATGCAAATGAAACCACTGGATGGGATTCATCTCATAAAACTTCAAACTGTCATCACAACACCTCTCCCTGCATATGGGGTTCAAGGAGGCAAACACTGGTGCCCCAGGAGTGTGGTACAGCCACATATGGAATCAGAGAATGGGAATGGGAGGATGCAGGGAGAGCTCTGGGCAGATGTGGGTGTGGAGCAGACAGTAGGAAAGAGAACCAGATATGGTGAGGAAGATCTCACCAAAATCACATTTCAAACCTAGGAGTGGCAAATGCTCATTATCTTATGTTTCCACTCCCACTCCCAGCACAGGCTGCAGGCTGGATGACAAAGCTCTCAAGCCAAAATGAGAGCAGTAAGATTCTGAGCTTCTTTATTTTTCTTTTTAAGTTCTTGTGTTTATCCATGAGGGGCAATTTCTTTCAAATTCATTCATTTACATACTCTGATATGACAAAAAATGGTGTCCTTGACACTCAGAGACTTCTGCACCAGGGGAACTTGCTCCATTACTCCTATTCCCAATACTAACACTTTTTCCTCCTTTTTACCTGTCAAGCTGCTGGGTTCAAATTATCCCAAAACTATGGAAAAAGTTTCAACCCTCTAACATGAGCACAATGGCAGCTTAGAGAAACTCAGCGAGAGCCAAGCTGTCCTCCAAGACTACAAGAACCTGAGGAGTTTGAACCAGGGCCATTTGAACCCCAGTGGTCATCTCCATGACTACAGATGCAGCAGGATGGGTACCTTCACCCTCACCAACATAGTTCCCCAGGATAAGAAACTCAACAGAGGTTCCTGGAACAATTACAGCAGCAAACAGCAATCAGGAAGACCCAGGGCTGCAACACCACCTATGTCATCAGGGGTGCTGTATCTGGGGACATATTGCCAAGGAATAGGCCTGGGAATATTGCCAAGGCAGAGTTAATAAAGCCATCTACATCTGGTTGAGTTCCTGCTATGAGAAGAACCTCAGTGACATGGAAGCTGGGGTGGTCACTGCTGAGAATGACAAAAACCAGGTTCTGCAACTCGAGCTGGGCCAGCTACAAGCTGCTTGGACACACCTCTGTGGGATGGGACAAGTTTCTCTGTTCCACAGTGACTGTCCCTGGGAATAAGCCTCCCATCCTGGGTGTAAAAGGCTCATGAGCTTTTGCCACATGTTGTAAAAAGAACCACAGGATCACTGAATGGTTTGATTTGGAAGGGATCTTAAAGATCATCAAGTTCCAACTGCCCTGCAATGGGCAGGGACACCTTACACTAGATAACGTTGCTTAAAGTCCAGCCTGACTTTGAACACTTCCAGGGATCAGGCAGTCACAATCTCGCCAGGCAACCTGTGCTGGGGCCTCACCACCCTCACAGCCAAAAATTTCTTCCTAACATCTAATATAAATCTGCCCTCTCTCAGCCTGGGGCCATTCCCCCTTGTCCTGTCAATACAGGTTCTCATTTGAAGTCCCTCTCCAGCTCTCTTGGAGCCCTTTTAGGCACTGGAAGGGGCTTAAAGTTGTCACCAGAGCATTTTCTTCTTCAGGCTGAGCAGCCCCAGGTCTCTCTGCCTGTCTCAAGAGCAGAGATACTTCGCTCTCTGATGTGTGAGAAAGGTTGGCAGAGCCTCCAGCTGGTTTGCTTTGCTGCCCATCCTGGCAGAGAGCTCTTAGGGATGAGTCCTTGCCCTGACACTCTGGAGGGGCCAGCAAGATAAAAGCCCATAGACAAGGAAATCAGAGCTTCTCACTGAGATGACAAGGGCTTTGCCTTGTTTTTTCCTTTTTCTCCATGCCCAGATACAGACATTAGTTCCTTCCTCTCCTCATCAGCTGTCCCTGGCAGTGTGCTGCTGACCTGTCCCTCACCTCCTTAGCAAGGCTGTGAGACTAGGGCAGTTCAGGTTTCCCACAGATGTTGTGGAGTCTCCATTGCTGGAGACCAGCCCTAATCTCACTACAACATCCTTTCAGGTAGTTACAGAGTGTAGTGAGGTCCCCTCTGAACCTCCTCTTCTCTAGACTAAAATCTAACCTTAATATCTAATCTAAACCTGCCATTTGTCCGTTTAAAGCAGTTCTCGCTTGTCCTGTCACTCCAAGCCCAGGTCAAAAGATCCTCTCCAAATCTCTTGTACCACCTTCAGGTAGTGGAAAGGGCTCTAAGGTGTCCCCAGAGCCTTCTCAGACTTCAGCTAGTAGCATGACTAGGTGCTGTTACACAGCATTTGCAATTAGGCAAGGAAAAAATATGTAGCCTGACCATATTAATTATATTCTGAGAGGCTGTAGAACAGCAGACTGTGAACACCTGCATGCAGTCAGAGACAGGCCAGTTGCTCTAATTACACCAGAGATGTTCTGCTGTGAACAGGCACATGGAGATGTTGCAGCAGCAGCTGTGGCCCGTGGGGAATGAGGAAATGGACAGGGAAGTCACCAGAGGCAGTTGAGTGCTCCTGACACGTGATGCTGCAAGTCAGTAAAGCAGGAAAATATCCTGAGGAACTTGCAAGTAGCAACTGTCTCCCCATTTCAGGGCAGGCATGATCAAATCTCCCCTGAATAACAACAGAAAACCTTTCTTTCCTGTGGAATTCCCTGTTTGTCAGAAGGGGCAGATTTACAACTGGGTCTATATTGCAGTGGGACTCCTGAGGGATCAGCCCACCTGTTTCTCCAGGGAGAAGAGGGACGGAGCAGTTCAGCTGCCTGTTCTGAGACTCTGCTTCAGGGTAAGCTCTTGCTCCTTTCTCACCATTGATTGCAAGTGTTTCCTTCGCTTTGGAATAAATAGGTCAGACAAAGTGCAGGCTGGAGCTGCTGAGCTCCAACGTGTGCCCTCCAAAGAGAACTGTGAGTTTATATCTGCACTGAATTGTGCAGCTCTAACGTTTTGAGTTAAGGAGGTCAAGGACGGAAGGACTGATTTGGGAAAGAAACTCAAGCCAAGTCACCTGGAATATTCACACCAAACTACTGAATAAGAAGGCAAGGGGAGCTTACTGAGTACAAAAACTCCACCTATAACCTTGCAAAAAACTTCTGGACAAACACAGGTGCTGGCTGCAATCCTGGACAAACTTATTCTAAACCCTTTTTGGGAAATCTTACAACTCTTCCTTCCAGGAATCCTATATAAACAGCCAGTCTCAGACTGCAGCAGAGGCATTTCAAAGTTCTCTGCCACTCTGGGGCTGCGAGCAGAGTCCTGAGCTGCTCTTTCCCACGGTAGGTTGGTTTCTATCTGTCTAATGTCAGGTTAGTTAGACATATTTTAAGCTCGTGGAGGGGTAGGTGGAAAAAGACTTTTGAGGAACTTCTCTGCTTGATTTGGGGGCAGAGGTGGTCATGCTCTGCAGAGCACTGTTAAAAGCCACTGCTTGTTCATGTTCTCAGTTTCTGACCAGCTCACTGGTCATCAGGTGCCTGATCCAGGGTTGGTAGAGAGATAAAGGACCAGATGTCCTGAGTCAGAGCAAGAGTATTTGTAGCTCAATATCTCACTGTCAGCAGAGAGCCAGGCCCCCAAGCTGGACCACCTGGGGTTCAATATTGGAGCTGAATGGAAGAGCTGCATACCTGGGTGAACCTGGATGGGGGCAGGGACTTGCAGAAAGAGCAACATCACTGTTATTTCCCTGCCAATTCCCCCTTGAACTAAAGCCCAGCTCAGCATTGCAGGTGGCTGAGCAGGGTCCATATCCAGCTACAAGTCTGTGCTGTAGGAAGACCCTCAGAGCAGAAGCAAGCAAGAATGGAATGAAGCTGAGTCAGGGGAGGTCTGTGAAACACCAGAAGGTTTTTCACCCAGAAGGTGTTCAGGCACTGAACAGGCTCCCCAAGGCAGTGGTCACAGCACCAAGCCTGACAGAGTTCAAGAGGTGTTTGGACAATACTTTCAGGCACACGGTGGGATGGTTGGGGTGTCCTGTGCAGGGCCAGGAGTTGGGCTCGATGATCCTGATATGTCCCTTCCAAATCAGGACATTCCAGGACTTTATGATTCTGTGATAATACTCTTTATTAATAGAAGTGTGGCAGGTTAAGGTACCAGGGCAACTGGTGACAATATCTGACTGCAAAACTATATTCAAAGCAATACACTAGTTCAAAGCAATGCACTAACAAGCTCTAATCCCCAGCAAAAGCTGGCTGGAGATAATCATTCAGCACTCACAGAGTATTGATCTTACCCCATAGGTGTCCCTATGGAGGAGAAGACAGGTTCAGGTTCAACCCTGTCATCTGACCCCAGAAATTATGATGGAGTCTTCCCTCACTTCTTTGCATTTTTAACTCATTTTTATGCCATTTCTTTACATTTACATGGAGCTGGAGTTATTTTAGTGATACTTATTACTCAGTGGGGGGTGGTTGTACCACAGAGATGGATATCTCAACACAGTACCAGAGTTACCTCAGGATGGCGATGTGTGTCAGTGCAAGGAGAGTGATTTTACCATGGTTGCTGATTCAACAGCAGGACATCTTCCTTTGCCTCCCTTGGTTTTCAGCTGCTGTACAGCTTTATCAGCTAGAAAACACCACTGAGGTCCCTCCTTTTCAAGGGTTTGGACAGAGCCTGGTCATATCTCCACTCTGCTCCACTCTCTGTTAAGTCCCTTTAAATTGTGTTGTGTGTGGGAGGCCAGGTAAGCTGACTGTGTTTCATCTTGGGAGTAGCAAGCATATTTTTCCCTGAAATTTCCATACCTTTATCCTTTTACCCCAATCTTCTTCCAACACGCCATTGCCCTGCTGATTTTTCCATAATCAGCAGGACAGACGTTATCCCATCCTTGATCTCTCATAGTCCCCTCTCAGACCAGTTCTCTCCCAGTTCAGTGTCCCTCTATATTTGCTTTTCAGGAAGGCAAGAGCCCTTCCCTTGGAATCCTCCTGCGATGCTGTGGCTTCTCCTGCTGCAGGTCTGGGCGAGCTGCCTCTGGCTGGGACACAGCGAGCTGGTGACATCCTTTGAAAGTTCATGTCCTCAGTTTTTCTTCCGGGAGATCCCCCCAAATGAAGCCCTGGAGCCAGAGAACCCAGCCTGGATCTGCCAGCGCTACAAGAACCAGTATTTCTTTGCCACCTTGTACGACAGACAAGAGCGTATTCCCGTGTACTCTGCTTATATCTACGAGCCTGGACCTGGCAAACGGCCTAAAGGGTGGCTGGTTGAGCCCCAGGTGAGTGTCCTCTCCTACAGCATGTCACCCTCCAGTCATTAAAAGATGAACTGCAGCATTTAGCCAAACATTTCTCTTTCCCCCCACCCCACTACACACACCTGCAAATGGACCCACTGGATGGGATTCATCTCATCTTACTTCAAACACCTGCACCACATGATTCCTCTGATGTGTCTGAGACATCAGCAGGACCATGAGATGAGTCACATCCAAAAAGGTGCCCAGTTTTCTGCATTGACCTCAGACCAACATCAAATCAAATTACATTGCATTACATTACAAAGTCAACTGACCCCCCTCACTGTGTCCTGCTGTGTGGGAGACCAAGAGATGGGGAAAAGGCATCCAACAGCAGCTACATTTGACGGATCAACAGTCCTGCTGGGCTCTGATCTCCAATTCTCCCTGAGCTGTTTTGCATCCCTGATGGAGCTTATTTGCTTTCAGTGAAGACTCAAACAGGCTTTGTAAGTGACATGAGAGAAGTGAGGAGAAACTCAGAATTGAGTGAGATGACCCAGGGAAAATCCTTTGCACAGGCACTCAGTGATGAAAGGGTTTGATTAACGCTGGGGATTTTTTTAGTGATATTTTAGGCTGTGAAAAGTGAGGAGCATCAGTGTCAGTCCAGTTAGAAGGCCATGACCTCCACCCATGGCCCCTGAGCACTGTTGCCTCAGGCCTGGTTCAGAGGGATCCACCAGAAATACAGATCTTCACAAACTGCAGAGCTCTCCCAAATGTCCTTCAGACCTTCAGTAAAAATGGCCAAGGAAATTATGGAAGAGAAAGAGAGGAAATTCAGATCATTGCTAAGGATGCAGTAGAAGAAGGGTTTTAGGGGAAAATAAGCCTCAGAAGAAAGCCATAGGCCTTGTTCCAGTGCAAGTCTCAATATGTTTCCCTAAAGATAAAAGGAAATGTGCTGCAGTTATGAATTAAAAAAACATTTTCACTTGTTCCACATATGAACTTGAGAAACCAATATGGTGTTGCACCACTGCAGCCTTCACGTTTAGGGGGGATAAAAGCATATTGACTCATAGAATGGTTTGGTTTTGAATAGACCTTAAAATCATCTCATCCCAAACTCCCTGCATGGGCAGGGCCCCCTTCCACTTGACCTGGTCACTCCAAACCTCATCCAACCCGGTCTTTAACACTTCCAAGGATGGGGACTCCACGGCTTCTGTGGTCAAAATGTTCCAGGGCCTCACCACCCTCACAGTGAAAAATTTCTTCCTAATACCTAATCTAACCCTTTCCTCTGTCAGTTTGAAGCCATTTGCTCTTGTCCTCTCACCTCATTCCTGGGATAGTCCAACTTCTTCAAGTCTTAGACAGTTGGCGTTTTGCCAGCTCAACCTAAGACGGGGTAGAGAAGGAGAGGAGAAAACAGGGCTGAGTCCTTTTGTCGTCCTGGAACTTCTGTGAGCACCTCAGCTCTTCTGTTCATCCTCTTTCTATCCAGTTCACCTTCAAGAAACTCAGTCTTCCAAGAGGATATCTGAGTGCTTGTTTTCCCAAAGCTTGGAAAGCACTTGTGTGTTGACAGATTGGTTTAAAAAAAGCATGAAAATCTTTCATAGAGACGGAGAGAACTCCTGTGGAAAGGGTGCTGAATGGAGAAAAGGCCAAGGCAGAGGATATGGTGATTAGATGGAGGTGATTAAGGTTGGATGTGATTAGTAGGAGTGGAAGGAAGTGGGGAGATGCTGGGGCAGATGTGGGGTGTGGAGACAGGTGAAAAGGGAACCAGATGTGACAGGGGATGCTGGGTCACCAAAGTCATATTTCAAACCTAGGAGTGGCAAATGCTCATTTTCTTATGCATCCACCCATACTCCCACCACAGGCTGCAGGCTGGATAATAAAGGCCACAAGTGAAAAAGAAGAGCTGTCAGACTCTGAGCTTCTTTTTCTTTAAAGCTCTTGTGTTCTTCCAGGAGAGCCAGCTATAGGATTTCTCTGGGATTCATACATTTACATACACTGAGATGACAAAAAAAAGGGGTTCTTGACACTTGTAGACTTGTCCTCCAGGGCAACCTGCTCCATTACTCCCATTCCCAATACTAATGGCTTTTCCTCCTCTATACCTGTCAAGCTGATGGGCCCAACTTATCCCAAAACTATGGAAAAGGAGTGGACACTCATAAATCATTACAAGGTCAGCTTAGAGAAACTCCGTGAGAGCCAAGCTGTCCTCCAAGACTACAAGAACCTGACGGGTTTGAACAGAGGCCATTTGAACCCCAATGGCCACCACCACAGCTACGCCAGCAGGATGGCTACCTTCACCCTCACCAACATAGTGCCCCAGGATGAGAAACTCAACGGCGGTGCCTGGAACAACTACGAGCAGCAAACGATGATCAGGAAGACGCAGGGCTGTAACACCACCTATGTCGTCGTGGGTGCTGTGCCTGGGAACAACTATATTGCCAAGGGAAGGGTTAACAAACCCAGCTACCTCTGGTCAAGTGCCTGCTGCGTGGTGGGCAACAACCACAGGAAAGCTTGGGCGGTCATTGCCGAGAATGACCAGAACGAGGTCCAGCTCCTCACCCTGGGGGAGCTGGAGGACATGTTGACCCAGCTCTATGGGAGGGGACAGGTTTTGCTGTTTGACAGTGAATGTCCCCGGGAATAAGCCTCACATGCTGGGTTTAATAGGCTAAGGAACTTCAGCCACATGTCAGAGAATCACAGTTGGAAAGGACCTTATAGATCATCTGTCTGGCTTTAGCCCTCCTGCTGTGGACAGGGACACCCTCCACTGGATCAGGCTGCTCAAAGCCCTGTCCAGCCTGGCCTTGAACACTTCCAGGAATGGGTCACACACAACCTCACTTGGCTGTGCTGGTGCCTCACCACGCTCACAGTCAATAATTTCTTTTTAATATCTAGCCCTGCCCTTTATCAGTTTAAAGCCATTCTTGTCCAATCACTCCAGACCCTTGTCCCTCTCCAGCTCTCTTTGAAAACCCTTTAAGTACTGGAACAAAACCTAGTTCTCCTCAGAGCCCTCTCCTCTCCAGCTGAACAGCCCCTGCTCTCAGCCTGTCTCCACAGCAGAGGTGCTCCCGCTCTTAGAGTATCTTTGTGGCCTCCTCTGAATTCCATCTCGACAGGTTTGTGTCCTTCTCTTGCTGTGGGCCCCAGAGCTGGATTCAGCACCGCAGGTGGAGTCTCACAAAAGCAGAGTAGAGGGGGACAAATGTCCTGCGCATGGACTGTAGAGGGCGACCAAGACCACTCGAGACCCGCAAAACCTTCCAACACATTTTCAGAAAGGTCTGACAGAACGGACTGTACATGAAAACTAATTTGCACAGTAAGTGAGAAACCTGTTTTCAGTGCAGGGAAACATCCATATAAAGGTAGCCACTGTCATGTGCTTCTATAGTAGGTCAGGGAATACTGTTTCCATGCTAAGTGTGTGATTTACTAATAAAACATTGTGAGCTTTTGAGAACTCTCTGACTTTTGTCATTCCTTTTGACCATGAGCATTTATGAAAGGTGTTCCCTCTCCCTTAAAGGTGGTGTGGGAAGAATGGCAGCTTTAGATGAAGTCTGGGAGAGGATCTCCCGCTGAGTCATGAGGTGCAGAAAGGACCCCCTTGCTTTCTAAACTCCTTTTCAGAGAGGAGTCTGGGTGCTGGAAGCTGGACCCAACCTTAGTGCCACACTTTGTCAATGGTTTAGGTCTAAGGGATTCTACAGGTGTAATTGAACCTTTACACAACTTTGTCCCACAGGATTGAGGATGGCAAACCAGATATATTTATATAATAGAACTCACTTATTAGGATAAATATTAGACAGAAAAATCCTAATTAGAATTATTTATTATGCAGTATAAAAGCTATAACTATTAGTATAATATATTACTAAATTAACATTTATTAAAGCAGTTATATTAAAGTTAGTAAAAGCTAATAAATTATTAAGTAGAGTTTGATGTTTACTCACCCATACCAACAACCCTCTTTCTCTCACTTTTGAGAAGTGACCTTGAGGGGCATCCCCACTCAAGGGAGGATCCTCCACGAACACTCTCCAAGAAGGGCTATGTCAGAAGACCCTGCATTAAAAAGTGGGACTACAATTTTGCTGTGTAAAGTAGTGGACTAACAGTCAGATGTCTCCAGACCAGCTGTGTCAGCTCAGCAGCTTTAGATAATTTTTTTGTAGTATCACTTGTTTGTTTCTTTATCGAGTACTTTACCATCTTCATCTTGATCTCAGTCTCAGGATGTTTAACTTTGGGACTGGTGAGTCCAGCTGATTTCCTCATTATTCAACAGCAAGAGCAGTGTGACTCCTTCTTCTCCATTCACCACCTGGAGACTGGCAAAGAGGCTGCTCAAGTGATTTTCTTCCATTCCAGACAGAGCATCCTGCTACAGGTGGAATATCACATTTTTGACATTGGGGGCAGGATGTTGTGATGGAAGAGGGGCATGCAGGATTCCAGCACTCTGCCCATGAATTCTGGGCAGGGAGGGCTGGGACGTGACTCCCTGACTGTCAACAGGTGGGAGAGATCTGAGGAGCTGCAAGCCAAGACTGTCCAGGAGAAGTCAGTGCTTGACTGCTCCCTGATTTTGTAAAAATTGAGAGAATATGATGCCTGCCTGACTTCCCCAGGCACGGAGTGGACCAACGGAAATAGGTATAGCCCCGGGGCTGTGGTTAAATGGAACAAAAGGTATGAAAGGAGAAAGGTAAAGCAGATGTATGTGCAATTTTGGGAACGGCTTTAACGGCAGCCCAAAAAGAGAGGTGTGCCACCAAACGGGCAGAGGGAGAAATGACTGGATCGCCGCAGGATTAGGTGGAAGGACTGCAGTTAAATGAGAAGAGGGAAAGCAGCCTTTGGAAGAAAGCGTTGCTTGCTGCTGAGAGTGACTGTGAAAGGGAGAGCAGACCGCAGGGGCTGCATGGGTCGCAGGAGTTGCAGGGGCCGGAGGCGTTGCAGGGGCCGGAGGCGTTGCAGGGGCCAGAGGGGCTCCTGCTGGAGGTGTTCCTTGCCAAGAGCAATCAGGAAAAGGAAAAGAGTGTTCAGGCAGAGGCATTCCTTCTTACTGAGCGTGAGAAGAGGCTGTAGGCACAGGGGCTGTTGCTGCTCAGCACGAGTGGAAGGGACAGCCGGTGTCAGGCGTAGGCGCTGCCGGCTGAGCGCGATTGGGCAAAGGAAAAGCGGCGCAGGGGGAGGCATTGCTCGCTGACAAGTGCAGATACACCAGAGGGCTTCAGACAGAGCTTCGGGATGTAGCTCAACAATTCGGTAACTCTGACTCTGGGACAAGGAAAGCAAAGAGGCCAAGGATTGACGAGAGGCTATAAGGATTATCTCACAAATACATTCTGACCAACACAGCCAATTACAGCAGCAAAGGATGTACAGGGACAAAGGTGGGAAGAAGAAATAAAACTGAGTGCAGAAAGAGCAGCCCAACTCTCCTGAGGTCTGTAAACAAATTAAACAAGGAGAAGGAAGAAAGTTATTACATTTTACCAGTAGTCTCCTTAATGCCCAGCTTAAACAGAGAGTGTGTTTATGTACATTTCCTAGCAGGTTTTGTTTGCTTGTTTTAGAAACCTGACCATTGAGAACAGGAGCTGAAGTATGAGACAGGCATGCTCAGGCATCAGATATACACGAAGCTTAGACCAGGCAAATTTCTGTGATACACTACTTGGGTAACTTCATTCCCTGCTCTGCCTCTGAACCTCCTCTGCAGATTGTTGGGAAAATTATTTTGTGCAATGTGTTCAGTCTGTTAATCAAAAGATCAATGTGTGCCAGATCATTTAGTTCCTGAGTAGTTTACAATAAAATTTATTTGCTCCAATGCTGGATTGCAGGGTCACCTTATATAGAAACCACAAGTTGCTTCTTGCTGAAATTTCCACCGCTAGAAATATCACAGCACCCAGAGCATCCTTGAATGAGGTAGGGTGTCCAAATCTAAGCAAAGGTGCCATAACGTGTTCTAAAGTGTTCCCTCAGACTCCAGTTACTTCTCCTATGAATGTACATAAACAAAGTGGATCAGGATGCAAATGGCTCATCCAATCTGTGTCACTTCCAGAGGTTAGAGCTTGAAATTCTCAGGTCAGCAGCTGCTCAGCTCATCCTACTGGGTTTCAGTGCTCACCCAGCACATCCCTCTTTGGGGGTTGCACTGAAACATTGGGTAGGGTTGAGCTGCAGAGCCAGGCAGCAACATGCAGGTGTCTCCAGGTGAGGTGGGTGTCCCAGCTCTGATCACAGCCAGTAGAGATCCAGGGCTGGCTCAGCTCCATAAATAGATGCACCCTGTGCCCCTTGAGGTGCCCTGAGGTACGTGAGACCCCCAGTGGGGCTGACCTGGTACAGGATCCTGGGGAACACCCACACCCATCTGGGCCAGCAGCCAGAGGCCAGGCAGATTTCCCAAGAACATCTCCAGTGGCTCTGGACACCTGAGCACAGGGAACCAGATGCCACCAGAGACACTGGGCAGTGCCCGGTAGCACCATGGACTTGTGCTCCTGTTGTCTCCATGGCCATGGTGAGAGCAGCAATAGCACTGACTCGTGCTAGCTGGGGTGCTTAGAGAGGTAGGAGAATATTTTGGTTCTTTAGGAGGTCAGGGTAGGAACATCACCCACACACCCCTTTTTTGGACATCCCCTGTGGTCCCAGGTCCCTGCCTCCGTGGAATTTTTCTCCTGGGATCAAATGCTGCCACAGCCCCACAATGGGCTGAAACCATCAGTGCTAATTCAGTCTGAGGGACCTCTGCAGGCTACTCTGGTGTACCTCGTGAGGCTCCCTCTGACTCACCCACTTCTTCACTCCTGCTCAGTTTTGAGACCACACTCATCCTCACCACTGCTCATCCCACTCCCCACTGCACCTCCTTTCCAGGTTCTGGAACCACGGACTGTTTGGCCATCCCCATGAATCCCACCTCCATCAGCACCCCTGCCTCTCCAATGGTCCTTGACCCCTGACAGTACCGAAAAATGTCCTCTTATCCACAGAAAGCATGTGAAATACAGGGGAAATCCAAAAGGGAAAGAAATCAGCTGGGAGATGCAAAGGGCCCCTAATCCCCTTTTTCCAGTACTCCAGTTACAGGAGGGTTTTCCATTTCTCTGCATTTGCTCAGCTACGTCCCAGCTTGCCCTGCTTTGAGCATGAGGTTGGACTGCTGCCTTCAGCATCTGACAGAAAGAAACTGAGGTGGAAATCAGGAGAACATTCATGTGGAGAAGCCAGATTTGGACCTTAGTGCACTTTTCCCAGAAAAGTGCTGCAAGTCTTCCTACTTTTTTCAGCCTAATATAGAAATCTTATCAGAAATACTTTATCTGTGTGTCTCTGAGATCCCAACCAGAATAAGACTGGAGTATGCAACAGGATTCTTTACAAATTGAAGAAATGGAGGTTTGTGTTACAGGACAGACCACATGGGGGTTGGATCAGTGAGCTGCAGAGGTCATTGAACATCACTCATAGCACTTTGCCATCCAAGAAATGCTCAGCTCTGGGCAACATGTAGGCACTGCCTACACTGACATGAAATGCACAACAGTGCCAGGGTTTAAGAGTTGAGCACAATTTTTATTAAAAAAACAGTGAAATGGAAATCCATGAGCTTGAGGGCTCCAGGGGTATAATGAGAAGTCCATTGCTGCTTCTACTTACTTGTGATTGTAAAAATTCACTGGTTGTTTCAGTGTCACTGGACTTTTGGAAGTGAAGGGAAATGAGTGCAGTTTAGTTGTGAATGAATGAGCAGAGGGAATGAAATCAAGCTTTTCCATTTGTCCCCAGTTTTAATTAATCTGGGTCAACTTTTCTCAGTATATCCAAAAAATGCACTGTCACTAACAATGGGATTCCAGTCCAGGAATTCTGTCACAATGAGTTGGTTAAAATCCAAGGACCAATAAGGATTGCTTGGACATCAAGCTCAGCACTTTGCTATGCTTCTTCTTCAGAAATGCCCATCACATGCTGTTTCAAACTAGAGTTGCAGAATTCCATCATTCCAAGATCTGGAGGTTCCTTTCAATGGACAAGATTTTGCACTGGGAAAACAGAGCAGGATCAGACCCAGAGGGCAAGGGCAGAGCTCAGGGAGTGAAAGCCTTCTGCTTCCCATCATTGCTTTCCCTGGAGTGCAAGAGGACAATCAGCTGGATCAGAGAAACTGAACTCCTGGTATTCAAGGATATTTAGGATAAGCACAGAGCCTGTGGCCTGGGGCCTGGGGGTGTGTGTAGAAAAGAAGAATTCAGGATAAAATAGTCAAGCCCTCTGCAGCTTTTATTGCAAATGTGTACAAAATATTGCCAGACCCCTTTAACTTGGCTCCAATGTGCAGATCAGGACAAGTGACCCTTTTAGACTCTCTGACTTTTGTCATACCCATTTCTGGTGCTTGGACAATAATCATTAACAATCTTTAGTCTCTTTTCCACCCCACTAGCAAAGATGTAAACCAGCGTATTTCTTCCAGCTTATTCCCTGTACCCATTGTGTCAGATCCTTTTTATCCCTTCCTACAGGGAGAAAATTGTCTCCACCAAACCTTTCTGTGCTGATTGGGATCCTATTTGAACACAGACACGTCAGTGGCTGTAGAGTGGCAAACAGAAACTGAAATGTGCCCTCAGGATCTATAAGAAGAATCACAGAATGAAGACTGGTTTGTAGTGGAAGGGACCTGAAAGATCATCCGAATCCAAGCCCTATTCCATGGGCAAGGATATTTTTCACTAGACCAGGTGGTTCCAAGCCACATTCCATGGGCAAGGACACCTTTCACTAGACCAGGTTGTTCCAAGCCAACCTGGCCTTGATCATTTCCAGGGACAGGGCATCCACAGTTTCTCTGGGAAACCTCAACAACATCCCAGCCAAGAGTTTATTCCCAATATCTAATCTTACCCTGCCCTCTTGTCAGTCTAAAGCCATTCCCTTTTGTCCTATCAGCTCCATGCCCATGTAAAACATTCCTTTCCAGCTCTCTTGTGAAACCTTCATGTACTGAAAGGGGCTTGAAAGTCTCTCCAGAGCCTTCTCTTTCCCAGACTGGTGTCACGAATAAGGGCTCTTATAAAGCCTTGGAAATCTGGCAAGACAAAATATGTAGTCTGGCCATACTAATTATATTCTAGATGCTGCAGAAGAGCAGACTATGAACATCTGGGTGTACACAGAGACAGGCCAGTTGGTCTCATGCCACCAGGGATATTCTGCTGGGAACAGAAATTTGTGTAGGTGCTGCAGATGCACTGCTGTTATGGGTTTGGCTAAGTGTGGGCCTAAATTTAGGCTTTAGATTTTGGGGTAGGCCTGGGACTGCTGGATGACTTGAGCTGGGCTGGGCTAGTTGACAGCTGACTTCTTCTAGCCAATGGTATTCCATACCATATTCCGACATCATCTGAAGATGTAGGAGATGGTGTGGGAGTGGCTCGTTCGGTTCCTTTATGGCTGTCATCTCAGAAGGATGCACCGTGCCATTCCAGGAGGGACAGGAGGCCCATGCCCAGCAGTGGTTCACCACCATGTTACTTAGAGAAGTAAAATGTTTGTTCTTAGCCTTTCTCTCTGCTTGGGTCTGTCTCTGGGGAATTGACTAGTTGTGCTGGTTTAAAGGTAAACTGGCAGGAGAAATGGACCCACCACAAAAGAAATTATAAGTCAGAGCTACAATTTAATGAAAGATATTACCATAAATACACTGACACAAAGAGAAATTGCTTTCAACTCACAAAACCCAGCAGTATAACCCAGTGTCCTGGGGCACAAACCCAAAGGGGTTTCTTAGCGCTTTTGCTGAGACCCGCCTGGTTCCCCCAAGTCCAAAGCAAAAGGAAATGAGAAACCTGTTGGTACAGGTGAGGGCTGTAGTCTGGTCAAGAGTGGTTGTCTCCTCCTGTTGAGGTCCTGCTGCTCCTCTGGATCTGACAAGTGGTTCCTGAGGTCTTACCCACCAGTTATGTACCCTCAGGGAGCACCCAGTCCCTCCCCAAGGGCGGGAACTCACACAGTGGGTGATTAACTCTGGGAGCCAGGGGGTATCCCTGAACTGTTGATGGCCCATTAGCAGCCACCCCCCCGCCCCCCCAGGCTGGGCGTGAAGGTGCCAATGACTCCCTGGGCAGCTGCTGCTAATGGTCCATTGTCCTTGAGGAATGAATAGAGGGGGTAGAATACACAGCTTTGATCACCCACACACAGTGTTAACTGGTCCCACCTGCTGAACTAGGACACTACTCTAGAGTGATTTGTAGTTCGAATGGTAGGATTTCTGTTTGATGGGGAGTGGGGAGTTATTTCTTGTTATTTCTAACTTTTGTAAGTGTATTATAATGTAGTTTTCTTTTAATTTTCTCTTTTCTATATAAATATATATAGTTAAAGTTTAAACCTATCTATGTGTTATGTTGAGCTGCCAAAATGCCAACTGCCCAACAGACAGAGAAAGGGCTCCCTCCAAAACCAAGGGAAAAGGAGGGAGAGAAAAAACCCCAAAACCTGAAGTAGCGAGCTTCTTATATTATACAAAAGAAAGACAATTAAAACCAGAATATGATATAATACAAATGTAGGCAAAGACCAAAAGAGACAGAAGCTCCTCCTCTCTCTTTTTATACCTCTTGATGCTTCTTGATGATGTCAGATGATATGAAATACCTCTTTGGTTGCTTAAGTCAGGTAATGCTTGTCTCTTCTAATCTATGGCACATCCTTTGGGCCTGCTAAATTTAGGCCTAGCTGAGGCCTAAAGCCAAACCTACCACAACTGCCCATGGCACATGGGGAATGAGGAAATGGACAGGGAAGTCACCAGACACAGTTACTGCTCCTGACATGTGCTGCTGCAAGTCAGCAAATTTTGGAGAAATTCTTGGGGAACTACAAATAGTAACTGCCATCCCATGGGCAAGGATGAACAAATCTCCTGTGTGTAAAAATAGAAAAGTTCTCTTTTCTATGGAATTCCCTATTTATCAAAAGAGACAGATTTATGACAGGGTATATATTGCAGTGAGACTTCTGAGGGATCAGCCAGCTGTTTCTCCAAGGGGAAGAGGGAAGGAGTGGTTCAGCTGCCTGGTCTGAGACTCTGTTTCAAGGTAAGCTCTTGCTCCTTTCTCACCATTGACACCAATAGTTCAAGTGTTTCCCTCACTTTGGAACAAATAGGTCAGATAAAATGCAGGCTGGAGTTGCTGAGCTCCAACATGTGCCCTCCAAGGAGAAACGCAAGTTTATGCCGGCACTGAATTGTGCAGCTCTTTAATTTTTTGTGTTAAGGGTGGGAAGGACAGAAGAAATTATTTGAGAGAGAAATTCAAGTAAAGTCACCTAAATAAGTTCTATATATCTGACACGAAGTGAGTCAGATATATTTTAAGCTCATGTTGGTGTGAAAGGACATCTGAGGAGCATCTCTGCTTCATTTGGGGCAGAGGGTCATGCTCTGCAGAGCACTGTAAAAAGCCACTGCTTGTGGTTCATGTTCTCATGTCCCTGATTCTGAGCTGAGAGTGAGATAAAGGACCAGATGTCTTGAATCAGAGAAAGGGTGTGAGTCCAATGGAAATGAAGAGCTGAAGGTCTGAGAAAAGAGTAAGAATGGAACAATTGTCAAAGGTGACTGCTGAACCCTTCAACAGTCCTCAGCCCGGAGCCTTCTGCAATGTTAAGAAAGCAGTGTCTTCCAGAAGCTGTGACAGATTTCTGTTTCATAAATCCATTCAGCTGCCTGTCCTGTCTGCGTTATTCAAAATGATAATTAGTTTAAAATCACTCTGTGGAATGTCTAGCATTGGAAATGGAAACATCACTGCTACCCCAAAGCCTGTGCTGCCTCTGAAAGAAGGCAGAGCACCCTGCCTGGCTGCCACCATCACAGAGAGCTCTTCAGGGTTTTCTCCAAAAGGATTGATCTTCCTAACTGCTGAAAGTCATGTCAATGCTGAGACAGAGAAAAGGGGACTTGTTTCTGTTCAAGAAATAGAAATTCCTGCTACAGTGCCCTTTCCTGTACAGGACAGACAATCAGCAAAGCTGTAGATGGGCATTGGCAGGAATGGCATCCCTCCCTGGGAAGAGCTGCCCCTCAGTATTTGCATTGCAGCAGCCACGGTGCTGCTAAGACAGAGGTGTTATCCCTCGTGCTTGCTGCTGCCATCTGCTTGGCCCCTTCCTTTCCTGTATCCAGGTGTCTGCAAGTTCCCAGTCTGGGGTTGGGTGCTGAGATAATGCCAGTTGAGCAGATGGACACACATTTCTGAATGTCAGCTGAGTCTGTGCTGTGGGGAGGTCCTCAGAGCAGAAGGGAGAGAGATGATGTTCAGGAACTGGGACTTCCATGGCCTGGGTTGCTTTGGGCTTTTTTCTCCAGTGCCAGTGCAAAAGCTGAGTTGTGGTCCAACTCAGGTAGGTTGGAAAAGGGGACCTTGTCCCACTGCTGTTCCCCAGTTCAAAGATAACTTTGCTCTGAGCCCTGAATGGACAGAGGGTGAATTTGTGGGCTGAGTTCTTCCCCTGCTACCTCCTGTAAGCACCTTAAACCTATTTTAATTTGTCTCTTATTGCTCTGATGATTTTTTCCATATCCAGCAGGACAGATGTTACCACCTGCTTGGTCTCTCATAGTCCCCTCCTCTGCCAGCTGTTTCCCTCAAGCACAAAAATGATTCCAGACCATGACCAGCTCCCTCCAAGTTCAGTGTCTCACTGCATTTGCCTTCCAGGACAGCAAGAGCCGTTCACTTCTCCCACAATGCTGTGGCTGCTGCTGCTGCTGCAGGTCTGGGCGAGCTGCCTCTGGCTGGGACACAGCGAGGTGGGGACATCCTTTGACAGCTGTCTTGAGTTTTTCTACCAGAACACCCCCCCAAACAGTGCCCTGAAGCCAGAGGACCCAGCCTGGATCTGTCAGGTTTACGACAACCAGTATTGCTTTGCCACCCTGTATGACAAAAGCAGGCGTATTCCCATGTACTCTGCTTACAAATACGAACCTGGAGAATCCCCAAAACCTCAGATATGGATGGTTGAGCCCCAGGTGAGTGTCCTTTCTCATGCCATGTCACCCTTCAGTCATTAAAAGATCATCTGCAGCATTTAGATATTCAGTAAAAACAGCCAAGCAAATTCCAGAGGACAGATAGAGGAAATTTAGGACCTTGGAAAGAACAGAGTAGCAGGATGGAATGTAGTTGTTAATGAGTCACAAAAGAAAGTCGTGTGCTCTGGTCCAGAGGAAGATTAAACACCTTCTGCTAAAGATGAAAAGAAAGGTGTTGTAGTTTTAAAGAAAATTGTCTGCATTTGTTATTCACTGGAACTCAAACAGCTAATATGGTACTGTACCACTGCAGTCTCCACATTTAGAAGGATGAAAGTTTCTCTCTTTCCATGGAATCATAGAATTATAGAGGGGTTTGTGTTGAAAAAGACTTTAATGATCATTACATTTAATTGGCCCCTGCCATGGGCAAGGCCATCTTCCATGAGACCTGGCTGCTCAGAGCCCCAGCCAATGTGGCTTTTTTTCCTCCTGGACCACAGAGCCAGGCCATCTGCAAAATCTTTGATTTTAGTAACTGTCTTCTGAAATCTTCTGTCACTATTTAGTTTCCTCAGTACTGTTTGGGAATTATGAGCTCCTGCAAGAGGCTGATCATTTCTAATGTCTGTCCAGTGAGGCTGCAGAAATTGCTTCCTGGCCCAGATCAACTCTGAGACACATTATTAGGATTGCAGGAGCAGATCCCATTTGCACTGAGGTCTTTTTGATTAATAAAGAAAAGAAGCTTAATTCTTGCAATGAATTGTAGCCCTCCCTGGAAAACCTCACCTCTAGGACTGGTTTCTCAACACATCTCCTTGTGTATGGAGGCAAACACTGATGTTCTAGGAGTGTGGTGCACCTGTAGCAGCCACACACAGAATCATAGAGTGAGAGAAGGGGGTGGGAGAATCTGGGGAGATCCCTGGGTAGATGTGAGTGTGGAGACACAACGAAAGGGAACCAGATGTCTCAGGGAAGGTTTGTCACCAAAGTCACCTTTCAAACCTTGGAGTGGAAAATGCTCAGTCTCATATATCTACCCACACTCCCAGCACAAGCTGCAGACTGGATCACAAAGGTCACAAGGAGAGCAGTCAGATTCTGAATGTCTTTTTCTTTAAGGCTCTAGTGTTCATCCAGGAGGGGCACCTATAGGGGTTCTCTCGGCTTCATACATTCCCATGCACAAAAAATGGCAAAAAATGTGTTCTTGACACTTGGAGACTTCAGCTCCAGGGAAAACTATTGCTCCATTATTCTCTTCCCCCAGTCTAACACTTTTTCTCCTTCTTTACCTGTCAAGCTGATGGGCTCAACTTATCCCAAAGAAATGAATACTGAGTCAACTCTCATAGATGAGTACCATGTCAACATAGAGGAAATCAAAAGGAGCCAGGCTGTCCTCGAAGACTACCAGGGCCTGAAGGGTTTGACCCGTGGCCACTTGAACCCCGTTGGCCACCACCCAACCTACAAAAAAAAGCTGCCTACCAATACCCTCACCAACATAGTGCCCCAGGATGAGAAACTCAACAATGGCGCCTGGACGAAGTACGAGCAAGGAACAATGATTAAGAAGACCAAGGGCTGTAACAGCACCTACGTCATCGTGGGTGCTGTGCCTGGGAACAGCAAGATCCCCAGTGGGAGGGTGAATATCCCCAGCCACATCTGGTCAAGTGCCTGCTGTGAGACTGGTACTGGCATGAGGGCTTGGGCAGTCATTGCCGAGAACAACAAGAACAAGGTTGATCTCCTCACTCTGGGGGAGCTGGAGGCCAAGTTAGCCTCACTGTATGGGTTGAAAGAGGTTTCTCTGTTCCACAGTGACTGTCCTCGGAAATAAGCCTCTGATTCAGGGTGTAAAAGCTCAGGGGGTTTTGCCACTTCTTAGAGAATCACAGAATCACAGAATGGTTTGGGTTGAAAGGGACGAGTTTCAACTCCTCCTCCATGGGCGGAGACATGTCCCCCTAGACCAGGCTGATCCAGACATGTTGTGAAGTCTCCGTTGCTGAGGATGATCAAATCCCAACTGGATGTGATCCTGGACAACCTGCTCCAGGTGAGCCTGACTGACCAGGGTTCTGGACTAGGAGATCTTGAGAGGTCCCTCCAAACCTCAGCAATTCAGTGATTCTGAGATCTGGGGAACAAGGTTTTGTTTGCTTGCTTTTGGAACCTGCATGTTCCAGGATGCTGAGTTATGAGACAGGCAGCTCAGGCATCAGATATACAGAAATCTTTGACAAGGCAAAGATAAATTTCTGTGATACATTGCTTGGATAACTTCATTTTCTGCTCTGCTTCTGAACCCCCTCTGCAGATTTATGCAAAATTGTCAAATGTATGCAAGGTATTCCGTGTATTCAATAAAATCAGTGTAATCAATGCATCAATCAAAAGATCAATGTGTGCCAGATCATTTAGTCCCTGAGTAGTTCAAAATAAAAAATATTTGCTCCGGTGCTGGATTGCAGGGTCACCTTATGTATAAACCACAAGTTGCTTCTTTCTGAAATTTCCACCACAAGTAACATCACAGTACCCAGAGCACTTTTATGGGACAAATATTCTGATTGTAGTTGCTGGAGATAAGCACAACACAGTACAGGGCAAGTATAGGCATGAGGCCAAGAAGTGGACATGGACTGCAGGGGAGGAACAAGACCACCCAAGGCCACCAGAGCCCTCTGACCCATTTCCAGAAAGGTCTGATAGAACAGATTGTGCATGGAAAGTATTTTGCATAGGAAGTCAGAAACCTGTTTCAGGCCTGGAAAACGGATCTACAAAAAATACCCACTGCCATGTGCTTCGATAGGAGGTCAGGGAATACCACACCAATTTCCATGCCAAATGTGTAACTTGCTAAAAGAAAATCTGGTGAGTTTTGAGAACCCTCTGACTTATGTCACCCCAAGCACTTACAAATCTTGAGTGCTCCCTTTCCCATAAAGCTGGTGCAGTGGACACAATGGGAGCTTCAGAAAATGCTTTTTAGAGAATCTCCTGTTGAGTCACAAGGTGCAAAAAAGACCCCCTTGCTTTCTAAACTCCTTCTCAAAGTGGAGCCTGTGTTCATCAGGATCCAATCTTAGCCCCAAACTTTGTCAATTTTTTATGTCTAAAGCATTCCAGAGGTGTAATTAAATATTTATACAAGTTTATCCTGCAGGACCAAGGATGGGAAACTGGATATATTTACCTAAGTAGAAACTATTTATTAGGATAAAGATTAGACAAAAAGATGCTTTTGCTTTTCTAGAGAGAAACAGCCTCTCATTAAACCCACATGGTAGATCATGGGTCAGCTCCTCTTGCAGCTTGCCTGGCTACTGCAGCCCAGCACTTCTCTGACCACATGCCTTGTCTGCCTCAGACAATGTCCTTCACAGGCAGTCAGTCTTCAAAGGCAATGTTATGTTTTAGGGAAGTTACTTCTCCATCAAAGAGCCAGCTGAGGTGAGGTTGGAGCTGGCCCTGTGCAGGTTTCTGCATTTCTCTGATGGGGTCCCGTCTGGTTTTGTTTGAGGGAAAACTTGGTTCCTCACTGAAGATTGTGCCCATTGTTATGGTTGATTTTCTCACCCTACTGCAGTTACACCTGCAAATATCTCCACTCTCTGTGCTCCCACTCCCCTCTCTCATCCTGCTGGAAATTCCCATTTCAGATTTCCCCATTTGCTTCCTATGGACACAGGAACACTTTCAGAGGGAACTTTTTCTCTGCATGTTTACAAGTGAAAAGGATCATTAAATTCTGCATCCAATTCATCATCAGGAAATGGTATCTCCAGCACAAAACCAAGCCACAAAGGAGGCATCATTTCTTTCCTTGAGTTGTCCTCAGCCCTCTGAGGCCACCTCTTTGGGATGAAACAGAAATGTTGCAAGATAAGACCACATCCCAAAGAGAAGAGTCAGTCCAGAGGAGGCCTAAGGTGACTGTTGATTTGCTCTGTTGCATCTATGACCTGGCTCTTGCTGTAGCAGCAGGTCTGACTCAGAGCGAGTCACCTGCACAAAGAGCTTTTGACTTCACTACTCAGGCACCCGAAATTGCATCTAGGCCATGGCTACTTTAGCATGAGCTCATCTTCACACCAGGTGATCTTTGGTGCCAGCAGCTATTTGGGAACTGTGTAAGAGGTAGAGAGCTCCACTCTAACCCCAGCCAACCCAGCCAAGATGTAGGAGAAATCATGTCCGATCCTCAACTCTGTTGTGTTCTGCAAACCCATCAAACATCTGGATGTAAGAACATTAGCCATCCTCCCATCCTGTTCTTGTTATGCTGATGATTTATCTGTTTTTCTCTCAAGAAAACTTCCTCCCACATGGGGAAGGTGCTGAGCACAGCAGGTTAGGAAACTCCCCTCAAATTCCTGCAGGACTGACAACTCAAGCTCATGACAGTGAATGAGGAGAGGCTGTTTGCATCAGAGGTCTGTCCAGAAGGAAACGGCTTTGGAAAGGGGTGGGTTTTGTATTTTGATGTTATGCTTTGGCTGAGTAATATCATTTAGACATTGTATGTCTACAATGTCATTTAGACATTGTATGTCAGCTTTGGCTGAGTAATATCATTTAGACATTGTATGTCTAGAGATGTCAACACAGAGTGTCACTCACCTCATGTACTGAGAGGTGCAAATCAGAGCTTGTCACTCTGGGAATCCTTATGGTCCTCAGAGAGAAATCAGCACTTTTGTAGTGGAATTCCCTTCATCTCTCTGCTGGGAGCTGTGCCCTGGAAGTGTGTGTTCCTCTTGTACTGACTGCACAGGGAGTGCTGAGAACCAGCTCTTAACAGGGTGGATCCTGCTTAGCCCGAACCAGAGTTGATGGAACTTAAGTAATTTAGATGGGGTGAGGTAGGAGGGACTTCTTATAACCGTTTATCTGTGTTAGTCTTTCTCCAAGGACTAGTTTCTTGTAAATACAGTTTAATAAGGACATGACCCTAATCAAGCCAAGATTTGAGTCCTGGTTTCTTTCTTCACACACACATCATGATGCAGCAGTGACCTGCCTACTCCCACTGGTGCTCAACTTCTAGTCCAGGTGCCAATTTTTGAGTAGCAGATTTTGCTGTGTTTAGGTTTAGTTACAGTCTTTAACATTCACATCCTTGTCATGCCCATGGAAAACATTTCCATGTCTGGTGCACTGTTATGGGGTTAATTAAGTGAGACTAAATTTAGGCTTTAAATCTAGGGGTAGGCCTGGAGCTGTCAGCTGATTTGAGCTAAGCTGAGCTAACAGCTGACAATTTCTAGCCAATAATATTGTATTCTATGCCATATTACGACATCATTCTCCAAAAGAGTAAAAGGAGTGGCTTAGGCAGTCGCTTCTTAGCCTTCCTCTTCGGAGGAAACACGATGTTGTCCCAGGGGGGATGGGGAGGACCAGGCCCACCACTGGCTTGCCAGTTATCTCGGGAAAGTAAAATGTGTTGTTCTGGTTCTCTCCATTTTGCTTGGGTTTGTCTCCCTGGGGACTAAGTCCTTTAAAGTAATTTGTAGTTAAGATAGTAGAATTTGTGTGTTCATTAGGAAGTGGGGAATTGTTTCTTGTTGTTTCTAACTTGTGCGAACCTGTATTATACTTTTCTTCTAATGTTCTTTTTCTTTCTGTAAAAATACATGTGGTGTTAGCATAAAGGTAGTTTGGAGGTTTCTTTCCCTCCTTCTTCTTTTCTTCGGTGGGCGGAAAAAGGCTTTTCTCTCCAAACTTGGGGGAGTTGGCAGTTTGCTGCTCAAACCAAGACATGCACTCAAAGTGCAAACAGTTTTACACTGAGCTCCCACTGTACATACTCAGCCTAAGAGGTTGGCTCATGTCTTTGTCCAGTGTAAGAAAAACCATCACTCTGCAGTTGGGCAGTGCAGGCTGTTTGTTCCTGCACTGTCGAGCACAGATCCTAACTTAAGAAGTTTTCCAATGAACTCCTAAGATCAACCTCAGTGGCATTTTATCACCTTCCTAGAAGCTTTTATCACAAATGTGTTCAGGTAATCCAGGGGGTGAGCATTGCATAAGATTTATGAATGGAGAATCTGTTTACTCAGGGGATCTGTTTACTCAGTCTTCTGGATTATTCATGAGTGCCAAGAAATTCCCAAAACCACAAAATGACATAACTTCTCATTAGAAAGATGGTGAAAAGCTTAGTGGGGAAGCTCTGTGAGGAGTGGCTGTGGTCACTTGGCTTCTTCAGCTGGGAAAAGAGGAGGCTGAGAGGAAACCTCAACTTCATCGTGGTCTGCAGCTTCCCCACGAGGGGCAGCAGAGGGGCAACCACTGATCTCTTCTCTCTTGTGACCAGTGACAAGACCCCAGGCAATGGCCTGAAACTGGGAAGTTTAGGTTGCATAGTAGGAAAAGTTTCTTCCCCTAGAATGTGACTGATCACTTGAAGATGTTCCCCAGGAAAGTGGTCACAGCACCAAGCCTGTGTGAGTTTCATGGAATATTTAGACAAAGCTATCACGCACATGGTGGGATTGTTGTTTTAATAGGTAGGGCTAAGAGCTGGACTCAATAATCCTTGTGGGTCCCTTCCAACTCAGGATATTTTATGATTCTAATTACACATAGCAGGAATAAGGACTCTCCTGTCAATTTCAGCTTCTACAATGGTTTTCTTTTAAATCACAACTTCAGTCTCTTAACACGAGGTCATGTCTGTCTATCAGCAGGATTTGCCACCTGCCAGGATGCACCATTATCATCTCTCTCCTGGCTGGTGGCAGCGAGCACTGAATGAATACAGTCAACACATTTGGAGGAGAAGGGAAGATCAGTGTTGGCCACTGACTGCAGAGAGCTGGCCCTTCCTGCCATGCCACATGCACGGGCTCCAGAGGATGCCAAATCCAGCAGAGATGACCCAAAGCACAGCCCCTGATCACAAGGTCTCCTCTTCCTCATGAGCAACAAGGCTCTCCCACTGGAATCTGCTCTGACATATCTCTGCTTGCAATCAACACCCTCATTTCCATATGGAGTGAGCCAACAGATTAACTGGGAATCATCAAAACGTGATTGCTAATTACCCTCAGCACAATTAATGTCCAGTAGCAAAGCCTGTATTTATTCAAGTGTGGCTTTCCCAGTGGAGTGACTTGCAGAGGAAGCTGGTAGGTGCACAGACCTTTGGATGTGATCCGTCTCTTCTTGTGGAGAGAGACAAGCTGCTGGGATCTCCTCTAGGAGTAAGAACTTCTGGAAGTGTGTGCTCCTCTTGCCGATCTGAGGTATGTGGTGTATTTCTTCTGACTTTGGTCTGGAGAAAGACTTAAATTTACAACTCCCAGGATCAGAGAATATGATAGAAATTCACTGCATAGTGGAAAGAAAAGGAAATTCCACAAATTCAGGCTCCAGAGTTGTTTTGATATCTTGGGGCTTCCATTTTACCTTGGGAACAACTGCAGGGTTTGAGGCACTTTCCGGCCAAACCTACAAGCTTTTGAGTTTCGTTGCAGCAGTGGACTGGAGCAGTTCATCAGCTTGCTGCTGCTGCTGCTTTTCTCCAGAAAAGGTTTGCACCTTGGTGCAGATGCACAACTGCTGCCTGTAAAGGTGAGGAAGGCTGGGAGGAGGGAGAAAGGGCTGTGCTCCAAACTTGCAGGGAAAGTACATTTCCTTCCCCAATTGCCTTGGCAGGTGTTGCAGATGGGGTGTTGTAATCTCTCTCATAAAGAGAGAAGTAGTAATAGGTCTGCTGATAAACAACATCAGTGATCTAAGAGTTTGATAGTGCACATGGCAGTGGTTTAACAGGGTTCCATGGTAAGGTACACTTGAGTATGGACTGCACAGAGGGCAGGGTCAGAAAGATGTGTCAGGGAGACCCTCCTGTTGAGTTATACCATTCAGAATGGACCCCTTTGCATTTTAAACTCCTTCTCAGATGGGAGAAGGATCCCAGGTAGATGTTATAGGATCCCAGGTTCATCTCAGACTTGGTCAATGATTTATGTCTAGAGGATAAGATGTGCACCAATTCTTTATATCACTTAACTTAGATTTCAAAGTGTCAGTGTGCATATTGCCAAACCTCTTACTGAGAATCTGACACAATAAGGAATCTCTCAGACTTGAGGAGTAACTTTGAGAGGTGTATCTACTCATGGGGAGATTTGTTGTGGCTGACAGTGGGATTTTAGACAAAGCTTGTTAGAGAAGCCCTCCTGCTGAGTTATGACATGCAGAAAGGATCCTCTTTCTTTCTAAAGTCCTTCTCCAAGAGGACCACAGCCATGGTAGGATCCAATTTTAGTCCCAGACTTTGTTTGTCAACAGTTTTCAATACTACTTTGTCCAACAGGGTTAAAGATCCATGTATATTTATATAAAATGAATTATGTACTATGACAAATGATTAGACAAAGGATCATAATCAGAACTATTTACAAAATATAAAAGCTAAAACTACCAGTAGTGTATAGGATATGTATTGTAATTTTGGAATAGGATAGTATAGTGCACCATATCAAAGCAATTATATTACAGTAACTATATTGTAGTAATTATATTACATCAATTCCATTAAAACTAGCAAAAAGAAACAATCATTAATTAAAGATTGATGTAACTCACCATACCAATGCTTACAGGCAGATCTCTTTCTTTTAACCTCATGGTATTTCCTCAAAGGGTTGTCCCCACTTCAAGAGGGAATCACTACTCTAAGAGTATGCTAGAAGAGTCTGGTCAGACTTTTATCCTATGAAAGTGGACTGGGCTTTTACAGTATAAAGTGATTGACTGCCAGTCATGTATCCCCAGGTCAGCTTACCAGTTTATCTGCCAAATCTTTGCCTCACTATGAGGATGTTAATTTGGGCATGATGTGTCAGACTGGTTTTAGCACAGTCCAGCACTAAAACCAGCACATTATGCCCCCTCTCAGCCCACCACTGAAAGCTTGCAGAACAGGGCATTGGTTGAGTTGTTTGACCACAATCCAAAGGCCACGGTATCTTGCTGCAAGACCCTGGCACGCAGCCAGAAGCAGGGCCTGGACTGTCCATTATTTTTGGAGTCAGATAATTAACTCACAGGCTTCTACTTGCAGACTCACTACAGGTTTTAGTTTCTTCCAAACATGTCTTGAGTTGGACTTTGAGTGTGGTTAGGTGGGCATGACACTCAAATCAGCCCTTGGTTATTGTGTTTTCTGCCTTTCCTGAATCTACACTGACTCAAATGTATCCATCATGGCCAAGCTGCCACTGGTGGTTATCACTTGAGTATAAAGTTATGGGAAGTAAAGGGCGGCTTTGGGGAGAACTCACCATCACAGGAGGCTGTGCTGGAGGCTGGAGTTGACTGTTTCGGGTCCAGCGGCAAAGCCATGGCGCTGCTAAGTTGGGTGAGGGAGTCTTGTGAGGAAGAAGCAAAGAGGAGGGATTGAAGAAAGAGGTCTCATGAGCCCTAGAAAGTGGAAGAGCCAGATCTGGGCTCTGACCTTCCCTTTGGTGCTGACCCTTTCTGCCCCACACCATGTAAGGAGGCACTGCTGGGACGATGCAGTGATCTCTGTTACCTCTGTTACCTGACCTGAAAGTGCATGGTCCCTCCTTTTTCTCTCACTACACCTCCCTCACCCATGAGCCCCCAGCCCTCACCTCACAGTCAGGGTTTCCCCATCAGTTCAGCACTTGCCTTTTTCAATGCAGCACCATAACATCGGAGAGAGGCCAGCCCTCCCTACCCTGAGCCACGGGGATGAGCTTCTGGAACTTTGAGCAAACAGACTTTTTTCTGTGGGGAAAGGCTCCTGTCTGACAAAACCTGGACTGCATCTGCAGCCACTTTAGTCTACAAAAGGTGTTCAGATGTAGAAATTCCCTACTGATTTCCATAGCACAGTGCAAAGAATTGAGCTTCCTCCTGGGTCTATGGGAAGGAGTTCCTCCAAAAACTGCAGAAGTAACCCCAGTGATGGTGTGGCTTGGCCTGCAATACTTTTCCAGATACCTCCCAAAAACAGTGTCAGCAAGAGAGGGGGTGGATTTATTGCACGAAGCTTTTAAGTATCTAAGAGTCAGACATCTGTAACTGAGCTATCAGCTTTCACTGTCTTTATACATGGACTCATCTCTGGAGTCAGGTTTTTCCCTCCATTGATTATGAAGGGCAGGTTTGGAAACATTCTCCCCTCTGATTTGAAATACCTTTTTCCCAGTACTGCAGTCACAAGAGGGTTTTCCATCTCCCTACATTTGCTCAGCTTTCTCCCAGCTTGCCCTGCCTTAAACATGAGGTTGGACTGCTGCCTTTAGCCTCTGGCAGAAAGAAAACTGAGGTGGAAATCAGGAGAGCATCCACATGGAGGAGCCAGATCTGGACTTTGGTATAATTTCCCTTGAAAGGAGCTGCTAGTTTGGCTTCTTTTCAAGCCTAATGTGGAAAATGTATCAGAAGTTCTTCATCTGTGCATCTTGCAGCTCTCAGCTGGGAGAAAACAGGAGGACTCAATAGGACTCTTTACAGGTTGAAGAAGTGGAGGTTTGTCTTACAGAACAGACCACATGGGGGCTGGATCAGTGAGCAGCAGAGCTCATTGAACATCACTCACAGCACTTTTCCATCCAGGAAAGGTACAACTCTGGACAACACATAGGCACTGCCTGCACTGACATGACAGACAGAATAGTGCCTGTTATTAAGCCTCAGAGAACAAATTTTATAAAACATCAGTGAAATGCAAATCCATGAGCTTGTAGATCACTGGAGTAGGATGAGAGGTTCATGGCTTCTTTTGGTTATTTCAGTTTATAAGAACCAACATGTTGCAGTATTCCTGGATTTTAGGAAGTGGAGGGAAGTTTAATTGTAAATGAATGAGCAGTGGGAATAGTCTCCTCCTCTGCCAACTGTGTTCCACAGACACAAAAATTACTCCAGATCTTGACCAGCTCTCTCTAAGTTCACTGTCCCTCTGCATTTCCCTTTCAGGGGAGCAAGAGCTCTTTACCTGAAATGCTCCCACGATGCTGTGGCTGCTGCTGCTGCAGCAGGTCTGGGCGAGATGTCTCTGGCTGGGACACAGTGAGGTAGTGACATCCTTTGAAAGATGTCTTCAGTTTTTTTGCCCCCAAATAGAGCCCTGAGTAAGTGTTCCTACAAACATTTTGCCATCAGGCAAGGGAAAAAATGGTAGCCTGAGCATATTCTGAGAGGCTGTACAAAAGCAGAGTGTGAACATTTGGTTCAGAGATGTACTCAGAGACAGTCTGGTCAGTGAATGACACCAAAGATGTTCTACTGGGGACAGAAATGCATGTAGGTGTAGCAGCAGCAGCAACCACAGACCATGGAGAATGAGAATATGGAGAGGGAAGTCACCAGACTCAGTAAACTGTTCCTGATAAATGATGCTGCAAATCAGCAAACCTGGAAGAAATCCTGAGGAAACTACAAATAGTAATTCTCTCCACAGCCTGGGACAGGAATGAACAAATTTGACCTGAATAACAACTGAATACTTTTTTTTTATGTGAAAATCTCTGTTTATCAGAAGGGGCAGATTTCCAACTGGGTCTATATTGCAGTGGGACTCCTGAGGGATCAGCCACCTGTTTATCCAAGGAGAAGAGGGAAGGAGCAGTTCAGCTGCCTGTTCTGAGACTCTAATTCAAGGAAAGCACTTCCTCCTTTCTCACCATTGACTCCAATAGTTCAAGTGTTTCCTTTGCTTGGAAATAAATAGGTCAAAGTGCAGACTGGAGTTGCTGAGCTCCAACACGTGTCCTCTGAGGAGAAATGTGAGTTTATATCTGCACTGAATTGCGCAGCTCTTTGACATTTTCTGTTAAAGAGCGAGGAGTGGTTTGAGAAAGAAAATCAAGTCAAGTCACCTGGAAAATTCACATCAAACTCATGAATAAGAAGTGGAGGGACAGGGATGAGAGGTGTGGGGCAGAGCTTATTGAGAGTCAAAATTCCACCCATGCTCTTGAAGAAAACCTCTTGAAAATCACACAAGCTGGCTACACTCCAGGACAAACTCACTCTCACCCCTGTTTGGGAAATCTTACAACACTTCCTTGCTGAGGATCCTGTATAAACATCTAGACTCAGACTGCAGCAGAGGCATTCCAAAGTCCTCTGCCACTCTGGGACTGTGTGCAGAGTCCTGAGCTGTTTTTTCCCATGGTATGTTGGTTGATACTAATTTAGTTAGATATACATTAAGCTCATGGAGTTGGTTTTGCAAAAAGAACATTTCAGGGGCATCTCTGCTTTATTTGGGGAAGAGATGGTCATGCTCAGCAAAGCACTGTAAAAAGCCACTGCTCGTGGTTCATGTTCTCAGTTTCCTACTCACTGGCCCCCACGTTTCTGATCCTGAGCCGATATAGAGATAAAGGTCCAGATGTCTTAGATCAGAGCAATGGTGTGTGTAACTTTGCATCCTGAATCCAATGGAAATGAAGAGATGAAGGTCTGGGAAAAGAGTAAGAATAGAACAAACACCAAAGGTGACTGGCCAGGCCTTCAGGAGTCCTCAGCCCAGAGCCTTCTGCAGTGTAAGGTGGGCTGAGTCTTTCAGAGGCTGTGGCAGATTTCTGTCCCATGAATCCTTCCAGCTGCCTGTCCTGTCTGCATTATTCAAAATGATAATTAGTTTAAAATCACTCTGTGGAATGTCTAGCATTGGAAATGGAAACATCACTGCTACCCCAAAGCCTGTGCTGCCTCTGAAAGAAGGCAGAGCGCCCTGCCTGTCTGCCACCATCACAGGGAGCTGTTCAGGGTTTTCTTCAAAAGAATGATCTTCCTAACTGCTGAAAGTCATGTCAGTGTGGGGCAGAAAAAAATGGGACATGTTTCTGTTCAAGAAATAGAAATTCCTGCAACAGTGCCCTTTCCTGTACAGGACAGACAATCAGCAAAGCTATAGCTGGGCATTGGCCCCTTCCTGTCCTATATCCAGGTGTCTGCATGTTCCCGGTCTGGGGTTGGGAACTGTGACAATGTCAGCTTAAGCACATGGAGACACCTTTCTGAATGTCAGCTGAGTCTGTGCTGTGGGGAGGTCCTCAGAGCAGAAGGGAGAGAGATGATGTTCAGGAACTGGGACTTCCATGGCCTGGGTTGCTTTGGGCTTTTTTCTCCAATGCCAGTTCAAGAGCTGGGCTCTTGTCCATCTCAGGTAGGTTGGAAAAGGGGACCTTGTCCCACTGCTGTTCCCCAGTTCAAAGATAACTTTGCTCTGAGTCCTGATTGGACAGAGGGTGAGTTTGGATCCCTCCTCAGATGGTCTGAGTTCTTCCACTGCTACCTCCTGTAAGCACCTTGTTTTAGATTTCTTTCTTATTGCCCTGGTGAGTTTTTCACATCCAACAGGACAGATGTAACCCCCTGCTTCGTCTCTCATAGTCCCCTCCTCTGCCAGCTGCTCCCCACAAGTATAAAAATGATTCCAGACCATGACCAGCTCTCTCCAAGTTCATTGTCCCTCTTAATTTGCCTTCCAGGACAAGAGCCTTTCACCTGAACTCCTCCCACAATGCTGTGGCTGCTGCTGCTGCAGGTCTGGGCGAGCTGCCTCTGGCTGGGACACAGCGAGGTGGGGACATCCTTTCACAATTGTCGTAAGTTTTTCTACCAGAACAACACCCCAAACAGTGCCCTGAATCCAAAGAACCCAGCCTGGATCTGCCAGCGCTACAACAACGGTTATCATTATGCCACCTTGTATGACAGAGACCGGCGTATTCCCATCTACTCTGCTTACACCTACCAAGGTGAACGTGGCAGCAGACCAACAAAAACATGGATGCTTGAGCCCCAGGTGAGTGTCCTCTCCTACAGCATTAAAAGATGAACTGCAGCATTTAACTAAATGCTTCTTTTTCCTCACACCCCACTACACACACTTGCAAATGGAGCCCCTGGATGGAATTCATCTCATCTTAGTTCAAACATCTGCACCACATGATTCCTCTGATGTGTCTGAGACATCAGCAGGATGATGAGATGAGTCACATCCCAAAGGTGCCCAGTTTTCTGCCTTGACATGAGTGCAACATCAAGTCAAATTACAGTGCATTACATTACAAAGTCAACTGACCCCCCTCACTGTGTCCTGCTGTGGTGGGAGACCAAGGGTTCTGGAAAAGTCATCCAACAGCAGCTAAATATGAGGGACCAACAGTCCTGCTGGCCTCTGTTTTGCACTTTACCCTGAACTGGTTTGTATTCCTGACAGAGCTTAGCTGCTTCCACTTCAGACCTCATTTGTCTTTGTAAGTATCATGAGAGAAGTGAGGAGAAACTCAGAACTGGTTGAGATGACCCAGGGAAAAAGCCTCTGCACAGGCACTCAGTGCTGAGAGGGTTTTGTTAACACTGAGGACTGTATTGAATGATACTCAGGCAGTGAAAAGTGAGAAGCATCCGTGTCAGTCCAGTCAGAAGGGTGGGATCTCCACCCATGGGCAGTTGCCCCCATAGCACCGTTGCCTCAGGCTTGGTGCAGAAGGATCCACCACAAATACAAATCTCCACAAACTGCAGAGCTCTCCCAAATGTCCTTCAGACCTTCAGTAAAAAAGACCAAGGAAATTACAGAAGAGAAAAAGAAAAAAAATTCAGGTCATTGCTAAAGGACAGAGTAGCAGGATGGAATTTAGATGCTAATGAATCACAGAAGAAAGCCACATGCCCTCTACCAGAGGAAGAATAAGTACGTTTCTCTAAAGATGATAAAAAAGGTGTTGGAGTTATAAAAAACCCACACACTTGCACTTTTTACTCACTGGAGCTCAAGCAATTAATATGGTACTGCACAACTGCAGCCTCCATATATAGGGGGATAAAAGATTCTCTCTTTTTGTAGAATCTCAGAGGGGTTTGTGTTGGGAGGAACATCAAAGATCCTCTCATTCCAACCCCCACCACCTGACATGGTCAGGGCCACTTTAGAGTAGTCTGGGTTGTTCAGACTGCCATCGAGCCTGGCCTTTTTTCTCCTTGACCACAGAGCCAGGCCACCTGCAAAATCTTTGATTTTGGTAACTTTCTTCTGAGATCTTTTGTCAGTATTTAGGTTCCTCAAAACTGTTTGGGGTTTATGAGCTCCTTGAAGAGGCTGATCATTTCTACCTTCTTTCCAGTCAGGCTGCAGAAGATGGTCCCTGCCTAGATCAGCTCTGAGACACATTATTAGGACTGCAGAGACAGATCCTGCTTGCATTGAGGTCTTTTTGATTCAGGTTTTTGAGAAAAAAACTTCATCCTTGAAATGAGCTGTAGTCCCCACTGGAAGACCTCACCTCACTGGTGTCCCAACATTTCCATGTGTATGTTTTTACTGGAGGCAAACACTGGTGTTCCAGGAGTGTGGTACACCTGTAGCAGCTACACATGGAATCACAGAATGAGAGTGGGAGTGGGAGGATCTGAGGAGGGCCCTGGGTAGATGTGAGGTCTGGAGACAGAAGGAGTAAAGGAAATCAGATGCATCAGAGAAGGTTTCTCACTAAAGACCATTCTCCTTTCAAACCTAGGAGTGCACATGTTCATTGTGGCATGCATCCACTCACACTCCCAGCACAGGCTGCATAACAAACATCACAAGTCAAAAGGAGAGCAGTCACAGTCTGAGCTTCTTCTGTTTTAAAAGCTGTTATGTTCATCCAGCGGGGCAGCTGTAGGATTTTTCTCAGCTTTACACATTTTCATACACTGAGATAACAAAAAATGAGATCTTAACACTCAGAGACTTCTCTTTCATGGAGCCCTGTTCCATTACTGCAACCCCCAAAACTAACACGTTTTCCTCTTCTTTACCTGTCAAGCTGATCGACCCAACTTGTCCCAGTGATATGCAAACAGTGAGTACTATTCCCAAAGATTGCATCAGACAGCCAATCAGCCAAAGCCAGGCTGTCAACCAAGACTACGATAACCAGACGTGTTTCAATCGTGGCCATTTGAACCCCTCTGGGCAACACAAGAACAACTCGTTGGCACAAATAGCTACCTTCACCCTCACCAACGCAGTGCCCCAGAACAGCACACTCAACAGAGGTGCCTGGAGAAGCTATGAGCAGAACACGATGCCTCAGAGAAGCAAGAACTGTACGAAAACCTATGTCATCGTGGGTGCTGTGCCTGGGAACACTGCTATTGCCAATGGAAGGGTGAATGTACCCAGCCATATCTGGGCGAGTGCCTGCTGCAAGATGAACAACAACACTATGAGTGCTTGGGCAGTCATTGCCCAGAACAAAGAGAACAAGGTCCAGAACCTCACTCTAGAGGAGCTGGAGACCAAGTTGTCTAGGCTGTATAACAGGGGAAAGGTTTCTCTGTTCCACAAGAACTGTCCCCGTAAATAAGCCTCACATCCTGTGTGCTACGGGCTCTGGGGCCTTTCCCACGTGTTGCAGAATCACAGAATGGTTGGGGTTGGATGGGACCTTGAAGATCTCTTAGTTCCAAAGGCCCCTGGAATATAGCACAGACACCTTCCACTAGAACAGGTTGCTCAGAGACACGTCCAACTTGAGCACTTCCAGGGGTGGAGCAGACAGAGCTACTGTGGCCAGCCTGTAGCAGTGTTTTTCCATCCACATAGGGGAAGAATTTCTTCCTATTATGCCCCTTGTCAGTTTAAATCAATACCTCTTCTTCTGTCACTCCTTGCCCTAGTCCTAAGTCCCTCTCCAGCTGTCTTGGAGACATTTTAGGTACTGGAAGGAGATATAAGTTCTCCTCAGGGCCTTCTCCAGCTGAACAGACCCACCACTCTCAGCCTGCGTCTACAGCAGAGATGCTCCAGCTCTCAGAGTATCTTCATGGTCTCCTCTTGGCTCCACCTGAAGAGGTTTGTGTTTTTCCCATGTTGTGAGCTGGAGAAAACACTGCAGGTGGGGTCTCATGAGAGCAGAATAGAGGGGGCCAAATGTCCTGTGCAGTGTCTGTCCTGCTTCCTTTTCTGATGTGTTTACAGATGTGTCCCTCAGAGTAACTCCTCCTCCTCTGATAAAAGGGAGAAAGAGGTTGGCAGAGCCTCAAGCTGGTTTTCTTTGCTGCCCATCCTGGCAGAGAGCTCTTAGGGATGAGTCCTTGTCCTGACACTCTGGAGGGGGCAGCTGGATAAGAGCCCATGGACAAGGAAATCAGAGCTTCTTCCTGAGGCCAGAAGGGCTTTGGCTGTTTTCCCTTTTCTCTATGCCCAGATACAGACCTTAGTTCCCTCCTCTCCTCATCAGCTGTCCCTGGCAGTGTGCTGCTGACCTGTCCCTCACGTCCTTAGAAAGGCTGTGGCACATGGGAGGCTCAGGTTTCCCACAGATGTTGTGGAGTCTCCTTTGTTGGAGATGATCAAATCCCAACTGGACATGAACCTGGACAACCTGCTCTAGCTGAGCCTGCTTGACCAGGGTTCTGGACTAGGACATCTTGAGAGGTCCTTCCAAATCTCAACAATTCAGTGATTCTGTGATCCTGGGAACAAGGTTTTTTTGCTTGCTTTTGAAATCTGTGTCTTGAGAGCAGGAGCTGAGATACGAGACAGGCAGCTCAGGCATCTTTGATCAGTCAAAGATAAATTTCTGTGATACACTGCTTAGATAACTTCATTCTATGCTTTGCTTCTGAACCTTCTCTGCAGATTTATTGAAAAAGTCTTGTATGAAATGTGTGCAATTCTTCACTGTATTCAATGTACTCAATGTGCTAATGAAATATCACCGTGTGCCAGATCTTGTAGTTCCTGAGTAGTTCACAATAAAAATTATTTGCTGCAGTGCTGGATATCAGGATCACCTTATGTATAAACCACAAGTTGCTTCTTGATGAAATTTCCACCACTAGTAATGTCACAGTACCCAGAGCAGCCTTAATGAGGTAGTGTGCCCAAATCCACCCTGAAGATGCCAAAACATTTACTAAGGTGTCCCCATCAGACTCCAGGTACTTCTCCTATGAATGTGCAGGAACAAAGTAGATCAGGGTGTAAACAGTTCATACAAGCTGTGTCACTTCCAGAGGTACCAGCTGGAGCCTGAACTTCTCAGCTCAGCAGTTGTTCTTCGTCATCATACGGTGTCTCATTGCTCACCCAGGACCAAGGTCTTTGGGGGTGTAAATCCCAGAAGATAAGGGGTTAATGTTTGTGTCTGAAACACCAATAGCTGGATGGCTGTGGAGCCCACAAAGAACTGTTAGTAATGACATGAGGTGAGAAAAAGTAAGATGTGTCTGGAGAAGGGGCCATGTGGAGATAGGGCAGCACTTTTCTGGGACAAATATTCTGGCTGCAGTTGCTGAAGACAAGTACAACACAGTACAAGCCAAGTACAGGATGGATGCTGAGAAGTGGGCATGGTTTGCAGGGGGGGGGAAAAGTCATCATAAGTCCACCTATGCCCTCCAACTCACTTCCAGAAAGGTCTGACAGAACAGACAGGGCACAAAAACTAATTTGCACAGAAGTGAGAAACCTGTTTTAAGGCTGAGGAAACAGATCTACAAAAAATACCCACTGCCATGTTCTTCTGTAATAGGGCAGGGAATACCACACCAATTTCCAGGCCAAGTGTGGAATTTACTAAGAAAATTTGGTGAGCTTTTGAAAACCCTGTGACTTTTGTCATTCCTTGCCAGCATGACCACTTATGAATCTTGAGTGCTCCCTCTTTCCCTTAAAAGTGGTGCTGTGGGCAAAATGGGAACTTTAGGCAATGTTTTTGAGTCACCTGTTGCAAAAAGGTCCCCTTGCTTTGTAAACTCCTTCTTGAAAAGGAGCCTGGGTGCATCTGGATCCAATCTTAGTCCCAGATTTTGTCAATGGTTTATGTCTAAAGGATTCTAGAGGTCTAATTGAACCTTTACACAAGTTTATCCCAAAGGACCGAGGATTGCAAACCAGATATATTTACCTAAGTAGAAATTATTTATTATGGTAAAGATTAGACAAAAAGATGCTTTTCCTTTTCCAGAGAGAAACAACCTCTCATTAAACCCGTGGGTCAGCTCTTCTTGCAGCTTGCCTGGACACCAGGCTGCTGCTGCCCAGAGCTTTTCTGACCTCATCAACTGCCTTGTTTGCCCCAGAAAATGTCCCTCAGTGACAGCTGGATCCTGCCACTCAGTTCTTGAGGAGAATATTGTGTTTTAGGGAAGTGCCTTCTTCATCAAAGAGCCAGCTGAGGTGAGGTTGGAGCTGGCCCTGTGCAGGATTCTGCATTTATTTGGTGGATACCTGTCTGGCTTTGTTTGAGGGAAATCTTCGTTCCTCATTGAAGAATGTGCCTATTTCTATGGCTGATTTTCTCACCCTGCTCCAGTTAAACCTGCAAATCCCTCCACCCTCTGTGCTCCCACTCCCCTCTGTCATCCTACTAGAAAAAACAATTTCAAATTCCTCCATTTGTTTGCTAGGGACACAAGAACACTTTTACAGGGAACCTTTTCTCTGCATGTTTATAAGTGAAAAGCAGCATTAATTCTGCATCCAATTCATCATCAGGAATCAGGATTTTCTCACACATCTTACTGGCAATGGCCTTGTTCCATGAAATGGTATCTCCAGCAGAAAATCAAGCAAGAAAGGAAGCATCATTGGTGCCCTTGGGTTGTCATCAGCCCTCTGAGGCCATCTCTTTGGGATGAAACAGGAATGTTATAGGGTAAGGCCACATCCCAAAGGGGAAGAGTCAGCCCAGAAGAGGCGTAAGCTGACTATTGACTTGCTCTGGCTCTTGCTGTAGCAGCAGATCTGATTTAGAGCAAGTCACCCACACAAAGAGCTTTTGACTTCACTGCTCAGGCACCTGAAATTGCATCTAGGCCATGGCTACTTTAGCATGAGCTCATCTTCACACCAGGTGATCTTTGGTGCTAGCAACTATTTGTACACTGAGTAAGAGGTGGAGAGCTCCACTCTAACCCCAGCCAATCCAGCCAAGATGTAGGAGAAATAATCTCTGGTCCTCACCCTCTGTTGTGTTCTGAAAACACAACAAAGATCTGGATGTAAGAACATTAAGCACAGAATTGCATGAAGTGCATCCTTCGCTCCTGTCCTTGTTATGCTGATGATTTATCTGTTTTTCTCTCAAGAAAAGCTCCTCCCACATGGGGAAGGTGCCAAGTACAGAGGGTTAGGAAACTCCTCTGAAATTCCTGCTGGACTGACAGGTCAAGCTCATGCCAATGAATGAGGAGAAGCTGTTTGCATCAGAGGTCTGTCCAGAAGGGAAGAGCTTTGGAAAAGGATTGGTTTTGTATTTTGTTGTTATGTTTTGGCTAAGTAATATAATTTAGACATTATTTGCGTAGAGATGTCAACACAGAGTGTGACTCACCTCATGTAATCTGAGAGGTGCAAATCAGAGCTTGTCACTCTGGGAATCCTTATGATCATCAGAGAGAAATCAGCACTTTTGTAGTGGAATTCCCTTCATCTCTCTGCTGGGAGCTGTGCCCTGGAAGTGTGTATTCCTCTTGTACTGACTGCACAGGGAGTGCTGAGAACCAGCTCTTAACAGGGTGGATCCTGCTTAGCCCAAACCAGAGCTGCTGGGACCTCAAGTCACTGAGATGGGGTGAGGTAGGAGGGACTTCTTATAACTGTTTGTCTATGTTAGTCTGTCTCCAAGGGCCAGTTTCTTATGAATACAGATTAATTAGGACATGGTCTTAATCAGACCAGGATTAGAGTCCTGGCTTCTCTCTTCACACACACATTGTGATGCAGCAGTGGGCAGCAGTGTCTGAGAGTGACCTGCCTATTCCCACTGGTGCTCAGCTTCTATTCCAGATGCCAGTTTTAAGTAGAAGATTTTGCTGTGTTTAGGTTTAGTTACAGTCTTTAACATTCACATCCTTGACATGCCCTTGGAACACATTAATATGTCTGGTGCACTCAAAATGCAAAGGGTTTCGCACTGAGCTCCCACTGTACGTACTCAGCCTAAGAGGTTGGCTCATGTCTTTGTCCGTTGTAAGAAAAACCATCACTCTGCAGTTGGGCAGTGCAGACTCAAACCTGAACTGGACATGATCCTGGACAACCTGATCTAGCTGACCCTGCTTGACCAGAATTCTGGACTAGAAGATCTTGAGAGTTCCCTCCAAACCTCAGCAATCCAGTGATTCTGTGTTCTTGCGACAAGATTTTATTTACTTGCTTTTGAAACCTGTGTCTTGAGAGCAGGACCAGAGCTTTGAGAATGGCAGGCTCAGGCTTGAGATACACAGGAACATTTGTCTAGTCAAAGAGAAATTTCTGAGATACGTTGCTGGGATGACTTCATTCTCTGCTCTGCTTTTGAATCTTCTCCGCAGATTTCTGGAGAAAGGATTTTGTGAAATGATTCCAATGTATTCAGTGAATTCAATACATTCTATGTACTCAATATGTCAATAAAAAGATCAATATGTGACAGATCATTTAGTTCTGAGTAGTTCACGATAAAAACTATTTGCTTCAGTGCTGGATTGCAGGTCACCTTATACATAAACCACAAGTTGTTTCTTGCTGAAATTTCACAGTACCCAGAGCATCCTTCCAAGAGGTAGAGTGTCCAAATACAACCTGAAGGTGTCATAGAACATACTAAAATGTCCCCATCAGACACCAGTTACTTCTCTTATGCATTTGCATGAACAAAGTAGATCAAGCTATAAATGGCTCATACGAGCTGTGTCACTTCCAGAGGTACCAGCTTGAGACTGAACTTCTCAGCTCAGGACACAGTCACCTGATGGGCTGGAAGCACCAGTGCTATTTCAGGCTGAGGGACCTCTGCTGACACCTCTGCTGTACCTCATGGGGCTACCTCTGACTCACTCACCCACCTCTTCACATCCCCCGGGGGCTTAAAATCACACTCATCCTCACCACTGCTCACCCCATGCCTGACTGCTCCTGGTTTCCAAGATCTGGTCCCATAGGCTGCATGACCATCCCCAAGAATCCCATCTCCATCAGCTCCCTTGGAGTCTGGCTGGGACCTTTGCCCCTAATAGTACCCAGAAATGCCTTTGACCCCACAGCAAGCATGAGAAACACATGGGAAGAGCAAAAGAGACAGAAATCAGCTTGGAGGTGCTGACAGTTCAAAATCCCCTTTTTCCAGTACTGCAGTCACAGAAGGTTTTTCCATTTTCCTCCATTTGCTCAGCTACCTCCCAGCTTGCCCAGTTGGACTGCTGCCTTTAGCATTTCATACAAAACTAAAGTGGAAATCAGGAGAATATTCACACAGAGAAGCCAGATCTGGACTTTGGTACAATATCCCCAGAAAAAATTGCTGCTGGCCTTGCTTCTTTTAAAATACAACATGTGTCCTAGTTCAGCAGGAGGGACCAGCTATCACTATGTGGGGGTGATCAATGCTGTGTACTCTACCCCCTCTATTCATTCCCCAAGGACAATGGACCATTTGCAGCAGCTGCCCAGGGACTCATTATCACCTTCACAACCAGCCTGAGGGGGTGTGGCTGCTAATGGGCCATCAACAGTTCAACAATACCCCCTGACTCCAGAGTTAATCACCCATTGTGTGAGTCCCCGCCCTGGGGGAGGGACTGGGTGCTCCCTGAGGGTACATAAGTGGTGGGTAAGAATACTTCGGGAACTTCTTGTTGGATCCAGAGGAGCAGCAGGATCTTGACAGGAGGAGACCACCACTCTTGACCAGACCACAGCCCTTGCCTGCACCAACAGGTTTTTCACATCCTTTTGCTTTGGATTTGGGGGAACCACGCAGGTCTCAGCACAAGGGCAAACAAACCTCTTTGGGTTTGTGCCCCAGGACAGTGGGTTATACTGCTGGGGTTTTGTGAGTTGAAAGCAATTTCCCTTTGTGTCAGTGTATTTATTGTAATATTATTATTAAATTTTAGCTCTGACTTATAATCTCTCTCGTGGTAAGTTCATTTCCCCTGCTGGTTCACCTTTAAACCAGCACAATATGGAACACTTATCAGAAGTACTTCACCTGTACAAGTACTCCCACTCTGTACAAGAACTCCCAAGTGGGAGAGGATTGGAGGGTCCAGCAGGATTCTTTACAGATTGAAGAAATGGAGGTTTGTCTTACAGAACAGACCACATGGCAGGTGGACCAATGGGAAGCAAAGCTCATTGGACATCACTCACAGAACTTTCCCATCCAGGAAATGCACAACTCTGGACAACACGTAGGCAATGCCTACAATAACATGAAAGGCACAGCAGTGCCAGTTATGTCATGTTAGAGCAAAAGTTTTATAAAAAACAATTAAATGGATAACCATGATCTTGCAGACCCCAGGGGTGTGATGAAAACTTCATGGTTTCTTTTTACAGCCAGGCTCTGAGGCAGGATGTCTCTGGTCCTTCTTATAGACCCCTTGGGGTAGAGTAGAATGAAACAACGCTGAATGACCAGTGTCTGGATGAGACAGATCTATTTTAAAACAACTCTGTTGTTGTGGAAAGGATGCTTGTAGCCATTTTGGTTCTTTTCTGTAACAATAAAAAAGTATGAAGTAGAAAAACTATAAGGAAAAGACAGAAAGAGAGGGGAAGGACAAGAGCAGATAGTGGAGAGGAAGGATATCACCATCTGTACACCCAGCAACCAAGACCTGCAATTTCAGTCTCCGTTGCCTTGATCCGTTGGTGGTGGGGGCCAGTGCCACAAAGAGTTGATGGTTCTACATGTTCAGCCTTCTGTGGCAATGCCCCACAACCTCCCCTGGCCAGGGGTTTTACACTCTGTGATGCTACACAGTGGAAATGAGTCAGGGGATGTTTCAGGGGTCTTTGGGGGTGTGTGGCCCTTTCTAATGACACGACCACTGTTTGGCCCTGCTTGTGACAACTGCTGCTTTCTTGTGCCAGTTTGGCCTCACCAGAAAGAAGGAAATATGAAAAAAAGCATTGCCCCACCTCTGCCACATCTGCTTCTTATCAGACTTCTCCCTTATCTGCCTTGAAACCAATTTGTTTCAGATGCCAGTCCCGGGTTATCAGGGACAAAATGACCTGCACGACTCAAGCACTTTCGTTAAACACACTTTGTTCTACCAAAGTTCTGGTCATTTCTGCTTGTGACAACTAACTCATTGTCCCAGTATTCCTGGACTTTTGGAAGTGGAGAAAAGTGAGTCCAGTTTAGTTGTGAATGAATGATCACAGAACCAAACACCATTATGTGGTGGAAGGGACTTGAAAGATGATCCTGTTCCAATCTGCTGTCATGAGTATGGACACCTTCCACTAGACCAGGCTGCTCAGAGCCCTGTCCAAACTGGTCTTCAACATTTCCAAGGATGCAGCAGCCACAGCTACTCTGGGCAACCTGTGCCAGGGCCTCATCACCCTCACAGGGAAGAATTTCTTCCTAACATCCAACCTAAATCTGCACTTCTTCAGTTTAAAGCCATTCCACCTCATCCTGTCAGCTCCACACCCTCGTGCAAAGTCTCTCTCCAGCTCTCTAGGACACCTTTAAAGAACTGGAAGGGGCTCTACTGTGCCCTCAAGGCCTTTTCTTTCTCAGGCTGGTGGCATGAAGAAGTGCTCCTACAAAGCCCTGGCAATCTGGAAAGGGCAAAGATGTAGCCTGACCATATTAATTCTATTCTGAGCGGCTGTAGAAGAGCAAACTGTGAATATCTGAGTGTACTGAGAGACAGGCCACTTGGCCTCATGCCACCAGAGATGTTCTGATGGGAACAGAAACATGTGTAGGTGCTGCAGCAGCAGCGGCCACGACATGTGAGGAATGAGGAAAGGACAGAGAAATCACCAGAGCCAGTTATCTGCTCCCCACAGCTGATGCTGCAAGTCAGCTGCCTTTGGAGAAAACCAGAAGAAATTGCAAAGAGCAACTGTCACCCCATTGCTGGGCAAGGATGAACAAATCTCCCCTGATTAACGACAGAAAACTTCTGTAAAATTCTCTGTTTATCAGAAGGGGCAGATTTATGACAGGCTATATATTTCAGTGGGACTCCTGAGGGATCAGACAACTGTTCCTCCAAGGAGAAGAGGGAAGGAGCAGTTCAGCTGCCTGTTCTGAGTTTCTGCTTTAAGGTAAGCTCTTGCTCCTTTCTCACCATTGACACCAATAGTTCAAGTGTTTCCTTTGCTTGGAAACAAATAGGTGAAAGTGCAGGCTGGAGCTGCTGAGCTCCAACACGTGTCATCTGAGGAGAAATGTGAGTTTTGCCTGCATTGAATTGTGCAGCTCTTTGATGTTTTCTGTTAAAGAGAGCAAGGTGTGGTTTGGGAAGAAAACACATGAATAAGAAGTGGAGTGGCAGGGAGGAGAGGTGTGGGGCAGAGCTTATTGAGGACCATAATTCCACCCATGGCCTTGCAGAAAACCTCTAGAAAAACACATGAGCTGGCTGCAATCCTGGACAAACTTACCCTCTACCATGTTCTGAAATCTTACAACTCTTCCTTCCTGAGGATCCTATATAAACAGCCAGTCTCAGACTGCACCAGAGGCATTTGAAAGTCCTCTGCCACTTTAGGGGCTGCAAGCAGAGTCCTGAGATGCTATTTCCCATGGGACGTTGGTATGATATAAATTTAGATAGATATACTTTAAGTTGAGGGAGGTGGTTGTGCAAAAGGACATCTCAGGAGCATCTCTGCTTCATTTGGGGCAGAGAGCGTCATGCTCTGCAGAGCACTGAAAAAAGCCACTGCTTGTGGTTCATATTCTCAGTTTCCTGCTCACTGGCCCCCACGTTTCTGATCCTGAGCTGAGACAGGGATGAAGGTCCAGATGTCTTGGATCAGAGAAAGGGCGTGTGTAGCCCCACATCCTCAATCCAATGGAAATGAAGAGATGAAGGTCTGGGAAAAGAGTAAGAACGGAACAATTGTCAAAGGTGACTGCTGAACCCTTCAACAGTCCTCAGCCCAGAGCCTTCTGCAGTGAAAGGTGGGCTGAGTCTTTCAGAGGCTGTGACAGATTTCTGTCCCATGAATCGTTCCAGCTGCCTGTCCTGTCTGCGTTATTCAAAATGCTAATTAGTTTAAAATCACTCTGTAGAATGTCTAGAATTGGAAATGGAAACATCACTGCTACCCCAAAGCCTGTGCTGCCTCTGAAAGAAGGCAGAGCACCCTGCCTGGCTGCCACCATCACAGAGACCTCTTCAGGGTTTTCTCCAAAAGGATTGACCTTCCTAACTGCTGAAAGTCATGTCAATGCTGAGACAGACAAAAAAGCACTTGTTTCTGTTCAAGAAAAAGAAGTTTCTGCAACAGTGCCCTTTCCTGTACAGGACAGACAATCAGCAAAGCTGTAGATGGGCATTGGCAGGAATGGCATCCCCCCCTGGGAAGAGCTGGCCCTCAGTATTTGCATTGCAGCAGCCACGGTACTGGTAAGACAGAGGTGTTACCCTCGTGCTTGCTGCTGCCATCTGCTTGGCCCCTTCCTGTCCTGTATCCAGGTGTCTGCAAGTTCCCAGTCTGGGGTTGGGTACTGAGATAATGCCAGCTGAGCAGATGGACACACGTTTCTGAATGTCAGCTGAGTCTGTGCTGTGGGGAGGTCCTCAGAGCAGAAGGGAGAGAGATGATGTTCAGGAACTGGGACTTCCATGGCCTGGGTTGCTTTGGGCTTTTTTCTCCAATGCCAGTGCAAAGCTGAGTTGTGGTCCATCTCAGGTAGGTTGGAAAAGGGGACCTTGTCCCACTGCTGTTCCCCAGTTCAAAGATAACTTTGCTGTGAGTACTGATTGGACAGAGGGTGAATTTGGATCCTTCCTCATGTGGGCTGAGTTCTTCCCCTGCTACCTCCTGTAAGCACCTTAAACCTATTTTAGATTTCTCTCTTATTGCTCTGATGATTTTTTCCATATCCAGCAGGACAGATGTTACCCCCTGCTTGGTCTCTCATAGTCCCCTCCTCTGCCAGCTGTTTCCCTCAAGCACAAAAATGATTCCAGACCATGACCAGCTCCCTCCAAGTTCAGTGTCTCACTGCATTTGCCTTCCAGGACAGCAAGAGCCGTTCACTTCTCCCACAATGCTGTGGCTGCTGCTGCTGCTGCAGGTCTGGGCGAGCTGCCTCTGGCTGGGACACAGCGAGGTGGGGACATCCTTTGACAGCTGTCTTGAGTTTTTCTACCAGAACACCCCCCCAAACAGTGCCCTGAAGCCAGAGGACCCAGCCTGGATCTGTCAGGTTTACGACAACCAGTATTGCTTTGCCACCCTGTATGACAAAAGTCGGCGTATTCCCATGTACTCTGCTTACAAATACGAACCTGGAGAATCCCCAAAACCTCAGATATGGATGGTTGAGCCCCAGGTGAGTGTCCTTTCTCATGCCATGTCACCCTTCAGTCATTAAAAGATCATCTGCAGCATTTAGATATTCAGTAAAAACAGCCAAGCAAATTCCAGAGGACAGATAGAGGAAATTTAGGACCTTGGAAAGAACAGAGTAGCAGGATGGAATGTAGTTGTTAATGAGTCACAAAAGAAAGTCGTGTGCTCTGGTCCAGAGGAAGATTAAACACCTTCTGCTAAAGATGAAAAGAAAGGTGTTGTAGTTTTAAAGAAAATTGTCTGCATTTGTTATTCACTGGAACTCAAACAGCTAATATGGTACTTCACCACTGCAGTCTCCACATTTAGAAGGATGAAAGTTTCTCTCTTTCCATGGAATCATAGAATTATAGAGGGGTTTGTGTTGAAAAAGACTTTAATGATCATTACATTTAATTGGCCCCTGCCATGGGCAGGGCCATCTTCCATGAGACCTGGCTGCTCAGAGCCCCAGCCAATGTGGCTTTTTATCCTCCTGGACCACAGAGCCAGGCCATCTGCAAAATCTTTGATTTTAGTAACTGTCTTCTGAAATCTTCTGTCACTATTTAGTTTCCTCAGTACTGTTTGGGGATTATGAGCTCCTGCAAGAGGCTGATCATTTCTAATGTCTGTCCAGTGAGGCTGCAGAAATTGCTTCCTGGCCCAGATCAGCTCTGAGACATGTTATTAGGATTGCAGGAGCAGATCCCCTTTTCACTGAGGTCTTTTTGATTAATGAAGAAAACAACCTTAATTCTTGCAATGAATTGTAGCCCTCCCTGGAAAACCTCACCTCTAGGACTGGTTTCTCAACACATCTCCTTGTGTATGGAGGCAAACACTGATGTTCCAGGAGTGTGGTGCACCTGTAGCAGCCACACACAGAATCATAGAGTGAGAGAAGGGGGTGGGAGAATCTGGGGAGATCCCTGGGTAGATGTGAGTGTGGAGACACAACAAAAGGGAACCAGATGTCTCAGAGAAGGTTTGTCACCAAAGTCACCTTTCAAACCTTGGAGTGGCAAATGCTCAGTCTCATATATCTACCCACACTCCCAGCACAGGCTGCAGACTGGATCACAAAGGTCACAAGGAGAGCAGTCAGATTCTGAATGTCTTTTTCTTTAAGGCTCTAGTGTTCATCCAGGAGGGGCACCTATAGGGGTTCTCTCGGCTTCATACATTCCCATGCACAAAAAATGGCAAAAAATGTGTTCTTGACACTTGGAGACTTCAGCTCCAGGGAAAACTATTGCTCCATTATTCTCTTCCCCAAGTCTAACACGTTTTCTCCTTCTTTACCTTTCAAGCTGATGGGCTCAACTTATCCCAAAGAAATGAATACTGAGTCAACCCTCATAGATGAGTACCATGTCAACATAGAGGAAATCAAAAGGAGCCAGGCTGTCCTCGAAGACTACAAGGGCCTGAAGGGTTTGACCCGTGGCCACTTGAACCCCGTTGGCCACCACCCAACCTACAGAAAAAAGCTGCCTACCAATACCCTCACCAACATAGTGCCCCAGGATGAGAAACTCAACAATGGCGCCTGGACGAAGTACGAGCAAGGAACAATGATTAAGAAGACCAAGGGCTGTAACAGCACCTACGTCATCGTGGGTGCTGTGCCTGGGAACAGCAAGATCCCCAGTGGGAGGGTGAATATCCCCAGCCACATCTGGTCAAGTGCCTGCTGTGAGACTGGTACTGGCATGAGGGCTTGGGCAGTCATTGCCGAGAACAACAAGAACAAGGTTGATCTCCTCACTCTGGGGGAGCTGGAGGCCAAGTTGGCCTCACTGTATGGGTTGGAGGAGGTTTCTCTGTTCCACAGTGACTGTCCTCGGAAATAAGCCTCTGATTCAGGGTGTAAAAGCTCAAGGGGTTTTACCACATCTTAGAGAATCACAGAATCACAGAATGGTTTGGGTTGAAAGGGACGAGTTCCAACTCCCCCACAATGGGCAGGGACATGTCCCCCTAGACCAGCCTGATCAATGCCCCATCCAATCTGGCCTTGAACACTTCCAGGTCTGGGTCAGCCACAGCATCTCTGGGCAACTTTTACCAGTGCATCACCACTCTCACAGGAAAGAATTTCTTCACAGTACCTCATGTAACCCTGCCTGCTGCCAAAGTGAAGCCATTTCCTCTTGTCCTCTCATTCCATGCCCTAGTCCAAAGTCCCTCTCCAACTCTTTTGAAGCCCTTTTAGGCACTGGATTTTCATCTGAGTCCTTTCTCAGAGCATTTTCTTCCCAAGGTTGAACAGCCCCAGCTCTCTCAGCCTGTCTCCACAGCAGAGGTGCTCCAGCTCTCAGAGTATCCTTGTGGCCTCCTCTTGACTCGACCCTAACAGGTTTGTGTCCTTCTCATGTTGTGGGTCCCAGAACTGGAGGCAGAAATGCAGGTGGCATCTCACAAAGCAGATGAGAGGAGAACAAACGTCCTATGCAGTGTCTGTCCTGCTTCCTTCTTTGGTGTGTTTCCAGCTCTGTCCCTCAGAGTAACTGCTCCTCTACTGAAAGGGAGAAAGAGGTGGGCAGAGCTGGTTTGCTTTGCTGCCCATCCTGGCAGAGAGCTCTTAGGGATGAGTCCTTGCCCTGACACTCTGGAGGAGCCAGCAAGATAAGATGCCATGGACAAGGAAATCAGAGCTTCTTGCTGAGACCAGAAGGTCTTTGCCTTGTTTTCCCTTTTTTCCATACCCAGATACAGACCTTAGTTCCTTCCTCTCCTCATCAGCTGTCCCTGGCAGTGTGCTGCTGACCTGTCCCTCACCTCCTTAGGAAGGCTCTGAGACTGGGGAAGTTCAGGTTTCCCACAGATGTTGTGAAGTCTCCATTGCTGGAAATAATCAAATCCCAACTGGATGTGATCCTGGACAACCTGCTCTAACAGAACCTGATTGACCAGGGATCTGGACTAGGAGATCTTGAGAGGTCTCTCCAAACCTCAACAATTCAGTGATTCTGAGATCTAGGGAACAAGGTTTTGTTTGCTTTTGAAACCTGCATGTTACAGGATTCTGAGTTATGAGACAGGCAGCTCAGGCATCAGATATACAGAAATCTTTGACAAGTCAAAGATAAATTTCTGTGATACACTGCTTGGATAACATCATTCTCTGCTATGCCTCTGACCCTCCTCTGCAGATTGATTTATGCAAAAATGACTTTGTCAAATGTATCCAATGTATTCAGTGTATTCAATAAAATCAAAGTATTCAATGCATCAATCAAAAGACCAATATGTGCCAGATCATTTAGTCCCTGAGTAGTACACAATAAAATTGATTTGCTCCGGTGCTGGATTGCAGGGTCACCTTATGTATAAACCACAAGTTGCTTCTTTCTGAAATTTCCACCACAAGTAACATCACAGTACCCAGAGCACTTTTATGGGACAAATATTCTGATTGTAGTTGCTGGAGATAAGCACAACACAGTACAGGGCAAGTATAGGCATGAGGCCAAGAAGTGGACATGGACTGCAGGGGAGGAACAAGACCACCCAAGGCTGCCAGAGCCCTCTGACCCATTTTCAGAAAGGTCTGATAGAACAGATTGTGCATGGAAAGTATTTTGCACAGGAAGTCAGAAACCTGTTTTCAGGCTGGGGAAACAGATCTACAAAAAGACACCCACTGCCATGTGCTTCTACAAGAGGTCAGGGAATACCACACCAATTTCCATGCCAAGTGTGTAATTTACTAAGAAAATCTGGTGAGTTTTTGAGAACTCTATGACTTACGTTACCCCTTTCCACCCCAAGCACTTACAAATCTTGAGTGCCCCCTTTCCCTTAAAGGTGGTGCAGTGGACAAAATGGGAGTTCAGAAAATGCTTTTTAGAGAATCTCCTGTTGAGTCACAAAGTGCAAAAAAGACGCCCTTGCTTTGTAAACTCCTTCTCAAAGAGGATCCTGGGTGCATTTGGATCCAATCTTAGCCCCAGATTTTGTCAATTGTTTATGTCTAAAGTATTATAGAGGTGTAATTGAACCTTTACACAACTTTATCCTGCAGGACCAAGGATGGCAAACCGGATATATTTACCTAAGTAGAAATTTTTTACTAGGATAAAGATTAGACAAAAAGATGCTTTTCCTTTTCCAGAGAGAAACAGCCTCTCATTAAACCCAAATGGTAGATCATGGGTCAGCTCCTCTTGCAGCTTGCCTGACTACTGCAGCCCAGCACTTCTCTGACCACATCAACTGCCTTGTCTGCCACAGATAATGTCCCTCACTGGCAGTCAGTCTTCGAAGGCAATATTGTATTCTATGGAGAGCCTATTTTTATGGCTGATTTTCTCACCCTACTCCAGTTACACCTGCAAATCCCTCCACTCTCTGTGTTCCCATTTTACTCTCTCATCCTGCTGGAAATACCCATTTCAAATTTCTCCATTTGCTTGTTTTGAAATGGAAATGTTGCAAGGTAAGGCTGCATCCCACGGAGAAGAGTCAGCCCAGAGGAGGCATAAGCTGTCTCTTGACTTGCTCTGTTGCATCCATGACCTGGCTCTTGGTGTAGCAGCAGGTCTGACTCAGGGTGAGTCACCTGCACAAAGAGCTTTTGACTTCACTACTCAGGCACCTGAAATTGCATCTAGCCCATGGCTACTTTAGCATGAGCTCATCTTCACACCAGGTGATCTTTGGTGCCAGCAACTATTTGGGCACTAAGAGGTAGAGAGCTCCACTCTAACCCCAGCCAACCCAGCCAAGAGGTAGGAGAAATAGTCTCTAGTCCTCACCCTCTGTTGTGTTCTGGAAACACATCAAACATCTGGATGTAAGAACATTAAACACAGAATTCCACGAAGTGCATCATTCCCTCCTGTTCTTGTTATGCTGATGATTTATCTGTTTTTCTCTCAAGAAAAGCTCCTCCCACACAGGGAAGGTGCTGAGCACAGCAGGTGAGGAAACTCCCCTCAAATTCCTGTGGGACTGACAGGTCAAGATCATGACAATGAATGAGGAGAGGTTGTTTGTACCAGAGGTCTGTCCATAAGGAAATAGCTTTGGAAAAGGATGAGTTTTGTATTTTGATATTATGCTTTGGCTGAGTAATATAATTTAGACTTCACGTGTATAGAGATGTCAACACAGAGTGTGACTCACCTCATGTAATCCGAGAGGTGCAAATCAGAGCTTGTCACTCTTGGAATCCTTATGGTCCTCAGAGAGAAATCAGCACTTTTGTAGTGGAATTCCCTTCATCTCTCTGCTGGGAGCTGTGCCCTGGAAGTGTGTGTTCCTCTTGTACTGACTGCACAGGGAGTGCTGAGAACCAGCTCTTAACAGGGTGGATCCTGCTTAGCCCAAACCAGAGTTGATGGAACTTAAGTAATTTAGATGGGGTGAGGTAGGAGGGGCTTCTTACAACTGATAGTCTGTGTTAGTCTGTCTCCAAGGGCCAGTTTCTCGTGAATACAGATTAATTAGGACATGATCTTAATCAGACCAGGGTTAGAGTCCTGGCTACTTTCTTCACACACACATCATGATGCAGCAGTGGGCTGCAGTGTCTGAGAGTGACCTGCCTATTCCCACTGGTGCTCAGCTTCTATTCCAGATGCCAATTTTAAGCAACCAGTTTTATGGTGTTTAGGTTTAGTTACAGTCTTTAACATTCACATCCTTGACATGCCCTTGGAACACATTTCCATGTCTGGTGCACTCAAAATGCAAAGGGTTTCACACTGAGCTCCCACTGTATGTACTCAGCCTAAGAGGTTGGCTCATGTCTTTGTCCATTGTAAGAAAAATCATCACTCTGCAGTTGGGCAGTGCAGGCTGTTTGTTCCTGCACTGTCGAGCACAGATCCTAACTTAAACTTAAGAAGTTTTCCAATGAGTACCTAAGATCGACCTCAGTGGCATTTTATCACCTGCCTAGAAGCTTTTATTACAAATGTGTTCAGGAAACTCCGGGGTGGGGGTGGGGGGGGAGGAGGGGGGGGGAGCAGTGAGCATTGCACAAGATTTATGGAGAATCTCTTTACTCAGGGGATCTGTTTACTCAGTCTTCTGAATTTTTCATGAGTGCCAAGAAATTCCCAAAACTACAAAATGACATAACTTCTCATTAGAAAGATGGTGAAAAGCTTAGTGGGGAAGCTCTGTGAGGAGTGGCTGTGGTCACTTGGCTTCTTCAGCTGGGAAAAGAGGAGGCTGAGAGGAAACCTCAACTTCATCGTGGTCTGCAGCTTCCCCACGAGGGGCAGCAGAGGGGCAACCACTGATCTCTTCTCTCTCATGACCAGTGTCAGGACCCCAGGCAATGGCCTGAAACTGGAAAGTTTAGGTTGCATAGTAGGAAAAGGTTCTTCCCCTAAAATGTGACTGATCACTTGTAGATGCTCCCCAGGAAAGTGGTCACAGCACCAAGCCTGTGTGAGTTCAAAGAACATTTAGACAAAGCTATCACACACATGGTGGGATTGTTGTTTTAATAGGTATAAGAGTCAGACTTTGTAATCCTTGTGGGTCCCTTCAACTCAGGGTATTTTATGATTCTAAGATTACACATGACAGGAATAAGGACTCTCCTGTCAATTTCAGCATCTACAATGGTTTTCTTTTAAATCACAACTTCAGTCTCTTAACACGAGGTCATGTCTGTGTATCAGCAGGATTTGCCACCTGCCAGGATGCACCATTATCATCTCTCTCCTGGCTGGTGGCACCAAGCACTGAATGAGTACAGTCAACACATTTGGAGGAGAAGGGAAGATCAGTGTTGGCCACTGACTGCAGAGACCTGGCCCTTCCTGCCATGCCACATCCACGGGCTCCAGAGGATGCTAAGTCCAGCAGAGAGGACCCAAGGCACAGCCCCTGATCACAAGGTCTCCTCTTCCTCATGAGCAACAAGGCTCTCCCACTGGAGTCTGCTCTGACATATTTCCGCTTGCAATCAATACCCTCATTTCCATATGGAGTGAGCCAACAGATTAACTGGGAATCATCAAAATGTGATTGCTAATTACCCTTAGCACAATTAATGTCCACTAGAAAAGTGTGTATTTATTGACGCGTGGCTCTCCCAGTGGAGTTTCTTGCAGACAAAGCTGGTTGGTGCAGAGACCGTTGGACGTGATCCATCTCTCCTTGTAAAGACAGACAAGCTGCTGGGATCTCCTCTAAGAGTTGTAACCAGGATTCTGGAATTGTGTGCTCCTCTTGACGATCTGAGGTATGTGGTGTGTTTCTTCTGACTTTGGGCTGTAGAAAGTCTTAAATGTACAACTCCCAGGATCAGAGAATATGACAGAAATTCACTGCATAGTAGAAAGACAAGGAAATTCCACAAATTCAGGCCCCAGAGTTGTTTTAATATCTTTGAACTTCCATTTTACCTTGGGAAACACTGTAAAGTGTGAGGCACTTTCCAGTCAAACCTACTGTCTTTTGAGTTCCCTTGCTGCCAACAAGAGCAGCAGTGGACTGGAGCAGTTCATCAGTTTGGTGCTGCTGCTTTTCTCCGGAAAAGGTTTGCACCTTGGTGCAGATGAGTGACTTGCTGCCTGCAAAGGTGAGCAAAGCTCGGAGGAGGGAGAATGGGCTGTGCTCCAAACTTGCAGGGAAAGTACATTTGCTTCCCAAATTGCCGTGGGAGAGGCAGCGCTAAGTCTGCTGATAAACAACATCAGTGATTTAAGAGTTTGATAGTGCACATGGCAGTGGTTTGATGGGGTTCCATGGTAAGGTACGCTTGAGTATGGACTGCACAGAGGGCAGGGTCAGAAAGATGTGTCAGGGAGACCCTCCTGTTGAGTTATAGCATTCAGAATGGACCCCTTTGCATTCTAAACTCCTTCTCAGATGGGAGTGTAGTTGTGACTGGATCCTGACTTAGTCCTGGATTTGGTCAATGATTTATGCCTAGAGGATAAGATGTGCACCAGTTCTTCATATCACTTACCTGAGATTTCAAAGTATCGTTGTGCTCATTGCCAATCCACTTACTGAGAATCTGACACAATAAGGAATCTCGCAGTCTAGAGGACTAACTTTGAGAGGTGTATCTACTCAAGGGGAGATCTGTTGTGGCTGACAGTGGGGCTTTAGACAAAGGTTATTAGAGAAGCCCTCATGCTGAGTTATGACATGCAGAAAGGACCTTCTCCTTCTAAAGCTGTTCTCCAAGAGGAGCATAGCTGTGGCTGGATCTAATTTAGTCAGAGACTTTATCAACAGTTTTCAATACAACTTTGTCCCATAGAGTTTAATGATCAGACAATGGATCTTAATAAATCTATTTACTGCACAATATAAAAGTGAAAACTACCAGTAGTGTATAGGATAGGATAGTATAGAGCACTATACCAATGCAATTATACTACAGCCCTTATAGCAATTATATTACAGCAATTAAATAAAAATTAGAAAAAGAAACAGTCATTAATTAGAGGTTGATGTAACTCATCATATCAACACTTATGGGCAGACCTCTTTCTCTTAACCTTGAAGAGTAACACTGAAGGGGCATCACCATCAAGGGACAATCTCCACACACTCCAAGAAGAGTTTATATCTGATCCTATGAAAGTGGACTGGGCTACTCTTGGGGCAGAGTAGAATGAAACAATGCTGAATGACCAGTGTCTGGATGAGGCAGATTTACTTTAAAACAACTCTGTAGCCATTTTGGTTCTTTTCTGTAACAATAAGAAAGTATGAAGTAGAAAAACTATAAGGAAAAGACAGAAAGAGAGGGGAAGGACAAGAGCAGATAGTGGAGAGGAAGGATATCACCATCTGTACACCCAGCAACCAAGACCTGCAATTTCAGTCTCCGTTGCCTTGATCCGTTGGTGGTGGGGGCCAGTGGCACAAAGAGTTGATGGTTCTACATGTTCAGCCTTCCGTGGCAATGCCCCACAACCTCCCCTGGCCAGGGGTTTTACACTCTGTGATGCTACACAGTGGAAATGAGTCAGGGGATGCTTCAGGGGCCTTTGGGTGTGTGTTGCCCTTTCTAATGACACGACCACTGTTTGGCCCTGCTTCTCACAACTGCTGCTTTCTTGTGCCAGTTTGGCCTCATCAGAAAGAAGGAAATATGATAAAAAGCATTGCCCCACCTCTGCCACATCTGCTTCTTATCAGACTTCTCCCTTATCTACCTTGAAAACAATTTGTTTCAGATGCCAGTCCCGGGTTATCAGGGACAAAATGACCTGCATGACTCAAGCACTTTCTTTAAACACACTTTGTTCTACCAAAGTTCTGGTCATTTCTGCTTGTGACAACTAACCCATTGTCCCAGTATTCCTGGACTTTTGGAAGTGGAGAAAAGTGAGTCCAGTTTAGTTGTGAATGAATGATCACAGAACCAAACACCATTATGTGGTGGAAGGGACTTGAAAGATGATCCTGTTCCAATCTGCTGTCATGAGTATGGACACCTTCCACTAGACCAGGCTGCTCAGAGCCCTGTCCAACCTGGTCTTCAACATTTCCGAGGATGCAGCAGCCACAGCTACTCTGGGCAACCTGTGCCAGGGCCTCATCACCCTCACAGGGAAGAATTTCTTCCTAACATCCAACCTAAATCTGCACTTCTTCAGTTTAAAGCCATTCCACCTCATCCTGTCAGCTCCACACCCTCGTGCAAAGTCTCTCTCCAGCTCTCTAGGACACCTTTAAAGAACTGGAAGGGGCTCTAATGTGCTCTCAAGGCCTTTTCTTTCTCAGGCTGGTGACATGAAGAAGTGCTCCTACAAAGCCCTGGCAATCTTGAAAGGGCAAAGATGTAGCCTGACCATATTAATTCTATTCTGAGCGGCTGTAGAAGAGCAAACTGTGAATATCTGAGTGTACTCAGAGACAGGCCAGTTGGCCTCATGCCACCAGAGATGTTCTGATGGGAACAGAAACATGTGTAGGTGCTGCTGCAGCAGTTGCCACTACATGTGAGGAATGAGGAAAGGACAGAGAAGTCACCAGAGCCAGTTATCTGCTCCCCACAGCTGATGCTGCAAGTCAGCTGCCTTTGGAGAAAACCAGAAGAGATTGCAAAGAGCAACTGTCACCCCATTGCTGGACAAGGATGAACAAATCTCCCCTGATTAACGACAGAAAACTTCTGTAAAATTCTCTGTTTATCAGAAGGGCCAGATTTATGACAGGCTATATATTTCAGTGGGACTCCTGAGGGACTGTTCCTCCAAGGAGAAGAGGGAAGGAGCAGTTCAGCTGCCTGTTCTGAGACTCTGCTTCAGGGTAAGCTCTTGCTCCTTTCTCACCATTGACTCCAATAGTTAAAATGTTTCCTTCGCTTTGAAATAAATGCATCAGACAAAGTGCAGGCTGGAGTTGCTCAGCTCCTACATGTGCTCTCCAAGGAGAAATGGGAGTTTATGCCAGCACTGAATTGTGCAGCTCTATTATATTTTGTGGTAAGGGTGGCAAGGACAGAAGGAATGATTTGGGAGAGAAATTCAAGGCAAGTCACCTATATACATTCTATATATCTGATGCACAGCTAGTTAGATATATTTTAAGTTCATGGAGTTGGTTTTGCAAAAGGACATTTCAGGAACTCCTCTGCTTTATTTAGGGCAGAGAGGGTCATGCTCAGCAAAGCACTGTAAAAAGCCACTGCTTGTGGTTCATGTTCTCAGTTTCCTACTCACTGGTCTCCAAATTCCTGATCCTGAGCTGATACAGAGATAAAGGACCAGATGTTTTGAATCAGAGCAATGGTGTGTGTAGTTCTGCATTTTGAATCCAATGGCTATGAAGAGATGAAGGTCTGGGAAAAGAGTAAGAATGGAACAATTGTCAAAGGAGACTGCTGAACCCTTCAACAGTCCTCAGCCCGGAGCCTTCTGCAGTGAAAGGTGGGCTGAGTCTTTCAGAGGCTGTGACAGATTTCTGTCCCATGAATCCTTCCAGCTGCCTGTCCTGTCTGCGTTATTCAAAATGCTAATTAGTTTAAAATCACTCTGTAGAATGTCTAGAATTGGAAATGGAAACATCACTGCTACCCCAAAGCCTGTGCTGCCTCTGAAAGAAGGCAGAGCACCCTGCCTGGCTGCCACCATCACAGAGACCTCTTCAGGGTTTTCTCCAAAAGGATTGACCTTCCTAACTGCTGAAAGTCATGTCAATGCTGAGACAGACAAAAAAGCACTTGTTTCTGTTCAAGAAAAAGAAGTTTCTGCAACAGTGCCCTTTCCTGTACAGGACAGACAATCAGCAAAGCTGTAGATGGGCATTGGCAGGAATGGCATCCCCCCCGGGAAGAGCTGCCCCTCAGTATTTGCATTGCAGCAGCCACGGTACTGGTAAGACAGAGGTGTTACCCTCGTGCTTGCTGCTGCCATCTGCTTGGCCCCTTCCTTTCCTGTATCCAGGTGTCTGCAAGTTCCCAGTCTGGGGTTGGGTGCTGAGATAATGCCAGCTGAGCAGATGGACACACGTTTCTGAATGTCAGCTGAGTCTGTGCTGTGGGGAGGTCCTCAGAGCAGAAGGGAGAGAGATGATGTTCAGGAACTGGGGCTTCCATGGCCTGGGTTTCTTCAGGCTTTTTTCTCCAATGCCAGTGCAAGATCTGGGCTCTTGTCCATCTCAGGTAGGTTGGAAAAGGGGACCTTGTCCCACTGCTGTGCCTCAGTTGTAGATAACTTTGTTGTTAAAGCTGATTGGACATGGGGTAGGTTTGGATATCTCTTCAGATAAGATGAATTTTCTGACTGCTGCCTTCTGTAGGTACCTTATATCTATTTTAGATTTCACTCATGTTGCCCTGGTCTCATTGCCATATACACCAGGACAGACATTACCCTCCACTTTGACTTTCACAGTCCCCTCCTCTGCCAGCTGTGTTCTACAGACAAAAATTATTCCAGACCATGACCAGCTCTCTCCAAGTTCAGTGTCTCTCTGCATTTGCCTTGCAGTGGAGCAAGAGCCCTTCACCTGAAATCCTCCCATGGTGCTGTGGCTGCTGCTACTGCAGGTCTGGGGGACCTGCCTCTGGCTGGGACACTGTGAGCTGGTGACATCCTTTCCATGTTCATATTGTCCATTTTTCTTCTGGAACACCCCCCCAAACAATGCCCTGGAGCCAGATAACCCAGCCTGGATCTGCCAGCGCTACAAGAACAGGTATCATTATGCCACCTTGTATGACAGAGACCTGCGTATTCCCGTCTACTCTGCTTACATGTACCAGCCTGGACCTGGCAGGAGACCTACACCACCATGGATGCTTGAGCCCCAGGTGAGTGTCCTCTCCTACAGCATGCCACCCTCCAGTCATTAAAAGATGAACTGCAGCATTTAGCCAAACATTTCTCTTTCCCCCCACCCCACTACACACACCTGCAAATGGACCCACTGGATGGGATTCATCTCATCTTAGTTCAAACATCTGCACCACATGATTCCTCTGATGTGTCTGAGACATCAGCAGGATGATGAGATGAGTCCCATCCCAAAGGTGCCCAGTTTTCTGCATTGACCTGAGACCAACATCAAATCAAATTACATTGCATTACATTACAAAGTCAACTGACCCCCCTCACTGTGTCCTGCTGTGGTGGGAGACCAAAAGTTGGGAAAAGGCATCCAACAGTAGCCAAATTTGAAGGACTAACAGTCCTGGTGGACTCTGATCTCCACTTTACCCTGAACTGTTTTGTATCCCTGACAGAGTCTAGTTACTTCCAACTTAACACTCCCTTTGTCTTTGTAAGTGTCACGAGAGAAGAGAGGAGAAACATAGAAATGGCTGGGACGACCCAGTGAAAAATCCTCTGCTGAGGCACTCAGTGCTGAGAGGATTTGATTAACACTGGGGAATTTACTGAGTGATATTTCAGGCAGTGAAAATTGAGGAGCATCAGTGTCAGTTCTGTCAGAAGGATGTGATCGCCATCCATAAGCAGTTGCCCCTGAGCACCGTTGCCTCAGGCTTGTTTCAAAGAATCCACCAGAAATACAGATGTCCACAGACTCCAGAGCTCTCCCAAATGTCCTTTAGACCTTCAGTAAAAAAGACCAAGCCTATTACAGAACAGAAAAAGAAATAAATCAGGCCATTGCTAAGGTCAGAGATACAGGATGGAATTTAGGTGTTAATGAACCACAGGAGAAATCCATGTACCCTGTGCCAGAGGAAGAACAAATATGTTTCTCTAAAGATGATAAAGAAGGTGTTGGAGTCAGAAAAAAACCCCACACTTGCATTTTTTCCCCACTGGAAGTCAAACAAGTGATATGGTATTGCACCACTGCAGCCTCCACTTTTAGGGGGATTAAAGCTTTTCTCTTTTTGTAGAATCATAGAATCATAGAGGGGTTTGTGTTGAAAGAACTATCAAAGATTCTCTCATTCCAACCCCCTTGCATGGGCAGGTCCACTTTACACTAGACCTGGTTGCTCAGAGCCCCATCTAGCCTGGCCTTTTTCCTCACTACATAGGCTCCTCAGGACTCTTTGGGAATCATGAAGAGGCTGATCATTTCTAGCATCCTTCCAGTGAGGCTGCAGAAGATGCTCCCTGCCCAGATCGATTCTGAGACACATTATTAGGACTGCCAAATCAGATACCACTTGAATTGAGGTCTTTTTGATTCTGGTTTTTGAGCAAAGAAAGCTTCATCCTTGCAATAAACTGTACCCCTCCCTGGAAAAACTCACTCCTAGGGCTGGTTTCCCAATATATCTCCTTGTGTATGGGGTTAGAGGAGGCAAACACTGGTGTTCCAGGAGTGTGATGCTCCTATAGCAGCTACACATAGAATCACAGAATGAGAAAATGGGGGTGGGATGATCTGGGGAGAACCCTGGGTAGATGTGGGTTTGTTGACAGGAGGAAAGGGAACCAGATGTCTTAGGGAAGGTTTGTCATCAAGGACCATTCTCCATTCAAACGTAGGAGTGAAAAATGCTCATTGTCTCATGTATCCATCCACACTCCCAGCACAGGCTGCAGGCTGGATAACAAACATCACAAGTCAAAAGGAGAGCAGTCACAGTCTGAGCTGCCTGTTTTTTTAAAGGCTGTTATGTTCTGCCATAGGAGCAGCTATAGGATTTCTCTCAGATTTATACATTTTCATACACTGAGATAACAGAAAATTAGATCTTGACACTCAGAGACTTCTTCTTCAGGGAAACCTGTTCCATTACTGCCATCCTCAATACTAATGCCTTTTCCTTTTATTCACCTATCAAGCTGATCAACCAAACTTATTCCAAGGACATGGATACAGAGGAGAATCTTATGAAAAAATACAAGGTCAGCAAAGAGCAAATCAAACAGACTCAGACTGTTGATGAAGACTACGGCAACCTCACGGATTTGGAGCGTGGCCATTTGAACCCCTCTGGGCATCAGAACAACCCGAACAGCAGAATAGCTACCTTCACCCTCACCAACATAGTGCCCCAGAACAGGGAACTCAATCAAGGTGCCTGGAGAAACTACGAGGAGCAAACAATGGCCCAGAATAACCAGTTCTGTAAACTCACCTTTGTCATTGTGGGTGCTGTGCCTGGGAACACCTACATTGCCAGTGGAAGGGTTAATGTACCCAGCCACATCTGGTCAGCTGCCTGCTGCAAGACCACCACCCATATGAAGACTTGGGCAGGCATTGCCCGTAACGATGAGGATCAGGTTGAAATCCTCACTCTGGGGGAGCTGGAGGCCAGGTTGGGCCCACTGTATAAGAGGGGATCTGTTTTGCTGTTCCACAAGAGCTGTCCCCGTAAATAAGCCTCACATAATGAGCGTAAAAGGCTCAGGGGCTTTTCCCACATATCGCAGAATCAGGGAATGGTTTGGCTTGGAAAGGACCTTAAAGATTACCTAGTTCCAAACACCCCTGCAATACAGCAGGGACACCTTCCACTAGAACAGGTTGGTCAGAGCCACGTCCAACTTGACCCTGAGCATTTCCAGAGATGGGGCAGACACAGCTTCTCTGGCCAGCCTGTAGCAGTGTCTCACCACCCTCACAGGGAAGAATTCCTTCCTGATACAAAGTCTGACCCTGCCCTCTGTCAGTTTAAAGTCATTCACCCTTCTCCTGACACTCTCCATGCTCTTGTCCAAAGTCCCTCTCCAGTTCTCTTGGAGCTCATTTATGTATTGGGAGAGGATCTAAATTCTCCTCAGAGCTTTCTCCAGCTCAACAGTCCCAGCTCAAAGTCTGTCTCCACAGCAGAGGTGTTCCATACATCCAAGCATCTTCGTGGCCTCCTCTGTACTCCACTCCAATATGTTTGTATCCTTCTCATGTTGTGGGCCCCAGAGCTGGATTCACCATTGCAGGTGGGGTCACACCAAAGCAGTGTAGAGGGGAACAAATGTCCTATGCACTGTCTGTCATGCTTCCTTCTCTGGTGTGTTTCCAGCTCTGTAAATCAGAGCAAATCCTGCTCCTGTGATGAAAGGGAGAAAGAGGTGGGCAGAGCTGGTTTGCTTTGCTGCCCATTCTGGCAGAGAGCTCTTAGGGATGAGTCCTTGCCCTGACACTCTAGAGGAGACAGCTGGATAAGAGCCCATGGACAAAGAAATCAGAGCTTCTTGATGAGACCAGGAGAGCTTTGCCTTGTTTTCCCTTTTCTTTATGCCCAGTTACAGACTTTAGTTCCCTCCTCTCCTCATCAGCTGTCCCTGGCAGTGTGCTGCTGACCTGTCCCTCACCTCCTTAGCAAGGCTGTGAGACACAGTTGGTTCACGTTTGCCAGGGATGTTGTGGAGTCTCCATTGCTGGAGATGATCAAATCCCAGCTGGACATGATCCTGGACAACCTGCTCCAGCTGACCCTGCTTAACCAGGATTCTGGAATAGGAGATCTTGAGAGGTCCCTCAAACCTCAACCTCAGTGACTCTGCGATCCTGGGACAAGGTTTTGTTTGCTTGCTTTTGAAATCTGTGCCATGAGAGCAGGAGCTGCAGAACAAAATGGGCAGCTCAGGCATCAGATACACAGGAAGCTTTGACCAGCCAAAGATAAATTTCTGTGATACATTGCTTGGCTAACTTCATTCCCTGCTCTGCTTCTAAACCTTCTCTGCAGATTTATTGAAAAATCATTTTGTGAAATGTATTCAATGAGTGTAAAAGATCAATGTGTGCCAGATCATTTAGTTCCTGAGTAGTTCACAATAAAAATTATTTGTGCCAGTGCTGGATTGCAGGCTCATCTTTTATATAAATCACAAAGCGCTTAATGCTGAAATTTCCACCGCTAGTATCGTCACAGCACTCAGAGCATCCTTGCAGGACTTAGGGCCACAAATCCAACTTGAAGATGCCATAACATGTTCTAAAGTGTTCCCTCAGACTCCAGTTACTTCTCCTATGAATGCACATGAACAAGATGGATCAGGATGCAAATGGCTCATACAATCTGTGTCACTTCCAGAGGTTAGAGCTTGAAATTCTCAGGTCAGCAGCTGCTCAGCTCATCCTACTGGGTTTCAGTGCTCACCCCCTCTTTGGGGGTTGCACTGAAACATTGGGTAGGGTTGAGCTGCAGAGCCAGGCAGCAACATGCAGGTGTCTCCAGGTGAGGTGGGTGTCCCAGCTCTGATCACAGCCAGTAGAGATCCAGGGCTGGCTCACCTCCATAAATAGATGCACCCTGTGCCCCTTGAGGTGCCCTGAGGTGCGTGAGACCCCCAGTGGGGCTGACCTGGTACAGGATCCTGGGGAACACCCACACCCATCTGGGCCAGCAGCCAGAGGCCAGGCAGATTTCCCAAGAACATCTCCAGTGGCTTTGGACACCTGAGCACAGGGAACCAAATGCCACCAGAGACACTGGGCAGTGCCCGGTAGCACCATGGACTTGTGCTCCTGTTGTCTCCATGGCCATGGTGAGAGCAGCAATAGCACTCACTCATGCTAGCTGGGGTGCTTAGAGAGGTAGGACAATATTTTGCTGTTTAGGTGGACAAGGCAGGAACATCACTCACACACCCCTTCACAAACTGCTGCAGTGTGGGTCACTTTTCTACAGGGTGTAGCCCTTCAGGTACAGGGTGCCCCAGTGTGAGTCCTCCACAGGGCCACAAGTCCTCCCAGGAAAACCTGCTCCAATATGGGCTCCTCCCTCCATGGGTCAACAGGTCCCTGACAGGACACCCTGCTCCAGCACAGGTTTCCCACAGGTTTATAGCCTCCTTCAGACATCCACCTGCTCTGGCATAGGCTCCTCCCTGGGCTGCTGGTGGGTCTCTGCACTCCCATGTTCCTCCATGGGCTGCAGAGGCACAGCTGTCCCACCATGGTCTGCACTACAGGGTGCAGGGAAACCTCAGTTCCAGCACCTGGAGCACCTCCTGCCCCTCCGTCTCCATGGACCTTGGTGTCTATATTGTTGTTCACATGTTCTCACTCTACTCTTCCCTGGCTGCAATTTCATCTGTGCAAGAATGTTTTCTTTTTTTATCTTCTTAAATATGTTATCACAGATGTGTTACCATCATTCCTGATTGGCTCAGCCTTGGCCTGTGACAGGTCTGTTCTGGAGCCAGCTGGAATTGGATCTCTTGGACACGGGGGAAGTTTTCAACAGCTTCTCACAGAAGCCACCCTTGTAGCCCCTACACTACCAAAACCTGGCCATACAAATCAAATATATCCTGTCACTTCATACTCTTATTGAAAGATCCTCTCTAGCTCTCCTGGAGCCCCTTTACTTCTTCAAAATGGCTATATATGTGTGTGTGTGTATGGGTGTATGTGTGTATATGTGACATAAACAAATATACACATACATATATGACATAACAATATATTTATTATTATATATAATATATATTTATTATTATATATATTTAGGCAATAAGGGTGAGATGAACTGCTCTCTAAAGGGACTTGTTCCTCCCCATTGCCTGTCTCAGACACAGATACTTGCATTCAGCCAGATAAAACCCATCTTACCAGGCTGAGCTGGCTAAAAAAAGGCAGAAAAATATTCAAACATCACCAATTCCCAGTAATATAATTGTATGTCAAGTACTGTGTGTGCATGAGCCTGTCCTGAAATGCCTTTGCTCTGGGTTCTCTTGTGCTCTGCAGCTACAAAAGGAGCTGTCAAATTAATCAGCTGCCACAATCTGTAGCATCCTTGTCTGAGCTGGAGGAATAATACAGGAACTGTTGTGGAAGGGACTAGTCCAAACTAGTTGGGAAGAGCAGGGTGATGACGAATGCATGTACATAGCGACCCATCAGGGAGTCTGATCAGATTTTCAGCTCATATGCAACGGGGTAAATGGGTTTAATTTCTGAGAGGAATAGTTTGAAAAGGAGAAAAGTGTGTCTGCATTTGGCCTATCTGAGTAGGGAAGGGGCAGGGAGACATCAGGTGTCCAGCAAAGCATCTCTGTTTGTGGGGAAGGTATGTGAGCTGAAATGATGGTGCCATCATCTAACATGCTTGGGCAAGTGGTCCATATGTACACCTGGTCACTTGGGATGGGCTGTAGTTATATTAGAAATACATCTCCTATATGCTAGGAGGAGGGGAAGTGTTTTTGGGAAGCAGTTTCAGGGAGGGTTCATTCCCCCATCTGTCAGTGATGGGGTGCACTCCTTCTAGCCGTACTCTGTAGGCGGAAAATCACTCTGCTCCCCTAAGAAAGAAGCTGTAATATTTTCTGCCTCCTTCACACGCTGGATTTGAGTGTCCAGGCTTCCTCCTCGGTTGCCACTGCTAATCTTGGAGTTGCTGGAACAATCTGGTTTCTTCTGTGGAAAGTCATCAATTCACATGTTGGCATTTGAACACCACAATTCCCTGAGAAGTCTTCTCTACAACAGGAAAAAGACTTCACTACAGGAGGAAAGAAGTAAGTTTTCTATGGCTTCTTCTATATTTATTATGAGAAACCATAGAGTACTTTTTGCAGAAGACACCACTTGGGATTTCAGTTACTGTTTAAATTCTTGCTCAAGTTACTATCTTGTCTGGTATCAGCTACTTCATCACTTCTTACACTGCAGGGCCAGTGAAATGTAGATAATTATTGACACTTTTTCACTTACTATATTTTCAGAAATCCTACAATGGCCCAAAATCCTACAATCTGCAGGATCGTTAGCCATCTTCACTAAAGTATGTTTCAAAGCATTGTCTACACTTGGTATGGTTTTATCCTGTTGTCAATTGGCAGAAATCCACACTGATGTGGTTTCACAAGGTTCTGCCTTCCTCCTTTTTAAGAGGAATCCTCATTCAGCTAAGAAGCAGAGCAACCAGTAATTAGCAAGGAACATGAAGAGAAATGGGGATGAGGATTAGCAAAGCGGGAGGAGGAGAACTCTCAAATGTCAAAAAGGGATATTTTGGCTTAACTAGGCTGGGGAGCCTGTGAACAGGAACAGCTTTGGTGCATCTCAGGGTAGTAATAATCACAGGCTAACAGGCAATTCTGAGCTGGAAGGGACCCACAAGGATCATCGAGTCCAACTCTTAAGTCAAGGGCCCACATAGGGGATTGAACCCATGACCTTGGCATTATTACAACCAAGTTTTAACCTGAGCTAATAGAAACAGTAAGGAGGCCAGGCTACAATAGGTCTGAAGCACAAAGTTGTCATGACACTACTCAGAAATCAGGGGGATGAAGGAAGGAGAATTATGTGGTTGTGGTGGCAGATGCTCCCCCAGACTTCCCACAGGTCAGCCAGAGAGAGAAAGGCTCACTGCATAAACAATCTAAAACAAATATATTTGCATAATTAGCTTTAATTTCCCCATGGGGTTAATTTTCCACCTATTATTTGAACGGTCATTCTCAGTTTCACAATGGCTGGGACAAAGTGTGCTTTTTAGAATCGTAGAATAACAGAATGGTTTGGGATGGAAGGGACATTAAAGAAATCTCATTCCAACCCCCTGCCTTGGGCAGGGACACCTTCCACTAAACCAGGCTGCTCAGAGCCCCATCCAACCTGGCCTTCAACACCTGCAGGGATGAGGAGCCCACAGCCTGTTGGGGCAACCTGCTTTGAATTTTTTTGTTTTCAAAAACACTGATTCCTCCATTTCCTATGCCAGTATTTAATAGCTGAACCAGATAATCCAAAATCCAGGGCCACTTATTTAATGCCAAAGAAGGGATTCAGAAATCTAAGCAGTACAGTAGGGAGATAGATGATCCAGTTGATAACTCTTCCACTCCTGGGGACTTTTGTTTAGATTTCACATTTCTCTCATTCCATCCCACTTACCATGTTGTCTGCTTGGTGAGTCACACAAAGACAGCGGGAATGATAAGCAGAACAAAACAGAGAGCTGATAAAACAGAAAATCAATATGTTTATGAAAGAGAGATATGCTTTCATCTCAGATAGCTTAGGAATTTAGTTGTCCCTGACCTTTGTAGAGAGTTGTATTTTAATCAACTATTTTAATTGGACTCCTGCTATTTTAATTGCTTTTCTCCTAAATCAGTTTAATATCACAAAATGAAGGTAGAAAACTTGAGCTAACCAAAGAATACTGTGCTAACCAAAGAACTGAGCTAACCAAACAAAATCTGGAGGAAAATAACTTGCAAAGTTATACACTTCACAGAAAATGGTCAATAAAGATTGTTTTTGCTAAGAGGTAAATTCAACAGAGAATTGCCTAAGTAGAGAACAATCTAGATTTACATTAACCAATGAAAAATTAAAGTGTCTTAGTAGGAGGTAGAAACATCAGATAGGAGGTTAGAGGTCATCAAGAATTAATCACACATGCCAGTAAACCTGCGAAAAGACTCCATGATGAGGAAGATGCAAGGAGCCCCTCAGCACCCCTTCCCCAAATTCTTCTACCAGGAAAAGGGACACTAGACAGCAATTTTGCTCCATGGAAGAACAGAAAAAAGGACCCTGAGCACACCCATGATGCAATGGGGGTGCGTAAATCTTTGGGTGGAGGTCTTGAAAGTTACCATGTATAAATACCCCAAAAAGATTGAAGAAAGGTGGATGTATATGGTGAACTATTCCCCAAGTCTCCAGCTGGAGCCATTAAAAAGGAATGTCCCATTCAATGACTCGTTGTCGTTGGCTTTGATTCTTTGTTTCAGCAAGCACCTGGTGTTGCCTTAATTATTGTAGTTACTCCAACTGGGAGAAACAGGCAAGGTCTGGGATAGGGTCCCTCTTGTCCCTTTGTCCAGAGGCAAGAATGTCTCTGTGTTGCCCCATTGCTTTGCTCCCAGGGGCAAACAGGACCCAGCCAGAGGGGAACTTGGGCAACTAGAGGTTGACCACAGCCAAATAGCCAGGGACTACTGATGTTGTGGTCTCTGGAGTTGTTTGCAATGTTTCTCCTTCCCTTCCTTTATGTCATACCATTATTCCTACTCATTAGAATGTGCACTATGGTAGTTGGCAGATTCCAGTTGGAATCAAGAGCCCTTGTGCAAAGGCTTGAGCACAGACACGGTAAGAGACAATTTCTATTTCAGCAGCTGAATGGAAGATAGAGAAGAGGGAGATCTAAATCCATCAGTTTAGCTGGAAGGAAATGTTTTGTTTGGCCATCTTTTCTTTTTTTAATTCCTTTGAAAATGAAAGAAACACATCATTTAAATATTTGCATTTTTTCCTGCTTTTTTTTCCAGTTGAAGAGATTCACTGAATTCACAGAAAGTCTCAAAGAAGAATCTGAAAATGGCTTAATTTAAAAACTAGACTTTGGTTTGATCTGGTTTTTTTACATCCCTTATGAAAAGTCTTCTTTATAGAAAGCTTAAGTGCTTAAGTCTCTTTATATTGTCTTTAATAACTTTTTTGCCCAACACATGGACACGGGTGTGTCTTGCAGTATATTTATTAGCCTTTCTAGCAGAAATTAATCTCTTTGGTAGAACAGCAAATTGAAAGGCAAAATAAATGCTCTGGGTGATGAAGTCTTTAACAAAATGCCATACCTGTCACTGGTAGTGTCACTGATGAGGAAGAGGATGGTTGAGTTGTACCTGTGAAGAGAGAAATTCTTGACTTTTGTATCGATTTGCCCTTCTGACAAACAGCATCAGAGGAGAGATGAGGACAGAGTCAGGCAAAGAGCCAGTTTGTTCCAGCATCAAAGCAGTGGTGAGGGAAGAGTCTGACAGCTCCCCCTCTGCACAGAGGGCTTAATAATTGCCATGTTAGTTTCTTGGCCATCAATAGATGTTTCCAGCCTGGATATGGACATATATGATGATCTGATATCTGTTAATGGTGGGTGTAAAGTGAACTGTAATGGGATCCCTCTAAGATCTTTATTTCATATGAGGTTGGGAAGGATGACTTTCAAGGTGCCAAGCTAAGATTTGGAAACATGGTTTCAAAAAAGCCATGTTTTTGCCCAGGATTGTAAGCCAAGACTTCCTTGGTTCAAAAAATGCATTGAATTTCTCTCTTATCCTGGAAAGGAAGCTCTGAACTTGTGCCAGTATGAGATATGGAGGTTTATAACAACAGGTTCTGTAACAGTGGTCTGTTGATAAATCTCTTTGCGCTGAATTCTGGGTAAAGAACTGAGAAAAGGGAGGATATTCCTTATCCAGCCTTACTAAGGACATCACATCATAACATGTAGAAAGGCAACACTTTAGGGGAATAAATATTTAGTGCTCTAATTACAAGGACCTGACCTGTCTCAGGTTTGAGTGCATTTTTGAAGGAAACTGGAACTATTATTCTGCTGAACTAAAGGCAAAGAGGACCTATTTCATTATCCAGTTTCATGTTTTCCTGAATCTTAATTTTAATTTTTAAAAATATTTTTAATTTTAAAATATTTGTAATTTATAGCTATTCAATAGGCTGTATAATTTTCTAGGACTTGTATGTTGATAAGTTATTTTCACCACAGCAAGACGTTCCTTCATCCTGACAGTATCAAGGGAAATTTTCAATGGAAAAAAATTACTATTATGATGGAAGAGGAAAGACCAGCCAACACATTGTGAATGCTATACCTAGAACAGTCTGAACTGGGCACTACAGGGAAACAGATGGATCTATGAAACAGGGGAGAAAGTCCTGGGTTAATGCTGAAATAGAGTGTCCAGTGAGTAAGGTGATTCATTCCTACAGTTAGAGCAGCAACGAGAGGCAATGATGTCCAAGTGTCACCTGAGAGGTCACTCTGCAAGCACAAGGGCCTGCCCAAACCATCCTGCTCTACCACATGGTCTGGTGTGGTCACAAGGGCTGGAATTCCTGTGATCTACTGTTCCATGTGGCCTTTGACATAGTCATTGGGGCTGAGCTATAGTCGCTGGGGAGAAACAAACCTTTACAAGGTGCTATTCATCTAAAATAGGTGTGAAATAGGGAAGCTAACAGAGCACCATCAACACCTATCCCCTCTGCCAGTTATAAAGGCAGTCCAGCTCAGACTGGGGCATCTATGCAGTAGACACTGACAGTTCTGTAGGATTCATTTCCTCTTAAAACTCTAAGTACTGGTGAAAAACCCTTTTTTTTCTCCAGTCACTTGGTAGGAAAAGTCCTCTCATGTTGTCCTTGCTTTGGATTCCATCCCTTTAAAATTCAGCCCATTGCACTTCACTGGCTCAGAGGAGGTTGGGAGCATAATGGAAGCCTGAGGACTCTAGAGGGTGTGGACAGCTGGGTCTGTCCACCTTCAGTAGCTCTGCTTGACACCAAGAGAGAGCCCTAAACCCTCTATCACAATTTTGCAGTTAGTATGAAAGACAAAGGAGGATGCAGCAGTTTCCTCCCCAGAGGTGTCACCTCCAGCAGTCACAAATGACATCTCCATGCTGGAGCTCTGAGTTCCCTGATCTCCCAATCTCAAACGCCAAGCAGGTTGTTCCCTAGGATTGATGTGCTGAGCTGGGGGGGTCTGGACCCTGCACAAACAGGTCATGACAGTGGTGTGGTGCAATTAAAAACCATCTCACCTGGCTCAATAGTCTGTGCTGGCCACTTGCTGCTGTCATTGGTACATTGCACGTCCAGAGGGGTCCAGATGATGATGCCGTTCACCTTCTTACATGTGCTGGTGCCAGAGGTGGGGGGTCGCTTATCATAACCACTCTGGCATTTGAAATGTAACTCTTGTCCCACATAATAGTGTTTCTTCACTTTTAAGGAGGCATGTGGAAGGGCCTTGGGAGGACCACAAAAATCTGTGGGATCAAAGGTAGAACAAGGCTAAAGCAGACGGGTTTTACGCGCTGCTTTTGCTCTTGAAGATCATGACTTGTATTCTTACAAAACACAGACAAGCAGGATATACCAGGCCTTCCTAATTCTTGGTTAGGATATAAAGTACTCATTCGCTTACACAGTATCACTTGTTCACTCAAGATATAACAGCAATTGGTTTTTCCCCTCTGTCTGCAAAGTAATTAAATATTACTCATCATTCTTACACTACTTCCATTGAAATCAGCAGAAGAAGTATTACATTAGTGAATGGGCTCTTATTTACATTTTTGGGCAAACTCTGAAAGGTCTCCTTGCTTCTGGTGCGCAGGACTCCTTGTTTTAATTTCTGGCTTCTGTATAAGTGCTAACTCCACCGTGGGAGCTGTTGACAACAAAATTTTCTCATCTGTGGGAGAAGTTACACTTGCTAAATTACAGTAAGACAAATATCAGAGCAAATTCAGAGCACCTAAATTTTCAGGGATGGAATAGAACTGTTTCAGGTTCTAACTTGCCAAGATAAGCACAAAAGATCATTTGTTAGAGCGATGCCCAGGTCTGTCTTATATTGACTAACTCATTAGAAAACACCTCTACAAGATGTTACAGTAATGAATGGGCTCCTACTTACCTTTCTGGTTGAAGTCTGAAAAGTCTTCTTGCTTCTGGGGTTCAGGGCTCTGTGTTTTACTCTCTGGCTCCTGTGTAAAATGTACCTCTGTTGTAGCACCCACGGACAGCAAAATGTTCTTGTCTGTGGAGAAGTTACATTTGCTGAATTACTGCAGGACAAATAGAAGAACAAAGCCAGAGCACTCAAACTTTCTGAGGTGGAATAGAACAGTTTCAAGTTCCAACTTGCAAAGATAAGCAGAAAGGATCATTTGTCAATGCCCAGATAAGTTTTATACTAACTAATGCATTGGAAAAAACATATCTATGTATAGAAAAAGGACAACACTCACTTACCAATGCACTTAAATCCACTGTAGGCCCAAGAGGCACCCTGCTGTTCCCTCTTACACTTAATTCCTGGGTAGGCACCACTTATTCTGTCATAGCCACTGTCACATTCATAGTACAGCTCAGTCCCAGGCACATACATTTCAGCAGTTACATCAGCAAATTCAGTTCTTGGAGAAGGTGGGCATTTTTCTGCAAATAGAAAGCCTGAGAATCAGGACAGCCTGTCACTCTACTTCATTCATCTCACATATTTCTGTCTTCTCAATACCAGACATGTCCAGCAGATGGGCAACATGAAACACAGTCATACTGGAGAGCAGCTAGTGGGTCAGAGTGCAGCCCTGAGTCTGTGGAGTGAGGCACAATAAGCAAAACTAAGTCATTAAAAGTTGCAATAGTCTATAAGCAAGCGTTGGGAATGGGTGTAGACTCTCAGTTCTGTCTCAGAACACAAAAAAGCAGCTTACTGTGACATAAGTTTGCAAACCTAAATATAACTTGTCCCAAACAAGGACGCGAAGTGTTGTGTCATCAGCAAATCACATTTAAATATACTTCTTAATCAGTTGGAATGAATTAAGTTAGATTATTTCAGTGCACTTCAAAAGCCCACTGAAGTTCAGCTGGAGGCCCAGAAGGTGATAAAGGCACTACTTAATGATTGTTTAAGGGCTAAAGGCTGAGAAATGAACAGATAAAATAAGTTGGTTGCACCAGGGCTGGCATTCTGGATCTTTGGGTGAATGATCTGTGCCCCTTGATGCTTATGCACTACAGTAACAGCTATGATGAGTAAAATTTCTTAGCCATCTTGTCCTCACATTTTCTGCAGCTGCAATGAATGCAGCCCTAGCAACCAGTGAGAATGACTGCAAAAGGTCCCTGAATCCCTGACAGCTGCTCATCATTGGTGTCTGCCCTTGACTTGCAAAGTGCCTTCTCCTTGAAAGACCAAGAACAACTCAGCTAGTGACCCCCAACTCCAGCCCTGCAATGCCCTTTTCTTTCATTTCTCCCTTTGATATTTGCTGCCCTTTTCACTTTTATTTCTCTTGCTGCAAAAATCACAAAATTTGAAGAAAGCAGCAGTGACAAGTATGTGAGTGGCTTACCAGCAAATCTGCATAAGGGATGTTTTAATTCCCTCCTATCTTTGTGCTATCAAAGAATTTGCCTTGTAAACATCAGACTGTGGCTTTGACAGAAGCTACTGCACCCGAAATAGTTAACCACATGGTTTACCACAGACTGTCAGGGTGATTAAAATTAAAGAGTTATCAGATGAGCAGCAAGTTGAGATCATGTATTCTCACTTTCCCTGAAAGCTAAAAGCATGTTTCCCTCAAGACTTCAAAAGCCTCTTTGAAGCAGACTGCAGATGTGAATCTCAGCATGAGCCACTCAAACCTACAACTCATTAGTCTCTTCTTAAGAAAACCCACAACATTTAACCTCCTCATCACAAAGGACAAACGTTGTTTTAATTGATGATCAAATGAAGTTGGGTTCTTCTGAACTTGCACACATCAGACAAGGATTGTGCAGAACTGGTGCATGTGGGAGGTAGCAAGCAAAGCCCACCACGCTGGATCAACTCATCCACATTGCAGATGGATCACACACAACCTTCCTGGAATCCAGTCTTTTCATTCCATCCACATCACTCAAATTCTTCTCTTCTCACATCTGAATAGCTGCAAGTATCTACTTCTTTGGCCTTTACCATGTTCCTGTCTCTGATTCAGAATGTATTTTGAAAAATGAATTTCCTAGATCTCATTGTGACCCACTGCTTGCCTCCCTTTGACTTTTAATTGCTTCACTGTCATGTCAAATATATTGCTTTCACTTTCAAGAACCTTCTCCTCAGCAACCATCATAACCTTTCAAATCATCATTTTCTCTTCACACGCTATTGCTTCTCACCAATGGGTTTGATATCTAAGTCAAAGGACTTTGCATTTTTTGTTTTATCAGTCCTCATGCTGGGAGGAGCTGTGAATGGATACAGATATTGCAAAATACCCATTGCCATTATTGCTCTTCATTGGCTCAAAGTATCTTAAACATCTCCAGAGGTGCTTCTCTTTGAGAGTTCTTTATAATCCTTCAAGAACAGATAGGCATCAAACATGTAACCAATACAACCTCCTCTCAGGTAGTAGTAGGGAGTGATAAGGGAGTGAGCCTCCTTTTCTCCAGGCTGAGCCCTCCCAGCTCCCTCTGCTGCTCCCCACCAAACTTGTGCTCCAGACTCTTCCCCAGCTCTGTTACCCTTCTCTGGACATGCTCCAGCCCATTAATGTCTTTCTTGTGTTTCATGTCATTGGACCTCCTTGGCATAGTATGGGAAGACTGTGCAGGAAAAAAGCAGACCTGGTGAGGTCTTGGATCATATTCCCTACACTGGATGACCTCTGGAGTGAATCATGCCTAAAACTTCATTCCATCTTTGTGCCCAAGGCAACCACATGATTTGCCCCTAAAAATGTCATCCTTGCTGTGTGGGTGGGAAAAGAGCCAAGGAATGGGAAGAAGCCAGGAAACTAGGGAATGGCAGTATAGATTCACTCCTTCACTAGATTTTTGACTTTTAGGGGACATGAATTTTGCCTTTTTTTTTTCTGTTTTGCACCTGGTTGGTAATTATAAATACCCATCTTATAAAAGGCCAGCACACCTGGGCAGAACCTGCCTCACAGCCTGTGGTTGCCCAGTTCTGCACAGCCCAGCTTTCCCAGGATCCTGCATCCATCACAGCTGCTCCAGGGCTGGACTCCTGTTAGCATTGGTTCAAAATAGACTTCAGATCACTTGAGGTTCTGTTTGCATCTTTATTTTCCAGCCTCACATATTCTAATTTTCCATCCTCATGATGAGCTGTTTAGTGTCACTATTTTTTTTCTCTGTAAATCTCAGTGTCCACTGTTCTCTTCTTCATTCCCAAGTTTCATCATTGGGATCTCTCACTCTCATCTCCCACACCCAAGAAGTGCTCTAGAACTCCATTTCTCTGCACTTAGAGGTACTGAATGGGCCAAACAGAGAGGTTGGTGTAATTTTTTTCATGGGATTTACCCCTTTTATCAGTTACAGAATTGTGAGAACACGTAGCTCTTCTAAGGCAGAGGGGAATTTCCGTTTCTCCCCATATTAGTGGATTTTGGGTGCCTACAGTAATTCTGAAAATTCTGGAGCTGGTTTCAATTATAATCATATAGAGACAAACCCTTGGAATTAGATGAGGGTAGTGAGTTCAGGCAATATATATCCATAAAATATAAAAAGTAAAAAGTATTTATTGCTTTTGCTGGAGTGCTCCCAAAATTAAGTTTGATAAGGATTTTAAGACCTGCAAGCCTTGTGATCTGAGCCAAAACATAGGTGGGATTCCTGCTTTTCCTGCTTAAGCTACAGTGCCTGGTGCCATTTGAGCTGTCTCAGAGCCCCTGGGACCTCCACATCACTATCAGGTATCAACAGGAATTACTGGGGGCGAAGAAACTCAGTAGCTACATCAGCATCAGTTCTTTTGGCACTTGTGTTTCTCCCCTGAGGTTTCCCATTCAAATATGAAATATGTTACTGACTTGACCACAAAACTGTTCTCAGTAGATGTGCTGGCAGTATTAGGATTTATGAAGCTCCCTTGCCTATTTCTTTTCCATGTCTGAGTTGGCAGAGCAGTGTTAGATGAGGCACCAGAACAACACCTTTTGTCCACAAGAAGTGAATGGGGAAAATTTCTGACAGGTATTTTTAGCATTAGGTAAAACACAGGCAGTGAGTCACGCCATGATAACCTAAACTCAGAATTTCCTCTGCCACATGGCTGCATGACCCCAGCTCTGACATTATTCTGAGGTGAATTGTAAATGTCAAAGTGCAAAAATAGGATGATTTTCCCCTAAATACAAAGGCAGTGAGACAGCATTGGTAGGAAACTGCATGCTCTGAAGATTTGGGTAGAAGCAGTGAAGGAACAAGGCACTTCACACACCTGCCCAGTTCAGAGATGAAAAACACCTCTCCCCAGAGACATGAAGAAATCAAACCAGGCCAAAATGAAGATATTCCCCAGATGTGCCTGAAGAGGTAAAGCAGCCCTGGGGATTCATGTGCTGTGTGAGACCATGTGCTCTATAAATGGCCTCTTGAAGATGAAACCAGTATGAGAGAAGAGAAGGAATTGATACCAACAACTGGACTGGAATGGTAATGAACTTCTTCTAACTTCAAAATTTATTCCTCAAGGATCTCTTAACAAGCAAGCCTCAGCTCTGCAGGATTCTTTCCCCTCCTACTAATGTCATTTAGTGTTTATGTGGATTTGTAAGCTGGGGATAGATCCCGACTGTGGTGCTGGAGTGCAGACCTCAAGTTTATGGTAATTTAATGTGGGATTTTAATGAGCTATGCCTTAGATTACACAGAGATTACCTTACAAAATCATTTGAGCAGTAGTGAGTCTGCAGTATAAGGGCCAGAAATCCAGTGCAGAGGAAGTGACCAGGCACAACTTTTAAAGGAAACAGCTATGGAAGAGAGATCAGCTTTATAGGGCAGAACACAGGTTTGAATATTCCCAGCAGTGGAGAAGAGGCATGTCCTGTTCTAAGGACTAGGCAGTTAAGAACCTGCTGAGTTTGTTGCACAAGATGTCTCTGTTGGAAAGACAGTATAAAATAAACTGGAATATGAGCCAGCAGGAGCTGTCCATTAACTGCTTGTGGGACCATAGAAAACTATGTCTGGGAGAAATGCACTTCTCTTATCTCTTGGCTTAATCATGCTGGTCAGCTGTTTGCCCTTGACCCAGAAGGTGGACTGTAATGCAAAAAACCAAATCCATATACAGCAAGGCCAGAGTTGGTTGGACAATGAATTAAGCTTTCTTGTGCTAAGCATAATTTAGCCTCAGGATTCTGCCTTAGCACCTTCTGTAAGAAACTGAGCTGGGCAGACCTCTCTAGAGGACAGCAGACAGCTAACTCAACTTCTCCACGGCAAAGCTCAGCGATGCTTCTCTTTTTTTATCAGCTACAGTGGTGGAAGAACACTCTTACATGCTCACATTGATAATTAGGGTGATTGATGAATCTCATGCCTGCCCTAGAAGGGAGGCTGATCTGGGGACTTAGACTGAAAATGTGGAATTGGAAGAACATTAGGAAAGAGGGAGAGTACTATTTGCTAAGGCAGGGAGAGGGAGAAAAACTAACCTGAGCACATTGTGCTGCTTAGGAAATGCAGTAAGTGAAGAATGGGGAACATTTGTGTTTGTTTCTGGGTATTTGTAACATCCTTCATTCTGTGGTAAAGCCACAGAGCTCGAAGTCTTTAAAGGCAACCACAGCACATGGTTTGGTAGCAGAACACAGAATTAGGTTTTGAGAATATCATACATGAAACCCTTGTTTTGGTGTGTGACATTTGGGTTTTGAATAGATTTGGCTACATTTCTGCTTAAATCTGCAACCTCAGTAACACCCATGTCTTAGGTATTTTCGTCTAAAAGCAAAAACAAAAGAAAAAGAAAGAAAATTGTCTGTTTAAACAGCAGCAAAGATTCAGATTATTTTCTTTGTCTGGAACTTTCTCAGCCTTGCCTTCCATAGGGCTGAAAGGGCAGTAGGAAACATCCTCTCTGAAAATAACTGAACTGTCTGACAACTGTGTCCCTGTCTTGGGTAAGAGTGAAAAAGTTGTCTGGTGGGGCTCTTTTGATTTCAAATTTGGTTTTAGGACCCATCTCATCTGACTTGTGGACTCAGCATGGTCATGGAGCTTTTCACTGGAGCTGTCAGTAGTGTGATGGAAATTTTCTGTACATGTAGATGATTTTTCTGGCCTTGTCATTTCCACATAAAGGGAGTTTATTCTTTATCTGAGGGCTTGCACTTTACAAATTGAGAACATAAAGGAAAAGCAGCACATGCCAGAGGGCTGTCATTCTGTCACCTTGGCAGAACTGAGAACAGGGAGTCCAGTGAAGAAAGTCATGGAAGGAGTTTGGAAGTAGGAATTTTGGAGAAGCATTGGAAGAGATGGAGCAAAGACTCAGTAAGGTAGATTGTTCCAAGATTCAGGACCAGGGTCAGGTGATGGGTCTCATGAGTAGAAAATATGCCAAAGCTGGGCTTTTAATGCAATGGGAAAAACAGGAGAGACAAAGCTGTACATTGAGGAAGTAAGTAGGGAGACAAAAATTGCAACACTCTGAAGGCAACAGTGAGCCAAGTCAAAAGCAGTGGCTTTCTAGAAGTAGATAGAGTGGGTTTTCTTCTTCAATAAAAGGATAGGACATAACATCTCATCCCATTTCTCCAGCTGAAGAAAGCAGTAGATACTGCAGGAAATCTCTCTGTAATATCTGCTTTTCCTCAGTAGGAGCACAATATTTTAACAACTTTTTTTTTAATTGTAGCTGTATATTGGACCCTTTGCTGCTGAGGGCCACTGCAGCTGAAAGGTTTATAAATGTATTTGCTCTCTGGTTGACCTTACAAGAGACACTTGTACTTGTTTGACAACTTTAATGTATTCTGCATTGCATTTCAAATCCATGGGAGCCAGAACCAATATGCAAGTGTAATGAGAAAGAAAGTCCTCTCATTTGAATGACTGAGATCTGGTACCCATCTTGTGTGAATGAAATTCCCTTGAATGAAATTCTTTCTTCTGTGAGTTTTAATCCTTTCCAGGTTTAACATGCAAATCTGTTCAGTGTATTCCTGTGAGGTGAATAGTCAGATGAAAAGGCTGTAGGAGCACAGACTGGCTTTTACCTTGTGTTTACCCCTCACTTCAAGCCTCATCCATGCCTGCACCTCCAGGGCACTGCTGCTGTGCAGAGTAAAGGAGACAAATGTGATGATCTTCACAAGAAAATCAGCATTACTCTTCTTCTCTTTAGCACTAGGGCACAGTTTAATTTTTATTGAATCAATGACCATCTCATGCCTCAGTTTTCCCAGCTGTTTATCAGAGGACTTTGCCCTCTCAAAGCACTTTGATATCTACCAGTGTAACTGTTTTGTAAAACAAAGGCTTTTTATATTCTTTTCCCTCCAATTATGTTTATTCCCGGTAGTGCATTTTGCCAAACAGCATCTAGGACAAGATCTATTTACAAATCTGGACTTACAGTGTTAGGATGAGCTGAAAAGACAGAGGCAAAATAATAAGAAAAGCACTATTTGTGCTGTTGATTTTTTACCACTTTGACCCAGCCTCTTTCTCTTTGCTTTGCTTGTATCTGTTCCCAGATCTCCTTGTTGATTCCACTAAGGAATAAAAAACAACAGCCACAATACCTTGAGTTTCTCTATGACTGAAACCCTCACTAGGTGGTGTTTCTGCCTTAGCATATTATTTGCAGAGAGAAATTATGAATATATATATATAAATATTATGTTCAAACATTGAGAGAGACATTGAAAATAAACACAGGAAGCTGAGGAAAGAAGAGCTTAGTGATACAGTGAAGAATGCAATGCTCTGCATTTATTCATTCACCAGTGAATTAAATCACATCAAACAGCACAAAGTGCAACTGCTCTAACACCCCTTAATTTTTTTTTCCAAAAAATCAGAAAGATTTCTGATAAACGAGACTTGCCAGCAAGAAATTTCATTACAGGTTCCAGGCACAGTAATAGAGAAAGTGTGATCTGGGGGACCTGACTCATCTCAGAACCGATCCCACTGACACATCTCTGGCTGAGCGTCTCGCAGTGATGCTCCTGCTCTCGGCACTGAAACACTTGCCGTGGGCACTGGCACTTCATTTGGCAGGGAAAATGCCCCGTGAAGGAGAAGGTACAGCATTTACTGGCAAAACACTTCAACGAGGTAAAAAAAATCACCTGGGGGTTAAACATTTATGAAGGTCCTTCCTGCATTAATGAGTTTAGTCATTAGCAACACACTCTTCCCTTGAGATGGCCAGCCCTGAGTAAAACTCCCAGCCCTGCTAGAAGTGATCCATTGGCAGTTACAGCACCAGCTTATCTGAGAACCTGCCCCAGGCTGCATGTGCTGATACCTCTCAACCTGGACATCATCATCACAGAGTCACAGAATATGCAGGAAATATCACATTTATGGAGCACTGAGATTGCAAGATTTTTCTTTCCCTCTTTGAACAAAACAGTTTAAATTGAAATTCACTAATTTATCACCAGATTGTTTCTCAATGCATGCTCTTGTAGCAATAAATAAGCCAAATATAAGCAGTATCATCATTTATAAATGTGCAAAATTATGCTGAATGAATGAGCTGCCTCCATTCACGGTTTATGGGTGCTACTGGTTTGGAGGTAAGGCTGAAAAATATTTCATATCTATAGTACCTGTACCAGCTTTGGATGATGCTTTTTAACTAATAGCATTGCCATCAATTTTACCTGCAGAGGTACTGACATTTCAGTGTCTATTTTTATATTTGCTAAAGTTACAAGCAAAATGGAAAAAGCAAATTCAAAGAGCTACCTACGGCTGCTTTGATCTGCCCACTGTTTCAATGATGAGTTGGAGGATACACACATTACTCACACACAAAATATCCTGTAAAGCTCTGGATTTTCTGCAGTTGATAGTTTGTGGGCACAAAACCCATTTCTCTCATTTCCTCAGAATAATAAATTCCCTCAGCTCTAAATGTCTTTCCTTAGCTGAAAGGAGTCAGGATATTGCAAACATCCTCCAACAGCCACCACAGAAAATGCAAATCACATTTTCCCTCCCAGAAAGGCAAAAATAGTCTTTTACCTTCTTTGTTCCCTATGACAAATCCAAACAAGAGCCACATCAAAAGGCACTTGAGTTCCATGGGACTTGTCCACATCTTTTCCCTGCACTGCAGAGGATGGTGAAGTTTCTCAGAAGCTTCGAAGCTGTTGTCAACCAAGCCAAGGAGCCGGTCACTGCCTGATTAGAGCAGTGGGGACCATCACCCCATGTGTGCAGGGAGGACTTTGGTCAGAAAATAGTCATTTCGCTGTCTGAGTCCACAGGAGAGAATAAAGGCTGCTCTCTGTTCAGGTATTAGTAGCTTTTATCCAGGAAATCAAGCTTATTGCTCGGCGTGGCGGAGCGTGCCATCGCGTGTAGGAAGTGGTTTGACACATCAGAGCTGCTGACTCCAGAGCAGTTTCACTACAGTTGAGGTCAGTAGAAAGGGATAAGAATTTAACAGCTTTATGCAGGCATTCAACTCCAAATCTCTGGCTGGATGGATTATTAGAGAGGGACCATCACTGTGCAATAGTTGTCAGGTGCATGACAATGGACATCAGGCACCATCTGTGGGCTGTACCTACAAAGGAAAGCTTCCATGGGCTATATTTTTTGGCTTTCTGGAGATCTTCTGCTAATGATGATAAAGCCTCACTGTGTTTATCTTTATTGTAAGCATGTTTGCAGTTTCTCTGAATCACAGCTCAGCTTCTGAAGGATGGACAGTTTGATCAAACAAACAAAAATCCCATGAGGATGAGGCTGGCAGGTATAGAAAAGGTTTCCCTTGTTCCTAAATTGTCTGGGTGTGAAGTGCTTCAGTGAAATTCTTCCAAATGTCAGTGGAAAACTGGAAATGATCAAGGGGATATCAGACTTCATGTAGTTTTTCCTCAGCCACTTCCACAGAAATTATTTCCTGTTAGTATCTGGAGAGGAAGTTGGAATAGACTATGGAAAAAACAGATTGAAGCTATCTGTGGCATTCCATCATGAGTACTGTGTTCGGTTCTGGACCCCTCAGTTCAGAAAGGATATTGAGGTGCTGGAGCGGGGCCAGAGAAGAGCAACGAGGCTGGAGAAGGGACTGGAGCACAAGTGCTGTGGGGAGAGGCTGAGGGAGCTGGGGGTGTTCAGCCTGGAGAAGAGGAGGCTCAGAGGTGACCTCAGCACTGTCTGGAAGTCCCTGAAGGGAAGTTCTGGCCAGGTGGGGGTTGGTCTCTTCTCCCAGGCACTCAGCAATAGGACAGGGGGGCACGGGCTCAAGCTCTGCCAGGGGAAATTGAAGTTGGATATCAGAAAAAAATTCTTTGCAGAGAGAGTGCTCAGGCATTGGAATGGGCTGCCCAGAGAGGGGGTGGATTCCCCATCCCTGGAGGTTTTTAACCGCAGATTGGCCGTGGCGCTGAGTGTCATGATCTGGTAAAGGGACTGGAGTTGGACCAAGGGTTGGACTCGATGATCTTGGAGGTCTTTTCCAACTCAATCCATTCTATGATTCTGTGATTCTGTGATTCTATGATTCTATTCTATCATGATTACTGCATGCAGAGCATTTACTTCACCTTTATAAATCCTGAATGAATTAAATCTTCTTAACAGACATGCTAAGTAATTGATGTGATACATTTTTAAATGCTGCTACAGCTGCATCCATCCATCTCCTACCCCTCTCCAGAAGAATCTCCCTTTGCCCATTTCATGAAAGTTTTTGTGCAGCTTCACTGGTGCAGGTGACAAGTCCTCTTGGATGGTTTGTCAGCCAGGAGACTTTGGCCGGGATATTACCTCCCAAATGCAAATGCAACAGGGCATGGAAAACAAGTAAGGTTTCTGAAGCAACTGCTGTGGGTAAAATGCTCTGCTCACCCCGGGACTGCTTCATGCTCCACAGATATTTACTGCCCTTGCTTTGTATCAAATCATCTTCCATATTGAACAGCAAAATAGGAAAAACTCATGCCAAAGTCCACTGAAGGACTTAGACAGTTTGACTCCTGAAAAATCTGTCTGAAAGTCTTAGAACCCAATTCTCTACCTTTTTTCCAAGACACCTGGAGATACACAACTGCCTGGGCCCTGTCATCATGTGGGCTGGTAAAACATATTTGTTGCCCAGAAAGAAATCCCAGACTTTTTATCACATTTTTTCCTCTCCTTGCTAAACATGGGGTCTGTTGTTTGGAGGTGCAGGGATTTACTCCCCAACACCTTCTATTTCTTGCCTGGCCAAACAATTTAGTTCCATAGCTATTTGCATGATGGAGACAGAGATGGGGGACCTTTTCCGCAGTCCTTCAGCTCAATCTTTTGTGTAGCATCAAATCTCAGTGTAGGACAATGGTCACCAAGATTTTATTGGAAAGGGTAGTTTTTATCCAGGAATGAACACGAAACGTGCAGGCAGCTGTGCTGGAAGGAACAGTGATCCCAGGTAGCTGGTGATACAAACACCCAGAACTCGGCACTTAGACCCTCTAAAGGTCATTAAAAAAATGGTTACGGCTTGTGAGAGGAATTATTCAGGTCAGCTTTGTGAAATAGGTCAGTTTGGTGAACAAGTCCAGGAAAAAACCAGTGCTGCTTCTGCAAGGAACTGACCCAAAGCAGAGCGAGGCAGAGAAGTTTGAGAACAAGCGGGAAATGTATCCAGGCATGGAAAAAAACAGGGGGTTATGAGGGAAAAACTTAACTAGCATTATAATTTAGATGATAAACATGAGATGTTAGCAACAGAATTAGGTATTGCAATAGAGAGGGTGTGCTGTGAAAACTCAGTGGATACCTGGAAAGTTGTGGATTGAAATTAAAAACAAGCATCTTCAGCATCCAGGAAGGTGTAGGAGGAAAAGAAGCTGCTGATGTCTCTGTTGCTTGTTTATTTTCTTTCATTGATCATCAGTTTTGCTGCTCAGAGTTCTCTGTTTCAGCAGAGACCTGGCAGGAAAAAGAGTCTGTCACATAGCTCAGGCCACCACAAATAAGATTATAAAGATTATTTTTGTTCAATGCCACAAGACCACAAAAGGGGCAGAAATGGAGTTGTCAGGGACTAAACCACAGACACAGCTCGCAGCTCCAGCCTTTTTTGGTCTAAGTTTAATAAGGGCCTTTTGAAATCCTGCAAGGGCTTTTAAAACTCTTCGTGCACAAACTCTGGAAGTCTGTCCTTTCCTTAAATAGGTCTCTATCCAGCTTGAAGAAAGGACAACACTGTGATCTTACTGCAGCTCTTCTCTGTTCAAAGCAGTGGTAAATCCACATAATTCACTAAAATATACAAGCTTTGTGTTTTCTTCAACTTTTTCTGCTGTGAATCACTCCTACACAAATCCTCTATACAAGGGAATAACAATTCATAACATTTCACAACTTCCTAACAAGGGTGTGGGAGTGGCTTTAATTGCTAAATAACCTCTGCAATCAGTCTATTGTTTATCTGTCCTTAAAATTATGGTGATGGTGGTTGCAAACTCACATTATGCAGAAGGACCACACACAAGGGCCCTTCCCAATCTCCGCAGCATCATCCAGCTCTGCTGCAAAACAGAGAAATGAGAGAGCCCCAGTTACACCAAGTCCTTGAAATGATCATCAGAAAATTTTCATCCTACCTAATTATTTATAATGGTCAAACTGGTTTTAATCACTTTTTCTTTCCCATAAATGTGAGATGGAACTGACATGAGGTGTGCAAATTTTTCATCTTAAACGAAGGATATTTGCAAGAATTTGGGTTCAATTCAAGAGAGAGTTCTACAGTCAACACAGTTTTCCAAGTTCCCCCTTGAGTCAATGGAGTAAACAAGAGCATCTAGAGAGTGATTCACCTCCTTTTCTGAACATCTACATCCACCAGATGAATCACCCTTCTCAACTTCACTCCCTCCCTCCCATCTGCAGACTATGGTTAAACCAGCATAACTAGGTTAAACCAAACATGGGTCTCTTGGGCAGCCTCAGCTGGATGACACAAATCCATCCTGAAAATCCCCACTGAATTTGGAAATAGAATTTAAATTGCTTATTTAGTGACTGAGAACAGTCTTTCCTGTGAAACATCCTGGACATGGGTCATTACACTCTTATTAACTATTCCTTTCACTGATGCTCAGTTCTGTGATAAACATGTGAGGACCACAAAACTGGAAAGGGTCTTGCAAATCCAGTACCCAGTGTTGGGCTAAATCCATCAAACAAGCCCTGTGTGATTCCTGTCTGAAGTCAAACCACAACATCAGCATTGTGTTATTTCATTTGGCTGTTGAAATCATGAGGTTAATATGCAGCAACAGCCAAAAAGCCCCTGGTATTTTCCTGTGGGAATCAAACACCAAGAGCAATATGATTACAGTAAAATAGTGTCTCATGAGCACATCTGGAGGAGACAATTTGTAGTCTCATTCTCCTCAGTCTTAGTGTTCAGCTGAGCTTCTGGCTTATGTGAAGAACTCTTCATATATTTATTTAGTTTCCATGTAGTGAGTATTGCTACAACTTCCTTAACACATCAGTTCCTGGATTAGGCTCTTTAATATTTCCCAATGCAAATACAACTGAATACTACAAATAACTTTCTTCCTTATTCTTATTTGCAATCACCAACCCTTTGGCCTGAGCAAAAAAAAATCAGGAACTGAAAATAAACTGATCAAGGAAGTACATTATTGCAAAATCCTATTTGTTCCTTCTCTCCTCCTTTTTATGCCATCAAGTAGAGTTAATCAAACATATTTAATTCTGTAAAGTGCACAATTCTGAAGACAGCTCCTTACCCAAGGCACTCTATCTCTTGATTTCAGTAAGAATTTTTACATTAACTGTGAAGTTATGGAAATATAACCTAGATGAATTATGAGGTGAGTACAAAAGTGATTGGAAAATCCCTGAAAAGAAAGTGCCCTTAAGATGGTTCAGATGGAAAAGCATATTGGGTGGCACTGATTAACTGTCAGAAGAGAAGGATGCACTGAAAGGTGCTCTCCAGGTTATAATGTAGGTCTTTGGTTATTCAGTATTTTCAACAGTTACCTGGATGAAGAATATAGAAAAACTTACAGCATTTGCAGAAGATTCTGTGCCAGGAAAAACTATGCATATATTAGAGGACAGGAAAGAAATACAAAGTGATCTCAATACACTGGACAAAAAATTAGGATGCAGTTTAAATATTAAGTGCAAGTTTTATACATAGGCAGAATAAAACACCCTGTGAAATGGAATAGTGACATCTCACACCTGATCTTCAGAAAATGTACCAGGGCTTGCACACAGAAGACCAATTGGAAATGTCATGCATAAAATAATTAAATCTAATTCTGAGATGTATAACACATGCAAAGAAACCTCTTGCTCTGTTCTGGGACAATGAAGCCATGGATAGGATGCTGTGCCCAGTTGTGGCCACTATGGATTGAGAAACACATGGAGAAGAACAAGACAGTTCAGAGGAAAGCATTGAGAATGACGAGGGGGTCTAGAAAACCTTTCCTAAAAGAAAAGGCTGAGCTACTTGAGACTGTCTGAGGATCATGATGGAGAAGGGGACAAGATAAGAACCTTAGCAGTGGTAGTGATGGAGCTGATCTAAGCATGGACTAGATGACCCAAGTTTTCCAGCACTAGTATCTAGGGACTAGTAAGGACTGTGCTCTTCCTCCTTTTTAGATCCACAGCCCAGCAAGCTGCAACCAGTGCAAACACCTGAGCTGGTCATCTAAACTCCTTTTACCATCAAGGGCAGGGCTGTATCTTAAAAATTAATTAAATAGGCCTGATATCCTTTATTAGAGCATTGAAATCAGGGGATGACCTTGACCTCCATCAAGTTTTAAAGTGCAAACTGTTACATTATGGTTCCCATCCCAACTTTGGCCCTTATATTACCAACCAAGTGAACATCCCAGGGTTGAAGACCACCACTAAAAATCATTCTGCTGCAGCTTTCTACATCTTCTTTAGCTTCATGATCCGGGTAGATGCTTCTGTTTAGGAAGGCCAAGTTCAGTGCCTTCCTTTAGTTCATTGAAGGCACAGTTGTTCTCAGTTGTACAAATTTTGTTAAGTCAGCTCTGAATTTACCACCTCATAGGAAGTTGATGAAGATGTTCCAAGAACTTGGGCTAAATTGTCTGCCACAGAAATTAAACAGTTGCATTTCAGTTCGTAGATCTTAATCTAGTGCCTTCCCTTGAGAGTGAAAAAAACAACTTCTGAACAGTGTGGATTTTGAGGATTCCTTACAGAAATGCAAAAAAAAAATAGAAATGAATGCAAATAGCGGTGGTGGGAAATATTTTTAAAAGTTCTTGAGCTTGAAAAAACTTGGAAGTTTCTAGATCTAACCACTAACCAAGAAATGTTGGTGTTGAAATCAGAAAACTAGTGTGGAACTAAGGAAGGAAGTACAGAGTGAAAAAATGAGAAGCTGAACATAGAAAGATCAGGATCCATTTTATTTCAGTCAGGCTAAAGAAAGAGAAAGTAATAAGTTTTGCCTTCTTAAGCATAAATCATTAAAGCTGACCCGTAGGGAAATTTTCTAATGCATGTTCAGCTGTTCTCAAATGCTGCAGTGACACAAGTGTTCAAGGGGGTGCAGATGAAGGCAAAGGGAAATGGGACAATTGAGCATTGCCCTGGATATCAAGGGAGCACTGATGCTCAACAGAGCTGGACTTTTGAAGAGAGCAAATTATGGGCGAGATATTAAATAAAGGACTAACTGGTGGATATCCTTTTCTTTGGGTTAGATCTCCATGGTCCCTTTTGTTGCTGTTACTCTAGTACCATTTTCACAGACAGAGCTCTATTTGTGCAGTGGAGAAGGATGAGGTTAGGATGGAGATTTTGGGATTAACAAATCATAGAATTATAGAATCACAGAATGGTTTGGGTTGGAAGGGATCTTAACAATCAGCTATTTCCAACCCTACTGCCATGGGCAGTGAAACCTTCCACTAGACCAGGTTGCTCAAAGCCCTAACCAGCTTGGTCTTCAACACTTCCAGGGGCAGGGAGTCAGTAGTGTCTCTGGGAAACCTGTTCCAGGGCCTCCCCACCCTTACAGTAAAGAATTTCTTCCTAATATGTAATCTGACTCTACCCTCCTTCAGCTAAAAATGATTCCCCTTTGTCCCATCCCTCCATGCTCTCAGGAAAAGTTCCTCTCCAGCCTTCTTGAAAGCCCCCTTTAGGTACTTGAAAGCTGCTCCAGGGTGTCCTCAACCATGAGACAGTGGATGTTTGATATGTAAAGCCCTGAGTGACCCAACAAGCCTGTTGAGGATTTCAGAGGGCACCATGTCTTTCTCCTGAATTTGGGATCAACAAGGTGGTTTTCCCTTTTTCTCACTTAATATTAGCTATTGGTGTAGACACAGACTTTTGAGCTGGCCACCTGTCCTCACAGTCAAGGGAGAGCAGTAGGAGCAGCTCAGATGACCTATTTTAGGTGTCTGCATTAGGGTGAGATGAACTCCACTGTGAAGTGTCTGCTTCTCTGCACTGGCTACAAACAAGTACAACACCCAAATGTTAAAGACATTTGGACACCCACCAAACCTCCCACCTGGTTTTCAACTGTGGCAAACTCCATGTGCTATAATTAGCAGCAAAAATTGCCCTGCCTTGGCTTGATGTCTGTAACTGTCTCTCAGTGCCTGGGGACCTTGGAAGAAATAATCCCTCAACCATCAAATTTATCCCCTTCACTCAGATAAGCTACATATTTGTTATCCTGGATCCAGTCCCCATCACCAGCTCCCTGATCTCTCTGGCTCTCTGTGTTGTGCACAGGTTATAAAAGCTGCAGCACAACAGGTTTGTGGTGCTGAGCTGTGGGCAACTTCACTCTTGAAGGGTAATGCAATTAAAGGTGAAAGCAATGAACTATAGATGGAAAATCTGTAGTGTGGAAAGGTCCAAGATGTCCATATCAGTCCTAACACTCATGTTGTTTAGGGCTCTGATGGTCAGAGCACCTATCTGGTGCTTGGGAGAAGGATGAAGGAGAAAGGTGACCTAGACAGGATCGAGCTGATTGTAAAACATGCTAATGAAATGCAGGAGTTATTTCCATAAAGAAGTTCATATTTCATGCCCTGTGGATGTTCTTCCAAGAAAACAACAACTATTTATCAGGCTGCTCAACACAAGTACTCTCACCCTGAGGAAGTTCTCCTCTGACTCTAATGAACTGCACTGTCCACACTTGCAGCCAGACTTTATTTCATCACCTGCATCCATCCAGCCAAGGGAACTGGTAGTTGGCTTTGGAGGCTGCAGAGGAATCACTTGTGTCAGGCAAATTGCCTAAAACCTCCTTCCAGAGATCAGGACAAAGCTCAGTGCTGAAAAAGAAGCCTCACTCCAAAATGGTGAGATCAGACAGTGAGTACGTCCAGCTTTGAATCTGATTGTCTTTACCAACTGCACAGGACACATGCAAACTTTGCTGGAGATCACCTTCATCCCATCATATGTGGGATGGTCTCATGTCCTTTGAAAGGGAACAGTGACAGTGCAGGCAGGAAATCAGATGAAAAAACATGTGGGATCTTTTATATCTCCTTTGGATGCACATTCAGCCTCTTGTCCATTGCTATCTCTGATTACCACAGTTCAGCCCTTCTGAATCCCTGTCTATTTTGATCACTGCACATTGATAACCAAAGACAGACCCATCAGAGAATACAGTCCTATTAAGAAAGCATTAAACAATCTCATGCTTTTAGGCTCTGTCCTAAAATTTCTTTATTTATAATTCCAGACATCAACATTTCATCATCTGGAAAGTTTGAATTACAACTGTGCCTTACTTTTGATATAGGAAATTATTAAATAAATGAGGATATTTGGGGCAGAGGGGTTGACGTGGCCTCATGTCACACAGAGGCTGATGTCACTTGTGTTGAGGCAGTAAAGAAAGGAGTATTTTCAGGACTGATTCAGTTCATATCAGTCAGACTCTAACTGCCCCTCACTCAGATGCCCTCATGACCATCTTCATTATATCTGTCACCTGCATGATACAAAGAGTAGCACTCAAAAACAGTTCATTAGCCGTTTTCATGGTGAGAAAATGGAAAACCTGAAATATCTGAGGTGACTAATAAAAGCCAGACACTGAACCTCCTCAATTTGGAGTGTTTTGTCAGGTCAATTAAAGTTAGAAGTGGAAAGCAGTCCAGATGATATGCCAGATATGTGCAGTTCAAATGCTATAAAAAGAGTAGATAAAAATAAAATGAAAATAGAAATTATAATAGAATGATAGTATCTACCTGTTTGGTTGTTCAGTGTGCAAAAAGTGTCCTCCGAGATGAACACATCTGTGTCATCTCTCTTAAGTGGGATAAAGAAGATGAAAAAATTAAATATTTGCACAAAGACATGAATTGCACCTGTTTTAATGCAACTGGGTTTGCATTCTGGTTGCTGTGGCATCCCAAGAGGCCATGCACAGCCAAAGCCCAGCTTGTCCTGCTCCCCAAAAAGTGGCATCACCAGAGCAGAGCTGCTGGTAGTTACCCATTGCCACAAGCACTGCCATGAGCTCCCCAGGGTGGCACAGCCTGGCTCTGCCCTTGGAATGCTCCATCCCAGCAACTTCCAGCTCCAACGTGGGGCTTTAAAATGAGAAATCCTAACCAACAAATGTTGCTGGCAAACCAGATGAGCTAAGAGAGGGACCTGCTGCCAAAGGCAAGAAGCATCACAAGGATGAGTCCAGAGGAGACAGCAAAGAGCACCTCCTCCTAATTTTGGCTCCTCCACTAACTCCAAATGTGGTTTGTGGAGGTCATTTCCCGCCTTTCTCCTGCCCCAAATCTGGAAGATCTTGATAACAAAAAATTCTTGATAAAAATCTTCATGTTTGACTGCAGAGATGTCTCTGTATTTGTTTTATGCCATGCAGTCTTTGAGCAAAGACAAGACTTTAACAGTTTTAGGATCACAGAATGGTAAGAGTTTGAATGGACCTTAAAGATCATCCAGTTCCAAGTCCCCTGTCATGGGGAAGGACACCTTACACTTTACCAAGTGGCTCAGAGCCCCATCCAGCCTGGCCTTGAACACTTCCAGGGATGAGGCAGCCACAGCTTCTCTGGGCAACCTGTGCCAGGGTCTCACCAGTCTCACAGGGAAGAATTTCTTTCCAATATCCCATCTAACCCTGTCCTCTGTCAATGTGAAGCCATTCCCCCTTGTCCTGTCCCTCCAGGCCCTTGTCCAAAGTCCCTCTCTAGCTCTTCTGGAGCCCCTTTAGGCACTGGAAGGGGCTCTAAGGTCTCCTTTGAGTCTTCTCTTCTCCAGGCTGAACAATCATTCAAGGCATCTCCTAATTCTGAATAGCTAAAAAACAACACAGCACAAGCTTAGTAAAAATATTTCTACCTTATCTTTAAAAAGAGAGTGAGAAGAACTTCATTTGTTTTTGCTTCAGGAAGCTCTCTGCACCAACGGAGAAGAAAGTCCCTTTCTAAAATAACAAGAAATTCATTAGCACTTCTTGTACTTTTTTAAGGTCACCATTACAGATATTTTTGATAGCACATCCTTTAACGTACATGTGGTCTGCTCTGATGGTGGAGATAATGCTGTTTACCTGAAGAGCAGGTTTGGGTTCTTTTTTTAATGTCTCCCTTGTCTTTCAGGAACAGAAGGATGGACAATGCTCACACCAGGCCAATGTTCACTCATGGTTATGGTATTGGAAAGAGTGTAGAAGGAAAAACAAGGCACGTGGTCAACACTGTCATATTTAAAAAGATGAAAGCTCAGTGTTCAATTTTCATCATTTGTCTTCCATGATACAATGATCTGATCCATGATGGGATCAAAGCATGAAGGACTTTAGGAGACTGAATCTCTGGCTACAGTGCTTCTTTTTATTTAAGAAATACAAAAGTTGGCAAGCTGGGTGAGATTACACACCAGTGTAATTCAATATGGGGCCCTTTTCAACACTCAGGATAATATCTGAAGGAAGAGGCAAAAAATCCTACCCAGACAAATGCAGAATAATCAGCTTTTGGCCTTAATCTTGTCTTAACTTCCAGTCATTGAGTTGTTTTATAAAACATACAAGTTTTTCTCTCTTTCATGAGATGTATACTCTGAATAAACACACAGCTCTTTGAGCAGTTGAGCAGTATCTTGTGAATTGTAAGTTACCAAAAACCTCAAGGTACACAACTATTTTATAATGAAAACTATGAACAAAAGCAAGTCCTGGGATATAAAATGGAACATGGAAAGTGTCCCTGTAAGTTAGGAAAGTGCTGTTCCATAGCCTGTCTTCCAGAGACATGGACATAGCACGTCCTTGAAAATGTACTGGACATCCCAGTTTTAGAAAGCTAAAACTGGATGAAATTAATTATATTACAATTGTATAAGCCATCATACCTGATCCTAACTGCCCATATATCCAATATACTTTGTCCTCCTATGAGATGGAAAGTGTCATTTCTAAATAGCTGGAAAATGCTGCCCGAGTCTGAATCCTAAGCCAGAGTTGTATCGCTCAGACCAGACTGGTCAGGGATAAGGATGTTCCAGTGTACCTGTCTCTGTTTGCATCACACCCCTCTGTGGCACAGATACAACCTTGGAGGGCTGATATGATACCCTAAACCAGCAGTCCTTCATTCAACAGATTCTGAACATCACAGGTTTGTCTTAGCTTCAAAAATTCACCAAGAAAATCAATGCCATTGAACATCTTTTAGGGCCAAGGAAGCTGCACACAATTCATGTGGGAAGAAATCCATAGGAAGAGAGAGACCGTGTCCCAACACAAAAGCTGTACATATGGAAAATAAACTGAAATTCTGTTTAAAAGCTGGCAATCCCTAATGGAGGAGCAGAACTCCTTTTGTAAATTTGCTCAGTGATTAGAGCACTTGGTCAGTAATCCAGAGCAAGCCTGGATGGTAAATCTCCTCATTCATCTCTCTGGAGAAGTATAGCAAGTAACAAAGCCACAGAAATAATCACAGATTCACCAAATAATTTGGATTGGAATGATAAAGCTGTTCATGAGATCCCACCTGGATTTACTCAGTTGGGTCCTGCAAACCTCCAAGGATGGAGACTGCACAACCTTTCTGGGCAGCCTGGTACTGTCTGTGAACACCTTAGTGCTCATCAATGTGCTATTAACACCAAATAACACTGTTTATGCCAGGAATGTTGGGATGGTCATCATGACAGGACAGCAGAGAGTTCTCTTTGAACCTGAAGCTCTTGGATTTAGCTGTTTTGGACTGAGAACAGTTATTCATGAGAATTTGATATAAATCTTCAGGAAGTGGAAGAATAACCTTGGTTATCTGTGAATCATCAGTACAGAGGCATTTCCAGAGTGATGTCACATCACTTGGTAACAACCTACAGTTCTTAGAACTTAATCTCAAATCCAGAATTTTATTTTGGTCCAAAAAATGTACCTGTAAAATTGGATAGAGCTTTCATTCAGATGTTTCAATGGATGGTGAAATGTGTTGTCTGAGATTCCTTCTGTCTTTGAGTACTCAACTCGAGTTACTTCCATGTACAAAGAATAGATGCCCAGAGTCCTTCAAATTATCTTAAACCCATAGGAAATGCTTTAGTGTCACTCTTAAACCTGCAACAGACTGAAGCAATATTTTAGGAAGGGACTAAATGATTCTAAAAGGGAACCAGCCCTTGTAAAATTAACCAATAGTCTTTCCTGGCAAAAAACCTTCAAGCCTGGAGACAAGTCAAAGAGTGAAGAACCTCCACTGTAGCACTTAACATCTCTCAATGTTTAAAAAAGAGTGGAAGATGCTGAAATCTTGGGGGGAAAAAAATGGTTCAGACAATGTTTGGCTCTAATATGGGTGAACTAAAGGAAAAATGGCAATGCTAAAATGACAGTTCTCACTGCAGGCTTGCACAGTAATGGTTTGGAAGGCAGAAAAATGAGATTGTAAAGCTGATTTTCTCCTTCTCTTCCAAACCCTCCCTCACTGTTTGCCTTGGCTTCCAAAATCTTTCTCAAAGCTGTTAGTTTTAAAGCTGATGACCAGTGAAATGGAGGTTTCACTCTCCCCTGCCCCCCTTCATTTCCATAAAATCCCAGAATCATAGAATACCTCACGTTGCAAGGGACACATAAGGATCATGAGTCCAACTCCCAGCAAAGGTTCTGACCCCCATGGGGTGGCTGGGCACTGAACAGGCTCCCCTGGGAAGTGGCCACGGCACCAAGGCTGACAGAGTCCCAGGAGCATTTCGATAACACTCTCAGGCACATGATGGGATCCTTGGGGTGGTGCTGTGCAGGGCCAGGAGTTGGACTGGATGATCCTTGTGGGTCCCTTTCAACTCAGAATCTCTAGGATTCTAGAAAGACAAACTTCATGAAATCCCTCCAGTTTATCGATGCCTCAGATAGTGGGATTTTCAGTGTGTAAGAAAGCTGCATTTTTGGCAAACAGATCCACTCTATGGCTAACACAGGAGGGTTCTGAATAACTTCTTGTCCAAATCCTTTCTCTAGCAGAACAGCACAACCATTTTTTTCTCTCAGTGATGGCAGACATCCCATCTGCACTGAGTCTAGTTGTGTAATATTTACACTGTTATGTTTTTCATGTGTTTTCCCAATTCTTCAAACTAGCTTGAGACAGTGACAGTAGGACAAAATGGCCATTTCCTCCTTTATAGAGTATTTTTCCTGATTTCTGGCCAAACAAAAACACTCCATTGTGCAGAGTCAACAGCAATGGAGTTTTCTTTAGTTGTGACCAAAATTATTGAAATATTTGTGTCGGAAACTTCATCTGTAATGAAATGTTTCTGTTCTGATTTCTTACTCATTTCTTACTCATTTTAGCTATGGAACTCAGCCAAAGTATGAAACTAGGTAGAAATGTGAAATAAGTAAAACATAAGTGAAAAAAACCCCACCATTTTCTGAGGGTTTGAGTTATTCTATACACAGCAAAAAGACACCATTTCCTTCATTGCTCTTTCATAGTCACATTTTCAGCTGTTCCCTTAGCAGAAGAAAGACTATTTCAAATGCCTTTCTAACTATTTTCAGTTCTTTCACATTGCTGCTTTTTAAAGTTTGGGGTTTTTTTTCAAGCCAGCAAAACTAAGCCAATCTTCTGAAGCAAGGGTGAATTTTCCTCTGGCATTTTCCTCTTCCTTTTTGGCACGTGGGCAAAGCTGAAGGTTATTGGGAAGATAACAATTATAATCAAGTAAGTGTTTTCTGAGGGAGAGTGGGGTGGAGTGGAAGCAACTAAATCCCAGAAAGGTTTGGAGGTGCTGCCAGGGCCACCACAAACAGTGTGGTGTGTAGCAGGGTTGGTTCTATGCTTGGGATCTCCACCATTGGCTGGAAACCACAATTTAATGGGGTTTAAACAGTTTTTAACCAGACTGACACTGTTCTCATCAATCCTGATGTTTTGCTTTTGTGCCACATTGTTGTCCCCACCTTTCCCCAGCTGTGTGAGGGGGAGCTGCTCTGCTCACCTGATGTTCAGAGCTTTTGAGAGGTGGTTCCCACAGCCAAGATCGCCACTCCAAAATACTGCAGTTAGGTTGTTAGGTTGCCATGCACTGCCCTCTAACGCCACTTCGGCATATTAGCAACCCTCACCCTTAGAGGGGATCTGAAATGCAGTGCAAATGATCCACATCCACCAAAACTGCTATTGATGCTTCAGGGAAATTATAATAAATGAGGCTTTTATAAGCTGTTTAGTGGGTTTTTTCCTTCAGCATTGCTTCATTTTACACATTCTTGGAGATCACCATCAGGGAGAAAAATGAAAATACCTCATTTACTTTTTCTGTACCATTTTGGGTGCTTGGTGCTTTCAGGATCCCCTCAACTGCTTATTTTCACCCAACACATCTGATTTCTTTGATTCTTTATATTGCACTGCTGCTGCTTTTCAGAGGGGTTGAGATGCCCAGGAGCGCAGGTGGCCACTCAAAGGTGCATGTGCATCTTGGATTTATGAGGCTATTTTCTCCTTTTTTAAAATTTTTATGCTCCCTAGCAGCCTGTTTGCTTTCTTGCTTCCTTCAGAGCACTGAGTAGGCATGTCTAGAAAATTATCCACAATGAATGCAGCATCTCTTTCCTTAATGGAAGCAGCTGATTTAGAGCCTGCCGCTGAGTGTGTTTTGTTCATGCTATTTTCTCCTGTGTGCATCGCTTTGCATTCATTAACTCTGGGTCCCATCTGCCATCTCATCACCCAGACAGCATCATGCCATCCCTCTGCAAGTTCTTCCTTTCAGCTTTTGGTTGATTACTCTGGATAATTTGGGATCCACAGATTTTATCACCTTGACTGTTCACCTTTTCCAGGTTGCCTGTTGGGACAACGAGGGGTCCTAATCAAGCCTGGTGGTTCTTCCCACAGTGGGAAAATCAGGAGTTTATTCATAGCTTTTTTATCCTGCCTGTAGCCTCATCTCCACAATCCCCCTCTTCTCTCCCAGGAGACTCAGCTGCACCAAACTCATCTCAAACTGATGAGAAAATTTTTACTTGGGAGAAAGAGCTGCAAGAAAATGTACAGACAGAGCCACATGATATAGGAAAGGCAGGTACAGAGGTAGAACTGCAGATACAGCAATCATTAGTGGGATTCAAAAGGAAAAGCATCAAGATGGAAAGGTTTGCAATCCTAAAGGAAAGATAAAATAAAGATAGCTGGAAGATCAGACTTCAGCACCACTGAGGGCCTGTTGGAGGAACAGAGCTGGCAGTGCTGTCCCACCTTTGCAGGTAGAGAAAGCAGATTTCAGCCACAACTACCTACCTGCAAGATGTGTAGTGCTGTGGGGGACCTCACAAATTTCTCCTCCATTTTCAACCTGCCTGGGGTCTCCAGACCAGGCAACTGAGTGAGATCTGTGTACCTGCCTGCAGCCTTCCTGAATTTAATGAGAAGGATTTTGTTGGCTCCTTTGCTCCTAAATGGGAGTGTACAAGTACATTGTGGTTATTATTACACACAGTGATGGATCAATTTTGATCCACTTCCCTGAGTTAATCAGAAGCTGTTTCTCTTCTTGTGAATGATCAGATTTATGGCTTTAATAGGTAGTTATTTATGGGTCTAATAATTCAGTCTTTGCCCTCCCTGTTGGGACTTGTTCCGAGAAGGAACTGAAGTCTCCTGCTGCTGTCCTGTTTTCCACCTTTGCAGATTCAAACCCCCTTTCAGTTTCTCCCAGTGACTGTCACGCTGTGATGTTGCTCTGTGACATTTCAATCCACTGATTTCTCTCAGTACCTTTTGATGCAATTAATTATTTGAATCATCCCTTTAACATAGAATACCAGTTCTTTTCTCAGTGGGATTCTGACACTGTAAAATTAATGGTTTTTTCTTCCACAAGTTTACAAATGTGTTAATTATATCAATCCTTCCTTTAAAAAATGCAGGCATTGCAAAGGCAAGAAACCAAAGGAAAATACTTGGGAGAACCTCCATAAATAAAGTGAAAACAATTTCTTTTTATATTTAAGAAGCTTTCACTGTTGTTATGAATAGAAACATATCTGTAAATGTGTTTAGAAATATTGTGTTAATAAAAAGCAACATAAGTAGGAGGGGAAATAGCAGCTTTAGTTACTAACACCATTCTTTCAGCTCACCATGGGGAAATAAACTGCATAGTAGCACAGCTGAAAGCAATGCTGGAGATAAGGACTTCCTGATTAACACAGAGATAGTGCTTGTGATATTTTGAGGTTGAAGTGGCAGATCTATCTGCCTCGGGATTGGAGGTTGTGTCTTGCATATTTATTTGCTTTATCATGTGGTGCAAGTAACCAAAATTCTTAGAAAGCTCAGCTCATCTGATTTGACATGCTTGGTATGAGCTGGAGATACACCTGCCCAGTATGAACAAAATAGAAAATCTATTCCTGCCACTGTCAAAGAGAAGACATTGAATAATTAGTGCAAGACATTGAAGGGGGATGGAAATTGGTGTGGTTGGGTGGAATCCATGCTCAGATAGATACAGAATTTTCAGGATTTTTTTAGAAAATGAATACTATTTCTGCAGAACAAACCAGTCCACTTTAGCCTCAAATGACATAAACACGTCTAAACAGCCAAATGTTTCCAATAACAATTACCCAGTGACTTCAGTATTTGTGGCAGTGATAACAGAGTGAAATGGTAACAAACATGCTGCAATAAAAGACGGGGATGTTTGAAATACACTTGATGAGAAAAAGTTTTTTTTCTTCCTAACTTTCGTGGTACAACTGTATTGTCAAACTCAGAAGAGTCTTATATCATTGTCCCCACCTTTTTCCCCAAAAATTTCAGGTGTGCTTGGTAAGTACCTGGCAATGCTGAATGCCCAAGGAGATGAGATGCCACATGACTCATTCAATAAGCTACCACAGATTTCCCAAGGAGTTAGAAACACAATAGAAAACTGTGATATAACATACAGGGAAAACAGTGTTGGGCATAAATACAGTCCTGCCCTCTGCCAATCGAATTCCTAAATCTGCTTCAAACTCCAGTACAGCTCCAACTAAATAAGGGTCAGTGGCAGCTCATCATATTGCAGGGACATATTTCTTTGTTCAACTCTGTTTCCCCGAATCCTCACAATTCAGCTATGATGATATTTCTTCTCTCCTCAGCAGCAACGTGGGCTCTTAAATCTGAAAAGTCCTTAACAATCAGTCAATTTCTGAGTGTGGGACTAATGAAGGGGTTTGTTATTGCTGTCGCCAGTGGGATCTGAAGTGTCTCTCCTTACATGAGCTACAGGGAGCATCCAATAACATTCACTGCTTGGCATTGAACCTTCCTGTCAAAATAAACTTTATTTTGTGTCTATTATTGTTTGCCTCTATCTCCATGAGTTCCACACACCTTCTTTTAGAAGGCTTGTTGTAGGGAACACCACAGAGGCCTGAGGAACATCATGTGCAGGCTGTGAGAGGAATAACCCGTCTCCTTTGACAGGACACGGGGGAATGGCTGCATATGGGAAAAGGGCAGGATTAGATGGGATATTGGGAAGAAATTCTAATTTATGAGCATGGTGAGGCACTGGAACAGGTAGCTGAGAGAAACTGAATGCCCCATCCCTGGAATGTCCAAGGCCAGGTTGGACGGGGCTTGGATCAACTTGGGATAGGGAAGGTGTCCCTGCCCATGGCAGGGGGGTAGAACCAGATGGTCTTTCAGATCCCTTCCAACTCAAACCATTCCGTGATTCTGTCATGCGACGAAGAGTGCAGACCACACTCGATACGAACGGAAAACCGAAAGGAATTTGGGTTTCTCATTCTTTGGTAGGTTCTCCCTGCCAAAACACCGCGCTGCGGGGCCTGAGGCGGCTCTCCCTGAGGCGGGGGCGGCTGAGGCGGCAGCAGCTTTCCAGCCGCCTCTTTCACCCCCTCCGCCTGGGCACCGTACCCCGCAGCTCCCCTGGGCGCTGAGCTCGCCTGCCCAGCTCCACACTGGAGTCATACTGGGACGGAGCGCCCCGCACTGGTCCGTACTGGGATACACGGGGGTGTGTGGGCAGAGCCGGCGGTGCCGCGCCCTCCTCCCGCCGCCAGGGGGCGGTGCCGCGGGGGAGCCGTGGGGCGCAGTGCGCAGGCGCGGGGCGGCCCTTCCCGGCGGCCTCAGCGCCGGCTGATGGCGGCGGTGGCGGAGCTGGGACGGGTGAGCGGCGCGTCCGGGCCCGGCCGCAGCCCCGGCGTGTGGGGAGGCGGCACCGCGATCCGCGGGGTGTGGGGAGGCAGGACAACGGGGAGAAGGGCGGGTGTGGTCCGCTCAGCCGCCCCTCGGAGGGGTGTGGGCCTGTGTGGAGGGTGAAGGGGGTCAGGGCCTGCCCCTCCTCCCCGCTTCGGTCTCTCCGTCCCGAGAAGGCTGAAGATCTCAGGAATCACAGCCCAGCCTTTCCTTTATCGTGGGCGCAGCCTCTCTACCTCACTCCGTGATCGCTTCCCTGCGGTGACAGCGCCTTCCCTGCATCCATCCATCCGTTATTGTCCGAGGAGGGGCTGGAGCATCAGGAGCGGCCGAGGGAGCTGGGAGGGCTCAGCCTGGAGAAAAGGAGGCTCAGGGAGGACCTTCTGGCTCTCCAACTTCCTGACAGGAGGGTGCAGCCAGGTGGGGGTCGGGCTCTGCTTCCAGGGAACAAGTGACACGATGAGAGGACATGGCCTCAAGCTGCACCAGGAAAGGGTTAGGTTGAACATCAGAAGGAAATTTCATCACAGAAAGGGTGATTAGACATTGGAATGGGCTGCCCAGGGAGGTGGTGGAGTCACCGTCCTTGGAGATGTTTAAGGCAAGAGTGGCTGTGGCACTCAGTGCTCTGGGCTGGGTGAGAAGGTGGGGGTTGGACACAGGTGGGACTCGATGATCTCAGAGGCTTTTTCCAGCTTAACTGATTTTGTGATCCCTCCAGTGCATCCTGTCTCCCCTCCAACAGCAGCACTCCTGCTGCCTCAGTCCCGCTCCCGTGTGGCAGGTGGGAATTCCTGCAGTGCCCTTTGCTCCTCCTGTGCCTTGTAACCCCCTCTGTGTCTCATCCCATGTGCCCACATGTTTAATAATCTTCATGGAGTGCAACCTGCTTTCTCTTGCACCAAACTCCATTCTGCTGAGCCTTTCATATTCCACTGTAGGGTTAAACTTGTATTTTGTGGAAGTTTTTTTTTTAAATTTATACTGAGCTTGCCAGGTTTTGGAGTTGTAATTTAGACAGTGGCTGCTGCATCTGAGACCTTTTCCACAATTTTAAATGCATGTGAGTTAAATCCATAGCAGCAGCCATCTCCTGTGTGTCAGGCAGCTTCTGTCACATCTCTGTGATCAAGATCTTGATGAGTTTATAAGGTTTCAATGCAGGCTGTTAATCTGTGATGCTTGTCAATTAGGAAGTTAAAGTTTTGGCGTGTAGGTGCTGTAATCCAGACCTGTCAGAGACTAAATAATGTGCCACAGGTGACAGACCTCCCATGACATTCAAATTTTCTCTTCTTCCATCCATGTCAGATGCAACATCAGACAAAATGATACATTTCATGTCATATTATTGATGTTACCTGGCTAATTTTTTGTGTCTGTGTATGTATATATATGTATGTATGTGTATATATGAATTCTCTGTATTTGAGAAGCCTTTCAATGTTGTGGAAATAATTATTTATACAATATTACTCTGGCAAGTCTATTTTGTATAAGAACATTTTCCTTTATGATGCAAAAGAATAGTGACATTAAATAAGTTCATTACAATGTTTGCATTTTTGTCTGGGCTGTTTTTAGGCTCAGCAGAGATAATTTGTGTTTGATTCAGATGTGATGCATAATGTTCAATTACTTTGTGAGCCTGAAAACAGCAGAGTTTGCTGCAGCATAACTCCTTCAAAGCCTCAGATGATTGATATCTAATGATACAAATATAATTTGGGGAAGTTTCCAACACCTGTTCACACTTCAACAGTTTTCATTACCTTTCAGACTTACTTTTATAACAGTAGTTATGACTATTTGCTACCAGCCAGAAAAAACTGTTATTGCTTTAAATTTTCTCCGGCTTTGGAAAAATATATATAAAAATATATATAAAAATATGATATACCAACATATGTAAACTGGTAGCTTGGCAATAGGTTTGTTGTGTCATCTGGAGTTTTTCCTTTTGTCTTTCAGTTTTAAATTGAAAAGAAAATGTCACTTTACGATGACTTGGGAGTTGAGACCAGCGACTCCAAAACAGAAGGCTGGTCCAAGAATTTCAAACTGCTGCAGTCTCAGCTGCAGGTGAAGAAAGCAGCTCTCACACAAGCAAAGGTATAGTCCCTTTGTGGTTTTGCTTTAATATTATTTATTATTTATTTTTTATTATTGTTTATTATTCATCAGTGCACTGTGTTTGTGGCTTTGGAATATCAATTTGGAATAATTTTGCTGGGATTTGCCTTTGAGTTTGTAGCAAGGAACCCAGCAAAACTGAGGCAGGGAAAGGTGGAATGCATGTTTCTTGAAGTCTGGTAAGAGGGATTCTTGCACAAATTAAAATTGAATGAAGAGCTGATGCGTGTGCTGTAACCTCAGAGCTTTTAATGAGCAAAGCCAAAAGCTGATCTTCAGGTTTAGCTGTGAAAGATAATGAGATTAATCTTTTTTCCTTTTTCTGAAAGTAAAGATCACACTGTGACTGACAGTTGTCAGTTCTGGCTGTTGGTCATTCTTGGCACTTTGCACCAGTTATTTACATGTTTGCAACACTTTATGCTGCTATTTAAAAGGTTTTCAGTGCTAAAGTGCAAATCATTGTGCATTAGAAATTTTTACAGCAAGTATTTCCAGTGTACCTGAAGAGGAGGAGTGCAAACAAATTCCTTGAGCTTAAATTGTGATAGAGGCATTTTCTCTTTTTATTGCTGCAGAATTTCACTGCTTTTCTTTGAGCAGTGTTGATATTTTGGTTGAGGCAGGACGTGTTCTTTGTGGGCTGTGGGTTCTGGAGTGAGATTACTTAATTAAAAAAGAAGCAGTAGCCAAATACTTAAGTAGGTACAGCATTTTGTCATTGGAATTACTCCTGATTTATGCTGCTGAAAGGGAGGGCAGGATTTAGCTGATAATCTGAACAAAATGCATGAATAAAATCTTAATGAGCACTGTATGAGTTGTGTTCTTTTCCTTGTAACTGATGTGCAGTGTATCCATAGACTAATGGGAGAATAGAGTAGGATTAGAAAAGCTCAGAATTCAGAATAGATCAATGAATTTTATCAGATGATAAAGGTGAAGAACAGCAGATCTTTGGACTAAAACTGAGCCCCTTCTTGACAACCTGACTCAGTTCAAACTCATCTGAAGAGGTTGTCTGAATTTTTAATGTGTATTTCTGGTTCTAGTCCAAACCCAATACCATTTACCTACCACTGCAACATATATCAAGCTGCTTTTTAGAAAACTGTTTTATCCTTTTTTGACATTTTGTGTTTTGTGGTTTTTTTCAGAGCCAGAGAACAAAACAAACCACAGTCCTTGCTCCAGTGATTGACCTGAAACGAGGGAGCTCCTCTGATGAGAGGCAGATTGTGGACACACCACCTCATGTAGCTGCTGGGTTAAAGGTAAGACCAAGGCAGCTAAAAGGTCCAGCTCCTGACAAACTTTGGAAATAGAATTCTTTGACTGCAATCTGTATTTTTATTTTTGCATAATCTTTCCTAGTGGTCAAAGAAGTGATGGTTTTCTGAAAATGTTTTCCTCTGCTCAGATTAGTTAATGAACTTTTCAATCTAATACAGAATTCCATGTGATACAGCATGGAATTACCAAGGTTAACATGCAGTTATAAAACATTATTCCTGAAAGATTTCTCCTGGAGAGCTTCAAAGTACTTGAAAAGACACCAGTTTGGTTAGGCAAATACAGACTGTAATTGAGATTGCACCAATGTTGGAACTGGATCTGAAAAACAATCAACTGAAAAATAAAAGAAAAGCCACCTGACCTCTTACAATGGATTTGTCATGGTAAGGAATCCAGAGGAACTTTGTCCCTGAAGTTTTTTCAAAGGTGGTAGTTCTGAAATAGTTCTTTCAGAAGAGAGAAGAACAGTCTGTGCACCTCTCTTGGTATCATGTTAATTGCAGCTGATGAAAAAGCCTGATGAGGTTGTGTGGGAGGACCTTGGCAGATGGTTGCAAGAAGAAGAGGCCATAAAACTTCTACTAATGAATAATTGGGAAAGATTTCTTCTGGTCCCAGTGGGATTAGGATATTACCTGCCACTGTAGAAGTCGGGAATTGCAAGTATTTAATTCTTATTTTTCAACTGGATGTTGTTTTCAGATCTCAGCTGAATAAACTGCTTTTTCTTTTTTTGTTTTTGAGGATCCCGTCCCTAGTGGTTTTTCTGCAGGAGATGTGTTGATTCCTCTGGCAGATGAATATGATCCCATGTTCCCAAATGACTATGAAAAGGTGGTGAAGCGCCAGCGAGAGGAGCGGCAGAGGCAGCGGGAGCTGGAGAGGCAAAAGGAGATCGAAGAAAGAGAAAAGTAAGGCTTTAGTGTCAACTCATGGCATGTTGTTGACACTTAGCAAATAAGAGAGACATCAGTTTGTTTAGTTTTATCCCCCTGAATAGTTTCAGGGAAATTCTGAAAGGTTTTGTGAAGAATATTGTGTGTTTGTAGAAGCAAGTGCAGTGTTTTAATGACTGTTTCAATGCTCTTGCTAAAATCACCCAAAAATTATAAGAATTATCAAGTTTGCAGCCTCTTTGGCTGAAAGATACATGTCAAGTTATTCTAAATTTACTGTTTCAATACTACCAACCAATATTTGGATACTTCATGCATCATTTTCAGACTTTGACCTGGCAGGTATTTTATAGTATTGGATGTCAGTGTAACAACAATACAGAAAAACCTTTTAACACTCAATAACCATCCTTTCTGCTTCTAAATACAACAAACTGATCCAGGAATGCATTCAGTTTTAAAGATGTAGTTAGCACAGCCTTTGAGAGGCATAGTTTCATTTCCTTTTTTAATACTCTGCATTCAGTTTAAGTAAGTTAATTATGTGTTTATTACTCTTTTGTCTCTGCACAAAAGAAAATACTACTTATCTGTAATTACCTTAATGCTCTTTCCTTGCAGTAAGAAATCTTTCTAATCATATTAATGAAGTTGAATGCAGATTCTGTGTCTTATTGAAATAAGTGGTAAAATATATCCCAGCCAGGCAGATTAATTTGCTTAATTTGAGTGAAATTAATAAACCATCTTCACCACACTCCAAGTCATCTGCAGAATTACAGTTTTGTTGCCCTGTTTATATTGTGAAAATTAATATTTGTAGACATTTGGACTTCTCTCAGTTACATCTTTGTTGTTCTGGTGGAGGAGGAAGCCTGAGGTCTGTCCCATTTTCATGCAAGACCTCAGAAATCTGGGATGTCATTCCCAGAGCTTCAGCATTGGCTGCTCTTTAGTCATGTTTGTACTTGTGTGTGGGCCAAGAGTCTTTATCCATAACATTAGAGAAAGAAAGTGAAAAATACATAATGCATCTGATTTAAACTGGGGAAACAGTCTCAGCCAAACCTGCATCACATGTTGTGCTTTGAGATACCAGGCTGTACATTTGTTTTGGATTCACAGTGTGCAGATTCAGGAATTTTGTGTGGTTCCATAGCAGAGCTGTTTTTAGCATCCTGTGGCACAGTTTTGATGTCTGTGTGTGGAGTGAGATCTGATTTATGCACCAAGCTGTGTCTTAACTTTTGGGGAAAAATACTTTTCCTTTTTATTGTAAAGTATTAAAATGAGTGATTTTATGATAGCATTAGATCTAACACTGAAGTGCCACCAGTTCTTGAAGCATTCCTCACTTAATGTTAGAAGTTATGCCTGAATCTTATTTTAATTGCCAAGGATGTTTAAGCATGATGATTTTTTTAATTAAGTAAATGATATTACTCTGTATAGCCTGTGATGGAGAATTGATTTTGTCCATAGCAGGGTCAATAATTAATGTCTCTTACCTTGCTGCCTGTTCCATCCAACACCTCTAACACTGCAGTTGTTCAGTCACTCTGGTCTGTTTGGACTAGGTTTGTTCAGGTGCTTCCTCCTTTCCATACATTCTTCTTGGCTGACTTGCAAGTGGAAAATGATAGTACTTTAGATCCATTTTATGTTTTACCAAAGAATGCCCTATGAGGACAAAAGCAGAGAAACAAATAGTAGAGGTGTTTACTTAGACCTTCATGGGAAACATGATAAAATACCAGTTGGAGTGGAGCAGAATAACTCACACTGCAAAGGTGGGGTCACAAGTTAAAGCAAAGAGTTACCTTTGATGGTTTCTTATCCTAACTTACTGTGTCTCCCAGAAGGCGTAAAGACAGACATGAAGCCAGTGGGTTTTCAAGAAGACCAGATCCAGATTCTGATGAAGATGAAGACTATGAAAGGGAGAGACGGAAAAGAAGTAAGGGAACTGTTTGTGCTTTTGTTGGGAAAAGAGGAGAAAAAAGAGAGGGGGGAAGAATTCACTATCTCCTTCCTGTTTCATGGATTCTGTGTTTCTCTGCCCTCAGATGAGTACACAGTTATTTCTGAGCCTTTAGAATAAACCTGGAATTCTATTACAGCATAACTGTTGTAATGCAGAAGAATGGGGTTTTTTTCTTCCATGAAGGCAGATGGCAGCTAAATTATTTGTGAGAAGACTTCTTACCTCAGTTTGTAGATACTGTGTTAAGTTTCTGCATGGTATGGGTTCCAGAAAGGGGGGAGCCAGGAGATAAAATCAGACTACAAGAATCACTGTTGAGTTTTCACTCTTGAAGCTTGTTATTCCTGCATTTGTTACTTCAGTGCCCTTAGAGCTAGTCAGATGATGTGGATCAGGGTGATGAAATATGTCTTTGCATAAACAAAATTAAGTTTTATTCTTTTTCAGCAGCAAAGTTATAGTAAATAATTCAGGTCTGTTGTGATGTCATCCAAATTTGTTTGGTTTTGCTCATAGGTATGGGAGGAGCTGCCATTGCACCACCCACTTCTCTCGTGGAGAAGGATAAAGAACGTAAGTCCTCCAAAATCCTCTTGAAACCCACCAGTGGTTATTTCTCACTTCTCAACTTTCTATTGAGTCCTCCTGCCTTTCCCAGAGGAAACTTCTGATTTGTGGAAGCAGGAATTGTACTAGTTCTTTGTTGGGGGGGAGGAAACTATGGGGAGCCTGTGATGCTGCTGTGCTTCACATCCCCTTTCTGAAGGGTCGTTGTGTTGCTGGAGCAGTGGTTTGGCACAGTAAGTAGGGTGTTAAAACCATGTTCAGTTACTTGTGATGTGAAAGAAGAAATGTCCCAGACAGGTTTCTCTGGGTAGACCAGAAACCTCCAAAGCAGGGAGAGGGAGTTTTTCCGTCACCCTTTGCTTTAGGAGATACTCTGTGAATATCTTTTCTGAAGGGATTATGCACTGCAGCAGAATTGTTTAAGTTTTTCGTGGGTACAGTTTAGCTGAAGAGATGTGTGTGCACTGGTGTTTCCCTCAGTGAAGAGCACAGTTGGCCACGAGGTGGCATCCTCTTGCTGTAGGAACACCACCATTCCTTTTCTTTCCCCATGTCTTAACTGTTGTATATTTTAAAATTAAAATAATTAGCAGTATGTTATCTACTTTAATATGAAAAAAAGTCTTATGCACACAAACTTTCCTTTGAGAGTCCTGATTTTATTTATGACAGGATTGAAATTTGAAAAAAAAAAACAGTGAAGCTTGGCAGGGTAAGTGGATATCACAGTGAAAGCATTTGACATGTGTAAACATTAAGAACAGAAAGAGATTGTTTTGAGTAAATAATTAAGAGCAATTGAGTGAAAAGTAAATATAGGCTGGAAATGGTACAAATATCCTGAGGGGGAGAGCTTTTAAAACATGACATGATCCAGCAAGGAAACTTTTGGATGGCTTCTTGCTTAATGCTCAAATCTAGGCTGGAAAAACACGAAAAGCTACTGCTGTAGCAAAAGTCCAAAGTACAATCCATCAGCTGCTTAAAAAAGAATTTTTTTCCTCTTATGACTTCCCCAAACTTCACATCTGACTTTTTATTTCATAAGATCCAAGACTAGTTCACAAGGAAATATTCTAAAATTTACTCAGTCTAATAGAAGTCCATAAGTCTGTTCAAAAATGTTTCTACATATTTTCTGTAGTGTTCTGTAGAGTTGCTTTTTACATTTTTCCATGAGACTTGTCAGTGGAAGGTAGTTTAATAATCTAACCACTATGACTGAGATACCCAGATGTATCTCCATCTCCCAGGAAGAGTTACAGTTCAGAAACTGTCAGTGAGATGAGTTGCATTCATTCTTTTTAAGGGACTGGTTTCTTTTCTGTGTAAATGTACCCTGTATTTTTACTTAAAGTCCTTGGGTGTGGAGCTCTGTGCATGGATCCATTTTTGTCATCATTGTGTTCCTTGATGAATGGGGCTTCTCAGTTTGCTTGGCCTCTGCCTGGATAAACTCTTCGTATTGCAAGTGGTCTCTTAATGTTTCTTTTCACCATTTAATAAGAGTTTAATAAATGCATTATAGAGATGTGGGTATCTATATTCAATAGGAATATCCAAAATAAATCTTGTTTCTGAGAGAGAGAGGGAGGTGACGGGATGTTAAAACGGCACTTGCAAAGGGAGACATTCTTCTGATTTGGATTTATGTGAGAGGATTTTTTCCATAGTTTTTGAGTATTTTATTGAAAAAGCAAATGTGTTTTCTCCAGCTGTAGCATCATTCCCATATGAAGAGGAGTCGAGACCTCGGGCACCTTCTTCCAAAGCAGCTATTCCTCCTCCAGTGTATGATGAGCCAGAGAGGCCTCGTTCCCCCACAGGACCCAGCAACTCCTTCCTTGCTAACATGGGGTAAATGGCTGACTTCTGCACATTTTGTGGGAAAAGGCATTGCAAGGTGGTGGAAACCAAAAGCTAAAATAGTTTGTCAGCAGAAAAGAGCACAGCCCATTGCATGTGTGTGGTTACTCTGTGTGCAGAGAGTCCAAACTGGCAGGATGCAGAAAAAAGCTGTGGATTGACTGGATTGAGGGAAACAGCTGAGGTGGTTGCACTCAAGGCTATGTTTTTAGGGGAGTTCTGAAGCCACATTCCAGTATAAAGTGTTTATGGCCTGTACAAGCCAAGCTAATGTTGTATATAGGAAAACACGGGTGGCATGTTAGTTCCTCTGGGTTTCTTTTCCAGCTTTGTCTTAAATTTGTTACATACCAGTGGACAAATTTCAGCTCTGCTTTGTTGAAAAATTCAGCTCATATCTTCATGAAGGTATCATCTGTGGCTGCAGACCTGTCCATTTCTGCCTTGGGTGTAATGCTTGTGTTCCTACTGTGGCCACAAACTGAAGATGAATGTAATTAAAAACAGCTTAGAGACCTTGGGTTTGGATTTGTTTTTCTTCTAATTGTCCAGAAATAGGATAACCAAACTTGGTACTGTTGGACCAGTTTGTGCATTGTTACCACTTCTAGTTAGCAGTACTCTGGGACCTTCTCTTCATTGAAGGATGGGCTGAAAATGTGACCTAACCTGCCTTACTTTGACCACACAGTTGGCTGTTTATTTTGTGACTTACTGTTTTAACCTTTAAGCATTACACAGCCAGACTTCTTGGCCTTTTCTAATTTGTTTCATGTACTATGCTTAGGAAATAGCCATGTAGTCACTGATGCTGCATTTTCTTCTGTTACCTTGTTTGCCCATTGCTAAAATGGAGGTGGCTGAGCATAGAATATTTACTGTGGTTTAAACTGGTACACCATGGCATGTTTTTTGTGTCTGAACCTATCAAGCTGTGATCACCAAAGAAGTGTTGATTTTAAATATCCTTTCACTGGGAATTTTGAAAACCTGTCAGTGGAGGTGCTTTTTGTAAGGTACTTACAAAAATGTACCTTTAAGTAGCTTGGGGACTTCATTCCCTCAAGATGTTCTGAAAAATTCAGAAAGACCAGGCATGCTTAAATTAATACTGAGGATATCCAGATTTGCTGTAGGAGGGGCTAGCAAAGCCTTGTCCTCTGGACCTTACACCAACTTGGAACTAATAGACAGTAGGTTGTAAATTGTAGAAGCTCTTGTGTTTTCTGTCTCTGTGTAAGGAAATTTTAAGAGATAGATTAGTTGAGCATTCAGGAGAAATGCAATGTTATTATTTTGTGGAGGAAACCTCTACTAACTGATGTTTTTTCTCTTTGCAGAGGGACAGTAGCTCACAAAATCATGCAGAAGTATGGTTTTAGAGAAGGCCAAGGGCTGGGGAAGCATGAACAGGGGCTCAGCACAGCACTGTCAGTAGAGAAAACGAGCAAGAGGGGTGGCAAGATCATTGTTGGCGAGTCTACAGAGAAAGGTAATTGTGTCCTGCACCAAGTCTGTGAGAAATGAAGCTCCTGGATTTTTGTTTACCATCTGTCATTGGACAAGATACTGGATTTGGAAGAATGACTTGTATTTGTTCTTGTGGAAATTTGTCTTGTCAAGTCCTGTATATTGTCCTGTGTTTTTTAGCTCATCCTGCCCTTATTAGCACAGCAGCCCTGCCTGAGCACAAGTTTTGGAAGTCAAGAGAGCTGATTTTTAGTTTTTAGGGAATCTGATACAATTCTGAAGTTAGGAATTATTTCCCCCAAAGAAGCAGTACATTTTCAATATATTTTCAGTATTCATACTTGATTCACATAACTGGAATTGATTATTGTCTTTCCAAGTAGCTACAGGTAACTGTTCCTCACCAATATGAAATTACCTTTTTATGGCTTTTATTCCATTTTTCCATCAATAAGATTCTGATAAAAGCTCCCAATTGAGCTTTAGTCTTGTGCTATTCCATGATTTGTTGTTCTGTCTTCATAACAGAAACGGGCAAGAAAGCGGATTCTAACCCATTGACTGAGATACTGAAATGCCCAACTAAAGTGGTCTTACTAAGGGTGAGTTGGGAGTCAGAGAACATGTCTTAGTGTTGAAATGTTTAAATCTGTATTCCTGTTACAAGACTCTGCACAGTTCACATGGCTCTGGCCTGCTTTGTGTTCTGGAAAAAATGTGTGTCTTCCTGAGATACGTATCTTAAGTCTTCTTTAAGTTCCCCTGTCTCCTTCTGTGGCTCTTGAGCTTTTAAAGCATTCATGGCCACAGTTCACAGGGTATCTCTGATTTGTCTACACAATCATCTGCACAGACTCCCCCCAGTGAGTTGGGTTTATTCTTTTTAACTTCAGAACATGGTCGGTGCTGGGGAGGTGGATGAAGATCTTGAAGTTGAAACTAAGGAAGAATGTGAGAAATACGGCAAAGTTGGGAAATGTGTCATCTTTGAGGTAAGAGAGAATCGGTGTCTTTTTTTTGGGTGCTCTGAAAGTAAATCTGGGCACTTGTCCCTCACAACTGGTGTGTTACTGCCTCAGAGAAGGGACATGGATGTAAAGATCTCTGGATTCTGGATTTTCTGTATCTGTAAGATACAAACTTGTAATAACAGGAATTGGGCAAAAATCTCTGAATATGTGCTTTTGGAACCTTTTTATTTCATTCTCTTGGCTCCTTCTGTGAAGAACAGCAGTTTAAAACAGTAGTTTTGCTACTGTTCTAATCAGTTGTGGTTTGGGGTTTTTGTTTTGTTTCAGATCCCTGGTGCCCCTGATGATGAAGCTGTAAGAATATTTTTAGAGTTTGAACGGGTTGAATCTGCCATCAAAGGTAGGATCCTAAATTGTGTCCTGTGAACCTCAGATTTACCTTTTGTAGCAAGATTAAACAGTCTCACTGCTTAGACTGTTTAGTTAAAGAGATGTTTATTTTATTGAATTGCTGCCTGCTGACTCGTTCTTGGTTTCAATTCCAGCTGTTGTGGATCTAAATGGAAGATACTTTGGAGGCAGAGTTGTGAAGGCTTGTTTCTACAACCTGGACAAGTTCAGAGTACTGGATCTGGCAGAGCAAGTCTGATTTTAAAAATCTAGCTCGAGGTGTCACTGTTTTGGCAATCATGTTTTCAGCAGTAGGCTGGGAATAAAGAAGAGAAAAGTAGCTTTCCTAGCAAACTGGAAACAAGCCTCATTGAATGGATTTTTCACATTCGTTGTGACTTTACATTTTTTGTAATATAAAGCCCTTTGAAAGATTCACATCTGTGTGGTTTTGACTTGCACATTTCTGCATATTGCTCTGGGGATCCTGGGGTTTTTGAGCTTTCAGATGACTGTTCTTTTGAAAACCCACTGCTGAGAAGATGCTTTGTCTGTATTCCTGCTTTCCTTGTTCAGGTGCTTCATCATGGAGTCCCTGTGCTGCATCCACAATAAGTGGGAAGCTTTGGACAAGGACTATGTGCTATGATGCTTTCCTTCCTTGATGGTATCTCTTAGGAGTTAGAGCCTTGCTCTCCTGAGTCCTCATCTCTGCACTCCAGTGATTTGGGGTCAATGGACACTTGGCAGTTTGTTCTCCTTACTCCAGGACAATACTTTCTATGCCAGAATGGAGGCTAAAGCAACAAGGAATGAGTTTGTCAGTCTTCCCAGATCCAAAGGAAACCCATACTTAAGTGGAAGGAGGAAGGAGTTTAATGGACTGTTATCAGGAGCCCAGTTTTGTCAGGCAGTCTGTGCTGGAAATACCCAGGGATAACTGACTACAGGTCATCAATGAAATGCTGTAGGTAGAACTGAGGGAGAACCCATTCCTGTGTCCGGCCAGGCATCAGATTCTCACTTCCTCTAATGTCACACATAGGTAGCTAACTTTGTTTAATCCTTTCAAACCTGGTATTTTCTCTCTCTGTGTATATTTCTGTATTTGAGGCCAAATACCACCAGGATTTGGCTTTTTTTAATTTTGAGGAGTGCCTGTAGAAGTTTTTAAAATAGGAGGCCATGGAGGGAAGTTCTCGATGAAAATCTGAAGAGTTGACAAAGTAAACTACTAAGCACTACAACTCCTTTATTTTTAACTTGATGTAAAATACTACGCAGCTTTCTGCTCTTGGTTTTATGTTTGCTTTTAGTTGGGAACAGCATGTGACAAAGAGTTGGCAGGAGGTGGCTCTGCAATGGTGACAGTTGTCTCTGTGCCCCATTGCACCCAGAACTGTGCAGATGCTGAAATGGTTGGGAGCTCTTGAGGGCAATGTAGGTGTTTGAAAGCTGATGCTGTATGTCTTCTTCCTGTTACACACATGTATTGGGGGGAGGGGGTATAGACCTGTAGTTCAATGCTGTGAGTATCTCCAATTATTGCCCTTTTATGAAATTTTGGCTGCAGATCTCTGTGACAAACCCTTGGTCTTGTGTTTGGCTTATTTTCTCCGCTTGTGTTCCACCCAACCTCTGTACAAACATTTGCCTGTAAAACAGAATTTTTAAAAAAACCTTGTATTTTACCTACTGCGTGTTGGCTTCCTTACTCAGCTGTCCTGCTGCAAAAGGCCTTCCCACAGAGTCAGGCTTTAATCCAGACTGAGGAACCCTCACTGAACAGAGGTGAGGAACAGGCCTGACTAACACCACAACCACAGCACTTGGAGCAATAACAGAATCTGGATTCTCTTGGTTTTCTCTTTGACCTTGAGCTGTGTAGTAAAACAGAGATTAACCTGATACGAATTAACATAGATTTGCTTATAGGAATAAAATAATTAAAGTGGCTGCTGTAGAAAATTAAACACTTGTAACAGATTTGGTGTGATCTGAACTAGGCTTGAAATATGACTTGGCTTTAAGTAATGTGATTTATTTATGGCTCTTATTTCAGCAAATACCTCTGGATGACTGGCTGTAAGCATTTCCTGAGGTGCACACACTACTATTTGTGTCTTCAACCAGCTGTTCTGTTTAATACCAGCTTCCAGTCTGATAACTTGGAGGTTTTTCATTTGCTGAGAATCGCTTTATTGGCAACTTTGGAACCATTTCCTTCTAAAAATCCTTTTTGTGGTTGAAGACAAGGGTAAAGTTTGTTCATGAAATGTGGGGGAAAGGTTTTGTTTATTTAGTGTTTTTTGTAGATGGGTGCTATAAATGAGGTATTTTTCTGTACCATGGGGCCACTAAAATGGCACAAACCAACCTTCTAAAATGATAGCAGAGCCACATCACCTGAGTTTCATCTCTGTGGTGGGTGCTGTGGCCTTGAGGTGCTGCCACAGCCAATGCAAACACGTGCTCAGGTGTGGAAACCTGCAAAGGTTCAGCCACTGAGCTCCTTGGTCAGACCTCACTTGTCACAGATAATCTCCTTGGTGGGAAGCATTTTCTTGCAATTGTGCATTCTCCCTGTTCCTTAACACTGTGGATGTGCTGGCTCACACTTCCTCAGGTATGGCTGTATCTTGCATGCCTTCAAAAATCTGGCTCTGAATTTATTTCTCTGATGGAGAATTAGGCTCCTCTGGAATCTTGTTACTGACTTCTATTTCTAGTAGTTTCTCATATGACTTTTTATCCAACACCTCCAGTGCTTCCTGCTTACACACCCATTTTTCTTCTCTGTGATTCATCAGTGCCCTTTCAGAAGGCTCAGCAGCACTTAATTTGGAGTTCTTTGCAGCTACCAAGTTTTACTTGGTTGGTTGTCTCTGCATCCTGGAAATTGTGCATCCACCTCTTTCTGTAACATATGTACTGGTGACTGGCCTGAAGCAGTAAGGTTTTTGTTTCTCTTTTTGTGTGGTGCATTAGGAGATTCTGATTTTGCAGAAAAAGAAGAGGATGGTGGGCTGTTAACATTTGCCTTATTGGCAGTGCAGGATTGGTCATACTTTTTCAGCTGAAGCACTGGGGTTTTTTCAGGTATGATTTACTAAAGTTCAGCTTTGATTCTGTTTTAAGTACCTGTGTAGATGCTGTTATTCTCCAATGTGCTGAATAACTTCATGTTCTCTCAGGCTAAGTATGAACTGCTCATTGCTTCTGGGAATTTGGATCAGATGCCTGCTCAGAGAGGTTTGACAGTGTCCTGGAGCGAACAGGAAGCTGCGAGGGACGTGTAGGACGTGTCAGCCTGGGGCTGGATGAGGTGCCTGGTGCATTAGCAACCCCAAGGTCTTAAGAGCAGGGATTTGCATAGTGGCATCATCATTTGCTGCCTCATTCTCTTCCTAATTCAGAGCACTGGCTGCTATTTTAGCAGCAGGGATTTAGTGACTTCATTGCTTTCCTAATTGTTACAACCCCAGGGTATTGTTCCTGAGTGGTAGCAGCTTTTTCAGAGCCCACCATTAAGCACAGGGGTTAAGATTTATTTTCTTACGTGCTTAACCTGTGTTGAATTTCTGCCAGTTCATCACTTGCCTTCTCCATCTCAGACTAAAATCTGATGAGATGGAGCTCGCAGGCAATGATTTTAACACTGCTGTTGTCAAAATCTAAGCTTGCTTTGCCACTGTTACATGAGAGTTGTTGCCCCACAGAATTTGCCTAAGTAGCCATAGAGGGAGGTGCAAGAAGTGTGTTGCCCAAGGACGTACAGCAGGTGGTTTGGAGAGTTGGGATTACACCCTGTACCTTGTATTTGCAACTACGCAGCCAGAAACCACGTTCCTTGTGGTGCTGCTTTTTGTTTTGACAACAGAAAATGGTGAATTCTCTTATCCTTGAACTTCAGGTTCTAAAGCAAATTCAGAAGGAGTGGTAATTTGTGTGCTGCAGTCTGGGTAAGTGCTTGCTTTGGGAGGGGTTTATCTGAAACCAAACTCCTGTGCTAGATTTGAGCGTGTCAGGGTATTTTACCCTTGTCTGTGGGAGAAAATCTGCATTGTAACCCCACACAGTTTTCTTAAAGGTAGAAGGACAAATGGGGAAGGTTTCAAAGAGGTTCTTGAACCTCTCACATCTTTCTTGTTCCACAAGCAGAAGTCTAGTGAGGGAGTGAGTACTTTTTCCTTAACAGCATTTAGTGCAAGAGGCCTTGAGCAAGACTCAGATTGCCTCATGTTACATTAAATTAAATCAAATGTTTGTGCCTACGGTTGTTCCTCCCCATGTACAGGACTTGACACTTCTCATTGAGCTCCATGATGTTCCTGCCAGCCTCTGTCCAACATCTCCAGGCACCTCTGGGTGGCAGCACAACCCTCTGGAGTATCTACCACTGGTCCCAGTACAGACCCCTAGAGCTCACTAGTTGCTGGCCTCCAACCAGGCTCTGTGCCACTGATCACTGGGGCCAAACATTTCAGCCAGCTTTGTGTTTTCTCATCCAGCCCATACTTGAACAGCTTTGTGAGGAGGATCTTAGAGGAGACAGTGTTTGGAAGCCCTGCAGGAGTCCAGGTAGACCATATCTGCTGCTTTCCCATTGTATGCCAGGCCATCATTTCCTCTTAGAAGGTTATCAGGTTGGTCAAGCACAACTTCCCATCACTGAATCCAGGCTGGATTCTGATGATTTTCTTGTCCTTCATAAAAAACAATACCCAGGATTAGCAACTCCAGAATTGTAGAAAAGAAAATTCTCTAGAAATTGCAAAAGAGCAATGGCATCCATGCAGCTAAAGCTTTGAGAGTAGTGCCTGGGCTTGGGAATTTTTTTGTGTGTCCTCTAGACAGGACTTCTAAGAAAGGAATTCCCTCTTAGCCTCTGATGCTGTGATTTTATTCAAGCAGCATGGAAGTTAAACAGCAATTCTAGTGCACTTATCATCCCATCACTTTGGTTTATCCTCACACACCACCACTGACTTCTGGTTATGGCTGTAGAATGGACTCCTGAAGCCCAGCTGGAGATGGTCAGGCAGCTCCTGGCAGGACACATGGCCCTTGACTGTGTGTTTAGTATGTGAACCTCATCTCTGTCCCTCTTTGGCTTAAAACTATATTTCAAGCAGGTGTTTGTCACCTGTGAAGTAGTTTAGTGGATAAATTCACTTGCTTTGCCTTGTTCTGAATCATAAAATCAGAATAATTTGGATTGGAAGGAATCTTAAAGACCATCTTGTTTCAACCCTCTCCTATGGGCAGGGACACCTTCCACTAGACCAAGTTGCTCAGAAGTAAACCTTTCCTTCAAAGGATTTTAGTGCCATTTCCTGCCTCATAAAGGATGACCAGATTTTTTAAGGATGTAAGAACTGGCAAGGATATGAGTTTCTCCCATCAGCCAACTCCAGGGCCGTTGGGCCCTATCTAAGCAGCCCTAGACATAGTCATAGGTACTCATGCCTCTGTCAGGAGCAACAGAGGAGTAGCTGCTCCTTTTTCCTTCTCGCTGAAGGATCTATGAACTCTGAAACTTTCCTTAATTGAGTGCTTGAGTTAGTAAGATTTCCTTTCTTTTTCAGCAGGTCAGATGTGCCCACTTGCCTTGAATGTGCTGTGTGATTTTACTTCCTGTTTACTGCAAAAATACTTCTGTGTCACTGGAGATGCAACTCAGCAAAGAGGTAAACGTTACTGTAAAGTCTGCAGGACTTTTAACTGCTAGGAAAAAAACATGGGCAAACTTGGTCTTCCACTTATGTTCCTCAACAGAGAAAAATTGATGACTAAATTCCTATGTACCCATGTTTGGTGACTAACCCAGAATTGTGCAGTAGCTGACAATAAATACAAATGTGCTCCTTTAGGGATCTTTTTGTCTGTGTAAGGTGGGGCTGGGTCTTGCCTGTTGCTTTGTACACAGGTGCAAACACAGCTTTCCATTTCAGTAAGCAAAGTCCTACTTGAATGGGGGGGAAGTGGCACTGAGGTGGAAAAGCTGCACTGGAAGAAAAGGCATAAAAGCCAAAAGAAAAGCACTGTGTTAATTGGAGAAGGGATAGCATGTGTGCTGCTGCAGATGTTTCCTCTTGTACCTGCTGTCTCTGATTTCTGATCCCTGCTGAGCTCAGGATTGCAGATTTATGGCTTTTTCTTTCTTTTTAGCATCAGGAAATGGGGAAATCCCAAAGCACAGGGGTTTGTGCTGTGTTTAATTCTAGTTAGTATAGAAATGTAATAGCACAGCCTTATGTCTTGGGTCCAGTGTTACCACACCCCAGGCTCTCAGCCCCATAGCTGTGGGCAGCAAGGGACAGGTTTCCACTGGGCTGTGTCTCCTGTGCAGGACACCCCACTGCCCTTCTTGAGCATCCTGAAGGCTGGTTCTCTTCCCCATCTTCCAGCAGCTGTAGCACCTGCTTAAAGCCCAAGACAACCTCAGCTATATTGAAAACAACATCTTTCCCAGGAAGATGCCTAACCCTTTCCTTTATTCTCTCCTGCTTCTTATTCCTCCCCTAGAAAGAATGTGGGGTTTTTTTCAAGCAGTTTTTAAGCATCTTTGCCACTTAATAGCCCTTGAGTTGTTTTCCCTCTCCCAGTCTCTAAGGTGTGATCTCTGGCCTCCATTTGAGAGCTTGAAACAAGTCAACAACTCAGGAATCCACGTTGCCCTGCCAAGACAAAGGTCTTCAACTCATCGTGGATTTCTCCAGCTTTTGCCCCAGGCAGAAAGCAGGGTAGCATTTTTGGACTTCACTGCTTTGAACTTGTAAAACTCGTACAGCAAGTGTGAACCAAAACTCAGATGATACTCTGGCAAAACACACCAAGTTCCTCCAGCACCTGCTCCTTCCTCTTGGGAGGATGGGAAGGGAAAACTGGTGGGTTTTTTGTTTTTCCACTTTAGGAAAATGGTGGGTCTGTGCAGTTGTAGTGATGCAGAGTAATCACCTATGGGTTGAAGCAATTCTCAGTAACTTGTCTTCCCTCTTTGTAGGAGGGGGTGATGCACTGGCCCAGCAAAATTTAAAGACTGGGATGCAGGGATTTGCTTCAAGCACAGATTTCAGAGGAAGACCCAGGAGTGTGCAGCCCATCTCCCTGCACCACACCAGTTACAGCTCTGCACATCCTCCCACATAACAGTTGCAGCCATAGATGCTATCCCAAAAGTATCATGTTCACCTGCAGGGGCTCAGCACTTCCCAGGAAGTCAGGAATTTAGGGCTAATAAGTAAATCAAGTCAGTTTTAAAAATATCCTCAGCTATCACAGAACTAATGCTGTATTTTCTCCCCTTTTTTCACTTGGATTTCTACCTGATCATTTAAAAGTGTTTTGTTTCATTTTATTTCTACCCAGCAGGTTGATTTATTGATGGGCAAATCCTAATGGTCTTTGTTTTTCCTGTAGTGTTGGGGAGTATAAAAACCTGAAAACTTGAGGCTGCAGTCGGCTTTTATATTAAAAAAATAATGATGTTGGCATCGTAAAATCAATACATTCTTTTTCTTTCTGATTAAAAAAGAAAGGAGGGAGTTTAGCTGCATGATGAGGATTTGCCTCAGCAAGCCTGGACTGCATGAAATAGAATTGATTATCTGTCACTCTGGATGCACCAGAAGAAGGATGAAGATGTTTCTCCAAATGTGACATTTCCTCTTCAGTGCCAGGTGGGTGTGTGGTAGCAGTTCAAAGTCATGGAAAGCAATGGAGAAAGAAGAATGAGTTTCCTGCATGAGAAGAGCAAATCACGTTAGAAACCTGCTGGAACTGATAGCAGCAGAAAAGCCACAAAGGTTTGTACCTGACACCTGCAATATTACTGCCTGCAGATCACTCCTGGGAAATGCTCTCCACTTCCTTCTTTCTCTCCAAAACCCAAAAACTGGTAACTTTGCAAGACAGGAGACCAGGATCTGGAGCTGTGCAAGGCACCAAGAGTACCTGGTCACAGAATCATAGAATGGTTTGGGCTGTATGATGACCTTAAAAGATCATCTCAGTCCAATCCCCTGCCATGAGCAGGGACACCTTCCCCTAGAGCAGGATGCTCCAAACCTTGTCCAACATGGCTTTCAACACTTTCAGGGTTGAAGCATCCACAGTTTTTCTGGGCAACCTGTGCCAGTGTTCTTCCTAATCTATAATCTAAGCTTGCCCTCTGCAAATTTAAAGCCATTCCTCCTTGTCCTAAGTCTTTGACCTGTATCTTTCTAATCCAATCTTGTCTCCACACCTTTATAGATCACCTAATCTTTGTGATATGAAGATCTCAGCACTAATACCCGAGGTTAATAAAAGTAATCTCTCAAGGTCAGGCTGCTGTGTACAGAAGGGGTTTGGCTGCAAAGTCTCCAAAAGCTTATTGTTCCCAGTCCCTGCTGCATCTTAATTCCTGATGACCTGGTTGTGCTCCCAACAGAAACAGCATTTCCATTGCTAGCAAGAGGCCACGAGCCTCTCTGCAGCTTTCCCTTCTGCTAAATTTGCAAGGCTGAAGCCTCAGGCTGGTGGTCAACACGTGGGGAGAGCTCTCTGGGAAAGGGAGCTGGGTACCACAAACAGAATCACACAGAATTAACTAGTTTGGAAAATACCTCTGAGATCATCCAACCTATGACCTATCACCACCTTGTCAAACAGGTGTCTCTGGCTGCTGGAGCATGGGAAAATTAGCAAATGCCTTGAAAATGTGGGCATGGGCTGAAAACAGAGGCAGTGCCTGGTCACTGAAGTGCCACCTTGGAGATTGGCTTAAGTGTAAGAGCAACAGCTCAGTAAGAAACAGCTGAGCAGTGGGAAAAGGGGCCTGATGCTGATGGGGAAAGCGGCACCTTCAAGTGGTGTGTAACCCAGGGGAGGAGGCTGAGAGCCCTCCTGAGCACTCAAACATCTTATAAAAGGACAAAATAGGATTATGCAAGGCAGATCAATCAATGTGTGTCCCCCGACATACCCAGCACCAGCAATTATGAGCACCCTCATCTTTCTTGGGTTTGTGCCACACAAGCCATTCAAAATGTTATAAATATTTCAAAGGAGTTGTTTGCATTCTTATTTGCTTGCAGAGTACAACCCTCTTACTGAAGGAGATCCCTGTGACTGATTCTCAGCTGAAATGACTCTGTGGCTCCAGCCCAGGAAAAGCACTGCTCCCAGTCTCCCAGACTGCTCCCACCCATTATCTCACTAACTGGAAAGGGAGGATGGTTCAATACTGATTTCCTGGCTGAGCAATCACTGATACAAAGATCAATTCCTCCCTGTATAGGTAAGGATGTCTCAGCTTCCCACAGGTATGTGCAGAAATGCTGAACAGCTTATTTCATCTCTGTGCCCCTTGACACAAAGCCTGGTTGTGCATCCCTATGGATCTGGTGCATGGTGGGGAAGGCCAGTCCAATCTCCATCTCCATCTTGGCCAAGGAAGGTTTTTCTGGGTTTGAGGATGACACTGAGGGCTGCAGTCACAGCATCTCAGCTGGAGCACCTCTGCTCTGGAGACAAGCTGAGAACCCTGGGAGCGTTCAGCCTGGAAAGACAAGGCTCCAGGGAAACCTTAGAACCCCTTCCAGTGTCTAAAGGGGCTCAAAGAAAGCTGGAGAGGGACTTTGGACAAGTGTCTGGAGGGACAAGAGAAGGGGAAATGGCTTCAAACTGCCAGAGAGCAAGGTTAGATGGTATATTGGGAAGAACTGTGAGGGTGGTGAGGCTCTGGCACAAGTTGCCCAGAGAAGCTGTGGCTACCCCATCCCTGGAAGAGTTCAAGACCAGGCTGGATGAGGCTTGGAGCAAGCTGGGATAGGGGAAGGTGTCCCTGCCCATGGCAGGGGGTTTGGAATGAGATGGTCTTCCAAGTCCATTCCTACGCAAAACCTGCTGTGTTTCTATGAAATAGTGTTTTAAGCCTGGGAGACTCGTAAAAGGACCCTTTGCTGCTGTAGTTCCAACTAAACACCCTCACAAAAAAAATATTAATAGTTGTTAAATTATGGTTTTGTTTCCTTCAGAGACAGCTTCCTACAGGACATATTTGGGAAAGATGTTGGCAAACATTGAGTCTCTCTGAGTGCCTCTCCCATGGAAACCAGCATTTGGGAAGATCTCAAGAGTTGTCTGGTCCATCCCTCATCCCCAGGGCATGATCAGCACTGGCTGAGGCCATTCCCACCCTATTTGCCCAACCTGTTCTGAAAACCTGGAGTCATGCTGAGCCACTGCCACCCTGTCTGTGCAGCCTGGCATTTGTGCTCTGCCACAAGGAGATGCCCTGATTTCACTGCCCTGGACCATAGTTCAGCCTAAACCTTGTTTTGGGACCAGCCTGGTTCTCAGCAATTTTTTAATTATCATTATTATTACTTTTATGTTATTCTTTTTAGATGCCAGACAGAAAAGCTGTTGAACAGTGAGTAAGAGGTGAAGATCTTCATCCACCAGAAGCACACAGACTATGTTTGAAGTTTTCTTTGTTTATTTAAACTGCCTGGCACCACTGAGATGCCTGAGGTGCTTTCTGTGGGTGAAAAACAATAGTATCTAATATAGGGAAGAGGCAACAAGATGCTCTGATTCCTGTGGTGGCCGTGGCTGAAGCTTGGAAGCTGATTTCTGGAATTTTCCCATGGGGAAAAAGCTAAGCAGATGTATGGACACCAAGGGTGATCCCATCTGAGATCTTTCTTGGCCAATGCAAAGAATGACTAGAACAAATCCCAGGGCAGGGACCAAGTGACAGAAGCACCTTAATGGGGACCTGATCATCCTCTATTAAAGGACCTGGTTTCACTTCCAATTCTCTGAGATGCTCCTTCTGAGAAGTTTATGGAGCTGAAGTGACAGTGTCCAGGCAAGATCAGTGTTGGAGGAAGAAGAGCACCTGAGGAGTTAAACCCCTTCCAGGCTGTGCAGGCACTGAGCAGGATGTTAAGGACAAAAAATTTGGACATAAGCATCCAAACATGTCTTTTGATGGACAAGACACTCAAGTTCATTATTGTGTCTAACTCTGAGTATTTTGCACTATATTTCTTTTGCCAAGCCCTGGAATCATGTCCTGGAAATACTCTTCTGGAGATGAACTGCTAATCCACATTTATCCTGGGTAATAAAACTGTAAAATTCTGGGTTTGTGCTTTATGGAGATTTGAAAGCTCATCACTCCAAGGAATATCACTCAATTGCCAAAGCAGAGGACTGGGTTGGAGTCAGGGTGAATCAACAGAGCTCCCACTCTGACGTTGGGCATGGCTGGAGTGTCCTTCCCTTCTACCTGGATATTGGGCCACATGGAGTGAAGAAAGACTATGCTTTACCTTCTGGGCTGTGTGCAAGCAGCACATGGACATCCAACTCACCTGCCTTAAATTTTCCCAGCCTGTGGCCATTTAATGTTCTGCAACATTCCATTTTTGGATGATTTTTCCCCAACAAAACGGTTGCCTGCTCAATTTGCCTGGGCAGAGGCGCAGCTCCAGCCTGTCCAGCCATGTTTTCTGGGGCAGGGAAGAAACCAGATGCTGTAACAGGTTCCAGTTGCTGGAAGGAAGCCCAGCCCATACCACCAAATCTTCTATGCTTTTTTCCCTCTCAAGGTGCTGGGGCTGAGAAACATCTCCATGTGCAGCAGACATCACTCCCCAGGCAGGGCAGAGCAGTGCCATGTAAGATGCTGATGTTCCTGCCATCCCTGCTGGAGTCATAGCTCTCATAACAGCCTGGGGGGCATTCTTCTGGAGTGCTTCTCACTCACTGGTTTAAACAGGTTTCTCCGGGGGAAGTTAAGCCAAATCCAGCTGACTGCACTGGAGAGAATGGAGAATGCTCACCTTGAGCACTGTGGTGGTTTGGATGGGGCTGGAGCCTGCAGAAGATGGGCAGAGAGACTTTAGAACATCACAGGGATGGTTTGAAGGAAGTCTTAGTGACTTCAGGAGGGAAAAACAGTCTTGCAGAGAGCAAAGACACAGCACAGAGTTCCTGGTATCACTGTTAAACCACCAAGATGAAAGGCTTGGGTCCAGTCAGGCATAGTTCAAAGAGTTTCTCTTGAACCAGCTCCAACCCAATGCCTCTTTCTACCTCCAGGGAGGGCAGTAAAGGAACTACAGTAAAAATAAACAACTGTTCCAGGTGATAATACCTTGGTGCTCCAAAACTCAAGGCTCAGCTCACAGCTCATCCCAGCCCTATTATCCCAGGAGAGGGGGATTTGCACATCCTCAGCATGAGGGTTAGCATAGCATGATCTGAACTTCCAACTGCCTTGAGAGATCCACCCTGCACACGGGCAGACAGGAGATTCTAAACAGGGGGATCTGAGTTTCTGGCCTCCTTGTTCTGGAAGCAGTTGAGTTTTCCCAGTTTGTTCCAGTGCTACCACAAAGAAGATGGGATCAGTGATCTGAGCTCAGGAATTGACAGAAGTGATGCAGGAGCCTAGAATCCCATCATCCATTACATTCAGTTCTGTATTGGTCCTATCAAGGAAAAATCCACCACATACCAACCCAAAAACCCAATCCCAGCGCCTTCCATCCCTATCTAAGGCCAGCAGCTCCTTGTCCTGTCCCTATTACCTCTCTCCCAGCCCTGCTACCTCCAGGAAGCAAAAGGTTAAAAGCTCTGAAACTGCAAGAACTTCCTCCTTTCTGCAGTGCCACCCTCCGAGTGACGCGAGTTTCTGCCTGGCTTTGCCCAAATATGTCCGTTTCCTTCTAAGAGAAGAAGGAGGAGGAAGAAAATAAAAGTGCAGAAGAAATATATATATTTTTACATATATCTAAGAGAAGGCGTCCGCGGCACCCAGGCGTCCGAGCGCAGCCCTGCCTCCCCCCGCCCCATGCCGTTCCGCAAAGGTAGGGGCTGGATGGGTGGGCAGCATCTCGGGATGCTTTCCGGGAGCGGTGGGAGGACCTGGGGGGTCCAGGGCTGGGTCGGGGATCCCTGTACCGGGCGATGCCTCCGGGCAGCGATGGGAGATGGAACACCGGGCTGTGCGCGGCTCTGCCGCACCGCTGGCTTTGGGCGAGGATGGGGAACACGCCACGGTGCTCTGTGTCGGGGAGTATTTCTGTGCAGCCTGCAAAGGGCAACTGTCCCCCCTCTGCCTTCCCTGAGCTGTGGGGTTTTTCGTCTTGTGGGGATAAACTGGCTGGTGCAAGGAGCTCTAGGTGGTACAAGAGCTGAGGACAGAAGGACGGAGGACGTTTTTTGGGTAGGGGCTGCTGCTGAGTGCTGGTTGAGGAGATGCAGGCTGAGGACTGTCAAGCTGCCTGCATTTGTGTCCTTGGGAGATGCTCAGCGGAGGGGCTGGGAGCGTGCGAGGAGAGACTGTGGAGGTAAATGGCCTTTAAGAAGGATACTTCACCTTTTTCACACCGTGGTGCTCTCCGAACTGCACCCCAAACCATCTCTTCCCCAAAACTCCCTCCCAGCAGCCGGCTGAAACCTCCCCCTCGCCATCCCCTGACTTGGCACTGTGGGCAAAAAGCACCCAATTATGAGACCTAACCCCCTGGTGGGTGTTGCCGTGCTGCCCCACGGGGCTATGGACGAGTTTTACATCCTTTCGGGCTGCTGTGAAGCAGAGACCTAATGTCATCTCCTCCTCATGCCGGAGGGATGTGCGGGCATGGTGGGGCACAGAGCAGGATGCCTGTGGTGGTCCCTTGTCCTAGTAGCTCTATCGGGAGGAGAAACGGAGGAGGAAAAGTCTTCTTTAGGAGACAGAAAAACCAGGGAAGCACGGTTAAGCTGGGATAGACAAGGACACAGGGAGGAAGTGCTGTTCAGATCCTACACGGGTGCTGCGCCGAAGTGGATCAGTGTCCCTGGACCACTGGACAGCCAGTGCCGTGCTGGGGCTGGCGGGGCAGAGGCAGAGGGGACTACTGCAGAGATGTCACACCCTGAGGCTGGCACGACATCAAAGAGCAGCAGGGAGGGAATGAAAATTGCGGGTAGAGCGCTGGATTTGGTTTTCTCACCTCTGCCCTCTCCAGGGAGGATGTTTTGGGTGTGCGGCAGTTTGCCCGCAGTGATGTTCACAGAACCTGAATCTCGGGCGCGGAGATTTCTGCTGCCTTTTAAGGCTCAGCGAAGTGTGATGTGGTTCACACCCTCCCATCTTGACAGCGCAGCAGACTGCAGGTCTTGTTCTAATTTTAGGTGACAAACGGACTAATTTAGAGCAGAAGAAGAGATGCTGGAGGGTGGGCGGTGGGAGGAAAGCAGAGAGAGTCAGCCTTTAAAAGCGCTGAGCTCTTGGTGGGGAGCACGGAGAGGTGGGGGGAGCTTCCCATGTTGAAGGGCAGCTCCCTTGGCCCCGCTGCAGCCTCGGCAGGGATCCCATTGCTAGAAATGACAGACAGATCTCCAGCAGCTGGGGACACACAGTGGGTTTGTGGTAATCGATGCTTTTCCATGCGGTCCTGAACTGGGGAGGGACCGTGCTGTGCCTGTCATTGCTGCTGGACACCTGGGGCACAGCTAACCTGCAAATCCTTGGCAATTCGGTTCTGCAGCTGTTGTGTCATCCTCACAGCCGTAGCTTGTCTGCAAACTTCCTCTAGAGGTCAACCTTGAAATGCCAGAGCAGCTGCCGGCAGCTCCGTGCATTAACTTGCAGATCCAGAAAGTGCAAGGTGGCAGAGGCCAGTGTGGATGTGGTTTGTCCATTGCTGATGTATTTTAGGGAAAATTTCTTCACCACAAAGGTTGTCAAGCCCTGGAACAGGTTGCCTGAGCCAGTGGTGGAGTCACCATCCCTGGAGGGATTTAAAAGATTTGTAGATGTGGCACAAAGGGACATGGTTTTATGGTTAGCTTGTGAGTGCTGGGTTCATGGTTGGACTGGATGATCGCAGAGGGCTTTTCCAACCTAAATAATTCTATGTTCACACACAGCTCATGTTGGACACCCTCCAAGGACCCTGTTTCTCAAAGACTGAGACTGTAAGACTCACTTAGCCTGGAATAGCCCTGTGTGATTTGGGCCCTGGCAATGCTTGTGGAGGCTGGCTGTGATATGGCTGCAGCCTGTGACCCCAGCCCAGAGCATCCCATTGGGCTGGTTTAACTCCATGTCACCAGCCCTCCCTAGAGAAGTGCTCAAGGGCTGCTGCTGGGCTGCCTGGGCTTCCCATGGAAACATCTGTAAGCCATCAGTTACGGGTTATGAACAGCACAGACTTCTAGCTGCCCTTCAAAAGCTGCACAGAGCAGGCTGTGCGTGTCCTTTCTTTGTAGGAGAGTTGGGCATGAAGGGAGTTTCTTGGTAGTTCAACTTGGTGCACAAAAATCCTTGTTGAAGGTGGTGGCCTCGGCTGGGTTGGAGTCAGGCTGTGTGCCTAATCCTACCAGAGGAAAACAGGACTCCAACCAGCTTGGCAAGGAGGCTGAACCTTTCCTTCAGAAGGCTTTGGGGAACAGCATCTCACCCCAGGGCTTGCTCACTGCTACCCAGATCCTGGGTGCAAAGAGGAGGCTCTGCCTAAGGGCTGCGGCTCTGCAAGCCTCAAGTAGTTTGAGGCACAGGGAGACTTTGAGATGAGCATTTTGGAGGCTCTAAAAGCTGTCTTTGCACACCCCTGTCTTGTGGAAATGGAGTATCTTACAGAGTAAAATACAAACTCCACCCCTATCTCTGCCGGGTTCTCACCACTTGCAGCTTTGACATCACTTTCCCAGGTCTCCCTGACAAGTCTGTGGGAAATCCTTGTTGCCTTGGTGCTGTTGCCTCCTTTCTGCTCAGGCATCATGGACTGTGGCACTGCCCCAGGATCTGCACTTCATGTCTGTACAACAGTTGCCATTTAGGTATTAAAGAAAAGTATTTCTAGCAGAGATACTCGAGGACAGCAGAAAGAATGAACTTAGAACAGGAATTAATTTCTTCCAGTATCGCTGCATCAGCTGGGAGCACTGGAGGAAGTCCTGATCCCCAAACAGTGCTCTTACCTTGGCAAAGGCCCATCTGGGGCTGCAGCTCTGCTGGCAGAAGGTGTTGGGAGCTTTCACCTAAAGTGCCCTTCCTGAAAAATATGCATTAATTACTGCAGCTGGTGCGAGGAAGCCTGGGAGCATGCAGGTGATAAGCTGCCAGGGCACTGCCAGCGAGCAGGACATTTGTCATCTGTCAAAGGACAAATGAAACCCTGGTTTCCTTGCTGGCTGGGAAGGAGCTGGAGATAAGACTGAAAGGCAGTGAGCAGAAATTGAATGCATGATCATAGAAGTACAGAACAGTGTGGGTTGGGAAGGACACAAAAGATCACCTAGTTCCAAACTCCCTGCCAGGGCAAGAACATCTTGTACTTGATCAGGTTGCTCAAATTTCACTCCAACCTGGCCTTGAACACTTCCAGGAATGGGGCATCCACCACCTCTCTGGGCAACCTGTGCCAGTGCCTCATCACCCGCATTGTAAAAGATTTCTTTCTTGTATCTAATCTAAATCGACTCTCCTTCACTTTGGAACCATCACCCCTTGTCCTTCTGCAAAAGACCCTGATAAAAAGTCTGTCCCCATCTTTCTTAAAGGTTCCCTTTAGGCACTGGAAGGGGCTGTAAGGTCTACCAGGATCCTTCTCTTCTCCAGGCTGAACAACCCCAGATTTCTCAGCCTGCCTTTATAGCAGAGGTGGATCAGCCCTCTGAGAATCCTTGTGGCCTCCTCTGGACTTGCTCTGAGAGGTCCACATCCTTCTTATGTTGAGGGCCCTAGAATTGGATACAGTGCTCCAGGTGAGGCTCATGAGAGTGGAGTGGAGGGGCAGAATCTCCCTCTCTCCTGCTGCCCACACTGTGGGATGAGCCCAGGACACGGGTGGTTTCTGGGCTGCCAGAGCACATGGCCAGGTCATGCCCAGTCTCTCATCTTCCAGCACCCTGAAATCCTTCTCAGCAGGGCTGCCCTAAGTCCCGTCATCCCCCAGCCTGGACTGATACCAGAGGTTGCCCCAACCCAGCTCTGACTCCCCAGGGTTTGGGTAGAGCCATTATCAAGCTGCCAAGGGCATGACAGGTGCATGGTGCAAGTGCTTCCCAGAGGAAACAAAAAGTGTGACACTGTGAGTGTATTATTTGTGGATATATGTCAAAGTGCATGTTGACTTCAAGCTATTAGATGGGGAGCTCACTGGGCACTGTTTGGATCACTGGTCATCAGGGCATGTCCCTGCTGGAATTTTTTGAGCAAAGGATACAGTGTGGTGTTGCATGGCTTGAATTGGACAGGACTCAGTGCCCTGCTCGATGAGGGGGCAAATTCTGCAGTGATTCTTGATTTTGGCTGCTGATGGTCTTCTCTGGGACCGTCAACGAGGACCATGCTGGTGGCAGAGGTGGGCCTGGATGGATGAGGGTTGTAGTTTGGTGATGGTGAACACTGTGTTTCTGCAAAGTGGGTTTGCCAACAGGACAGTGGCTGTGGTTGTGCAGCACTGGTACAACCACAGGCAGAGTCAGCTTGAACAGCTGCAGCCAACTGTGCTGAGCACGCTGTCTTTGCAGAGTAAACAAGAACTCAAAACAAGGTGGAGTTTAGAAGAGCCTTGGGCATGGTGGACCAGGGTTGGGGTCCTGTGCAGGATCTGGAGGAGCAGCTACAGCTTGCAGAAACATAAGAAGGAGGCACGTTGGAAAAAGCACAAGCAGAGGGTGTCAGGGAGATGCTGAGGGGTCTGTGGCTGAAACCTGAGCTCTGTCCTTCCTCTGCTGGGCTGGCAGTGGAAAGGAAGTGGTGCCCTGTGGTTGCTGCACACCAGCGACGAGTTGAGTTAAACATCTCTTCCCAGACTGAGAACAGTCTAGTGGGTGTCCTCATGTATGTCACATGGGGTGAAATGGCTCTCACCTTCCTTAGCCCTCTGGAGTGAGGTGTACACAGTGAGCCAGTTTCACCAGGAGGCAATGTATGAGCAGATCCCAGAGGAGGGAGCTTTGATGATAGATGGGCTCAGTGACCCCAGTGACAACCTCTCCACAGCCATTGCCTGCAAGGAGAGCTGGACACTTGTCTCCCAGGTGGCAACATGCAGCTGAGATGGGCACAGCCTCAAGGTTAGTGAGTGGTTGGAGGAACAGACAACACACACCACAGAGAGGGGCAGGAGGTTTGAAAACCATCCCTAATTTTCCTTTCTCCCCACATCACACCTACCTCCATAAGTACTTCATTCAGCATAAAAAATTCTCATGAAAGAGCAGCTGTGGCTGCTCCATCCCTGGAAGTGTTCAGGGCCAGCTTGAATGGGGCTTGGAGCAACCTGGCAGTGGAAGGTGTCCCTGCCCATGGCAGGGGGTAGGAAGTAGGTGATCTTTAAGGTCTCTTCCAACCCAAACCGTTCTCTGCTCTCCTGCAAGCAGCTCATATTCAAAGGTGGCAGAAGGTATTATACAGCAGGGAAACTGATAATGGGGATTGTTTTGGCAGGATAAATGGCCTGGTGGGGATGACATTCTGGAGGTGATTTCTGCCACCAAGCACTATGACTTCCAGACACGTGGTGGGAGGAGTGGAAGGACAGCCTGGTCACTGTAACAATGCTGCTCTTTATTAAGCCTTTTTACTTTCTGTTAACAGAAGTTACGACATCTCCTGGTCTCACTTCTGCTTGCTGATATCAAGGAGGCTCTTGTTAGCAGGAGCAGAGGTGCCTTTTGTCTGTGAGCATGAAGGGAAAGGGCAGGACTGTGGCATATCCTGGTGTTGTTATTCCTGCTGCCTGTCCCCTTCTCTACCAAACTCTTCCTTGCTATCATAACTCCCGCAGTGAGTCAGATTATAACACCCTCTGATGGGAAACTCTGCTTCTGCAGAGTGGTTACAGCTAAGGGTGGAGAATTGCCTTTCTACAGCTTTTTTTGGTATTAAGAGGGACAATTTTGTCACTTTTTGGATGCTTTCTGGCTTGCTGGCAGTGCCCTGCAAACCCACATGCTGCTGCGTTTGCCAGTCGCGTCACTCCTCGTTGTCATGTTTTTCTGGCAACACTGAAGAATTTTTCATCCAGCATTTCCCGTCAGAAACACCAGGGAGGATTTATGAGCACTGGTGGGCAAAACACACGAAGTGGGGAGTCAGGAGCTGCTTGAAGGGGTCCTGCCTGCTGCAGCTCCCCGTGGGGACTGTCCCAGTGGTGGTGCCAGCGTGGGTGTCTGCTCAAAAGGGCAGGGAGGAAACGTGTGGCAGAACTGGCCCCAGCTCTCCTGACTCACCCGCTGGTGCCTGAGTCAAACTATCACCTTGTTTTCTCTGAATACCTTTCCTGGAAGGCTGGAAATCCCCTTGTGTCCTGCTTTGCCCCCTGGCCAGTGTTTCTTGACATGGTATTTTCCTCCTGGCTCTTGGTTTTTTTCATCCCCTTTCACCTCCACCGACCCCTTGAGACAAACAAGACTAAACAACCCAAAGGAGCAGGTGCCTGTCCCCCTCTCACACTCCTCCCAGCACCTTCTTGCTTCCTGCAGCTCCAAGAAACCACTTGGGGAGCACAGCCTCCCCACTGCCTCTTGGCCATTACACTTTCTTTAGCTTTTATGACCACTCATGGAGACTTGTTAGCAGATTTAAAGATTCACTATTGCTCAGTGATTGTGCTCCTGTTGGTGCTGATGGGGTTGTGCAGAACCAAGCAGCAGAGCCCACACATCTCGTGGTGCTGGTGCAGGGGAGGATATGCCAGGCCGTGGTGGGAAGATGGGATAACATTTGCTGCCACCAGCTGCAGGTAGAACTACCACTCCTCTAGAAACTGTTGAAGGAGGCTCACAAGGGGTGTGCAGCTCCCCTGAGGTCCAGTGGGAGTTTTGGGACCCGCTCTGCACTCCAGTCACTCCACAGAAACCATCTGGTGGGAAGATATATGTTGTTCCCACATCTCAGACTTCCTTAGTCTGGGAATTAAACCATGTAGAGATGCAGTCACAGATAGCATCTCCTCGTCTCCTAACCCAGCGGCAGGCAGACATGCCTACAACCTGCCCTGCCAGGGCCAACATCCCACCAAGTAACTCAGAATGCTGGAAAAACCTTTTGGTGTCCTGCCTCCTTCCTGCAGGGATGGAGAAGGATTCTCCATTGCTGTATTTACACAGTGAACAGGCATTGGCTTGACCCTGGTGCTTTTTATCCAGCCAGCAGCTGAAAATCAGGCTCAGTGAACTTGTCATATAGGAAAGATACTCAGAGTGGGTTTGGGCTTCACCTCAGTCCTGGGATTACACCACCAACACCCCCCAGGCCACTTTTCCACCTGGCACCTGATCATCCCTTTGCCACCACGAGCCTATGCTGGCAGAGCAGCTGCCAAACCCTTCCCAAACACACCCTCCACGATGGAGAAATTAATCTCGGCATAAAATGACTCCAAAGGCTTTAGATCAGATGGCCATGGGTTTTTCATGGAGGGATGTGGGAGGATTTCCAAACCAGCAGCCAGCAAGGTGTGATCCCTGTTTTCCTGGTGCGTGCGTGCACACACGCACACGCAGGCACACACGTCTCTGCAGGGCACCTGCTTTTTTGGCTCCTGCAGAGCCAGATTTTAAGGCTGGAAACAAAAAAAAGAAGATGGGAGACAGGCCCTGGTTGGGAATTAAAATCAAACCCACACAAGCAACTTCAGATTTCCCTGAAGTTTTTTCCTGGGGAATTCCTTGTTCTGGCAAGAGGTACCAGGTTTCCCCTAATATCTGGGCAACATTTCCTATCTGTACCATAAATATTCCTCACTATTAGAAGCAGATATTATTTTCTTGGTATCATCCTTTCCCAGGCTGAAAGCTGTTTCCCAGTTTTCTCCTTCCTGGAGCACAAAATCACTCTTATTTCATGCTCTCCTATATATCCCATTCTGAAAACATCTCCTTGGTATTACCCAGCATGCCCTATCCCAGATTAAACCTCTTCCCAAAAGCAAAGGGCCTGGAATGAGATGTAACCTTCTTTGGTGCTGAGGAACCAGCATCATCCAGGCCAGAAAACCCCAACCTCCTGCATTGGCTATACCACCATCCTGCTGAAACACCCTGCAATTGTGCTTTTGTTTTTTCATTATAATTAGCATCATCATCATAGTTTTCTCCAGGGACCATGCTGTTTGTTTTGAGTTGGCTGCTGAAACTTTTTTATTTTTATTCTCCATCTCCCCACTCCTTGTTGGATGATTTCCAGCTTTATCCCTCAAAGCAGGGGAAACTGAGGCACAGGAGGATGCAGAGATGGGCTGGAGGCCAAGGTGACTGTGGCTTTCTTTAGCTGCTCTTATCCACAGATCCAGCTCTCTCTGCACCAAACCTGGCTGTGCCGGAGCATCCTGAGGTGTGTGTTCCATGTAGGTATGTTTTGGTGTGTGTTACTGGTCTGGACCTCGTTCTAGTGCAACGTGGAGCTTCCAAATCAACCCATGGAGGCAGGAACAGGGTGTTAAAACCCTACCTGGAGAGATGTTGATTTGGACTGGAAATCAAGGAAAGCTTTGCTCAGCCCTGGAAAAGGTTATTTGAGGACAGATGTGAAACAAACAAATGTGAAATGGTTTGGGGGGAAATGAGGCTGTTTCAGGGCTGGGAAAGGAGTGATGATGAAGTCAGGGGGTAAAAGAGGTGCTGGTGTACAGACCAAGCCCTGCTTTGTGCTCCCTTTGTGCAGAGACATGGCAGGGCTGGTGTTAAATCAGCTGCATCCCTTCAGCCAAGCTGATTTATTCTTCTCCCTGACACCGTGGCAGCCTCTGGGGTTTGTTTATCCAACCTGATGCAGAGAGATCCTTTTCCAGGGCAGGGAGGTGAACTTGTTTACCCGTTTATCATTTATTGGCCGTGCCCAGGCTGCTGGCATGCAGGACAGGGACGGGGAGGCCGGGCTGCCGGAGCACGTGCCAGCTCTGGGAAGCCACACGGGCTGTCCATGCCCCGTTCACATGCACACAGGGAGGAAATGCTGCTTGGCTCTGCTTTCCTGCCCTGGCTGTCACCCAGCAGAGCCACGGCTCTCCCCAGCAGCTGCACCTCCTCCAAGACATGCGAAAGGAGCATGAACAGCTACAGGCAGTGCCGAGGAGCCTCGGCTTTCCAGCTATTTCCAGGAAGCCTGGAGAACAGCTGAGCATGGTAAACAACAGGGATAACCCACTGCCATGGGAGATGTTTTTCTCCCAATGGTACTGGGACAAAAATTGGGTATCTTGTCTCCTGCTGCAGATGCGGTCACAAGAACCAAGGAGAGCTGTGACACCCCAAAGAGGGATGTGACACCCCAAGGAAGGATTGACTTCCCAATTTCACTCTCTCCAGAGCCAAAACAGTCCGGCTGCTTCTGCTGGAGGATAAGCAAGAGGGTGGGTTGCACTGGGTCTTGCTCATGGGCCTGAAGGTGGGGACTAAGCAACTGGTAGAGCTGCTGATTTTGGTGCTTGGCACATGGAATTTTTCTGCCCCAAAAAAGGGCACTGCCAGGTTACCCTGCACAAGTGAAAAATAAAGGCTTCTTGGTCATCAGTATAAATTTATTTGGGGGAAATTTCTGCTTTCATCCCAGATATGACTCAGGCAAGCATCCCACCTTGATGCTAATAAGAAATTCTGACACGCTGGTACAGAAATTTGAGGATTTGACTTGGTTTTTCCCTCCTGCTTACTGATTTTCCTAGAAATCTTCTTTATTACCAAGGGATTTCTAACAGAAACAGTAGGATGTAGCTGAGGCTGTGATTTGGGCCTGGGCAGCCTGATAGAGTCTCTCCACTCCCAGGAATGTGGGATGGTGTCCCTTCTGTGCCAACAGCAGTTCCCTGGGTATGGATCTGTGCTTGTGAAACAAAGCTCCCTTTCAAAAAAAATTAATAAAGAATTAAAAAAATTCCTTTCTTTCCCCAGCCTGGGTCTATTTCCCATCTGGAGAGCTGGATCCCATTCACAGCTGAGGATGAGGCTTTAGGGTGGGAAAAGGGACTCAGAAGTAGCTTTGCCACCAAAATCTCCATGTTGTTGAACCAACCTGCTGAGCAGGATGAGTCGAGACAGAAGAGGCACCTGCCAGCAGTGATTTTTGTGTTTATTTGTTTATCCAAGGTGGGTTTGCCAAAGGCAAGGAATGGGTTTCCACCTTCAGCCAGCTGTGAAGAACATGTACACAGGCCAACACAATCAGCAAAGCCTTTGTTTCTCTTAAACATGCAATCACCTCTTTCTGCTGCCATGTTTCCCCTGTCCTTTCTTTGACTCTTCATAATTCTTGGGTGCAGCTGAGCTGCTCAGAAACTGAGCAAGTCAAACACCATAAATAGAAAAGCAAGTTAATAAACATTAATCATTTATGGTGGTTGGAATGGCAACAATTTAGGTAGAAGATACGAGGGTGGGAAGAGTTCTTTTTTTGATATGGCTTAACTAGCCCAAATTTTGGAAGACCTGAGGTTGCCTTTTCTGCCTTGGCTTTGGATGTCCTGTCACGCCGTGCTTGCAGCGACAGAGTTGGCTGCTAATGGCCCAGCTGCAAGCAAGACAAGACAAGGCAACGTGGGATGAGGTTGGCATGTGCCAGCCCCAAGTCTTAGTCACCCTCTTCTGTCGATGACTGACTCTGTCTGAATGCAAAAGGACCAGATTTTTGCGTAGCATCCAAAGGCAGTGGTGGCACAGGCTGCCAGGGATTGAGGTGGTTGTGTGCTCTCCTGCACGTGTCCGAGGGAGCTGTGCTTGTTCAGTCATGGAGGGCTGGATTGAGATGGGTTTGACCCTGCATGAGTTGGGTTTTCAGGGTTATTTAGCTGGTCAGCTCTGGAATGAGCAACAGTGTTTAAGGTGGGACAGGGAGAGGACATGCAAGGCATCCACGCTCAAAGCATGTCCTGCAGATATGGTTCTGCAGCTGCTGTAACCCTGTGACCACTCCTGCCTTCACCCCAAACCCCTTTAGCCACAACTGGAGCAAGGCCTGGCTGTTTCATAGCTGGCAGGTTTGGGAAATGCTCTGGGTTCTGCCATGCAAACCTCCTTGGGTTCAGGCTGTAACTCCCCTTGGCTCAGTGCACAGGGTGGGAGACCCAATCATCCATCTAACCCATGAGGTGTCACAAGCACCTTCACCCAGCAGTGAGAGAGGGGTGACCACCATTAAGGTGCCTGGGACTATCCAAACCTGGGTAATGCACAACGTGACGCAAAGGTCGTGCCTTGAGGCCGAGCCTGGCTCTCTTTACTGGGAAGTTGGCAGGAAAGCCTGCCCGGGAGTCAGGTGGCCATCGGATCTCCTGTTGATTCAGGCTACTCTCTAGCAGTTGTTTTCATTCAGGCTGAGTGCTGGGTAAACAACTGGGCTGGGAAATGTGAAACCCTTGCTCTGACTGTGCTGTCACGGCTGGCGTCATCCCTGAGAAGTGCAGGGAAGCACGGACACCTGCAAAGGAGCAGGGGGGATGAACACATGGGGTGAGCTCATGCCTCCTGGAGTCATTTGTTTGGTTTTCAAGGAGTGAGAAATAAAAGTGAAGCCTTATTTGTGATGCAGAGTTTGGGCTGTAACAGGCTGCCCAGAGAAGCTGAGGTTGCCCCATCCCTCGAAGTGTTCAAGGCCAGGCTGGGTGAGGCTCTGAGCAACCTGGTCCAGTGAAAGGTGTCCCTGCCCGTGGCAGAGGGGTTGGAATGAGGTGATCTCTAAGGTCCCTTCCAACCCAAACTATTCTCTGATTGTGCGATTCCCTAATGAATGGTGTTGCTGAAAGTACTGAAGCAGACACAATAAAAGTGTTTCCCCTTTTCCATCATTCTTCAGTAGGGACAATTCATTGTCAATGGCCAACATGTATTTCCACCTGTGCCATCACCTCCTGGCTCTGTCTCTCAGCTCAAGTAACAGCAGTTTTGGGTGAAAACTGAGGTCCTCCCAAGTGCTCTGAAGCACAGCATCTTCCCTCATGATCCCTACCGAAGTGCTAGGCACCCAGACACTAGTTTGCTACTCCATGTAGAACTCCAGGGCAGAAATCTAAATATTCAGCTCAATTTTCTTTTTTTCTTTTTTTTCTTGTTTAATTCCCAAGGAGCTGTTAACAGTTTGTCATTGTGTGTTGGAAATTATAAATGCATTTGAGAAAATATGTTGGCAGCAAGCTCCTCATATCGTCTCAGCTTGCCCCAAAATTCCAGAGAAATTTTCCATTAATTTTTTTCATGTCTGATTGGAAAATATAGGGAAAGAAGGCACAAATTTTGTAGATTTTGTTTGGACAATTTTAGCCTTTTTTTTCCTAGCTGGGTCTCCATGGCATAGAAAAAAATAAATGCACAACTTAAAAACATTTTCTAGGAATTAAACACATTAAAATCTTTGCTCTACAAGTGGAAAGATTTTAAGTAAACTCTGCTGAGGAAATCTGATTATTCAACTTGTGCATTCCAGCAATCTGTGTGATCTGATTCCAGTGACTTGGGTAGAAAAATAGGTTAGGAGACCTGTTAGGAAATGTGAGAGCCTTTGAGTGTAAGGAGCTCTGGGAAAAGATAGGGAAACTCAACTGGATCTTACTATTCTAAATTTCAACTCACTGATCACACGTTTTCCCTCTTAGTTGTCTTTCACAGACTCCCTAAAAGCAGTGCCTGCAGGTGTCGAGTTTAAAAGCACATGGCAACACTCTGGAAAAGTGGGACACTTAGACCTCACCTCTGGATGCCCTGTGGTTTCCATCAGCTGAATGGAGAGGGAAATCCTTGGGGAGTCTGATCCAGGAAACAGCTCAACCCCATGAGTGGTATTGGTCACAAAAGTGGTTCTTCTTGGCCAGAGTTGAGGTGTGTAGGGCACTGTTGGGCAACCACTGCCTGTACCATCCCAGCCCTGTGAGGAAGCGGGGACGAGCAGGTTGTGGATATGGCAGACGTGCTCACGAGGGTGTGGGTGGGAAGATCCTCAGCACGTACACAGTTTTGAAATGTAGCTCCTCATCAAAGCTTGACTCTTCCTCCCTTGCCTGGGACTCCGAATTGAACAAGGAATTGAGTTTTGGGTCACCTGGTGCTGGAGAGCACTTAGATCTGCATTTGAAGGTTTTGGACAGAGCACTGAGGTCTCCATGCCCACAGGATACAAACTCCTCCAGGACACATCTCATCCTGGTTTATAATCAATACCCACAGCAGGGCAAATGAATTGCTCGGGAAGTGTCCATTTCTCTCCACAGATGGCAGAAGTGGTCAAAGGTGACCACCCTGTAGACACCCAAAATGACACAAATCCTTCCCAAATACTACCCACAACTTTGAGGTGGAGAGAGGCAGAACTGCAGGAGCCGACTGGGGCTTCAACGCCTCCTCCCTGTTCAACATCCCTCAGGGAACCTTTCCAGCAGAGCCTCCCAAGCAGTGCAGATCCTCTTGGGATGCTGCTTCAAAAGCCCCTGTATCAGGAGCCAAACAGATATCAGCGGGGGTTGAGAGCAAAGATAAAAAATTACCCTCTTTCCTAGGCTATGATTAATGTGGTGCCCGCTGCTGCCTACGAGCTCGTCCTCCTGGATCAGCAGGAATACAAACCACCACGTTTTCTCCCTCAGAGCTTCATGTTGTAGTTTTTTGCATTACTTTGAAGAGATTTCGCAGCACCTCTAGGATATCTGGCTTCCCCCACGGCATTGCCTACTTTTTTAGAAGCTTCTCTGTCACCATGGCGATGCTGAGTTTGTCACTGGCCCGGGCTTGTTACATCATCAGGTGAGTCAGCCCCAGAAATGCCACAGCCTTTGCCATTGTTTGATTTAATAACCTGCAATGATGAGATAACGATCCAGGCTCTTAATGAAAGGTGGGTGGTAATGAGATGTTAGGAAATAGTTCAATAGCGAAGTCCAGGGAATAATGACAGGCTGTGATTTCCAAAGGATGATCGTCTTCTACCCTAAATGGGTTGAACAGACTCATCCATGGGGGGTTTCACATCCATCACCGAGTGCCTGCAGGCAGGAGAGCAGCATCCCCACTGCATCGCTGGGCTGGGAACTAACGTCTTCATGAACACAACCAACTTCAGCCACTGGGCACCTCCATGAAAATAATCCCTGTATCAATCTGTGCTTAGAGGAGGGCTGGAATTCTATGCTTTTCCATCATTTTGCAGCACTGTGTTGTTTTGGGCAGGGATAGGTTAGTTTTCCTCATAGTAGCTTCTATGGGGATGTGTTTGTGACCAAAACAGTGTTGGTAATATATAGATATTTTTGTTATTGCTGAGCAGGGCTTGCACACTGTTAAGGCTCTTCTGCTTCTCACCTCACCCCACCAGTGAGGAGGCTGGAGGGGGACAAAGAGCTGGGAGGGGACACAGCTTCGACTGCTCACCCCAGCTGACCCCAGGGATATGCCAGGCCATCTGATGTCATGGTTAGCGCATAAAGCAGGGAGGGGAGGGGCGGGTAAGGAGAACGGGGGAGGGGGGGATGTTCAAAGTGAATGGCATTTGTCTGCCCAAGTCACTGTTACATGTGATGGAGCCCTGCTTTCCTGGAGATCACTGGACACCTGTGGGAAGTGGGGGAATAACTCCATGACTGGTTTTGCTTGTGCACATGGCTTTCATTTTACCTATTAAACTGTATCTGAACTCATGAGTGTTCTCACTTTTACCTTCCAATTCTCTCCCCCATCCCACTGTGGAGAGTGAGTGAGTGGCTGCGTGGGTCTGGTTTTCCAGCCAGGGTTAAACCATGACAGTCCTAAATTAGATCTGGTTCAGATGTGAGCACATGGCTGTATTTCTGCTGCTTTACCCACAGAAGGCACTAAGGTAACACGTTCCAAGTTGTGACGTGGCGTATCTAATCTGGCAGCTGGGACAGAGTAACCCTGTAAACACACTTTTCTGTCAGACCAGCAGGATTTTTGTGCTGGATCAGTGCCTTGTCACAGGTGGTTTTCACCTCTTCACTGGGGATGAGGTAACCTAAAGTCAAGTCCAACATCTTGTTGATTTACACCCTAAATAAATTCCAGGACTTTCAGTGGGGAATTTCACACCTTAAAAATCACAGGGCAAACAGGGAAGTGTTCCTTTCATGTAACTAAAAGTACCTGGGGGTAGAAGGCACAACCCGTTGTCAGGCTTAATGTGAATATTGTCTTCTCAGAGGCTCTGATGGTGCCAAACCCTGAGTTTTGGTTCTGTGACTGAACTGCACCCTTCGACCCTTTCTGTTGGGACCTGAAATTTTGCAGCCTGCTTTCATTTCAAGGAGAACCAGTATTAAATTCCTGAGACTGGAATATCCCAGTGTCTTACTATCTGATTACCGTCTAACCACTCTTAGAACACCATATTTCATAGAATCACAGAATGCTTTGGGTTGGAAGGCACCTTAAAAATCGTCTTGTTCTACCTTCCACTAGACCAAGTTGCTCCAAGCCCCATCCAACCTGGCCTTGAATACTTCCAGGGATGGGACAGCCATAGCTTCTCTCTGGGCAACGTGTGCCAAGGCCTCACTACCCTCACAATAAAGAATTTCATCCTTATATTTAATCTAAATTTACCCTCTCTGCAACTTATGGAGTCAATTATCTCTATGATTTAGCCCATTTATGGGTCGAGTTTTGTTTTGCCCCAGGCTTGTAAGGTCAGGAACTTTCACAGGACATTGCTCAATCCTCCTGGACCCATTTCTGAGGGTTGAGAAATGTCTCTGCTCCAGTGAATATTGCAGCTTCAGAACGTTTTTTCAAAATTAAATTTTTTTGAGAATTTCAGAATAAAATTCTAAAAAAATTACAGGTGAAACTCCCTTCCTGGGATTTTAAATACACATATCAGTCTGGGAGGCTCTTCTTTGGTCATCAGTCCTGGCTAATTACATCTCCCCATCTGTGGCCTTGAGATTTACTGGGTCTTCCAAGGGACCCTCAAAGAAGCTGAGCACAATTAGGTGCACTCACCTCTTTCTGGGGACAATGGAGGGAACCATGAATGATTTTGCTTTTAATTTGGTAATTTGAGGTTAAATCCAGGTTTTCATCCTTCCTTCTTCCCCATATTTGTCACTGCCAGGGAACACTTTTATAACTTTCCCATTTCCTTCCCTGTCTACCTTTAGACTCCGTTGATTATAACCAAACACAGATCCAACAACTCGAAAGAAACAAGGTTTGAACAATTGTCCTCCTGCTTGAAGGGCTGTAAATTAAAAGAAATTTTTAAAAATTGCTGGTGGCATAGCAGGACAAAGGTTGACTTCAGGCAGAATTTACTGTCCCTGAAATACAATCCCTTCCTGGCTTTTCCTGGCTCTTGGCTGCCAGGAAAAGCAAAAACAGCTCTGGGCGCGATGTTTGACCGGGGCTGATACCGTGGGGTGAGCAATGCCCTGTGCCCTGCTGGGGTTTCCCTCACTGGGGCTCAGCACTTGTTTCTCAGTGTCGGAGGCTGAACTCCTCCGGACTTTCCCCTTCCCTGCTTGTGGCTATTTTTAAGAAAAGCTGCACCCGCAGGCACGAGAGTAGCAGCCCGAGCCTTGCTCTGCTGGAATCTCAGTGCTTGGCTGTTGTTAGCAATGAGCTGAATTTCTTACAGTTGGGGAAGGAAGACGTTTCATGAGCTCATCACGTGCAATTAGAGTGCAATAGACTCAAAAACTGTACGGCTTGTCCCCTATCAGGAGGAGTGTCTGCACTAGTGGCGAAAGGAAGGGACAGCTTTGGGGCAGCCCCGAGCACACGATGTTCCCTGCCCTGCCTGGATCCTGCACCCCGGGCAGGGTTCAGCCCTCCCAGCTGCAGATCTAAGAGTTCATAGAATCATAGAATAGAATCACAGAATCGATTGGGTTGGAAAAGACCTCCAAGATCATCGAGTCCAACCCTTGGTCCAACTCTAGTCCATTTACTAGATCATGGCACTCAGCACCACGTCCAATCTGCGTTTAAAAATCTCTAGGGATGGTGAATCCACCACCTCTCTGGGCAGCCCATTCCAATGCCTGAGCACTCTCTCTGTAAAGAATTTTTTTCTGATATCCAACTTAAATTTCCCCTGGCAGAGCTTAAGCCCGTGCCCCCTTGTCCTATTGCTGAGTGCCTGGGAGAAGAGACCAACCCCCACCTGGCCAGAACTTCCCTTCAGGCAGTTCCAGACAGTGCTGAGGTCACCTCTGAGCCTCCTCTTCTCCAGGCTAAACACCCCCAGCTCCCTCAGCCTCTCCCCATAGGGCTTGTGCTCCAGTCCCTTCACCAGTCTTGTTGTCAGCCGGGAGCTCTCCTCTGGTTTCAGGGTAGGGAACAGTTAGTTCCGTGCTGAACAGCATCCTGTAATCCCTGCAGGAAACCCAGTCTGCAAATAATATCGTGAAGAAATGTTTTTGCCTGATTTTTGTTCTTTGCCCAGCTGCAGGTTTGATACTGTTGAGGAGGGAAAGGAGTGTGAGATGGCAGGGGAGGGTGAAAGGCAAGAAATGAGGGAAGAAAACCCAATTTGGTAAGAGGAGAGATGTTCTTTTCCATGGCAGAAATATCCCCATCCATTACAGGGACCAATGCAGGAGCTCATGGTGGTTCCCTCCTCCTCGGGCATAAGGACTTGGGCGGGATGAGGCAGAGGGTGAGATGTGGAGAGGGAGCGGTGATATCCCGGTGATACAGGTACAGTTCGCACTTCGCTCCTTGTTTATTTACTCCTGTAATTGGAATACCTGTGAGGGGCGAGGGAGGCGGCTGAAACCTGCAGACACAAAGGACCGTGAACTCCAGCTGCCTCTACAAATCCAAACATTTTTATCAGCCTTTGCTGATAAAAATCAGCCATTTGTCACCTTCTTCACCGGGAGTCTGACCCTCAGCAGCTTTTTTTCCAAGTCCCTCCAAAGAAAGCGCCATCAGCAGTGAAAACTACTCAATATGCAGCTGGTGAGAGAAGGGGCGCAGCCACTTGGTTTCCTCCCTGGCATTTCTGAAAGGCTGCAATTTTTTTCTTTTTTTTTTTTTGCAAGTGCAAAATTTAGCCTTTTTGTTTTGCTTTGCTTTTCTGAAAAGCTGTCAGCCCAGAGGAATAAATTTCTCTGTTGCATGTGTCATTGGTGCACTAACAAGAATTTGGGCAGCTGCTGCCAGACTTTTTGTAACCTTTCTTCCTGGCTAGGGAACACTTTGGAATGGCTTTAAACTGGGTAAGAGTAGGTTTATATATTAGGAATAAATTCTTTATTACAACGGTGATGAGTCACTAGCACAGGTTGCTCAGAGAAGCTGTGGCTGCCCCATCTCTGGAAGTGTTCAAGTCCAGATTGGATGGGGTTTGGAGAAACCTGGTCTGGTGGAAGGTGTCACTGCTTATGGCAGGGCGTTGGAATGGCACAATTTTTAAGGTCTCTTCAAACCCAAACCATTCTGTGATTCTGTGAACTTTGTGCCCATGTTCCAGGCTGGAAAACTGAGGTCCTGCTGGAAATTGCTGAGGATCCAGCTGCCCTGACATTAACAGAGAACATGTAAGGCTGCATCCATACAGTGATGTACACACAGCTCCCAGCTACCCCCTCCAAATTCTAAGCATGGAAACAGTTCCTGGCTGCAGGGTTGGACTGTGCAACTCGGATCCCACCGGGCGTCACCTGCTGTACCCCTGGCCATATCCTGAGGAGATGATGCGTGTTGCACTGAACGTAGGCAAGAATGTGACTTGTCCCTTGTCCTTTCCTTCCAAGTTCCCTTTAGAAAGAATTAAAAAAAAAGACATTAAAAGAGGAGGATGAATCACAGCTTAGTCAGAGTTGGGACTCGCCAGAGTGATCGCTGCTGGTGCTGACATTTTGATGCCAGGAGGAGGGTGCCAGGGGATGCTGGCTGGTGACCAGTAGGTTCTTCCAAAGGGGATGGAGAATTAAGTCCAGGATTGTTAATTTGGGGTGCATCCAGGGCCCAATTCCACTGTTCAGGATGAGTTACTAGGTGAGTTCAATGTTATAGAAGCGGTGGAACAAAAGAGGGAATTGAGGAAGTTTGGCTTTGCTGTTTTGGAGAAGTTTGCAGCCTATAAACCCCACAAGGGATGGGTATCCTGTTCTCACAGAAATTAAGATTTTTCCTCTTTTCTGCCAGACTTCCTTTCTTTGCTCTGCCCTTCCCTTTCCCACCTCTCTGGACCTGCTGCCTTCACGCCTCAGATGCTCAAGGTATTTTTTTCCCACGTCTACCACCAGGACTTTCCTATTTTTAGTCCTGGCATTACATTTATACCCCTGCCCCTTAGCATTTATTAAATCTCTGCCAGTCCTTGGGATGGGATAGGTGAGGGCAGCACCTCCATCCAGCACTGGCTGGTTTATTCCTCCCTCCACACGCTCTGTCACACTGCAAAGCAGAGGATGTGGGACAGCATCCCTGGCTTCCCCTGGCATCCTGTGCCTGTGGTATCTCTTAGCGAGCTGCCACACCTCTTATTGCCAGCATTCCTCCTGCTCGGTGACTTGATTTCTCATAAAATCGCTGAGCTAAGCACCCCGTGGGCTCCTTTCACAGCAGCTGCAAGCAACAGCTTATTTACCGGTCCGGGTGCTATTTTTAGGGAGCTGGAATTTTGCATGGCACGACTTGAGAGGGGAAAACTAATCCTCTCAGTGCACCTAGTGAGCCATCCTGCTCCCCACCCTCTCCCCGGGGTGAAAGTGCCTTATAAATAGTAATGGTGCTTCTTCCAGCTGACCTCCCTCGGAGCAGCTGAGTGCTCGTGCCTCTGAAATCCAGGCCATTTATTTAGGAGTTGAGGCTTTCCGCTCCAGTTATTTAGGAGTCTTTAAGCCAAGAGTTACTAGGTGGATCTAATTTGAAGTGACTGTGATTTTAATTCAGGCAGGGTTTCGCTTTCGGGCTCCTTTTGATATTGTGGGGGTGGTGATTTGTGAAGCCATGGAGAGGAAAGTGAGCTGCTGGAGGAAGGGGGATGATGCCCAAATTCCTTATCCTGTAACATCATGTGAATATTTGTCTTTCTTCTGACTCATGTTTTAGCTGGGAACTGAGTTTCTGTTGCGCTCCATGTGAAAAGGATTTGGGGATTTTGGGAAAAAAATCCTCCTGGCCTTTCCCAAGGATGGATTTTGTGCACAGTGGTCCAGGGAACACTGTTGTGGCTGATCCCCATCCCGCCTTTGCCAGATGGAGCACTCACTGCTCTCTCTCGTCTTTCTTCCCACATCCCAAATCTGATTCTTTTTTCCAGCTCCCTCATAGTAGCTTTTTTAAAAATTCTTTTTCTTTTTTTTTTTTTTTTGCCTGTGAATATTTTTTCCCTGCGTAGGAGAGGGAAGGATTGTGCACTTTTTACTCCATCCATCTTGGCTCCATGTAAGGAATTAGCCAAAAATATATTCTTTCTAGATGTGTTACAAAAATACAAGCCTTTGCTTTCAGAGGAGGAAATTGCCCTATATATAATAAAAAAGGGTTATTGAGCATTTTAAGTATCTGAGATGCTCCTTATCAGGCTTTAAATTTTCAAGCAAAATTTGCTTTATTAAACCCCATCAAAGCAGATGCTTCCACCTCTACAGCTCTTCCCACCTATAACATATTCCCACTTTTCCCTGCCGTGGCATGTTCCCACCCAGCATCCTGCCAGGTGGCATCATCCCCATCGCTGAGGCAGTGTTGGGGTGCCAGGGGGGTTGAGCATCTGTGCATTTGGGACTAGGGTATTGCCATAGGAATTTTCTGGGTGGCCCCTGGGTGATGTCCCAATCCCTCTTTGCTGCAAACACAGGCTGTGTCAGGGTGTGAGTATTGCTGGGCTGCTGTTTGCAGCCTAATTGAGGGTGGAAATGTGACTTGCAGGAACCTGGTGAGCGGATTGAGGAGTTGAATAAACTAATACAAGAATGGAAATTAAAAAGTGAATAATTACATGTTTATCATATGTGAGCATATGTCAAACAGGAAAATAGTAAAGATAATATGAAAACAATAATGGAATATTAATAAAATAAGAAATAACAAACCAGTTAAAATAATACATAATTAAACAGCGAGATTAATAAATTGAAAATAATAAGAAAAATAAATAATAAAATACTATGAAGCACCCGTTTGAGAGCAAAGATTGCCCGCGGAGCATCCCCGGCGCTCCCGCAGCCCCAGCTCCTTGCGGGGAGGGATGGAGGGACGCGGGGTAGGTCCCCAGGCGCCTCCCGGGCGCGGAGCGGGGCGCGGAGCGCGGAGCGGGGCGGAGCAGCCGTGGTGGCCGCGGGCGGAGGCGGAGCCGCCGCATCCCGGGCATCCTCTCCAGGGGAGGCGGCCCCGCACCGCATGTGCGACGTGAGGGACGTGCAGGAGCGCAGACACGGCATCCCCCAGCCGCCCGGGACCCCCGGAGCCCCCCCGGCATCCCACGGGTCCGCCGCCGTCCCCCCGGCCCGAACCCGCTGAGCGCGGAGAGGGGGCGCGCCGGCGGAGCCCCCCATCCCACCCCCGTGTTCTTAGGGTTCATTAATTTTATTATAACTGTATTATTTCATTTATAAATTATTTTTATTTTGTCTCGGTTTTATTTCAATTTTTATTTTTTATTTTAGCAATTTTTTTCAATTTTTCTCCTTTTTAATTTTATTTTAGCTTTAATTTTTTTATCCCATTTTTATTTTCTATATTTTTAATTTATTTTACACTCCTATCTTATCCCATTGTTATTTTCTACTTTTCTTAGAGTTTATTTTTCCTTTTATTTTTCCCTTATTTCCTTACTTTTTCTTTATTTTCCCCTCATTTTTTCACTTTACTTTTAATTTTTATAAATTAATTTTCTAATTTCATTTTAACTCCCTCTTTAATTTTTATATTTTATTTCTTTTTCATAATTTTTTACGATTTTACTATTTTCATTGTTTCACCCAGTTAATTTCAAACACGTGACAAGTAAAACAGCAAAGTTTATTAAGTGTACATTTTTTGTCGGGGGGGGGTCTCCTTCACACCCCCACAGCCCCCCAAAGCCCCTCTATAATCCCCCCGAGAACGTGCCTGGCGGGGTCGGTGGTCGCGTCGCCCCCGTAGAACAAAGCGGGTCCTTTGTCCGCGCTGCAGTTCCGGGGACGGGCGGCAGAGGGCAGCACTGCCTGGGCCGCGCCGCGTCCCCCCCTTCATCCTCCTCCCCATCCTCCCCATCCCATCCTCCTCCTCCTCCTCCTCCTCCGCCTCCTCCGCGGCGCCGCAGCGCCCGCCCGTCCCCGCCCTCCCCTCCCCGCCCCGGAGGGCGGGCGCCGCCGGGCCCGGCCGGCCTGTCGGGATAGAAATAGGCGGCACCGGGGCTGCCGGCACATCGCGAGCGGAGCTGGGCAGAGCAGGAGAGGAGATCGTAGCAGCACGACCAGCCCTTCCCAGTCCTTCCTCCGGCTGCCTCGCGTGGAGCTTTTTCTACTTTTTTTCTTTATTTTTTTTTTTCCTGCAAATTACAAGGGAAGCTAATTTTTTTTTAATAAATATTTTTTTTCCATCCCGATTTCCATCGCGGACCGCGGCAGGGCTCGCCCTCGCTCTCTCCAAGCGCGCAGCGGCATCGCTGGTGCCGTTCCTGCCCGGCTTTGTGCACTGAAGCCCCGTCCCTCCTCCTCCTCCCCCTCCTGCCATAAAACCTTCACGAGGCTCCGAGCAGCAGCATCCGAAAGCGCCGCAACCTCTCGCTCAAACCACCGACTGCAGCAAAACCCCTTTTTATTTTTTATTGCATATTTTCCTCCATCTCCTTCCTCCCTTTTTATTTCTCCTCCTCCCCACCCGCAAACGCATCAAGGTGGACGCGGAGCGCAAAAAGACCTTTGTTTTAAAAATGCCCATGGAGCTGACGCAAAGCCGCATTCAGAAGATTTGGCTTCCCAATGACAACCGCCCGGCGCTGCCTCGCCGCTGTGAGTACTGGCACCTCAGCATCCCCACGGGATGGGATGGGATGGGATGGAGGGATGGGATTGGGATAGTGGGAAGCAGCCTCCGTCCTCTGCGCACCCCGGGGGGGCTTTTCGCAGCGCCCTCCTCCCTCAGCATCCATGGCAGCATCCCGCCTCCTCCGCCTGCTCCAGCATCATCCCCGTGCCCGCATCCCGCCCGCTGCCATCCCGTGACTCACTTCCAGCCCTTGGGAGCTGGAGGAAGGTGCAACCATCACATGGCCCCGCGCAGCGGAGGATGCGGGAGGTGCTGAGACACGCGTGGCCCAATTTCCACTCCTCGCTCCCCATTTCCCCCCTCGGCTTCCAGCCCTGGGATTAAAAGGAAAGGGAGCAGGTTGTTCACCTCGGCATCCGGTCACCGGCTCAGCAGGGATTTTCAGGGTGTCAAGCGCTTTGCTCCGAGATTCATAATCACAGAATCATGAATGGTTTGGATTGGAAGGGACCTTACAGCTCATGCCGTGCCATGTGCAGGGACACCTTCCACTAAAAACAGGTTTCTCCGAGCGCCATCCAATTAGTGCATTATCAATTTATTTGGGGGGGGGGCAGGGTTGGGGAAATAGTTTTAGGGAAAAAAATAGCGAAAACATGACACCAGCCGTTTGCACTTAATCATTTAACCCTGTGGGATGAGATAAGAGGCAAGTGGAGGGGAAGGCAGAAATTAGTGCTGGAACTTCTGCAGTGATTTCCCCTTCTCTTTGAAGCTCAGAAAGATCCTTGAGGGGTTAAAACCAACCTCTGTGCTTAACAAAAAATGTGTGTGTATGTATACATATATATATATATATAATAAAATTAAATACTTAGGTCATCCCCGTGTTACTATAAACCAAATCATGAATCATAATACAATCTGAAAGCTCAGGAGGCAGTTCCTTTAACTCACCCAACTGCTAAGCTGACAACCTGCCAGTTGTGCAACTCCGTGTAACTCTAAATGAGCGTCTCAGGAATCGGCAGAGCCGGGATGGAGGAGGTGGCCCTGGATGAAGGATGGAAGTGACTTGGGCAGTTGGGTGAATCAGTCTTTCCAATGCTCTTCTTGATCAGGCATTTAAAGTCGCTTCCGATGTTTATTTCTCTTGGCTGGGAAGCTTCCCCTTCTAAAAATAATAATTTTAGACAAAACAGATATCCTATGAATTTGCCAGCTGTTGTTGCCCGTGGCTGTGGGTCAGGCACCCTGGAGCAGATGTTGGGACGCGCAGTCTGTGCCTGGCAAGGGCAGCTCTGCAGCAGGAGCTGCTGAGGAAATGGGTTTCAGCAACAGGCTGAACATCTGGGTTGCCAAGGGGCTTTGCTTGGAGTGGGGTAAAACGCCTTAATGCTTTGCACGTGTCTCTATGGCTTGACTTGTTCTCAAGGACTGGCACCTTTGAAAGAAATCCCTTGTGCATGCAGAGCCTCCCAGTGTTTTTTGCCACTTCACTCACTTGGTTTCTCAGAGGAGAGAATTCCCTCTTGGTAGAGGAGAAAAATAACATATTTAATATATTAAGGCACCACAGGTCTTATTAATAACCTTATGTGGCTTCTAATTATTTTTTCTCGGGTGGGAACCAGCCACACTGGGCACTGTTAACTGCAAAATGGGAAGTTGGTTATTAGGCTTTTTCACCTTTTTTTTTTTTAACTCAAGGTGCCTATTTTAAACTCGAGCTGCTATTAATTCCTCAGCAGCAACAAAGAGCAGAGCCACAAAGCTGGGTGGGAATTGAGCTATAACAGAGACGACGGCCGGTGTGGTCCCTGCAGGGAGCGGGAGCATCCAGGGAGCATCCTCTGGAAGCTGCTCCCTGCGTGTGAAATAATTAGTCCGATTGTTGCTCCCTCGTCAATGGGAGGCTGGAGTGGCTTGGAAGTGATGCCTTCATCTGGCCTTTTGACGGCGATCCATTAAATTGCTGTCAAGCTGCACGTCTCTCACGTAGGGGCTGGGAAAGTCAAGTCGTCGCAGGCGCTGGGTGGGCAGAGCCAGGCGAGGGGAGGGGGCTCTGGAGGGGGATGCTCCAGGAGGGAAGGGGCTGCCGCCGCCTTTCTCTGTCCCATCGCTTCTCTTTCCCATCGCCTCGGCTCAGGGGATGTGAAAACACGCCGGTGAGCCGGTGACGTGCGGGTAAAGCCACGGGGTTTTCAGGGCAGCAGCAGTTCCACGTGTGTGTGTGATGCCAAGTGCAGAAACATCCGTGAAGCTGTCAGGGACCTGCAGTGGGAAAGGAGAATGTAAGACTGTGTAGAACATGTGGTTGGGGGGAAACTCTTATACGAGGAGACAGTAAAAGTGCCTGAAGTGACGAGGTGGCTGTTTTATCTGACCTTTTATAGAACCAAATTTCCTTCCCTCTTGTGGTTTGTTTTGGGGGTTTTTTTGTTTGTTTGTTTGTGTTGTTTTTGTTTTTGTTTTTTTTTATTTCGTTTCCCCCTGTTCAAGGGAAGCACAGGATCTCATCAGCACTGACTTTCTGGCAAATAGAAGCCACACGTTATGAGCTCCTTCTAAATATCCTGATTGAGCCTGAAAGTCGTCCCTGACCTTGACTTACCTGGCTAGATATGGATAAGGAGTAATGAATATCCATTGAAATCCCTGATAGCTTCCCAGCAGTGGTGAAAAGAAATGCTGAATGAAGTCTTTGTGAAACACCGAGCAAAACACTGGTTTGTGTTTCATCCCTGATACAAAGTTTCCCTGGAGACTTTTGTCATTTAGCTGGGTTTGGGCTCAGATTCCTGATAAAAAGTTGCTCTCCGATGCTCTGGTGTTTTGGGAGGTCCTTCTCAAGTCTGTAAACAGATGCGTTTTCATGGGCTGAGTGGAATCTGGATCTTTCCTTTGGCAGAAAAGGAAATTGTGGGGAGATTCCTCAATTACAGGTGCTTGACTCCTGCAGCATCCTTTGGAGGTGGCATGTGTGTGCCAGTTCTGGGACTTGTCATAGCTGTCTGGAGCCAAAGGGACATGAACAATACCCAGCATTGTCCCCATCCTCTTGAAGTGCCATTTAATGGCCCCAAAATCCTCTTGGCTGTTGGAGATCCTTTGTCCACTCTTAAAGGAAGGGTTTCTTTTTTGGGTTATTATTCCTTCCTCCTCCCTTTATCTAATAAGTGTGTGGGTTTTGTTGCAAAAACAGACTTGCCTGCATTGGTTGGGTGAGGGTGTGAGACTTTTAGAGGGGAAACAAATATTTTTCTGGGTACATTGCTCTGCTCCCTGGGTATCCAAGCATGAAAAATTGGCCCTTGCTGCCAAAATCGATGGGAGCTGGCCCGGGCTTTTTAAATGCAGCACTGGGGGGCAGGTTTCACACAGGGAGTGAGTGTGAGGGCAGCTCAAGCCTGAGGAATGTGGAATATTCATGAAAAAAAATAAAAGAGAAAATATATTTTAGGTACTTTTTGTTTATCTCTTGCCTACTGAGTCTGCTTGGTGGGATGAAGAAGATGATGGGTGGCTCTTGTCTGCTGTCTGGGTACCAGCTCCATAACTCTTCCTTGTGGCCTTAATTTGCTTTCTTCAGCTGTTGGATTTAGTGTTTCCTAGACGGGGAAGGGAATCCCATGTACTTTGCATGTTCTATGGATACCTCTCTGTTTGCCCTTCTCAGATCTGCACTGAGTCTCCATCCCTGGGAGCCCCTGGTATCCACTGGTCCCACCTGCAGGCAGCTGGGACAGGCAGGCAGAGTTCTCCACCCAGCCCATAATTAAGCTGGGATTTATGGCTCTGCCACCAGCCTCTCACTCCCTGCATTCCTTTCCTATGAGGTGTCCCAGCCTCACCGGTGGATGGAAGGCTTGGTGAGAAATTCCCTGGAGGGTCTTTCCTGTCCTGCCTTTGCTGGGAGGGCTCTTGGCATGTCACACTTTGGATGCATGAAAGGCAGCTGGCCAATCTAAATTCCATTAGGCACCGTTAAGGTCTTCCTTTTCCTTGTTTTAAATGCCTGGTTTTGTACCTTGGCCTCTCCTGTGTGCAACACCATGTGAGAAGCAGTTCTGCAGGGCAGGCCCTGGAGAGGAGCAGGGATGCAGCAGCCACAGGAGAGGGGATGCTCCCACATTACATGTTCCATGGATTGTGGGTCCAGATGTATCCCTGGACACTGGGGCTGTGAAGTACTAAAAAAAAAATTCCCAAACTGCTTTCCTAGTACTATAACCTCAGCAATTTTCTCTGAATTGAACAAGGAATTTACTATTGAAAGGATTTATGGGAAGGAGAAAGTGATTCACCTGGGCAGCCTGGCAGCTGATTTGCTGCATTTTGGTCATGCCATTTGAGTGATTTGGACAGGAATTTCTCTTCACTTGCCAAGTCATCACTAAGTGGTCCCTTTGGATTTTATTTCCAGCTATTTGACATGGACTTTCTTTACCACAAAAAAACTCAAACCAATAACCCAGCTTAAAATAGGTTTATGAGAAAAAAGAGGCAAGTTACTTGGATATCTGCTTTTAAATGCTAGTAGTTCTGTGGTCCCTGTGCCCTGTTTGTCTTCAGAAAAACAGTTGGTTGCATTTGCATGGGTATCAGCTAAAAATCTAGTCTGTCTTTGGCCATCCTCAAGCTTTTCATGGAATTGGCCAATCCATGGGGATGGAGGTTGTGTCTGTGTTGATTTTTTTTTTTTTTAATAATCTGTTGTTGCAAATGAGGAAGCTGAGACACAGAGACTCTTCTAGGGAGTCTGGGCCAGCTGCTGGTTCCTTGTCTACTTTGCAGCCATCAAGATGTTTTTGCTGTGGCATTCAGGCTGTGACTCTTGTCCCCTGTCTTGGCTGACACCAGGGTGAATTTGGATCACTGGTGGGCACCTATGGAGCCATCCACCATGTCCTCTGCTGGGGGGTTTGGTTCTCCAAGCTCGTGAGAAGGGATGTACAGAAGATATTACAGAGATGATGGTGCACAAGGAACAGAAGCTTTGGATTTTCTCTAGCTGCTGGAGGACTTGGGGAAGGCTGGGTGAAGAGCAAGTAACTTGTAGGGCTGATACAAGATGAACTGAAGGATTCACAGCTGCTTATGTTCTTTCTCCTCTTCCTCCTCATAGCCTGTGGGCCACAGCTTGCCAATTCCCCCACTGTGATAGTGATGGTTGGCCTCCCAGCCCGTGGGAAGACCTACATCTCCAAGAAGCTGACTCGCTACCTCAACTGGATTGGTGTCCCAACAAAAGGTGAGGCTTTCACTGGCAGCCTTGGGGAAACATGAAATCTGGTCTTCAGGAGTTGCTCCAGGAGCTCAGTGCCTTGGGATGTGGGAGGTAGTGGGAGATCTTTCCAAGATCCCATGGGCCAAATATCCATGTTTTCCCATCATTTCTTCTGCAGCCTAGGTTCTCCTTCACTTTAAAGTCATGGGATGTCCCCCTGAGCCTTCTGCTCTAAGGATGTAGCTTCTTGGTCCATTGCTTGTTTTAACTGCAGAACTTGTACAGCCGAGTTGAACTCCTGTTTTTGATGGGTTTTGCCTTTCCCACAGTTTTCAACGTGGGGGAATATCGCCGTGAGGCCGTGAAGCACTACAGCTCCTATGACTTCTTCCGTCCTGACAACGAGGAGGCCATGAAAGTCAGGAAGTAAGTGTGCCCACTGCCTCCATACTACCAGTCAGCTCCCAGATGGGGGTGGAGCCCATGGCTGGAGCACAGTTACCCAATTTGTTGGGGAGTTTTCTCTGCCTGCCCAAGGAGGGTCTGACTTGGGCACCCAGAGTTCAAAGCTGAAACTGTATGGGCTTGGTACCCTCAGGGTCACCAGTATATCCAGAGGACATCAGGACCATACATCTCTCTCCTCTTTTGCAGGCAATGTGCCATGGCTGCCCTGAGGGATGTCAAGCTGTACCTGACAGAGGAGGCTGGACAGATTGCGGTAAGCTTGGACATGAGCTCCATGGGATTTGGCAAGTCCCAGTCCTGAAGGTCCTGGGCCCTGTGCAGCTTGTTCTGCAGTTGCTTCTCTGAGGAGGGGCTCGATAAGTCAGGCACTTGTGCTAATTGAAATCTTTGCTGTTAAAGGTTTTTGATGCCACCAATACCACGCGGGAAAGGAGAGGGATGATACTAAACTTTGCCAAAGAAAATGGATTCAAGGTTGGTACCATGGGGCTGATGGCTGTATTGCATAGTCCACCTTAGTGTACTGTTGGTGTCCTCATGATGCTCCTGTAAAGGGAGATTTCACTGCTGGGTTTGATTAAAAATGTGAAACTCATCCCTCATTCCCCATGACAAGCCCTGGAGAAGGAAACAGTGGGAGCAGGGCAGAGGAGAACTCTCTGGTGAAGCATGGAGGAGGTTGGGTTGGGCAAGGAGGTGATTGAATGTTACAAAGCTTGTTGGTGCCTTTCAGCTGAGGTTTGCTTTGCTTCACAGGTGTTCTTCATTGAGTCTGTCTGCAATGATCCCACAGTAGTTGCCACCAACGTTATGGTAAGTGTGGAAGTGTCTTGCTTTTGTTTTACCTCTAAATATAAGTAGGAATGGTATCACATTCACAAGCCCTGGTCCTCATGGTGGACTTCAACCACCCTGGTATATTTTGGAAGGACAACACAGCATGGCACAGGCAATCCAGGACATTCCTGGGGATAACTTTCTTCTCCAAGTGATAGAGAAGCCAACGAGAAGGTTGTTGGAAGACTAGGGAAAACATGGGCCCACTTCAGAAGGAAACAGGAGACCTGGATACTGGGCATATGAAGGAGACTGTGATACTCAGTGACTTTTTTGCTTCAGTCTTCACTGCCAAATGCTCGAGCCCACTGATGGAGTTGTAGAAGGAAGAGGCAAGGACTGGAAGAATAAAGAGCCACCTTCTGTAGAAAATCAGGTTTGAGACCATCTAAGGAACCTGAAGGGCTCTAAGTCCATGGGATGATGTGATGCATCTGTGGGTCCTGGAGGAGCTGGTGGATGAAGTGAAGAAGCCACTATCCATCATATTTGAGAAGTCGTGTCCATCCAGTAAAGTTCCCACTGACTGAAAAAGGGGAAACATAACCCCATTTTTAGAAAGGAGGTTTAAAAAAGAGACTTGGAGAACTACAGGCTTGTCGGTCTCACCCCAGTGTTTGGCAGGATTGTGGAGCAGATCCTCCTGGAAGCTGTGCTAAGGCACATGGAAAATAAGGAGGTGATTAGTGGCAGCCAACATTGCTTCACTGAAGGCAAATCATTCCTGACAACCAGGGCTTGGTGTTGGGACTGGTGATGTTTAACATCTGTTGGTGACGTGGACTGTGGAATCAAGCACAAGTACAGGCTTGGTGGAGAATGGATCAAGAGCAACCCTAAGGAGAAAGAGTTCTGGGCTGGGAGCTGGAGTGTGTCTTTCTCTCCTGTTGTGAGCTGCTGTCCCATGGCCAGTGACCAGCACACAGCCTTTTCCATGATGCTAAGAAAATGCTCAGTTTGCTCCTTTATTTTCTTTTTTTGGCTGGATTTTTTTTTGAGGATTTTAATCCCTTTATTTGGAAACTAATGCTTGAAGGGGGAGAAAAAGAGCTACTTGCTGAGCGTGGGATTTTGCTCCACAGGGTGCTGCAGATGAATGATGCTCTTAGTGCTGGGATCAGTGTGGAAAATATGCCACAGGCCTGGGATGCTGCCACATGTGTCGTTCTGTGTTATGCTGTTGGTTTCAGGATTGCTTGTGAAGTTACTAATGTGTGATGCTGCTGTTCAAACCCAAATCCTCAGGGGAAAATAGTCTGTTAAGTTAGTTCATGGGGAAGGATAGCCTGATATATTAGTTCAGGCAGAACTTAGTCAATGTCAGTTCTGGATATTCACATTGCCTGTTTCCAGTATCTTTCAGCCCAGCAATTTGCAGCAAATAATGCACAGAAATGGGCTGAATGTTATCCTGGTATTCTGTTGTTGACCTGGGTTAAGGATCTTGTCTAAACACCTGTGCTTTCCACTCTTGGTTTATAGTTAAACTTGATGCTTTTCTTTAGCCACAAGGAAGCTCAGTTCTCCTACTGTGTTGGGTGGTCAGGTGCTGCATTACTCCTGGCAGAGAATGGGAGTGGACTATACTAACCATGCAATGGTTTATACCAAATTCTTTCACCTTATGCTTAGTTTTGAGTCTAATTTGCTTCTATTCTGCCTTAGGATATATGTTGACTGTAGTGTCTCAGCTTTTAGCTGGATGTTGGCAGGACTTTGAAATTTGAGATTAGCATTGGCTGGCTGGGAAAGCTTCCTGACCTCTCCTTGTGACATGTTTTTCCCTTTTTGCAGGAAGTCAAGTTATCCAGCCCAGATTACCGGGACTGTAATTCAACAGATGCCATGGAGGACTTCATGAAGAGGATCAATTGTTACCAAGCCAGTTACCAGCCACTAGACCCTGATGACTATGACAGGTAAGAGATTTTGCTGACTTCTGAACTGGCCTGACCTTGAAACCAGGCTTTTCCCTTGAAGAAGATGCTGGTTTTCCCTAGCCCTGTGCCAGGGGTTGGGCACTGAAACCTTTCCAGGCTCTCCTGGGCTCAGATATGCTGGTTTCAACCCTGTTCTGCAAGTTTAAATACAAAGGGTTTAGGAAAGCACTTGGGTTTGAGTGGTTGAGGTGCTTTTGTTATCGTCCCACTTAAGGGACTGGTTGACTCAGACCACAGGATTGAGCAAGCCCTGTGGTTTCTTCCTAGCTGTGTGCCCTGGGAAGACCCTTGCTGTCCTGCATGACTCTGCAGGCACCTCCCAGCCTTTCCACTGCTCACAAACACGTCTTGTGTGCCCTGCACGGATTATTCCACTCCTGCTGATCCCTGTCCTGGGGAGGAGCATGTTCCCTGTTAGTCCTGTTTAATCCTCTTTACTGCTGCAAGGAGGAATGGCGATTACGCTGGTGTTATTCAGCTCTCTGTGAATCCCTGTTACCTGTTGGCTTCCTGTTGAAAATAGCCTGCAGGAAATCCTTTTAGCTGGGTGATTGTGTTGAGGGAGATAACTCACAAGGCTGTTTCTTGAGAGTGACGTTTCTTTCTTTCCTTAGGGAACTTTCTCTCATCAAAGTCATCGATGTTGGCCGGCGGTTCCTGGTCAACAGGGTTCAGGATCACATCCAGAGCAGGATTGTTTACTACCTGATGAACATCCATGTGCAGCCCCGCACCATTTATCTCTGTCGGCATGGAGAGAGCGAGTTTAACCTCATGGGCAAGATTGGAGGAGACTCTGGCCTCTCCAACAGGGGCAAGAAGGTGAGGGAGAAAGGGAATATTCCCCTGTGGATTCTAGGAGTGATTTGGCTGTAGTAGATGCCATGTGTTGGATGAAGGGTATAATTTGATGACAGCTGGGGTGCTGAGGATCGGTCTATAGGGCTGGTTAAGTTTGGGGGAGGCCTCAAAGAAAGACTTTACAGCTACCACTGTTGCACATAGCCTTGCATGGAGTTAGAACTTAACAGAGGTGGGGCTGCAGAAAGTAAATAAGCAGACCTATGGTTAGGGGTGGCCAGGGTTTTTCCATAACATTGTGGAAAAGGTTGGGCCACAGTGCTGTTTCCTGGATGTTGATGTTCTTTAAAGACAACAGGCTGCTTCTTCTGTGCTTTCTCTCTGTTTTCACACCCCTCATAGCTCTTAGGGATCAATGCATGTGTGGCTGCTCTTCACTTCAGAGCAGAAGGTCTGCCTGTGGAAGGCAAAAGCAGTCCTGGAGAAGTCAACACTTCTGGGAAGCAGGGAAGAATGCCCATTGGGAAGCTGTGGACCAGGAATCAACCTTTTCCTTTTTGTATCCCTCAGTTTGCAGTGGCACTGAACAAATTTGTAGAAGAGCAGAACCTGAAGGATCTCAAAGTCTGGACCAGCCAACTAAAGAGGACAATCCAAACAGCAGAAGCTCTCCAGCTGCCCTATGAACAGTGGAAGGCACTCAATGAAATAGATGCTGTGAGTATTTCTGCAGTGAGGACAGCTGGATTAGGCTGCTTCTTGCTTGATAAGAGAGTGATAGCACTGGCCTTTTCACTTCTGCCTAAATCTCAGCTTTCATGGGGGAGATTTTCCTTCTGTGGTACTTCTGCAGAACTCACCTTCTGGCTTCCAATCTTAGCTCTACCTTCTGCAGATGCTTCCAGATGTTGGCTTGAATTATAAAATGGTTTGGGTTGTAAGGGACCTGAAAGACCATCTATTCCAACCTGCTGCCATGGGCAGGGATACCTTGCACTAGACCAGGTTGCTCCAAGCCCCATCCAGTCTGGTGGATTAAAATGACTTTGGCTTGGAATAGCTGTGCACTCATAGGGTTACAGCCAATTACTTTGGAGAAGGTTTTGCATGTTGTCTGTGCTGATATTTTTTGACCTGAGCACATCCAGTAATCTCCTGGATGTCCTGTTCTGGCAGGGTGTGTGTGAAGAAATGACATATGAAGACATCAGGGAGCAACATCCAGAAGAATTTGCGTTACGTGATCAGGATAAATATTACTACCGCTATCCTTCAGGGGAGGTAGGTCTGCAGGGATACATTCAGAGTCATCACTTTTACTTTAAATGTGCCCTTTTTGTCTTCATTTTGTCCTACACTCAAGCAGTGAGTGCTTCAAGACACTAGAATCAAGAAAGGTCAGGGCTCATGTTCACCTCCACATTGAGTTCTTATGAAATTGTAATATGTGAAGATTTCCCTAAGAAATGTACAACTTAACAAACAGTCCCACTGACTTTATTGCAAATTAGTAGGAAAGGGACTCTGGAGGTTTCTAGTCCAAATTCCATCATTACATCCACTCAAAGTGTTGTGCTGCCCCATTTTCTTTTTCTGTTGTTTCCAAAAAAAAGTAATTTTCACTCTGTTCTTCGCATCATTCCCTAAGGGTTGATGGTAATAGCTCTGTTCCCAGTGATCTGCTTTCAGGGTGTGACACAATGAGGTGGGAATTTACATCAGTTCTGGGTGATAGTTTATGCTGTGAATTAAGCTATTTATCCCTGAATTATAAGTCATACTCATAGACATTTCAGAAAAATCTTTGGAGACGTTCTCATGAGAGTGTATCCAACAGGAGAAAGTGGGGATTACAGACACAATCTCTGGGTGTCTGGGGCTCCTTCTGGCTGCCTGTCATGGTTCTTTATGATGTCCTTGAAAACTGTGGGGTTTCTCAGGTTGCTCCAGACTTTTCAGAACTTGGAAATCCTATAGAAAATCAGATTTCAAGATGATAGATGCTGTCCTCAGAGCCCCAGTTGCTTACCTTAATAAAGTCAGGACTGAGATGTGATTCACTGAGGTGTAAATGGCTTCTTCAATGTAGCCATGTTCTAGAGTAGCCTGAAGATGAGGATTTACTTGTTTTTAGCAGTACTTTTGTTGGTTTAGTCAGAGGCATAAAATCAATAGTTGAACCAAGACAAAGAGCAGCTCTTCTTCTGCAGTGCATGTTTCTGTGCTATGCCATAACTCTCTTCCTTCTTCTGTTCCAGTCTTACCAAGATCTGGTTCAGCGCCTGGAGCCAGTCATCATGGAGCTGGAGAGGCAAGAGAACGTCCTTGTGATCTGTCACCAGGCTGTCATGCGCTGTCTCCTGGCGTATTTCCTGGATAAGAGTGCAGGTGAGCTCCCTGTCCCCTCCTGCTGGAGGAGGAATGATGGATGCAGCTCTCAGGAGATGTGCTCAGGTCAGCATGGACCAGGAACGTGGGCCTGGAGTGTGCATCTGTTTAGTGTGGAGTGGCCTTAGCTGTTGATGAAGATGCTTTTGGAGAGGGGGTGGAATGACCCTCCTGCTTTGCTGTCTCTGCAGATGAAATGCCCTACCTGAAATGTCCCCTTCACACGGTGTTGAAGCTGACCCCGGTAGCCTATGGTAAGTGTGACCTTCCTACTAAACATGCTGAGGAGTGTGACTTGTGTCTCCTCCTGAATCCAAGCTGCCTCTGGGAGAAGGGCGGGGGTCTGTGGTGGAGCTCTGGGCAACACCCTGTGCTTGTTGGGTTTGCTGATGGCTTCTCTTTCTCCTTGCACTCCCTTCTGCAGGCTGCCGAGTGGAATCCATCTCACTGAACATTGAAGCTGTCAACACTCACAGAGATCGGCCAGAGGTGAGTGTTGCTTTTCCTTGGAGCCATCCCTTGGTGTTCCCCTCCTGTCCCCTACAGTGGGAACACCTGGGGTGGGCATGGGGAGGTTGCTCAGCTGGGCGCTCAGAAGTGTGGCTGGTGGAGCATCAGACGGGTTCTTGCTCTGCAAAGTTGCGGCTGGTTGAGGGTTTTCCAAGGGTAAAGGAGTGTTGCATGTGCATGTTCCCAGTGTGTTTGCCCAGACTAGAGGTGACCCAGGGAAAGCTCCTCCCTGGTCTTTGACTTTTACCAGTATAGTCATCATTCACTTGAGCAGGGAATGGAGCCACAGATGGAGAAGGTGACTTCTCCCAGTTGTCTGGCAGAGCCTGGGCTCAATACCTTGACCAACATCTGACTTTGCAGGTTGGTTTTTTTTTCCTGGTATGCCCATGGCTGTGTGGGGCTACCGGAGTGCCTTCCTGCAAGGTGGGGTGTGGTGGTGCTGGGCTGAGGATGCTGTTGGGAGGAGACCCATCATGTGAAAAAATTCCTGTAAAGCCCGGTCTATCTGCCATGTGCTCCACTGGAAGCTCAGAGTCCAGAGCAGGGGGATATCAGCTTGGTGTTGGGGATGTTGTGCCTGTGTCCCAAATGCTGGGACCCTTCCAACTTGTGCTTAGTGGTGATGGAGCCCAACTGGATGCTGGACAGTCGGAGCCTTCCCTTTTTGGCCCACATCTCCTTTCCTTTGCTTCCTGACTATGGCAGGTGGCAACACCTGAGTCACCTCTCCCTTCCTGTGGCTGTAGGGGGGAAGCCAGTCCTTCCCCCTGCTGTTAGCATGGCCATCAATGCCCTCCTCCACCACCCTTGCTGGGGATGACAAGAGGGCCCATGGATAGGATGCAGCGAGACACGTGCAAGGTGCTTGGGTCCCCTGCTCAGCTGCATGGGTGCTGCCCCTCCATCCCTCCTCGCTTGAGCTGGAGCTTGGTGGTGCCACCCTTTGTTGGCTGCTCTGCTCCCAACTCCCAAATCTTCCTTATCAGCTTGGGCTGGCTTGTCTTCCCTCTTCTTGCTTTCACACCTCTCCCTGGGTGGAGGGACCAGCTTTGAGGAGGAGGCCGATGGGCACCTCTCTGTTGTGCAAAGTCATGGCTTGATTGCTGTTTGATTATTTTTAGCTATGTCTAGCTACCTTTTTGTAGGCAGAGGCTTAGGTGAGGGGAAGGTCTCTCGTGTCTGAGTGCAGGGCCTTTTTGATTTTTTTTCCCCCTCCTTTTCTGTGTTTTTGAACACTTTTGAATCAGGGTTGCCTTTTTTTGGTGTCCAGAGCGTTTTGTTCGCTCACTGACAGTGATTGTGGGGGAAAGCAGAGGCCACTTCAAGAAAAAAACAAAACAACCTGCTTCTTTTTTTTTTCCTTTATAACTGTCACCTTCTTCCCTTTTTTTTTTAATTTTACTTTATTTTTTTATATTTACTTTTATTTCTTTGTCTCACTTTAATTTAGGAAGCAAAGAAGGGACCTAACCCGCTCATGAGACGTAATAGCGTTACCCCTCTAGCAAGCCCAGAGCCCACCAAAAAACCTCGCATCAACAGCTTTGAGGAGCATGTGGCTGTTTCTTCCGCCCTGCCAGGCTGTGTTCCTCAGGAAGTGCCCACGCAGATGCCAGGACAAGTTAGTTGAACTCTTTTTTTGTTGTTGTTGCTGTTGTTGTTGTTTTATTGTTTGTTGTCCTCCTGTCACTCCTGGAGCTGAGGAACTGCTTGCACTTGTCGCAACCTGTGCTGCTGTCTCTGAGATGCATCTTCCTCCCACGGCTGCTGTCCCTCCCTGCCTTGGGTTGGTCTCAGGAGCACCTGGCAAGGGGTCATTGTTGATCCTCTCTTGGGTTTTGAGAGTGTCATGAACTCCTCCCCCAGGGTTTTGGCCTGTGTTTAGTGCCTTCACTGTCCAGCATTGTGGTGTCAACCTCCCAAGAAGCTACATCTCTGGAGAGGGCAGGACCAAAGGGCTTGTGCCTTCCCTCTGGATTGCTTGGCTCCAGTGTAGACCTGGTCATTGCAATAAAGCAAATGTTCTTATGCTTCACTCAAGACAGAGCTGCCAAGACTCATCTTTGGCTGGAGGGATCTCCTTCATGGAACAATAGGCAAAATGGACCAAAATTGAGTGGAAGCCTCTTGGTGTGGTGAAACCCTGTGGGTAGCTGCCTTGGTGGTCATGTGTCCTCTTCTCTGTCACCAACCTATGAAGGGATATAGAAAGGGAGACCTGCATGCTTCTCCAGGAACAAACCCCCTTCCCTGAGCATACTAAGGAACTGATTATATTGGAGAAGCAGTACAGGAGCTGCTTTGCCATGCCAGCCTTCCCACCAGCTGCCTGTTGGATCTTTCTTGTCTTGCCTAGCCCCTCTTTCTGTCGTCTGTTATCCTTTCGCCCCTCCTCAACCAGATCCTGGGCAGGTTAGGAATTGGTCCTGTGCTCCCCAGTTGCTCTGCTTGGTTGCTGCTTCGCATGAGCCTTCCCACCCCCGAAAGCACTAAGTTGGACAGCTCAGTGTGTCCCTCAACTTTTGGGGTCTACTTGGGCTGGATGAGTCTTTGCTGGCTCGGGCTTTGGAAGGTCTGGCTGTGGGTGCCGTCCGTTGTCCTCTGCCCAGTCTAGCGCGGCGTTACTGACACCTCTCTCTCCGTTCTCTCTGTCTCTCTGCAGCCTTTACTAGGGAAGGCATGCCTGTAAGTACCTTCTTGCGTCTTATTCCCCCTTCCACCCCTTTTCCATGTCTCTTGCTATCCCACTAGTTGTTTTGATATGAAATCCGGCCAGGGCACGGACTTATTGGATTAATATTTCTCTGATTTGGGGGGATTTGTCATAGGAAAGGTAAAGAGAAGGCTGTGGATGCTGCTTTGTCCAATCCCCGAGTATCCTAGCTTGAAAAAAGGTCCCAGTTTCTTGTGAAATGAAGCATATTATTACTTGTGTTCTGCCGATGATGCCTAAATTGCCTGAACAGTCATGGGATGGGAGGTACTGTTAGGTTTTCCTGGAGTTACTTCATCTGTGATAGCACACTGTACTGCAGGTGATGGACCTGGGTGGTCTGTCCTTCCTGAGGGCTCCAAGTTGTATCTATGGGTGATGGCACCAGAGAGATAACTGAGAAGGTTCTGACCTCAGGAGTGTGTTTTCTGGAGCTGGACTAATCCTGGGACCAGGCATCTGCAGTTCTGCAAACCTGGATTTTGGGAACAGTCAGCCTAGATTTCATGGGCAGAGTAGATGCAAATTGTCCTTCTCTGCCTCTTAAAAAAGCAAAACACCTTGATCATTATGCACTAATTATGAGTAATCAAGACTTTTGCAGTTTGGCTCAGTGCTGTTAGATCCTTCTGTAACAGGGTCAGGACAGCTTCTGGATAAATTCAAAGCCTTTGGCCTCAATTTATGCTACATCATTGACTTGAGCTGTACTCAAATGTCTTCTCAAAGACTGAGAAGACTTTGAGGCTGAGTTGGGACTGGGGTAGTGCCCAGGGGTCCCTTTGCGCTTTGAGGACCGTTTTGAATCTGCCCTTGAGATCCCTGTCCTGGACTCCTGTGGGCTGAAGGTGAAGGGACCTGCTCTAACATGGCTGGGTCAGAACTCAGCCCTGCTTGCACAAAGCAGCTGTTGAACCCCATGTTTCTTCCCCTTCTAGAGTAAACCTTTTTGAGAAAAGGGAAGATAGGAACAGCACTTGGCTGTGCTGGTGGATGGGTTGGGGAAGATCATCGTGTTCCTGGGTCAATGTAGAGGTTGAGTTGCTCAGCATGGCCTGCATGCCTGTGCTCCTTCCCTTGCTGCTCATGGGCACAGAAGTCCCTGATTAAATGCCTGGTCTTCTTGGGTTGTTTTGAAAGAACTTTTGATTCTTTGTCCATCCCTCTATCCACCTTTTTCCCATCCCTATTGCAATAAAAGGCACTGCATGCCTCAGTGTTGGCTGGGACACTGAAAACACTAAGTTTGGGAGATGGCTGTGTCAGTTTTTGGTGCTTCAAGAGCTCTGCTGGTGCAGGTGTAGGCTGGTAGCAGCAAGTTGGAAATCTCCAGTGGCTTGTGGGAATTAAGGGCTGCTTTTATGGGACCCATGAAGACATAACCCAAACTAAAGGCTTGGTGACATTCATGCTGGTGTTAACTCTTGGAGGCTGTCATACATTTCATCCCTCACTTTGTCCCGTCACCACCTGTATGGGGTTAGGGGAAGTGGAATGTACCTCATTCCCAATTTACACCATGGGACTGGGTTGGCTGTGGATGTTTTGTTGCATCAGTCTTCATAATTGGGGTTCCAATTCCCATCCAGGAGGATCAAGGGACACTTGGAGAGGCTGGGGACATGGCTATGTAGCTTAGAGTCCTGACTGTGGGATTGAGCTGGTTTGGGGTCGTGGGACTACCTGGTGTGATGATTTCTTTTGCTTGGTTTATGATCCAAAGTGCACTTTTTAACAACCACCTGATCCCCCTCCCTTCTTCTCCCCTTCACTTTTCATGCTTTAAGAAGACCCGTTTGTCACTTTCTCAAAGTTTTCTCTTTACTAATATTTCCAAGGTAAATGGCTGTGGTGCATGTGGCTTTTCCAAACCCTCCTCCTGTCTCCTTAGATAACAGAGAGAGCAGCTCAGCCTGCTCTGCCTCATAGCCTGACTGGGATTCCTGGTGCTTGTAAGAGGCAGTTGAGGTAGAAAAAGCAAGTAAAATAAAGAACTCCTAAATAAATTTGAGGAAACCTTCTTAGCTGTTTCCTAGTCCTTCTTCCCCCTCCCCTCCCTGTTTTGTGTAGTTTTGTGAGTTGGGAAGTGTCCTTGTGGTCATCTCCCCTGGGTTTCTCCTTGAGCGGATGCTTCCCTTGGGCCTGGTCCTGCTTGTGTTCAGCTGGTTGTCTCTGGTTTTGTGGTTCTCACCAGACACTGGTGGGTACCTGTTGTTGTCACTGTGCACTGGGGCTGTGTCTGGAGTGGCTCTAGGGCCCATGAAACCTCATTGAGTGTCCTTGGGAGAGTGTGTGCTCCTGCTGTACCACTGGTGGTGGCTGGTTCCCATGCTGGCTCCTTGGCATGGCCAGTGGGAGTTGTCTCTTCTTGTCAGTGCTAAGGATGGACAATGATGTCCTTGGCAGGCATAGGGGACACTGCCCACCCTCAAGGGGAGCAAGAGGGATGTTTAATTGGGCTACTTGAATGAACACCATGGTCCCCTGTCACCTTGCCTTGCATGGACCAAAGAGCAGCTTCACAAGTGCAGACAGGGTGGGGTGGGAGCTTAGTTAGTAGGGATACCTGTCAAATTCCCATGTAGCTAAAGCCAGGCAATGCTTGGGGGTAGCAAGTCAACATATCCCACCACTAGAATCCCAGAGTATTGAGTCGGAAGGGACTCACAAGGATCATCGAGTCCAAATCTCAAGCGAATGGCCCATACAGGGATTGAATCCTGACACTCACTGGTGTTTTCAGTACCATGTTCCAACCAGCTGAGCTAATCTTGGGGCCACCCCTCTCCTTGGGTGGACAGTGTCCTCTCCTCTGTGACGGATGCTTTTGTAGTGACCCATGCGTGGCTTTGTTACTCCCTGTCCCTTTGTTGACGTGTACGTAGAGGTTGCTGTGGGTCTGACCCAAGCACACCCCCTAACCCCTCTCCTTCCTATCTCGTTTCAGAACATGAACAACTCTCAGAAGCCGTCGTGACTCCCTTGGCACTGTCGCGAGGCCGCCGGCGACGCCAGCTTCCCATCCCACCGCCATTCCCGAAGCTTGCTTATCCACCGGTCTCCTCTGTCTGCGGCGAGGGCGACCCTCGGCTGTTCCTGCTCACGCCTGTTCATCTGCCAACCACTCTGCTGCTGGGGAGAGGGATACAGGAGAGCAGAGGAGAGGAGCTGAGCCCTCTGGGGGCACTGCCAGCTCTCCAAGCCGCAGCGTTTGCTCTCCTCTCCAGCGTCCTGTTAGGTCGTAGCGAGCTGTAAAGTGCTTTCTAGCGCGCAGGAGTTTTAATTTTCCTCTCTTAAGCGGTTTTGATCTTCTGTATAGATGATTGGTACCCAGCCGTCTGTGGGTGGGGTGTGTATATATGTGGATGGTGCGGGGTTAGCAGAGAAACAGGGGGAAGGGAGGGTGGGCAAAGGGTTTTTGCGATTTTTTTTTTTTATTATTATTATGAATTACTTCTTGATAAGCCCCTACCATGCTGTGCTGCAGTCCCTCACCCACGCTCCAGCCTGTCACATGTGCCAGCCTGGCTCACCCAGGTTTGCAAGCACCAGGAAGGCAGCTCTGTGAACTCCTTCACTGCAAGAACTGCTGGGTTTAACAACAAAAAAAACAAACCCAAAACAAACAACCAAAACACTTTTTTCCCTTTTTTTTAATCAATACACTTAAAGGGGTTTCCTGAGAATGTAGATCTGCTGCCAAAACTGGTTGTAAGCTGCCAATACTGTAGGAGGAACCACGCCAGTGGTGGCTCAGGAGATGCTTTCATCTTGGGGAGCACCCAGGGATGATCTGAGTTTGGGTGTGGGTCGATATTTTGGAGGAAACTGAGCACTGTTTGTGGTGCTGTGCTAGTACTTTATCTCCTCTTTCCTCTTTCTTGGAGGAAAGTGAAGATACTGGAAGGGGCTTTAATCCCTAGGCTGAGCTTAGATGAATTTTGTAGACACACAAGTCTCACAGAGGTGGCCAGAGATCTGGCCAGGTTGCAGGAGTCCCTGTCTGGCTGTAAAAAGCCTCAAGAAGGGACAGTTTTGTCTGTATTCTCTTTTTCAATTTTATATATACATGCACATAGGGGTGTGTGTGTATGTGTATACATAGAAACCGCTTTGGTTTTGCACTTTATTTGTGGCAGAAGCATAACTATTGTATTTTTTTCAAGTCCTGCCCCTTAACAGGGGAAGCCTGAATACAGGCAACTTTTTTTTGTTTGTTTTTAATTGTCTTTTGCATGCTGGAAAGCTGGGACTACAAAATAATAGTAGTTACAGTGTTCAAGGTGTGTGTGTGTGGGGTGGTGGGAAACAGGGTGAGGTCCTGACTTAGACTCCATCAACCAACTCCCATTGGTTTGATACATGAGGTTCCTTGTTGGCAGCCTGTCCTAGGGCTGGGAGACAGCAGTTAAAAATGGCAATTAACCACTACTGCTTAGTGCAAAAGTCTGTGGATTTTGAAATTATTTTTTTTAGGGTTTTGGGTTGTGTTTTGATTTTTTCCCACCTATGTGCAGCATCTTCATCCCCATCTCATGGTTTTTTGGCTGGAGGCAGGAATTGAAGGCAGCCACCCTTCCTGCAGTGCTGGGCGGAGAGCTTTGGGGAGAAGTTTTGATTTATATTTTGTGTGTGTGTGTGCGTGTATGTTTTGGGGGGGTTTGGTCTGTTTTTCCTTTGGGAAAAGGCAAACCACAGTGCCTAACGCTTCAGCCTCGTGCTCGGAGCGGCACCGACGGCGGGAGGGGGTCGGGACCGCGCTCAGCCCGTGTCCCACAGTGCCCTGCCTGTGTGAGCTTGTGCATATGTGTATTATATTCCTGTACAGATGAATCCAAGAACACTTCCTCCCTTTATTCATTTTTTTAATAGCTTCATTAAAAGCAGCCACTTCTCCCTGCGTGAGCAGGTGGCATCTGCCCCTTGAGTTTCTCTGCCTTTTGAGATAAAGGAATGTTTTTGGGAGGCGACTCACTTGGCTTTCCAGCCTCCTTCCTGAGGAGTTTTATCTCCCTCCTCCTGCTGCAAAAAGATAAGCCAGCAAATACAGCCATGACGTCTGGCTGCCCAGAGATCAACCCTGTACACATGTAATTCTGCAGATGTTTTGGTGGTATTTGTGTGTGTGTGTATATATATATTATATATATATATATAAACAGAAAACCCTCAATGGCCCTTAACTTTCTTCCTTTGGAAATAATAGATGTCTTAGTAGGTCTATCAAAAAAAATGAAATTTGAACACGGCATTTTCTCCAGCAATGGGAAAAGTGGTCTCTGAGGTCCTCTCATGCTGGAGGGGTTGGTGGGATGGTGTCAACCTTGTGCCATCACACTGCCCCAAAAACTCACTGCCCATCACATTTGGTTAACAGCACCAAGGACTGGGCAGTGATGCCACAACCAAGGCAGGTTGGGAGAGGGGGCTTCTCAAACCACACCAGTGACTTCTTCCACCTTCTTTCCCCTGATTTTGTTTTCCTTTGTGATACTTGAATTTATTTTTTTAATTTTTTTGATAGTAAAGCGCTCTTTATTTATTTAATGTGTACTGCAAAGCTTGGACAGAAGGGTGTAGTTACTTGGGGTTACTTTTTTTGATTTTTTTTTGTTTTGATTTGTGGTATGTTAACTGTTCTGTATATAGGTCTGGAATAATTGCCTGATATAAAGCTGTGCCAGCTTAAAAACAGGGTATGCCTTTCAGAAATTTGTATATTTTGCAGTTGCTGGACCAATAAAATACCTTGTTGAAATACAGATGTGACCTGGTTCTTCCTTGTGTTAGGAATTATGCTCTTAGGCCCTAAGGGTCACCATATGCCATGCAGTGCTGCCTCACACATGTGTTCCTGTGCCTTGTGAATAAAAAAATCTCAAAAATAAACTGTGGATGCTCTGTCTCTGCAAGTGTTCAGGGCTGAGTTGGATGGGGCTTGGAGCAACCTGGTCTCTGGGAAGGTGTCCTGCCCATGCCAGGGGGTTGGAATGAGGTGGTTTTAAACCCTTGCACCCCAAACCATTCTGTCAATTCTGCAAGTGTTAACACTGACTTAGGGCAGGCAAATGCCCCTTGAAGCTCTACCTGTTTTATCACCCTTGAGTATAAAGGTTATGTGCTGGAACTTGTCCTGCCTACATCTAAATCTACTCTGCAACTTAGGCTGGACTAGGCATTTATTTAAACCTAGTTTAGTTCTTGAAATCAAATACCTGCTTAAAATGATTTGGTGCTAAAGGAAGGGCGGGCCAAGATCTATACTCTGAGGTCACAGCTGTCTTTGCCCTGAAGGCAGGGTAACAGAAGGTGCCACCTGCAAGTACAAGTTCCCTGCAAAGTTGGGGGTTTTTTGTGTTTTGGGCCTTTTTGGTTGGGGTTTTTTGGAGCGGCTTATTTTTTTTTCCCAAATTACTTACTTGTTTCTGGTTCCAGAGAAAAAGAGGGGAGAAAGGCAGGCAATAGTGTCATTTGATGTGATTTTCTGGAGCACATCTTGAGTGGATTTCTCCCATGTGATTGGAGGCTTGTCCTCTTCCAGCAGTTCTATCTCTGAAAGCTTGTTAGGAGCAAAAAAGGGTGAAAAGGTGCAGACCACTGTGTATCCCAGCTCAGCTCTGGGGTTACCTTCTGCTGGCTGATATGCAGCCCTTGCCCTGGTCTGCCCTGGGGTGTCAGAGCCTGTCAAGTTTTGCTTTGGGCAGGGCTTGCTGGGATGCACAGAGACCACTTCCCATTTTCTCTGATCTTAAGGACCCCTCACCAGGGAGGAGGTTCTCTTAAGTTTGATTGAGGCATCTCTAATAACATTTTCTAAGTGGACATGCAGATATGCAAGGCTGGGGCAATGCTCAACCCTGCAAGTGTCCTGAGGGCAGGGAGGACCCATGCTTTCTGGGAAATCCAGAAACCACAAGATTTTATTTATTTTTAGGGTTTTTTTCTTTTTAATCTCTAGCAGACCAGCCATCTCTGACCCAGGCAGAGATGAAACACTGGTCTTATTTTAGAGCAAAGAGTGTAGCCTTGTATCCACCTCCCAGGGAGTCCCACACCAGTGTCAGGACTCTGATAAGGCCTCCCGATGAGTGGGGCTGAGGTTACACGTAGCCACAACATCATTTCAGCTCTTCTGCCTTCCCCAGCCAGGCAGGGTCTGTTTTGAAGTCGTAACAACCTTGTCCTTGCAGGGGAAGCACAAGGGGAAGGCTTTGCCTCCTGGAGTGTGGCTGTGGGTGGCACTTCCAAGGCTTCTCTTAAAGAAAATACCCCTTCCAAAAAGCTGCTTCGCCTCTTTCCACGTGCCTGATGTGCTTGTATCAAGATATCCGTGCAGGAGAGCCAAGTAAGGGAGGGGAGTCAATGTCAAAGCCATCCCAGACAGAATCCTTTATTATTCCTCCATGTGATACACTTTGTAGCATCACAGAGAAGTTCCTCGAGGCAAGGCAGCTTTAAAGGTTATACTTGACAGCAGGAACATTTCCCTGCTCCCAGTCAAGTCCTGTTTTTATTAAAATAAAAGAAAAATAACCCCCCAGCTCACTGCTGGCTAACAGGAGGACAAGAGCTTGTGATTGCTTAAAAAAAAAAAAAAAAAGGACAGCCCAGTCACGCTGTCTGACTCAGCTCTGATTGATGGCTCAGGAATGTGTCTGGGATTAAATAAACCACGGGCAAACCTTTACAATGCAACACGTTGGATGAAGCCCAGCCAGCACCGGCTCACCTGCCTCTGGCTGGGGAGTGACAGTCCTCACATGATGGGATTGGAGGGGATTTTCTTGGGTTTCGTCCATCTGTGAGAAAAAAAAAGAAATTGATATTTTCAGGAATTGCTTTGCAAGGACTCCGGTAGGAATTATTTGCAACAGGTCCAGGTATCCAGGTGCATTTGTGCACTTTTGCTACAACAAACACATCCTGGGAAAGAATATATTTGTGCCGAAATATGGAAAATTCATTTTGCAGCTCTGCACTGAACCATGTAAATCACAGCCCTGCTGCTCCATGCTGAACCCTGCTCAATGTCAGGGTCCCTTCCCCATCCCCATGCTGGGCTCAGAGCCCAGGCTTCATTCATGGGCAAGGGAAAGCTGCCTGGATGTGAATATTTGACCCTCCCACTTCCCTTGCTCATGGGTCCACCCGTGTTCTCTCTAAGGCTGAGGGGTGCAGTGGGGCAGCACCAGGCTCCTCTCCTGAGCTGCCCCTTCCCCAGGTGTGTAACAGCCTATTCTTTCTCATTCCCCGGGTGTGAAAGAGCCCATTGCGTGGTCAGGCTCAGTGTGGGTCTGAAGGGTGCAAACTCACTCCTGGCAATTTCATGCCCCAGATAAAACCCTCCTGGTGTGGCTACCTGAGCCTTTCTTCTCCCACCTCACCCCTGTCCATTGAGGGGTCCCCTGGCCCCACACATCTCTGTCAGCCTCCCCAGTCAAGAGGACAAGGGTTCCACACTGGTCCCATCCTTCATCTCATCTGCCTTCAAGGGAATCACCACTGGCTGCTGCTCCCCTTCTTCCTGCCACCCCATTGTGGCACTGACAGCCTCTTCCACCTCTGGCCATGCATGCCTTGGCTGTTCACCTGGCAACATCACACTAACAGTGTCAAAAAACCACTCAGACTTTTGATGTTTTTTTGGAAACCTCTCTAAATTTACAATGGTAAGTAAAAGAGCCTCATCTAGAAGATAAAAGGGCAACAGAAGCCATGACACCAGCAACAGTTATCCAGTCTGGAGCTGAACCTGTTTCAATGGTCCTAAGCCCTGTGAATTGGTCCTGCTGGAGAAACCTCCTCCTTCAGCCCCTCTGTTACCCCCCTGACCACTGCAGAGCATCTTCTCAGCCCTGCTTCCCTCCCTGCCCAGCAACAAGGAGCAGCCATCAGATCTGTCTGGAAACACTTCTGCCTTGGAGCTGCTGCTCAGGAAGAGCTGGACAGTGACATATCCCTTGTGACAAGCCCCTTGCAATGTCCTGGATAAATGCACAGAGATATTTTTTTCAGACAACAGGCCACTTGAGAAATGAGATTGTGTCATTTCCCCAGCCATGTGCTTTTTCTTTGTAATCTCTTCCCTCTTGGGTTTGGCTTGGATGATCTGGCCACTGTTTGCAGAGCTGTTGTTCTCCACAGCCATGGCAGGACTCAGAGGAGACCTTGAAGGTTTGGTCACTTGGCTCTGCTGAGAGTGCTTCTGGGAAGGAACTGGTTAGAAAAAGTGAATTGAAAGTGAATTTGGTTGCTAGTAGTGCTGGAAACATGACACAGATGGAGAAACTGGTAAGAGCCAGTATCAGAATGGTTGACTTGCCCCCAAAATAGCTGATCTAGTTGAAGATGTTCCTGCTTGTTGCAGGGAAGTTGGACCTTTAAAGGTCACTTCCAACCCAAACTATTCTACAAGTCTGTTTTATTATTACATTCTGTGAAATTCATTTACAGTTCCTGTATCCACAAAATTGGCTTAATGTCTCATGGTCTGCCTGGAAGTGCCCTGCTGCATCCTGCTCATCCTTTGTCCTTCTCCCTGACCCAACCCAAGGACCTGTGCCTCGTCTGGGAAGGCCATGAGTGGACCCAGTCCTTGCTGCTGCTGAGTCCAGGCTGGGCTCTGTGGCCTGGGAAACCTTCACTGTCAGGGTTGCTCTGTGGTTTCTGTGTGGTCTGATGCACCATTCAACATGTGTCAACATGAGCCAGAGCAACAGAATATGAAGAAATCACAGAATCACAGAATGGTTTGGGTTGGAAGGAACCATAAATATCATCCAATTCCAACACCCTGCCATAGGAAGAGGCACTTTCCACTAGACCAGGTTGCTCAGCACCCCATCCAACCTGACCTTGTACATTCCCAGGGTGGGTCAACACTTCCAGGGATGGTTCTGAGTGTTGCCAGGGCCCCAGTCTCCTGGTGGTCTCTTCCCTCATGAGCCACCACTATCCCTTGAGGACCCAGAAGTTCAACCCAGCTGATGATGGGCTACATCACTTGAGATGCCTTCTAAAACCTTACCTCCCGCAATCCTAGGGAAAATCTGATTTGCAACCTGATAAGACCATGACAGGTTACTGAATCTGGTGAGCTTCGTGACCAGCCAGATAAAACCCAACTGATGCATCTGTCCATCCAACTTGCTGCACAGTGAGACTTAATTTCTTGCTGATCTAAGACTCAGAGCTACCACAATCTGGAGGGATGATGATAAGACATTGTTCAGGATCCCACAGGCTTTGTGAATTGCTTCTCCCTCTGGTACAAGGTGCAGACTCTGATACTGCATTCACTCCTAGCCAGACACACAGCAAACATTTGGTCTCCTTCACTGCTACAAGAGGCATCTGAGTGCTTTTTGTACTGAAATTGGTGTTGGTGGTTCGGTGCAAAAGTCAGAAAAGTGGGTGGCAGCAGAGGTTGCCACCAGAAAACACCGTTGAATTAGAGCTACAAAGAGAAACAATAATTAAGACCTAACGAATAATTACCATAGTGGAGGGCAGCTCAAGAATGAGCACACAGCCCCAAATCCAGATATTTCTAGCTGCAGCTCAAAACCCCACAATTAAGCTGTGCTTTTGGTCATTATGAGGAGGTATTTCCAGAGCTGGGTCTTCCTGCTCACTGCCTTTATTCACCAAAATGACTGGCTGAGCATCAGCAGAAAGAAACCCCAGCATTTTGATAAATGTCATCCAAACCAGATTGGAGAGCCTGCATTAGCCTCTGTTGGATGCCTCCACCAAAGCTGGATGCCAGCCTGTGGGCAGAGCTGGAGCTCAAGAGAGAAGGATTTGTGGCTAGGAGGGGATGTATTGGTTTAGAGGTTGGTGGTACCTAAAAATACTGATGTCCTCTCTTGGGAGTTCCACCACATGGCAGCACAGAGAAGCAAGTGTCACCATGCATTTTGCTGGTTCTTGGTCCATCTCTACCCACTCATTTCTCCAGGGCACTGATCCATCAGTAACAAAGGGAAGGAGGCTGTAGCTTTCACAGGGGTACCTGCAAGCACAGTGTCCTCAGGGGTGTCTCTACAGCCACTGACCTGAATTTCAGGTTGATGGCACAAGTGTTAATGGCTGATTTCCTTCCCAACTCTCACACTGGTGATACTGCAAGGATTGTGACTTCCCCTGGCTGTTCCAGGGTTGCTCTTTTACCTTCCAGAGAGTATTAATGTCACCCGCTCCAATGGGTGACACCACATTACCAACCAGGCACCCTGTCTCAGTCACTCTTCCTCCTGCCAGCCTTGACTCACCTGTGACAAGTGGCAGATGTGCTGTCCTGCCATGCATCCACCTTACTCCTCCCAACTGCCTCCTCCTTCAGTATTCACTTGGCATTTGAAGTGTGACACATTCGTCTCTTGCTCTGCATTTTCTGTGCAATGTGAAGGCATCTCCCAAACCTGTTCTCCCTGAGCAGGACCCCAAGGCCACCTTTTATCCTCTGACAGACTACAGGCATCCTGCTCATTCTCCCATTCCATAATTGCTCAATCTCCAATGGCAGCTCCTTGTGCACAGTTGCTGCTCTATCTGTAGAATCATATAATCATGGAATGGCTTGGGTTGGAAGGGATCTTAAAGACCATCTGTTTCAACCCCCCTTGCCATGGGCAGGGAAACCTTCCTTTAGATAAAGTTGCTTGGAACCTCATCCAACAGGCCATGAACTATTCCAGAGATGGGGCATCCACACCTTCTCTGGGAAATCTGTGCGGGTGCAAGGGTTAGATGTCAGGGTTTTTTGGGTCTGCCCTGGTGAGAGAGATGAGAGAAAAGACCTGGAAGTCATGCCCAGGGCATGTTCTTGGAGTAGGAGTTTGTCCTTCCTACTGTCTACAGTGTCACAGTCATTGCCACAAACGCAAATGTCTTTCCAACCACCATATTACTTTACCTTTTTAATATTTTCTCACATTTTTTTCCTGTTATCCATTTGGGCACATTCTCAATGCCATTTTCACACCATCACAGACCCCACTGGCACAGATGACCCCACCTTTTTGAAGCTACTTGGGGTGGGGAAGTCATTATCTGGCTATAAATTACCCAGAAAGGACTGGCTGTTATATAAGCAAGGCAAAATAAAATAATAAAGCACTAATATTCACCATAGTTCATTTGCAATAATGACTGAGATACCTTTCAAGACTTGCTGAACCAGTGTACAGGTTCATAGTGAGTATTTCTGAGCATGGCCATTGCTCAGTGACTAATTTAAGCCTCCTCTTTTGTCACAATTTTACCTGTGATGGGGTTTGTTGCAGAGGTGAGAGAAATGTATCTGCATTTCTGACATAAAATCAGTGGCAGGAGTCAGGAAATCCTAGAGAGAGATGGGACTGGGAAGAAAATGAAGAAGATCTGTTGTAATAAAGGGTTTTCAAGAGTCATGGTTACATCTGGCTGAAAACCAAGGATCTCGGTTCACCAGAGATCTTTTTAAAACATAAATAAAAATATCTCCTTGTCCAAATGGGATGGAAATTGATATTTTTCAAAATTTCCAAAGCTCCTTTTGTCCTTATGAACTGACATATCATTTTCCCTGTTTTGCTGAAGATGCTTTAAAAAAAAAAGTGTTGGCTTTTTTGCCAAAACATTCCTTTGTTGGAAAACACCACACTGAACTAACTTGCACTAATGCTGGGAGAAGAAGCATCACTGATGAACAATGGGGCCTGACCCTTTATCACTCAAGAAAGATAAAATGGGGTTTTCTTTTCCTGTGTCTTGCACAGGTCTGGACACCCACCTTGTCTACACAGCAGGTCACCTCCAGGCTGGGAGACCCAACAGAGAGGAGCTCTCTCAGGAATGCAGATGTGACTCAGCCCTGGTGCCTCTGACATCTCACCATCATCCCTTGAAATGCTCTTGGCAGCTCCATCAGCAATGCCCCAGATATGGGGAAAGGCTGGGAGGGGTAGCCACTAGCAAAAAGCCCACCTGTCTGCCCTTGGTGGTTTTAACACAGGTATTAATTACCTTCTTATCTGCTAAGCTGATCTGAACCTGTCTGCATCTTCCTCCTGAAGCTGCTCCTAGCAAAGCTCTGCTGCCCCTGTGCTCCAAGGGCTGGGAGCTGATTAGGGGCTGGGAGGATGTCATTCAGCCTGGGATGGCTTTTTGCCTTGGCTGTGAAGCCAATCTGCCTACAGAAAGGCTGACTCAGCAGAGCTGGGAGGGTTTAGCTAAGCCAGGCAATCACAGGACTGCCATGGGATGAACCCACACATGTGTTGGGCAGACTGGCTTTGGCTGTTGGGCTGCCATTGCAGTGGTTTGGTTGTGTGTCTGATAATTAGAGTTCTGCAGCTTCTTTAGGAGCCTTTTGAATTTTTTCTCCACAAATCCAACCTGGGAATCTGGCCCCTCTGGTATCTCCTGATGGCAGTGCAATGCATTGCACAATATTTCCCTTTTTGGTTGAGCTGATGAGTTTTTGGGCTTGTCTGGGGAAGATTTGGCTTCATGGCTTGTTGTTGCCACAGCCAGGATTTTTCCAAAGCATGATGTTTCCTAAGAGCATTCAGGACACCACACAGTCACAGTCTTCACCTCATACACTGGCTTGGGATGGAGTTCTCAGGTCTTTGGATCTCTTGCAGGTTATGGATCAAAATTATAGAAATATAGAATATCTCAGGTTGGAAGGAACCCATATGGATTATCGAGTCTAACTCCCTGCTCCCTCCAGAACTACCTAAAACTAAATCATCAGTGCAGAAAGAAATACCAGCAACAACTTATAAACACCTACTGCACAGAAAATCAACACTTCAGTGCAAATGAGCACAAGAAAACTGTCCACCTGCTCCAAAATGTGCTGTGTCTGCTACTGTGCAAAGGTCAGGTGAAATATTAAGCAGCTGCCAACTCCCTCAATTGTTTTGCAGAGCTGATTTGAGATAAACAGCTGTGGGACTCATTGCTGGAAGAGGTCTGGATCCTGTTTTGTAGGATGAAGTCCATGGCCAGGCTGTGTGGGAGATCCACACTAAGTCACCATCACATCTCCTGCTTCAGTACACAAATACCAGAGGTCGAGATACCTCTGGATGAGCCAGGGCTTAGGAATAAATCCACAGAAGGAAATGGACCTAATAGCAGTCGGAATCAGGCCTTGTCTCCTCTGGTGAACTGGATGTATTTTAGGCAGATCCCATTAGCTGCAACCGGGTCACCTGAGGTTATCATCACTGCTGAGACACAGCACAACAATGGAGTAATCAGCTACAAAACTGACATATTCCAGGGGGAAAATCCAGTAGCATCCTTTTCTAGGTAATTAATCAAGGGACCAAAGCAACTGTGAGCACAGAGCAGATGAAATCATTGTGGGTTGGTCATACCTGCAGTAAATAAAACTGTCACTGAGGTCGTTTCTGATGCTGACTGGGATTATTTATAGCCACTGTCTGTAGAAGTCCATCTGATCAGGCAGGGAGCGTAGGAGGGGCTGTTGCTGCTGGGAGAAATCCTCTATGTTTAAGTAAGGATGGGAATGCAGTCAGAGCCACACAAGATTCTTCTAGGTGAGCTTTTTTCCTAACTGGAAATATTGGTTTGTCAAAAATTGAAGCTTTCTGCATCTACATGCCAGGCTATGTTCATATGGGCAAACCAACAGGTTCAGAGCAAAGGCTGTGATCATCAGTGGTGTTTTGGTGCATCCCTGGTGCATGGCCTGGACTAGCCAGGACCAGTGATTGACAAATGCAGGTGATGCCAGGCTCAGGGATGGTTCCTGGATGCAACCACACTACACCCTCCACCCAGTCTGGGGATGTGCTTCAGCTGAGGGGGGTCTCCTGTCCAAAGAGACTCTTCCAAAATAAATCAGAGTGCTCAAATTAGCTTCTTATTTGAGGCAGACTGAGAAAGATCTTGACTAAAGATGCAGTCCATGCACCACGAGATTCTGTGGGTTATACCTATGGTATCTGTGAACACAGCTGAGGGCAGTATCCTGCTGTCATGAGGACAATGAACATGATGGATGAACTGGATAAGACTGGGAGCAGCTGGGTGAGGAGCAGAGCAGGGGCCATATGAACATGATTCAATCATGGCCATCCTGTGCATTGCCCCAGGAAAGTCCCAACACTCAGAGAGAAACACCATCACAACAACTGTGTCCCCATTGCTTGCATGTGGAGGGGGATAGTTGTGGGAAACCACCTGCTTCACAGGGTTTGAGGGAAGAGGCAGAAAATGTTTTCCTCTTCAGATGCATGTCAGCTCTGGTCACTGAAGGACTGAAAGTTGCCTGTTGTGCTGGTCTCTGATCCTGTATGTATGTAAATCAGCCCAAGGCAGGTCTGCCCTTGGTGGACATATTTTATTTTATTACTATCATTGTGGTCTTTGTTACTATCACTATTATTATGTCTGGGAGTGCAATGAGCTCATCTGTGCATCTTGGGAGCCTGGAGGTCAGAGAAGGATCCAGAGAGTGGGTTCAGTAGAGCTCTGTTGGATCCCAAACCCTATGTTTGGTTTCTTTGTCCAGGGTCTATGAACAGAAGTGGTAAATTCCCTCATTCCTCATCCTCTGCAATTCCCAGAATTATTTCACTGATTCCTGGAGGGATACATTTCTGTGACAGCCTCTAGGAAGGGTCACCTACCTGCCTGGATCTCCAGTGGTTTGACTGACCAGTGAAAGTTCATGGGAAAGATGACAAATCCAGGGTTCAAATGTGAAGTTCATTTTCCTTTCAGATATAGCCAGGACAACTCTCAAAAGGAAGCCAAGGTGGAAACACATCCTTCCTGCCTTCCAGAGCCAACATCCTCCTTCCTCTCACATGGTCCCAGTTAAGTGTTTTCTGCAATCCTGAGACCTGTCATTAAACAATCCCAAGCAGAGTTCCCATAGGGCACATCAACTCACCTTACTTTGGTCACTACTTTCTGGTTTAGAATCTGCTGGGGTGGGTGGTTGCAGGAGAGATCATGTTGTCTAATGGGGCAGATAATCACTGAATCACAGAATAGCTGGGGTTGGAGGTGACCTTAAAGATCAACCATTTCTAGCCCTGTTGCCATGAGCAGAGACACCTTCCACTAGACCAGGTTGCTCCAAGCCCCATCCAGTCTGGCCTGGAACACTTCCAGGGATGGGGCAACCACAATTTCTCTGGGCAACCCGTACCAGTGTCTTAGTACCCTTTGAGTAAAGAATTTCTCCAGAACATCTAACCCAAATCTCTGCTCTTTTAGTTTAAAACTACTCCACCTTATCATATCATTATCTGCTGGTGGATCAGTGGAGTCATAAAACACAGGACAACCTGTAACTGATATCCAGACTGGATATTTACCCTCTCTTTAACCTCTTGACATTGCATTTATTAGTGCTGATGTTTTGCTTTACAACCTGTCTTGCCTGGCAGGTGCTGCCACTGCTTCTTTTGCCATCAACAACCAGGCTTTAATTATGTATTCCTCTCCAATGGATTGGAAAAATATATCAGCAACCAGGCTAAATTAAAAAACTGTTGGACTTCAGGTGTATTTTTCCATCTGTTTCTATAAAGCCTGCAGAAGGCAGGCAGGTTTGGCTCCTCCCTTGAAGAAGAAACTCTGGAGGCAGACAGGGTCTGTGAGTACAGCGGTATTTCAAGCTGTGGGTAGTTAGTTTCTGTCAGCAAATGCAGCCCTTTCGCTGCATGTGGTGAGTGGAAGAAGTGACTGAGATTTGCATCTTTGCCTGGCACTGGCTTGGAGATGAGAAGCAGCTCAGCTGCTCAAAACCAGAGTCATGGCTGTGATCACACGGGGGGGAAGAGGGGAAGCGAGGGGGAGGGTGTCACCACATGTCACAGACAGCCATTTCCAGTAACTGGTGTGTGCTTAGGCAAAGCTCATGTTTAATTTACCACCAGGCAGATGTTGGAAAGCTCTCAGGCTGCTTGGTCACAGGGCTTGAAGTCTCCTTGTTCTTTGCTGTTGCTGCAACAGGCGCAGCCAGCAACACGGATCTTATGATCCATCTCTATATGTGGTCATCTGGTGAGAAGGTTTCTTCCAGTTAATTAATTTGAACTGTGATTGAAGTGAATGCTGGGCAGCATCACAAGAAGCATGGGCAGCAGGTCAAGGGAGGGGATTCTGCCCCTTTAGTCCCCTCTTGTGAGACCCCATCTGCAGAGCTGCCTCCAGCACTTGGGCCCCCCAACATCAGAAGGATGTGGAGTTGCTGGAGTGAGTCCAGAGAATGCCATGGAGATGGTCTGAGAGCTGGAGCCCCTCTGCTCTGGAGCCAGGCTGCCAGAGCTGGGGGTGTTCACTTGGAGAAGAGAAGGCTCCAGGGAAACCTTAAAGTACCTTCCTGTACCTGAAGATGGATTATAAAAAAGAGAGAGGGTGGCTTTTGACATGGACAGATAGTGATAAGACAAAGGAGAACAATTTTAAACTAAAAGAGGAGAGATTTGGATTAGATGTTATAAAGAAATTCTTTCCTGAAAGGGTACTAACACACTGGAAGAGATTGCCCAGAGGCTGTTGTTGTCCCATCCCTGGAAGTGTTCAAGGCCAGGTTGGATGTGGTTTGAAGCAACCTGGTCTAGTGAAAGGTGTCCTTACTCATGGCAGGGCGCTGGAACTAGATGGTTTTTAAGGTCCCTTCCAATCCAAACCATTCTGTGATTCTATGAATTTATGAATTGGTCTGGGAGAACTGCTCTCTTGGCCCAGGATGCTTGAGGACAGGCATTGCTGGACCTGGATTTGGCCCTGCCAGAGCCCCACATCTAAATTGCATGAGATGGGATCAGGTGCTTTGGTTTACCTGGAACAGGGCTCCTGTCACAGCTCCTTCTGGCTTTGCCCAGGAGATGGATGTCAGAGGTGTCAAACTCCTTGACTTTGCCTTTGGAAACTCAAGTCCTCAAGTCAGGAAATTACAGGACAATTAGATCATGAGGGCAGGACCCAGAGGCTGACCAAGATGCCACTATTATTGCACCAGGACTTCCAGGGATGTGGAGCTGTGGACAGGCCTTTGCCATGTTGAATTAACAACCCACATGGTTTCATGCAGATCCCAGACACTGTGCACTGGGAAGGCAGTGTGGGTGGGAGGGGAGGAGATGAGGATCCAAACCATATCCATTCTTTAGGTGCATATATCTAGCAAATTCCTTTCTAGCTACTGTTTGCTTTACAGAACATGCTGGGAACAGAGTTTATTAGTTATGCAAAACTGCTTGATTATGAAAATGAAGTCTCAGATGAGGTAAACTAGCCAGTCGTGAAGTCCACAACAACAACAACAACAGAAATAGAGGTTTTAGAGAGATGCAAAACCAGCCCTCTGCTGGGAGAAATGGTCTGGTTGCTAGTCCAGGGCTGTGCATCAGTTCCTATCTCATCTCCCAGACAGTGCACTGGCTCCTCGTCTCCTCCTTCTCTTGCCCACGGGATGTTTTAGCTCCTGCAGTGAGCAAAGAGAAAGGCATATGTGACCTAAATCAGGTTTTACTTCTGCTCACATCCCTCCAGCTTGAGTAAGCAGCAGCAGAGGATGTGACTGAGAGCACATACGGTGCCTCGTCAACACCTCCTCTGCTCCAGGTCTTCTTCCCCCTTCGCCAGAGGTGAGCTTGACTCACTCTGTGTTTAGAGATGCTTCTCCTTTCCCCACACCTCTCATTAACCCTCCCTGATCAGCCGGTCTCCAGCCCACCTCTGCAGCCTTTCCTGCTACGCGGAGCAGTGCTGTCCGACAGGACCGACCTCCCAAACCCCACCGGAGGGCTGGGAAAGGACGGGAAAAACCCCGGAGACCGACAAAACAAACACAAAAAAGGCCTCACTTGATCAGCCTAAGTGCCAGCCCCACCCTGGGGTGTGGAATAAACACTGGCAGGTATTTATTCATTGCTACTCAGCATCCAAATATTTGTTTCTCTGTGTCACAGGGGCACGCACTCACATCCATGGGGGATGGATGCCTTCATTCCCAGCAACCCTGGGCACACTTGTCTGCTAAGGCAGGGGAGGAAAAGATCTGGCAGGAATTGTTATAAATATGCTGGGATTTCTAGCGATTTGACGTTTAGATGCACAAAGATATTTCTTTTTAGATATCCGAACCTCTGCACCACACACTGGTCTATCCATTTACAATCTTGCACTCACAAATGTTTGCATACATATGTATGTATGCAGAAGGATTTGGCATACATGTATATCTGTCCACCCACATTCACCTACGTATGAGTGAGTACACAGTGCTGGAAATGATAATCTGGATGCCTTGGCATTAATAATGCATAAATCTGATGTTTGCAGAAGTGAATATGCAGCAGATGATGCCGTTTCAGTCTTGGCATACACACACATGTATATTTTTTCTCCATCTGTCTAGGTATGAACAAATAGGTGTGCTTAACACCAGTAAGTACTTCTATGGGAATGCTTATGGGATGAATTCAGTTAGCACAGAGCACTGGTTAGCCTAAGCAGAGTAAACCCTAGCAGAAAAAAATAATTAAAAATGATAGAATAGTTTGTGTTGGAAGGGACCTTAAAGACCACCTCATTCCAACTGTCCTGCCTCAGGCAGGGGCACCTTCCACTAGACCACGTTGCTTCAAATCCCGTCCAACCTGGCATTGGACACTTCCAGGGATGGGACATCCACAGCTTCTCTGGGCAACCTGTGCCAGTGGCTCACCACCCCCACAGGGAAGAATGTTTTCCCAATATCTGATCTAAACCTACTCTCTGTCAGTTTGAAGCCATTCCCCTTTATCCAATCACTACATGCCCTTGCAAATTGTTTCAGTTCATGATATATATATATATACATATATAAAAATATAAATAAATGCAAATATATATGTATATATATATGTATATGTGTGTGTATGTGTGTGTGTGTGTGTGTGTGTGTGTGTGTATACATATGCCTGTTGTATTTGGCATAATCAAAATTAAGCCATCAAGGTCCTGATGATCTTGATGTAACTACCAAGAGAAGGATGAAATGTCCAAATGTGACTAAAGAGGATAAGTTTCTGGTTAACCCCATAACAACTGAAGTGCTTCATCCACTGACTGACTTAATTACGCTGCAGGTAAAACGTGGAGGTGTGGCAGGTGAGAGAAGAGCTTTAACTGTGAGCACACACAAGCAGTGATAACAACCCTTTGATCTGTCCCAGCTTTAAGGATGTTGGGGGAAATGTCTTTAGAGTAAGTTGGGTGGAAATGTTCACTGTGCGATTAGATAAGGGTGGTCAGTGAGAAGCTTAATATACTGTCTAAAGTGGTCATCATGACCTGATGATGTGATGAGTAAGGATGGGCTGCCAGAGGTCAGGGAACTGGCCCCAGGGGAAGGTTTTTTCCAATGTCTTCAAGGAAGTGAAAGGGAGGGAGTTTCTCAGCTACTCTGAGTAATTTATGGAGCTGGGATTGTATTCAGTTTAGATCCTTAAGGCATTTCACCATTGCCCTGGTGAGACTCGAGGATTTGAACTGATAACTGAAAGAAGCATTAATGACAACATGGAGATTCTTGTTCTGGCCCAAGTCTGGCTGCCCCTCTACTCACAGGCAATTATATACATGTTTTACCCTTGGCAGTGCCAATCTACTTTACAGTCTTTATGACATCAGTTTGGTAGGAAGACACAGGACTTTATTGAGATGTTCCAGCACCTGCAGTGCCCACAACGATGTTTGACTTCAAGAGGAAGGTGGGTGATGCCCAGCTCCCAGTGAAAAGCAGAGGGTGTGATGTCCAGTTTAGACTTAGGTGGCAAAATGTCCATGTGCCATTGACTCAATTGATTTGACAGTGAGCCAGGGTCAGGCAGACCAGGAGACTTTTAAAGATGGATAGAAGGCATAACTCATCTTAGTCACACAGAAAGTTGTTCAGTGTGGCACATATTGCACCTGAAGTCATCCTTCCCCTGCCTGTAAATGTGCATTTCTTCCACAGGTAGGTATCTACCCACATGTGGGAAAGACTCATATTTGCATTTCTCCGCTAAGAAACCTTTGTGGTCCCACACTCAAGCCACCAGAGGTATGGCCTCCTCTAGCCATACCACCACATGTACATCACCTACACATCAGGTCGAGGGAGCACCTTCCTCTACATTTTTTTCATGAAATCATCAGAAGGATAGGCCAGGGAAGACTGGGAGGTCAAGGTACTCTTGGTCGATCAGATGTGTCAAGTTCCACTTAAGATACAACATCTCCTATCAGATAAGAGGAACTATGTTGGCTTCTGACCCGAAATCCCAAGGCACAGGCTGTGACAAGTTCCCACAAGTCTCATGGTAACAGTGGCAGACAGTGGCTTGGAGCACTTCTGTAATCGGAGACACACTTCTGAGGCTATAAATGTAAATTGCATCTCCAGAGATTACTGAGATCAGAGAAAGGCCACCAGCTGCTCTGTGGCCATGCAGAACCCTCCAAACAGACTGGGAGTGAGGAAGGCATTACACAGGGCTGCTGTCCAGGAACAGGATCTTCTGTGGTCCATGGCCCACTGCCATTTCCATACTCCCAGTAAGACCCTTCAGCCATAACCTAGACCCTCTAAACATCATGCACAGCCTGTGATCCCACTTCTCAGAACTTTCAAACTCTGCTCTGCCCTGAACCCAAAATGGCCCAAGGTTCACTGACAAGTTCTTCCTGTGATCTGTTGTAAGAAGGTAACAGGGTGGGAGAAGGCTTTTTGGGAAGGTGGGAGTGGGTTGACCGGGATTCCTTGAAGGGCTCCAAGGCCTTCAGCGCCACCTACTGCCATGCTAAGTCTTGTCTTCCTTGTGTTCCCTCCAGGAATGGGTTTAGAGGATACTTTCAGGATCATAAGATGTGAATAACTGGTAGGTACATCCTGTTTCTATAGTCCGAGTGCAAATTAAAAAAAACACAACAGTATCTGGACACAAAAGTCTGATGCCATTTCCCTTACAAATTCATAGAAAAAGAAAGAAAAAGCTGTTGTCTTGCAAGATCCAGGAAAAAAAGATAATTGGGAACCCAGGGATCATAGAATCAAAGTTGGGTTGGAAGGGACCTTAAATATCACCTAATTCCAACCAGATCCCATGGGAACAGTCACCTTGCACTAGATCAGGTTGCTCCAAGCCCCATGCATTTGTTTGCACTTAACTCTTCTGGTTAGTGACACCATTACCAGGAACTGGGATCAGTTTGAGCTAATGGGAGGCATTGTGGGATGGCTCCAAGTCACAGTTTTGACAAAATGTGCAGATTCAACTTTAAATACTGCTCTTGTGATCCATGAATGGGATAGGGAATCCTACAAGTGGCCTGGACTTCATCTGACATCTTGGTTGAGAGATCTGGGAACTGATTTCAGCATGCTCTCACACCAAACACTTTGCTTTCCCCAAGGTCTGATATACTGTCAGATTCTCTGGGTCCTGGAAAAGAGAAGGAAGCAGCTTCTGAGGAACTTGTAGCCCAGAGGCAGTATAGATTTTGGAGAAGAAACTGAAAATTGGAGGTTGAGCTTGTTAAAAACAATTTGCTTAGTGACACCAGTCATCTAGGAGTGCTTGTGGACTGGAAGTTAAATACAACATCAGGACCAGCATGCTCTTCTGATGAGGATTTGATCAACCTGATTCATCAGGATAGCAGTAGGTATTAGAAACAACTGGGAGGTTTCCATTAATGGAGGTTCAGGACATAGCCCAGCAAACTTGTGCTTCTGCTGAGCTCCAGCTGGTGTTGATTCATCACCAGCCTTCTGCTGCAGATGGCTGGGTAAATTGGGAGTGCTGTGTATAGCAACCTGTAGGCTTTTTCCAAGGAAAACAAACAAAAAGCCTCAGTGTGGTTTCTGCAGGAATGAAACTCCAACTGAAACACTGGCTTTGTCCCTCTTCTGAAATGCAGCCCTGTTGACTATGCCTAAAAGGGCAAGAGCAATGCAGCCTCCTCTGGACCACAGATAACCTCCTGGAAAACTGTGGTTTTTACCAAATTGTTTGCAGCATCTCTTCGAGCAAACATGCTTGTGCTGCTGCACCTGGTGTGCTGAATGTCTGTATGAAACACACCCAAATTCCTAGTGGGCATCGCCCAGGGCTCCAGCTGGGAAATTTGACATGCAAAATGTGGCCCTGATCACATGCTGAATGCTCCAGGGATGAGGTGTTGTAATCAACCTTTTTGGGACGGTTGGTAGGCATGTGATAAGATTAACATGTGTTCTCACCCACCTTTGGTGTCCTTCTTTGGCAGCTCAGCACCTTGGTATGAAGGGAGCTGGGTTCCAGTTCAGGGTGACCTCTCTGATCCGTCATACCCGTGACTGAAAAGGACAGGGCTGGGATTGAATGATTTGCCTTTCCAGTGCTTCGATTTACGTAGGTGCAAAGTACTGATAAGGAGTTCTTGGAGTTCTCTGCAAACTGCATCATGTCTTAATGTAGGAGTTAATTATTCTAATTATTAAGTCCTTTTTACCAACAGTGATTCATCACCTGAGTTGACGGGATAAGGAAATTTTTACACTGCTCAGTCAGGAGGATCTGGAGAGGGGACAGCCGAGCTCTGTTTCTGAATCTGTGGCTGAGACTCCTCCAAGACCTTGGCCAGGACATTTAAACATCTCTGTGGGTCACGTTACCCCTGTGTAAATTCCTCACTTCTGTGAGATAGTAGGGAACCCCTGAGTGCCAGGGAATGCAAAGACCCTTCTAATTTTCCAATTTGTGGCTTCATTTTGTGACCTCAGCATCCATGCTGTGTTCTTTGATAGCAAATTTAGTTCTGGCTTATGACAACCAAGAGGAATAAAGGGATTCAAACTGCTGGTAGAAAATGCTCTGAAATCAGGGGGAAAAAAAGAAAAAGCTTGGACTGCTCTGCCCTGTTCAGGGTCAGGTTGGATGGGACTTTGAGCAACCTGGTCTAGTGAAAGGTGTCCCTGCCCATGGCAGGGTGGTTGGACTAGGTGAGCTTTCAAAGGTCCCTTCCAACCCAAACCATCCTGTGATTCTATTCTAAACACACAATAGCAGAGATTTTTAAAGCTCTGTATGTTAATAGGGTCTAATTCCATGGAGAGCTGGCTCTTCATGAGTAGCCACTGCAGTCAAACTCTGCTGACGTGGTCTCCTGCTCTCAGCTAAGACTGTCTGTCATATTGACTCTACCCACGGGTGGTTTCCACGGGGAATTTCTCCACTGAGATGTTGCTTTTCTTTTACTCTAACACAGCTTGAATTAGTCAAGTGGCAGCTCTGACCATCTTCCCAGAGACGTGGCTCTTTTCAGACTTAGGGAAATAAGCATTTCCATGCAAGGAGTTAAAAACAGATAAAATTTCCTCCGTGGAAGAAAAGGAACATGTTTAATCTGTTCTTACTACAGGTTCATCTCTTTCATCTGCCCTTCATCCTTTGCTGTCAGTAATGCTTTAGCATTTTTTTCCTTTATTTGCTCTTCTTTTTTTTTTTTTCCCCACCATTCTTGTCCTTCTGAGTTATCTGTGGAAGAGCTGTAAGAGTAACAAAAGACCCTGAAGGACACAGTTTGCCATGTGCCTTTCACCATCTTCAGTGATCACTTTGAGGCAGAATTGCCTTTTCAGTCCCACTTCACACGTGGATTGTACAAAATCCTGGTCATTTGCAGCCCTGAGAGGAATCAAAAATCACAGAGAATAAAGATGAGTCACATGTGCAGCACAAACTCATCCCATACAGAGAGTTTCCATTTTTCTCACCACTCCCTGGTGTTTAGAGCCTTCTAACATGGTGATGCTTGAAACAATAGCGAACAAAAACAATTCAGAGAGGTGTGATGCTGAACTTGGCCAGAGCCTTCCAGAAGTTCTAAAGCACTTGAAGATCCTTGGATGAAAGACATATTGTAAGGGCAAGAATATCATTATTACCAGTTAAAGTTCTGCCTTCCAGGCAGTGAAGTAACAAGATCCCAAGGTCAGGGCTAAAAAGAACTGCAGGCCACATGCAGCAGTGGAACTTGGTCCTTGCTGCAGGGTGAGCTGCTAATTGGACTCTGTAACACCTCAGACAACATTTCCAGTCACAAGTTGCTTACAAGAGTTGAAAACAGCGTTTTAAAACAAGCAGATAATTTGTCAGCCTGGGGTGAAAAACCTGAGATTTAATTTTGAGAAGTTCTCAAAGACACGACTCAGAATAACACTATTATTAGCAAATTAATCTCTTGCTTTGAGAGCTGACCTGGACTTAGCTCCTGGAAATTGTAAGATTTTATGCTCACTTTTCAGGCATTAATAGCAAAATAATGTATTTTTTGTGTGTGATTTTGTTTGTAGTTTTTGCTTTCTTTTCCTTCCATATCAGAAATTTGAAGAAACAAAACCAGAAGTAAAACTGCACTTGGCAAATGAGGAGCTACTTGTACTCGTCACAGACTCGTGGTCATGGAGCAAGGAAGGGCTTGATCTGGGCTGCATGGTGGGAGATTATTGCTTGGATTTGAGGAATACTCCAGCACTGATTTAACGATGTCCTTCGCTGAGAAGTGCTCCAATCCCACACTGCAGTTGCCTCTGGCTGCAAAAGTAACTAAGAAAAGAGAAAAAACCCTGCCTTATGTTGGTGTGGAGCATCGTAGGGCCCCTCCCAGCAGGGGCAGAGCTGCTGCAAATCCACCAGTGCAGCATTTCCACACATGTTTTCATGTGAGAAGTGAGGCCCAGGACCCCCAGGTTCTGGTCACTGCCCCAGACCAGTTCTGCACGCTGAGCACTGTGGAGAGCACTGGGAGGACTGGTGTGAGCAGTTCCTGTAAAATGCTGTGCATTGTGGTCAAACAGTCAGTGTGGCATCGCTGAGAGAAACAGAAAGGGAAAGGGCAAGGCAGCCCTGGCTTACAGTTGGTCTTTCTTGAGCCCTTGATCACAGGACCTTTCAGACTCATTGACTAGAAATGGTGGTGTTGAAAGGCTGTTTGCCGCTGGCTCTTCCCCTTGAGCATTGCACAAGACTCTACAGATGCCAATCAGGTTGTTTGGTCCCAAGCACCTCTGTGGTGAATGCACTGACAGCCAAAAAGTGATGGGTTGCAAAGTCCAAAGCTCCTTTCTCCTCCATGTGGTGCCCCATCAGAGCTCTAGAGCTGGCCCAGGTCCCCATGCTCTGTGCAACCTTCTGGGGTTAAAGTTCAAGGCTGCAGAAGAGTCAGCTCCTGCCCTGGAGATACCAACATGTGGGAGGGTGATGCCTCTACCTGAACCTTGTGGGCCTCGTGCCTCCTACTGGAAGTCTTCTGAGAACCCCTGTGATAAATCCCAGGTCTGACTGTACAGCAAGAACAGGATGCTCCTCCCATGCACCTGCTACTCCTGTGGGCCATGCAGAGCTCCGGAGGGAGGACTTTCCTTCCCCAAAACTCCTTTCATCTTGGTGAGAACAGCCTTGAGAACAGAGCTAGTTCTGCTTTGATAAAACTGTTCATCCCCATTTCCCTGAAACTCCCACCCTGGGGTCCACCTTGCAGGATGAAGCCCATATTCCTCTTGAGGAGGAGCCAACCTGTCCTCTAGAGAAATTCAGTTCCAGTGTGAGACCCCTTCAAGGATCAATCACACTGGGCTATTAGGTTATTTTGCACAAGAAAATGAGACAACAGAAATGAGAATCAGTCCCCCAGCCTTCCCTTTTGGGTTAGTGTCATCCAAAAAGCAAGGCTGGTCTTTCCTTGGCTAACTGTAAAGGCTGGAGAGACTTTTTGCAAAGGCATGAAGTGACAGGACAAGGAGGAATGGCTTTAAACTGAAAGAGTGTAAATTTAGATTAGATTTTAGGGAGAAATTCTTCCCTGGGAGGGTGGTAAGGCACTGCAACAAGCTGCCTAGAGAAACTGTGGATACCCTGGAAGTGTTCAAGGCCAGGCTGGATGGAGCTTGGAGCAACCTGGTCTAGTGGAAGGCATCATTGCCCATGTCAGGGGTCTTGGAATGTGGTGGCCAGTAAAGTTCCTTCCAACTCAAACCATTTTATGGTTCTATGATGACATTTCTGTCACATAAATTCTTTTGGGACCATGTTGACACTAAAGCAGCTGACAAGGACAACATGATGCAACACAAGGTACAAGACTCATTTTCTCATGTAATTGTGTGCTCTTTCCATCCAAAGGAGAGGGACACAATAACCTTACCTGCTGCAGTTCCAGCACATGTTGATAATTAGGCTCGTGATTCATGGGTTAGGTGTGAATTTCTGCTCTAATACCCTGCTAATTAGCTCACACTTCCTGATCAATAGCGGGGTAATTATGAGATTAGGGTTAATGGGTCAGACTCACTGAAAGCTTCCTATTGTATGTCAGATTAGCTGAATCCTGCTTTCCTTGTTTCACCTTTCCAGGTTGCTGGCTACAAGAGAACAAGGGGCAGAAATGGGTTGAATTTCCCTCTTTTTTGCACAGAGAGATTCCTGCACCGAGGTCTGTAGATGTGGGATGGGGTCTGGGTTCCCACCAGCAGAGATGTAACCACTGGAGCCGGTGGTGTCTGCAGAGACATTCATCCTGCCCCAAAGGGGACACCTGAGGTGGGATTCACTTGCCTAAAAACAGCTGCCAAGTACGATGGTTGCCCTGGACATCCACACAGCGCTGGCTGATATTCCAGAGGGAGACTCATTCCCCCTAGACAGAGGAGAGACAAGAGTCCTTGGGATACCTCAACCATGTATAACAAGATGTGGACAATTTAAGCATCATCTGGTATGTGCAACCAAGTGAGACATGAGGGTTTCAAAGGAGCTTTTAGCTCAAGGTAGGCAGGTTCTGTTTGAGTACCAGCATGCTAAGAACCAGATATTCATCACACAGGTGTGCAGTTTTCATATTTCCCTTGTAACAGGATCTGAACCAAACCCTGGCATTGCTGTTCAGGCAATGTCTTGACAGTTTCCATAATTTTAAGTCATTTTTCCTGTAGTTTTTATGGTTTAAAGAAGAATTATTTGATCCTGACATATTATAAAATCACAGGATCATTAAAGTTGGAAAAGACCTCTGAGATGATTAAGTTTAACCTTTGACTGAACACCCACATGCCCACTAAGCCATATTGTGAAGTACCATGTCTAGAAGTTTTTTGGAAACTTACAGGGATGGTGCCTCCACCACTTCACTGGGGAGCCTGTTCCAAAGTCCTTTCCTCAAGATTTTTTTCCACACCATTGAAATTCCAAAATGATTCACTTGTCTTTAAAGTCTCACATTTGTTGGGGGGGGGGTTGTGTTTTTTTTGTTTGTTTTGGTTTGTTTGGTTTTTGGTTTTTTGTTGTTGTTTTTTTGTTTGTTTGTTTTGTTTTGGGGGGGTTTTTTGTTTGCTTGTTTGGGTGTTTTTTGTGGTTTTTTTTTCTCCAAGAGGCACAGCTACGTTGTAGCCTCTCTTCTGGTATATTTGCAACCAAACACTGGAGTAACCAACACAGCAGCAAAATCCAATGTCTGCCCACGAGGACATAAAACACAGACGTGTCTACTTTTGGGGACACAAAGAGTTTCTTATCCAGCACATCAAACAGCTGGATTCACTCTTAGCTGCTCATGCAGCAGGACTGTCTTTCATGGGGTTACTCCAGATAGCTCAGGCAAAATCCTATTTATTTGATAGTAGTGGTCCCATTAGTCATTCCCAAATAGCCCAAATCTAAGCATAGAAAAGGGACAGTGTTAACATCTAAGGCTTTCCTGTGCTGTGCTCTGCTGTCCTGTTTCCCTGGGACCTTCAATCCTACCCTGGCACTGCTCTCGGAGCTGCAGCTTCTTTGCCTCAGTCTTTTTAAAGCACAGAGGATGAAAAGCAAATCTGTGTGTATCCACAGATGTTCTCCATTGCCAGGGACATATTTTCCATCACCAAATTTGCCATGGACAGAGTTCTGCTGCATTCAGGGTTTTGAAAGTTATTTGTATGAATTTACTGGGAGAACATTCAGGAAAAATGTGACTGTATGTTTATCTTGTCATATTTTCCCTTAAGTCACCACTGTCAACCAAAATATTGGGCTAGATGGCCCTTGTGTAGTCATTTTTAAGTTGTTTTCTACAAATAAATACAAAGCCTGTGTTTGTACCCTCTGGTCCCAGCCCACAATGCACAGGATAAGCACAAGAATGGGATGAGAGAGGGTCAGTCCAATGTCATCCTTGAAATTAGGGGAAACATGTAAGAACATGATTAGCAGGAAAGCAGATGCACAGGATCAGACTGACGGTCCACATGGACTGAGCAGAATATGGGAGCCTTTTCCTAGGAAAGCCTTTCAGTGACCTGTGGCTGTGAGGTTGGCCATCATGGGCAAGCATTGTCAGTGACATGCACAGAGGGACCCCATCCTGGATCCTGGTGTTTGCTAACCCTTGCTGAACTCTGCTGAACCACCCTTCTTGTGTTGTCACCCAAACTGATGTATCCAGAGGCTCAAACATGTCAGTCTTGCTTTCTTTGCAACAGAGATGGAGGTGGTGAGGCCATGGCATCCATAGAATTACTCATGGGAGGGGCAGAGGTTGGAGGGAAAGTCTTGGCTTGAGCTGCTTGGAAAGTGAGGTTGATCATCTCTGAACATACCTATTGGCTGTTTTGAATACTGTGTCTTCTGCTTTGGGTCTCAGCTGTTCAGTGTAAAGCACTGAACTTAAATATCACAAGGAAACAGTGCAGAAATTCATGGGGATCTGCAAGAAGGTGATCAATGGGTGTTAAAAGTGGTTGTATCCACATTAGGCACTGGAGACAATAAATTGGGAGAGCTGAGAGGACTCAGGACAGTGGACAGATTCATCTCTGCATGCAGTGAAGAGTTGTTTTACCACCTTCAATCCCAGGCCCAGGAATGTGAAAAGCTTAGGGGAGAGGTGTTTCAACCTGTATCCATGACAGTGGGGCAGCAGGTGCTGCTGACCCATTGACATACCTGGTCAGTAGAACACCAGCCCTGGAGGAAAAGCCAGCTCAAAAGCCCTGCCTTGAAAGCTTGATATCAGTCAAAATCAAAAGTTTGATATCTGTCAAATCAGACCTGGGCATGTCTTTTCTGATCCTTCAGCACCAAATTCCCCAAATATTTTAAAGATACTGAAAAAGTACCCCTTTGCATTTGCTTAGAATGTTATTTCTACCTTTTTTGAACAGGGTGCCAGTTTTCACAGAGAAATAATTCCAGACAGAGTTATTAAAAGATTAAAAAACACACCCAAAAGGGAAAGAAAAAAAAAAAAGAAGAAGAAATCGAGGCTGAAAAAACAAATATCCCTACCAGAATGCCAGGGTGTTTCTCATAACATCTTGCTTATGTTATGAAGTCTGATTTTTTTTTTTTTTGAAGGGATGAGGTAGACTCAATTACTTTGCTGAAATTCATAGAACCTGCTGATAAACCAGATTAAAAGATCTCCCCAGCCCTGTAATCTTGCTGGTTCCTGTGCTAACAGGAGATGCCTTGCTTACATTTTCAACAGGCTCGTGCCTTGTTCTCGTGACAGCCCATAATTCACCCTCTGTGTGAGCACGTGTCACCTGTGGCACAGCAGGTCCCTGCAGCTTGTGACTCCCTGTGGTGTTGAGTCACAGCCCCAGGTAGTGCTTGCAATGGGCAGGTGATCACCTTGTCCTGGAAAGAAAAGGTGATACAGTGTACAAGTGTCTCCATTAAAATCCAGTCAAAGAATAGAGATTTCAGGGAAGTGAAGCTGAAAATCACATAAAGAAAAAAAAAAATAAAATCTTAGAAAAAACCCCCATAGAAAAGTTGTGCTTTCAAGCTGTTCTCAGCAGGAACTGAGAATCTGTAAAACAGGGAAGGACTTTAGGTGACTTGTGTTTAGACTGGTGTAAAATTTGCTGTGCTGAAACACACTGTCAACAGCACTGATACTGCATGTGCAGGGACTTTCCCTGGAAGAGTTCAAGGCCAGGTTGGATGGTGCCCTGAGCAAGCTGATCTAGTGGGTGGCATCCTTGCCCACGGCAGGAAGCAGGGGTGGGAACTGAGGATCTTTAAGAATCTCTCCAACCCAAACCTTCCAATGACTCTTCGACTCTAACACACACCGATGCTTCACCTTATCTTTGTAGGATGGGGGAAATGCTTCTTTTCAAAGGCAAAAGTGAATGTACAGCATCAAGCAGGGAAAGCAGATGTGTTTATACAGTTACTAATGTTTGTTTGAGCCGGCACATGCTGGGCATGTCTCAAATACCTTTACTGCTACTTTTTTTTTTGTTTTTTACAAGTCACTGAGTCTCATGGAGATGAAGTCACTCTCAGAGGTGACTTCAGGACACGGAAACCACCTCGAAACTCCGCTGGACTTTTGCCTTATGTCTATACCAGGTGTTCTGCAGCACAGTTTGCTTTATACATACTTCTGTCTCTTCAGATATCAGGAGGAAAAACAAAGGACTGTGATCCACTTTCTCTCCTTTGGTCTTTAAAATCTCCCCAATTCCTTATAGCAGACATGTTGCAGCTCAGGTCCAAACATGATTTTAGAGGAAATTCAACATCCTCTCTCTAAAAAAAAAGAGAAAAAAAAAGTGTTGAACAACTTCCCTCCTGCCTCCCTTGTAATTACAGTTTGACATAATGAATGGTGTTTATTAACTTCAGCTCTTAGAGTTGATGTCACCACCAAGTCGGGGTCCGGGAAATCTCTGAGTCATGTAAAAGATGCAGAGCCAGGAAATGTCAGCAGAAGAAAAAGAAGTAAATATTGAGGTGAAACATGTTAGAAGCTGTGGGAAGCTGGTCCGTGCTCAGAGCAAATTGTGGCCTTGGATTAAATGTCACTATTCAGCTTGGCTGACAAATTAAAGCAGAATGTCTCCCTGATGCATTGCCTAAGGATGTGGAGGAGAAGGGATATGACATGCTCTAATGTGACCCAAGGTCCTGGATTGTAAACTGTCCTTTTCCTCCACAACTTCAGATTGAAAAAGCCATCAGTGTAGGGGGATGGGGGAAGTACAACCCATTTCCATCTCTGCTCATTACCCTACCAGACCCAGTCTTGCAGTATGTGGGTTTGGTCTGGATGATGCTGAGGGCTTTGTTTACCCAGTGACTTTAAAGGCTCAGAATCTGGGCTGAGAGGGTGGTTTTGACATGAAGCACAGCTTTGGATGGGCAGAAGCTTGTTGTGGATCCTGCCTGAGTTCAGCAAATGACAGCACATGAAAAAGAATTGAAAACGTAATTTCCTTTAAAAGTTAAGGTTCAGACATCTTCTAGTAGCCACTGACTGCTAAAATTCATGCAGTTTTTAAATTTTTCCTCCTCATTTTTACCCACTTAATTGGTGGGAGGTTTTCCATCACAGGAGAAGAAGAAGAAAGGGGAAAATCTTGTAAGGAGAAAAGAAACCAAGGACCCATAAGACCCTGATGCTCTGCACTGAGTATAAATTCAGACCAAGCTGCTGCTGTTGCAGGTGGCTTAGTGGGGTGTCTGAAACCACGCAGGGCTCAGGCAGACCGTGGCTCCTGAAAAAGCAGAAAAAAAAACCAATAAAATCAAACTATGAACAAAACCCCAGGGCTGTTTCTTTAAACTTTTATTTTAGATTCCAGTTTTGCCTTATGAGATCATCTTAGTTACAGTGGTGCTGGGCTTTGCATAGACAAGCATTGGACCAGGTAAGCAGAGAAGAAGATTTTTTGTCTCCTGCATTACGGAAAACATCTCTCTGATGACTTTACTGCGGTCTGAGTTTGCTGTCACTTGGAACATCACACATTTTTTGATACAAAGCTTTTGCTCATCTATGCTGAAGCATAGCAGAGTTTAATTTGATTTTACTTCTGCAACTGCAGCCCTGACTGGGGAAGTGGAGGGTGTGAGCACTGGGAGAGCCCAGGACTTTGGTTGCTACACTGCATGGAGCAGAAAGAACACATTCCCACTGTCCTTTCAACTCCTTGTATGTGGCAGCACATTGCAGACTGCAACAGGAGGAAGCTGCTGGTTTAGGTTTCCTTTCAGGTGCATCCTTTTACAGCATGACTCATTTTGTGTCCATCTTGGCCACGTGATTTTTTTTTTAACATCTCTTTGGTCTCAAAGAAAAAAATGCTTTAGCCTTGGAGAACATCTCTTGATTCTGAGGGATGTGTGTGTGCAATATAGAGATGTTGGAGCAGTGTGTGAACAGACTTAAGAGGAATGTCCCAAAGAGATGAGCCTGCCCCAGAAATCATGAACCTTTTCTCATTTCCCAAAGTCATTGAGAGAAGCTTTTCATAATCCTCAGCCTCTTGGAAATCCCAAAGTTGATGCTGTGGTTTGGTGAAAATCTTGGCTGCAGTTCTTCTAGTCTGAACTTTCTGGTGGGTAGATGAGGTCTTTTATTGGGATGCTCAGTGATGGGACCTTTCCTATTGTAATTATTTTTGTGTTATTTTACAGAGCCCAAAGGTAAACAGCTACTTCTAATACCAGGAATGCCCTTAAGTCATTTCTGGCGTCCATGCTAAAGATCTTGAGACCATGTCCATGGGGGCATCTGGGCCCTGGGCACGTGCCCTGCAAGGGGGAGAAGTCCAGTGAAGGGATCATGCCAAAGAGAACAGTGAATTTAGATTTTGATGCATCCATAGCATGAGCCAGGTAGCCAAGAAGGCCAATGGCATCCTGGCTTGTAACAGCAATAGTGTGGCCACAGGACCAGGGCAGTGATTTCCCCCCTGAACTGGGCACTGGGGAGGCCCCACCTGAAATCCTGGGCTCAGTTTTGGGCCCCTCATGACGAGAGAGACATTGAGATGCTGGAGCAAGTCCAGAGAAGAGAAGGGAGATGGAGAAGGGTCTGGAGCACCAGGAGGGGCTGAGGGAGCTGTGGGGTCTCAGCCTGGAGAAAAGGAGGCTCAGGGGGGACCTTCTTGCTCTTTTCAACTCCATGACAGGAGGGGGAAGCCAAGGGAGGATCAGTTTCTTTTCCCAAATAAAAAGTGACAAGACCAAAGGAAAGGACTTCAAGTTGTGCTAGGAGAGGTTTAGATTGGATATTAGGAAAAATTTCTTCACTGAGAGAGTGGTCAAGCACCAGAATAGGCTGCCCAGGGCAGTGATGGAGTCACCATCCCTGGGGGGATTTAAAAGCCATGTAGATGTGGCACTTGGGGACATGAGTTAATGTTGGCTTTGGCAGTGCTGGGGGAAACAATTGGACTCAGTGACCTTAGAGGGCTGTTCCCACCCAAACAATTTACAATTCTGTGCTTCTATCCTACATTCTGTGCCCACTGCTAGTCACAGGCACAGGAACCACTTCACTGTTTGCCATCCCACTGGGCAGGTTAAAAACAAACCCTCATCCTGGAGCATTTGCAGTCCCCAAGGGTAAGAGGCACAAATGTGCCTGGAGATGTAGAGGGACCCAGCAGCCTGGAGCTAAATGGGTTTAGGCAGAGCCTGTTATCACCCCTACTGCCCCTGTTCTCCAGCTGCCCTTCCTCCTGTCACAGGTGGCTCCATCTCTCTGACTCCTCCAGCTGCACAGTCTAGACAACCTGCCCTTCCCCAAGGTTCAAAGTGAGCGGATACAGCTGCACCTCATGTGCCTTTCTGTTCAGTCTCATGCATTTGCATTTCTGTATCATAGAACCTTCTTGCCTTTTGTCCTCATTCTGCTCTTTTGAACTCTTTCTGACCTCCTCCGAGGCTTATCTCTGCCTCATGCCAACTTGTGAAATGCTCTGGGAAGCTGTAACAGCTGACTCTGGGTAAGGCAGTGAAGGCTGGCATAAGCTCTTGTGAGTACATCTGGAAAAAAAAACTTGGAATAAAATAAGGACAATTCAAGTGTTTGCAATTTCCTTTTTTTTTTGGCTGATTCTGGAGAAATCTCTGTCCTGTTTTGAAGCACAGTGAAAATAAGGGGAGGTGATGGTTCTCTTCATCTTATTTAATAGAACAAAAGTGATTTTAAAATCACTCCCAAAGGGCTTTATTCCCCAAAAGGCTGGGATCAAAGCCTTTTGCAGAGTAATTCCTTTGAGAGTCAGATTAATGCTATTTACAAGATGATTAATGATTAAAGGACAAGTTTAGCATTAAGCTCTCTGGTGCCTTAATTCCACATGACTTCATGTCACTCCAGTATTTTGACTACTCTGCAGTCTTAGTCTAATCTTTCATTCCTGTAGCCCTGCTATAAAATAAGTGACCATGGGAGATAGAAGCAGCACTTCTGGTTGTTCTACCTCTAGCAGAGAGCCCAAACGTGGCACACCATGTATTGCTTTGTGGTGAAAAGGTGAAACAGGACTTGACTGATCACAACTGGTCATCTGCCCTCCTAGAAGGATCAGTTGCTCACAAGGGGTTTCTCAGTACTTTTATTTAGCCTGCAGGACACACATATTTCTCATAATGTGATTTTTAAGGTGGAATCAGCACCCATAAAATTATGCTCTTTGCAAAAAACAGACAAAAGAACCCACTGAAGGCTGCACCCTCCTCCAGCCCCATCAGGTCCTCAGGTTTTTAAGTGTTGATACATCATGCCCTGACTCAGATTTAGTTTCTGTTGAGCTTTTTCCCCTTGTTTGTTTCAGTTATGGAATGTGTCATCTTAAAACAGACACTCTGGTGTCTGTTTTTAGGAGGTGTTTGAGTGAAGCCCTGCCTGGCAGGGAACAGTGTCCTGAAGGAGGAGTTGGGATGAGGATGGAGATATAAAGTAGCTTTGTTCTTGATGAAAAGGCTGCATGGATGGGAAAGGGTTGGAAACCAGAAGTGTGATCCTGTCATGATTGGAAGGGAAGAGTGAGATGTGTGAATGTGTTGCTGAAGGCAAATGGAAGACTAAGAGTCAGTAAAAACTGGATACCATCTGATGTGTTTTGTATGTAGGGATTCACACTGTTTTTATTCTGATGTCTAACACTTATGTGTCTACCACAGAGCTATTTATATATTTTAGGGTAGGTTAGTGAATTTTATAGATATTTGCTCCAAAGTGGGATGAATTGTATCCTGGAAAAGACTTCCCACCTTCTTCATCAGCTCCTTGCCTCCCCCAGATGATGTGTCACATCTGTAAGTCTTTTCCAGATGTTTCAGGTACCCAAAGGTGTCTCAAATAGCACTGGGTGCCTCCATGCTGTTGAAACAAGCAACTCGATCAAGTTCCTTCACTTGGTCCCAGCCAACTTCTCAAGATAGAAAGGTCCTGAACTGGGACTTTTGTGTCTGCTTGGAGAGCTGATTAGTGGGATCTGGATGTGTCAAGGCAGGGAGCCTCAAGGCAGTGAGTGCATGTGACTATTGGTGATGGCAGAAATGAAGGGCAGGAGGGAAATGCTTTGGCAGTAAAACAAGGTCTCTGCACTTGCCCTGTAGTTCCTTCCTCATTTGAGTGGTTTCCTGTTTCAGGCACTGGTGCTGGTAACTCTGTGAACTGTGCAGAAAGCTGGGTGGTTTGGGTATAGAGTTTGTGTTGTAATTACAAGCTTTCTTCCTGCTAGTCTATGAAAAAGTCAAAGGAGGACACAATGCAGAAAACAATGTCAATACATGGATATCTTTCCCACTTTCCAGAGTCATCCTCGTTATTCAGTTGTTCTGTAAAACTCTGGAGGGTTGCACTGAAGTGTAAGTTATAGCTGTGATACTTAGATGTTAGTTGTGCCATGGATGTCACTTGAAGGCTGGGAAATAGGAACTGCTGGGCAGAAAAGTGGAAATCTCAGGCTTGGAGGGCACAGGAACGTGAAACAGAGATGAGTCTGGGTAAATTTATAACTTGCAACACAACCCGCCCTGTCTGGGAAATGCAGTTTTCCCTCACTGAGGGACATTATGCAGAGTCAAAATTAAATAAATAACATACTCCTTTGAGAACCTGCAGGTGAAGATGTCAGTACAGCTTGTGGGGCTTTGCTGCTGGCAAGGCTTTCTCCCTTACTTTTCACTCACCTATTTGAGATGAATTGCCCAAAGATGTTTAGGGGTGGAGATGGCAATAATTTCACCCCACTTCAGGACCTTGATTAATGTGCTCAAACTTTCCCCAGGTGTGAGAAATCCATGTGGAGCTGGCAGATATGTCCCAGGATATACAGGACCACAGGGCTGCCTTTGGGATTGGCAGTTGGAGGTCAGACAGGTCGTGCTGGTTGACAAGTCCCTTCAAGGGACTTAAATACCGTAAGGGTGGAATTCCAAGTGTTGGATCCATAGACATAACAAATTGTGGGTTCTTCATTAGCATTCAACCACCCACAGATCTTTATAGGGGACTTTATCTGACTCACCTGAACCCAGGGAAAGTGGCTGCTCCAGCTAAGCTGAGAGACTCCAGCAGAAAGTTCTCAGGAAGCTGTCGGGAAAGCCACAGGGATGTCTGGCACATTAGAAACACAGTGTGAAAAGGCAACCTCTGCTCTGAACTGCTGTGCGTGGGGCTTGAACAGCTTTGAGGAATGAGGCTCCTGACCTTTCTCTCAACCATCCCATGAATTTAAAAGAAGAAGGAAGGTTAAAGCTGTAATTTAATAAAATAAAGCTCCTTTTTTCCTTTTTTTTTCCTCCTACCTAGATTGTTTTCCTTATTCATGTAAGTTTTCCCAGACTTTTCAGTGCAGCAGCTGAGAGGAGTTTTTATATTGAACTATTTCCACTGACAGTACCTTGCTTCCAGTAAAATCACAGCACATTCCCTTTGTTTTCAGACTCAGACAATCACATTTATCTGCTCACTGCCCTTCAATAGCAGGCAGCTCCTAATGGATTTCTGTATGAGGACCATACCCCCACCCACTAATTGAAATTCAGTGCACAGAGTCACATCAGTGCACTGGGATGGTGGAGAATATCAATGCACACAGCCAGGAGGGAGAATGGGCAGAGGGAATTTTCACATTCTCAGAGCCCAGCAGCAAACAGGAGTGGGAATTCCCTGTGCATCAAAGTGGTGTGATATGGTCATGTGCTCCAAACATTCTCAAAATATTAATGGGGTGGACATCTGTCCTCCAGTCACTTCAGGAACGAGGCTGGGCTTAGGGTCTTAGATAAAGTGAATATTGGAAACTTCCCTACTTTTCAACCTACAGTTATGGGGAAAAGGCAGCCTTTAGCCAGGAGCTGGAGTCCACTAACTCCTGTGCTGGCCTGAGGATCAGAGACTGGGATGCACAGTTTTACCTTGTGGTTAGTGGCCTGGATTTGGTAAGAGAACTGGGCTTTGTTCCCAGCTATGTCTTCTGGATGGCCACAGGCATCTCAGCTCACCTCTCTGCACCACACTTTCCTCATCTATGAAACAGCTCCTTCTCCTTTGAAAAGTCATTTGGGATGCTGCTGAAAAACAGTCACAAGAACAGATGAGCTCATAAGGAAGGTCCTGAGAGGGTTTTAAGACCCAACAGGGAAGGACACACTGATTAGATGGACTTCTTTTCTACAGAAGTGTCTGATGCAATACGTGAGGCCCTACAGTACCTCCCAGCCCCCAGCTGCCACTCCAGAAGGTAATAAGTCTTCTAAACATCTTATATCTTACTTATTTAAGCTGCTTAGATGTTTCAGATCAGTCACAACATCTCAACTGGTTCTTGGCACCAATAAGTATTTGGTTGAGCCTTAGGTCTCCATTGACTATAATGGGAGGTCAGATGTTCACCTCACCAGGAGACACCTGCACATAGAGACAGATCTGTTGCTTAAACAGAGGCATCTCTTGTCATTTGCTGTGTTCCCAAATGGGGCAGAAAGATATTACAGAGGTCTATGAGAGAGCCATGCTTTGGAGAGCAGCAGCTGGAAACCTGCTGGGGAAGTGTGGAGTGGAAAAATTGACAGGCAATGCTTATGTTTAGCCAATTGAGTCCTGTCCCTGTGAAATTTGGGGCTGTCAGGGTCTAGGCGTGCCTTAGAAAACAGACTCCTATTTAAAAACAATCTCTAAAAGCACAAACTGGGCTGTGAGTGGCATAGGGTCAAGCCCCTATTGTGCTATGGGCACCCCTAAAGAGAACAGCCCAAGCAGACTCCCCAGGGGCTCTCCCTGAAAGCTTGACTTTAAGAGATGAGTTCTCCTGGATCAGGTAGCCCAGGAATGGGCTTCTGTGGAAAAATTCTCCTCCCATCAAGCTCCAGTTTAGAAGAAATTGGTTTCTGCTCCTCTGAACTAGGAAGGATGAGTCTAAGGAGGTCTTCTGATAGGTTTTGAGGCAATTTGCTTCATCTCACTGTGCCTCAGAAGAGATGAAAATGCTTCATTCTTCCCAGCTCTTGTCTACTAGGAAATGAAACTCCTTGATAAGAGGAGCTATCTCTCAGGTACACAATTTGGTCTGCATTTAGCAGAAATCTCTTGCTTATACTGAAGTCCACTCTCCTTCAACACACAGGGCAACCTTGCTCTTACTGAAAAGGAATAATTTAAACAGCTTAGTTTATTTTTAACCTGGGAGAAGGGACCGTCTTTTGCAATATTTGCAGACAGCTCTTGCTAAAAGGAGATCTGATCTCAAGCATGGTCTCCGACCAGAATTTTAATTCCAGCAGTGATAATAATAATAAACATGGCAATAATCATGCCCAAATATAGCACTTGGCACTGTTTTTCCTGCTCAAATACCAGTTCCTGTGACTGTCATTCTTTGCACGCTTCCAAATGCTGGCATTTGGAAATGGCAGCCGCTTCCAACCACGCCTTTTGTCCCAAAGAGATTATTTCCAGTAGACTGCACTGCAAACTGCAATGCTGCACTTCATCCCTCCAAGGTAGGGATGGGGACAGCGTATGACTCATGCCTCTCATATGATCCTGAAAAGAGAATGTGTCATTGGTGCAGACTTCAGCTGTGCACACTGATTTCAACTTATACCTTGTCTTTTTAGACAAAAAGAAGTCCATGCTCATGATTTCCTCTCTAGAAGCTCTCTAAAGGTCTTCTTTCCCCATTTTTCTTGCAGTGCTTCCCTCAAGCTTGCTCTGTCTCTTGCACACACCAGGACAGGAGCCAACCTCCAAAAAGCCTGGGTGCATTGTGTTTCTCGTGAAAGATGTGGCTTGTTTGGTTCCCAGAAGGGATGGAGATGCTGGATGTGGGGCTGTGTTATGGAGAGTCAAAGCAACAACTGTGGGCCCAGAGGAATTCCATTATTTTCTTCCCAAATAAGTCAAAACCAGTCTGAAATATTAGCACTTCCAGAATAGCTTTCCCTCCCCTAAAACTTGTCTCTGGAAAGCCCTTATTTTGGTATTTCTAGTCCAAAGGAAATATTTTCAAATTCCTGAATTTAATAATGTTTCTGTTTGTTCGAGTTTGGTTTGGTGGGGTTTTTTAATTATTATTTTTTGTTGTGTTGGTTTGTTTTTGTTATGTTTTCGTGGAGTATTTTTCCACAACAATTAACCTGAATCTTTCTGAGCTGTCAGAGACCATCCATGCTTTGGTTTGATGGTATCAGGTTCCCATCTACCCCCAGCCAGGCACTGCACTCCCCTCTCTCACTGGAGGATCAGGGACATGGTGTGAATCAAGGTCTAGGGTGTACCATGGAAAATGTTGTCCATACTGGAATGTTGCCTCACAGCTGAAGAAAAAGGCCTAAGACACTGGAAAGTGCTTTAATGAAGTCCCTGTGTAATGAAAACAGGCAGAGCAGGAGGTCAGCATGACCCAAGCAAAATGCTTCATTTCTGCTTAACAAAACAAAACAAATGGATTCAAGGGATTTGAAGCAGAAATGGAGTTGTTTGTTTTCATTTTCCTCAAGGGAAAAGAGTTAAACTGTGTGTTGATGTGGGACTTCAAATTCACAGGCAATTTATATAAACCTTCAGTGATTCAGGAACTGTATTTTCCTTTAACCTAATGCACAGAAAGGGGTAGACAATCCTCAAGCCAGTGGAGTGATGGGATTGCTCAGACATGCATGATTTCATGAGCATTCAAGGGAAATTAATGAAAAAAAAAAGTTAAAAAAGCATCTTCATCCAGGAGGAAGAGCAGATTTTCAGCTTCATTCTCAACCTGGAAGGCAATGAGGAGTAATAAAATGACATCATGAACAACATCCTGGATGGACAGGAATGTGGAGGGCTGAGGGCAACAGTGATGAGGAAGAGGAAAGTCTAAGAGGTTGAAAGAAGAAATTGGAGGGGATGAACCCAAGGGCAAATCAACTTCTCTCCCTAAACTGGTTTAGGTTGGATTGTCCAGGGGTGGACAATGCCAGGGATGTTTTCATCTCTTCTGCCTCACTGTGCTGTGACTGGTGTGGGTCACACTAACATGTGCACACAAACCCTGTTCTGGGCTGGATGGAGGCCACTGGTGTCCTCCCAGGACTCACAGACATGAATTCCATTTGGTGTTACGATACTGGAGTGCCTTGACCTTGCTGTGAGGCAAAAGGAATCATAGAATGGTTTGGGTTGGAAGGGGCCTTAAAGATCATCTTGTTCCACTCTTGCCTGGGGGCAGGGACAGCTTCCATTAGTCCAGGTTGTTCCAAGCCCCATCCAATCTGGCCTTGGACACTTCCAGGGATGGGGCAGCCACAGCTTCTCTGGGCAACCTGTCCCAGGGCCTCACCACCCTCACAGGGAAGAATTTCTTCCTAATATCTAATCTAAACCCCCACTCTGCCAGCTTATCATCTGCATCCAATACACTTGAGATTGGCAGGATTTGTTGTCTGTCTTATCAATCTGAGCATTTTGAGTGCCTAAAACTGTTGGGCAAGTTCTGGACATGATGCTGTGATTAGTTTCCTCACTTAGATCAATGAAATCAATGGTTTATTTTTGTTGTTATAATTGATATACTGGATGACACATGGAATAGGTCATGTTTTTGTAGATCAGCATGAAAGAAAAACTCATCTGTGTGGGCTCTCTGCCCCTTTTGAAGGGCTGGGTTTTAAATAGGCACAGCTTTGTAAGCCAGAGAGGAGTATTATGATAAACTAATTTGGCCTTCATGCCTATCAGAAGCCAAGTGATTTGATCCTGTGTTTTCAGTCCTGCAGCAAGGTCTTCAGCATTCCTTGACCTTGTAGTTGAACCTATGCCCTAGAAGAGGAAAGTTCTTCTCTCTTCCCTGGCATGGAAGGACCAGAGAAGAGATTTGAAGCTATTTTCTGGCCTCTAAGCTGACATGTTTCCCTTCCTAGGAGATGAGGAGGCATTTTGGACCATGAAAACTGCTTTGAAAAAGGAAGTAAAGGGGCTGAGGTTTTCTTTTCCTTCTTTTACAATCCCACTGCATCCATGTGGTTCATGTGCCATCCCAAGACAAGGGAGCTCCACTGAAAAGCCAGTGCTGGTCACATGTGTTGGTTTTACTCACATTGGGAAGGCTGTTTGCTTACCTGCTGTCCTTGGTGAGGGAGGCCAGGGGATGGTGGGGAGTTGGCTGGAGACAAGGGCAAGTTGGACCTGTCTTCCAAAATCTGTGGAGCTGTGGGAATCCAGCAGGGCAGTTCTTGAAACCCAGCAGTGCACCTCCCAACCTGTTTCCCTCCAGCAGCCCAGTACCCCCCAGTGAAGAGTTGACCCTCTTGCAACCCCAGGAAACCACACTCTTCTAGCAAGGGATATGAGAAACAGGGGTGACAACACTTCATTGACTTGACTTCCTTAGACAAAATTGTTTAGGCAGTTAAATTGCACTCTCAGTGTTTACTGTTCAGAGGTCACTTCTGAGCCTATCACTGACTGTTTCCGTCTTAATCCCTGGAAAACATCAGGCACTTGAAAGTGTGATTCATTTGCCCTATTTAGGTTAAATAACCAAGGTTGTTTCTCTGCATTGACAATAAAAACAACTAGTTCAGATGTTGATGGAGCTGTCTGTGAGCTGTTGAGTGCCATCCCTACACCTTAAATCAAGCTGGAGATTTTCCTACAAAGTGGTCCAGCTCCATCGAGACAGCAGAGCTGAGTCACTACCAGGCTAATGAGACAGTCATGATGACCCCCCTTGGGCTCCAACCTCTGTGCCTGTGAATAATCACTGCTGGGTGGCAAACCCACAGTTTTCATGAGATTCAGAGCAGTTTGCTTTCCCAGATCTCAAAGGCCAGCTGTCGTCCTGCATCACATCCACCCTGAGTCGAAGTTGCACTCAGTAGTTGCAGAGCTGAGTGACACAGACCAACAGTGGCAAGATCTCTCCTCATTTGTCCCTGTTCTGTCGGAGACTTACTGTAAATATTCATACAGGGAGGGGGAAAACATACAATTTTAAGGTTTGGGTTTTTTTAATGTTCTGTATGTGTGTGTGTGTTTATTTGTGTTTATTTTATTCCTGCTGTCAGTTTTTCTGTTAGGAAATTCCTTCAAAAAGCCTTGTCTATTCTGTGGGGTGTTTGATGGTACTGACAGTGTCCATAATCATCATCAATGCAGGCCCCAGCAAAGGCTGCTGGATTTATCATCCTCTTGCATCTCATCCTGGATCTGACAGTGCCTGACGTTATATGTTGCAGTGTAAGGTCAAACAAAACCCTGTAATCTCTTTTCCTCACTTATCCCTTTCTTCCCCCTTTCCTGGGCTACTCCAGATGGGTTCAGGTCCATGCTTTGGCACAAGTGTGACAGTGCAAGCAGATCACCTGCCTTGCCTTTCATTGCCCCAGCAAAAAACATTTTAAATGATCCCTGCTCAAAACTTATCACTGCTGCAGGCACGTTTCCAGTTACCACAAGCTACAAATCACACGTGTCTTGATGTATTTCCATTGTTTTTCCCACAACAACCTTGTGAGGTGAGATGGTTATTGCTCTGTTTAAAAACTAGTGTGAGGGGTAACAAAATCTGAAAGCTCAAGGGGTGTTCAGGGGATTTGCTTTCCTGGATTTTAGTGAGGCAACCTGGAAGATCTTCCCAGTAGTTGGAAGTGCTGGATGACTGGTTTGTTGATACTAAAAAAAAATAAATCTCTGTTAAAGAAAGATGAGTAGTGGTTACAATGACAGGAGAGAAAACAGTGATAGGAAAAAAAATACTAAAAATTGCAGGACAGAGAAACAAGGTTTGTTGGTTTGTTTTGTTTTTGTTTTTTTTTTTTTTCTGCTGCTTTTGTTTTCTAGGCTGCTAAAGCTCCAATTTAAGTGAAATTTAACCTTTACTTTCAGAGACAGCTGAGGAAATATATTTTCAGTTGAAAAACAGGCGGTTGCTCTCTGAGACAGACTTCCCCTTTGAGGCTGCCAAATCTCAATTCAGCTCCCAGCACTGTCCTCACTTAACCTCTCTCAGAGCCAAAAAATATCCAAATAACTGGCTGCTTATGCCCTGCCCATTAACATCACTCACATCGATCAGAGGAATTAATTCCAGTGAATTTAAATGAAATTCTCCTGTAACTCTCACACAGCCAGTTCAGTCCTCCACTTTACTGGAAAGAAAGTGGGAAAGGTAAATAATTAAAATCAAAAGTCCTTTCCAAGCGTGTGAGCTGTCCCAGCAGTCCCCTGCAGTGTGGAGATGGAGGTTCCACAAGCAGGGGGTACCTTGTTGCCCTTGAGGAACACACCCCAGCAGTATGTTCCCACCATGCTGACCTTGCCTGTGCCAAAATGATCAAGAACACACATGAATTTCTGTGATATTGCCCAGGGGTTCTCTCTTAGAATCACAGAATCACTAGGGTTGAAAAGACCTCCAAGATCATCAAGTTATTAAGCCACCATCCCATGTTCACCACTAAACCATGTCCCCAGGTGCCACATCTACATGTCTTTTAAACACTTCCAAGCAATTCCTGAGTGCTTTAGCCAAATGCAGGTGGATTAGCACAGCAGAAGGAGCAATGGGTTTATACCTGAAGTAAAGGTGGCTCCCTCTGGACAAAAGCAGGCCCAGCTTTTCCAAGGCATTTTAACAGAAATCCTACATATCTATTGGGGCACAAGGCCTTATAAAAGCAAATACAGCAGCTGCTTCATGCCAGCTGATGAGGGTCTATCTTACAGTGAGGGACTGGGTGTCTGGGGGTTTGGTGTGAAAGGCAGACAGCTTGGCATCTTGTCCCCTCACTGTGACCCCAGCACAGGCAGCAGCAGGTTCATCCATAGAAAGGGATAAGAGAATGACTTTCCTTGAAAGCACTTTGCAACCTGCTGATAAGCAGGGCTGTGTATAACCTCGGCTAAGTCTTATCTTTGCAATTATCAGCGTTAATACACGTGAGATCTCAACGTGAGCTCTTCAGGAAATTGCTTTTCAGGATGTGGTATCTCTTTGGTCCATACAAGTGCTAAAACCAGATTTTTTTTTTGTACTGATGTTGTGCAGGGAGTGGGAAGATGATAGTAGGAATCCCCCAAAGGCTTATAGGGAAGTGCTTATAAGGCAAATCCCAGTTAGAATCTGCTTGATATAAATAAGTCAAATCTCCTGAAAAACACAGAGAGGTACATGAAGACAGACAGATAGATAGATAGATAGATAGATAGATAGATAGATAGATAGATAGATTTATAAGTAGCCAGACATTTATACTCACACACTCTGCATATATGTGTGTATATATATATGTGATAGTGGTTAAATAGATGTAATAGATTTAATTTTTTGATCAATCTATAAGGCCAAAATAATATTTTAAGTCCTGATGCAGTAGATTTCGCTTCAATGCACTGGATTCCTAATGAAACTCGTGTTTTCTAAGAGTGCCTCTTGCAGACTGATGTCTGGTGTGACCTCAGAAAGCACCACCCAGCACATCCCATTTCATCTAATCAAAGGCCTTTTTAAGGAAGAGGAGGGACTGTACTGAGACTTGAAATGAGGACCTGCCACAGAGGGCTGATGCTTATCCGTTCTACATCTTTCAGCAGATGCTGCAATATTGACAACTTGCTCAGCAGAGCATAGACTGAGAGTACAGAACACTCAGTGCACTCTTAGTGGCCCTAATAGCAAAGAGCTATTCCAGACATAATAAAATGGGAGAGATAAGCTATAACCAACACAGATAAGGTGGGAGAACACTTGCAGGCCTTTGGCACTGCTCTGGCAGAAAACCCATGTGCAACTCGGGTTTGGGATCATTCACAAGGGCTGTGATTATCACAGTGGCTGAGGAAAACAGGCAGTGTTGTCACCGAGGATGTGTTAGTGGTGGTGGTCTGGCTCCTCCAACACTTCACCTCGAGCTGTGATTGCTGTGACCAAGCCCACCATGCTCCTCCTTTGGTTTTGTTTGGTTTGCTGCCTGCTCAGAGGTCCTTACCTGCCCCTGGGACAGAAATCCTGGCAGGGTTGAGCAGGTTGCTGCCCCAATCCAGCACTCTTAGTGAAATGAAGCTGTGAAATGGCACAGTGCCACCTGCAACAGATGGGCAAAAACATATTTATCACCCCTAATGCAGACCCATCTCCCTTCCAGGGAGCTCTATGGCACTAGCAGGCTTTTTCTGGGATGTCACCTTCTGTCCATCCATCTGTTGGTCCAGCATTGACTGAGTTGCTCCAGCTCAGAATAAACTGATGTGTTTTGTCCTCCTGAGAGTCAATATCTCCACTGTGAAAGAAGCTAAAGGTCCAAACAGATGGTCTTCAAGGCTGAAGGTAGCTCGGCCTCTTCCCTCAGCTCTACTTTCATTTCCTAGTGTCTTCTCCAATCCTTCTGACTAATTGGTGTCACCACTTACAGCTGTGGCCACCCTGCTTTACAGTTTCTGGAGCAATTGTGGCTTGGAGAAAAGAAGCAACATGTTATTCCTGATGTTCTCCCAAGTGCTGGGTAAGCCATAAGATCTTAGGGCCAAGGATATGTCCTGCTCACCTGGTCAGGGAGTTCTGTGACAGCTTCTCAGCAAGGCCAGGGAGTGGGGGAATTGCCCCTGGCACACACCAGCTTTAAAAAGGATACTGTAGAAACTGAAATTGGGGATCAGATTATGAAGTGACTCTGGAGAGAATGCTGGATGTGCTTTGTAGCCCCATATTTCTGGAGCCATTGAATTTAGGCGTTTAACTGAGCCAAGGTGAAGACTGAGTGGGTGTAAATCAGTGAAAGTTGTTGTCTGGGGATGCTGAATAGGTTAAATTTGGCCAGCAGGAGCTGGTGGTTAGTGGATGTCTTTGATTCCCTTTCCCAGCCGCTTTCATAAAGAGTTTGTTGCTGTCTGGGTCTGCCCCAGCCCGACTGTCTGCAGCAAAGTCAACAACCCCAAGTGCATTCTGGCAGGAGGAGGGAGAGGCTCTGCAATACCTGCCCTGGGCTACATGGGATGAATCCCTCTCCTGCCTTTGAGCTCCAGCTCTGGACTCCGAGAAGGAACCTGGAGTGGCTGTCACACAGCTGTGCTCAAGTGCCCTGGCTGGGTCAGGCTTCAATGATACATTTTTTTAGTGAATGAGGGTGCTATGAATGATCTCACAGTGTTTTGTTAATTTATTCCCCTTCTTGCAGGCTGATACACACACAAAAAAGGGATGAATTGTGTATTGTTGCCTAATTCTGAATAAAACCGCTGTGAACTTCACAAGATGTGCATAACATAGTCAGACTCAAGGGGTTCTTTCCGGCAGATGCCAGAAGCCAAAAGGAGATAAAAAATTTTGAGCAGGCTCTAATTTATGGTCTGGTTTAACAAATATGGGTGTGAAAAACCTTCTGAAGAAGTGCCACAAAGCATTGCATCCCCTGTCATCTTCCTCGCCACCTGCTCCCTCTCCAATTAGATTTGGTAATTCAAGTGGTTTCAGCTTCAGGCTGATTTTTCTTGCTTCAGCTAAATGTCAGGTTTCAAGCTGCTGATGTTTCACACAGGGCAGATTGGCACCTGTTATCTAAGGGTTCAGCAAGGCTGACTGGGATTGAGTTCAGCCCAAACTCCACACTGGAATAAATCAACATGATGGATTGAAAGGATTGTTGCTGGGCTGTTTTACACCAGGCCAGTTTTACTCTCAGCAGAATTAATAACGGGCAATTTTCTAATGAGCCCATAAAGTTCTGCCTTGCTGTAATATGAGATTTTTGCCCTTTGCTCCATTTGAAACCTACAGCACAGTTCTGTGGCTCCAAATGCCAAGGGTGACAGAAGACAATCTCAGTTTAATTGCCTAATGAGCCTGCAGAAATCACGCAGAAGGTGCATGCTGAGCACAGGTATCTGAGGACACGGGAAGAGGAGAAGGCAAAGGAAATGTGTAGTTATGCAGCAATAGAAAGAAAGTAATGCAAAGACAAATATTTCATGCACACACAAGGCATCTTCGATGCCTCAAGTAATATCCAAAAGGATGACAGTTATTTCTGAGTATTTTCAGGAGTGTTTTCTTTTGTTTTTCTTTTTTTTTTTCTTCCCTGAAACAATGAGCACTGGAAACATTATTTCTTTATGTTTTGAAATAAAGTGGAACAAGGCAGCACTCACAGTCTCTCACTTACTCATATGTCCTTGTGTACATGTGTTTTCCAATATTAATGACTTTATGATTCTCTAACAGCAGCAATAGCGGCTGCAAATGTTTCCCTGAGAGAAACACCTGAAACTTGGGTAGCAGGTGGAGAGCAAGGAAAAGCAAAACTTGCCCCACAGCTTGTTTTCCTTGTGTCACTAATGTCATGCCCCTTCAGAGACTGTTTTCCTTTAAAGCTGGGGAACGACTTAGAGCCAAATGTTGTCTTTGCAAGAACAAGTTCCCTTGTTTGTGTAGGTATAAATAATGTTTTCAGGGTGTTATCCAGTGTTTCCAGCCCTTAATCTCAAAGACATTTACAAAGCAAGGGGAGGCCATGGTGAAGAACCAGATCCTCATTTTGCAGATGGGGAAACAGAGACACATAGAAGTAAAATGTCTGCGAAGTTCACTCTGCAGGTCCTCTGCAGTTGATGAAACCTTAGCCTTGCTCTGGCTGTGCTGCTTCTGGCAAGACCTATTTTTCCAAAGCACCCAAAAAGAGAGTTATCCAAATTCCCCTGACCTGACTAAATGACTTGTATCTCATTTGCAGTCTAAGCATTTGAGTTTATTTACGTGAGAAGAAACTTTATGCCTAGTCCAGGAGCACAGACCCAATGAAAGGCATAAACTCATTTGAAAGTCTCATCCTAAAGCCATTTAGTGACACATTTTACCAGAAATGTTTAATGAATTCTTTCAGATGGACAATTGCCCTGAGCATGTGACAGCTCACACAGAATTGGTTTTGGAAATGAGCACAAGCAACAAGCCAAGACGGATGGGCTGTGAGAGGGAGGGCCAGGAGTGGGTCACTGGGACACCCAGTGCTGGAGCTGGAGCACAAAGTGGGTCTATGAGTAACATCTCAGGACCTGCAGGAGGATGTGTGGCTACAGCCTTTCTTTTTAGACACTACCCTCCATGTCCTGCCAGGGAGGACCAAGAGAAAGCCCTTGCTAGAAGAGCCCCTGAGTATAAAAACCTTCAGAGAAACCATTGCCACCTATTTTTGTCTCTGTTTGGTTGGATTACAACATGGCTCAAATTTCCTGAGCAATGCAACTCCGTTTGAGTTTGTCTCTGTACACAGTAATCAATCCCCTTTGTGGTTTGGGACAGGAAGTGTTTAAAATGAACAAAGTGGAGCATCTCTGGCTTTGAAAATCTGACCTTCTCAAATGCATCTGTTGGATGCAGGAAAAAAAGGAAACATGAAAAAAAAGAGAGAGAAACAGGCAGCAGAAATGCAGCCAACACATGCCTTGTGCATTTTCCCCTGTTGGTATTTTCTCTTGTGCCTGCTGAAACAGCATTTTTCTTCTGTCAGCATATAAAGCAGAGAATAAAGAGGCTGGTGACCTTGGCCAAATAAACCCATTCCACTCTCCTGGAACTCCCTGGATGAAGCAGAAAATCTTTGTCGACCTTAGGGCACAAAGCCCAGACAGCCCTCCTGGGATGCCCAGCTATTGGGAAAAGGCTTTCCAAGCATGCAGACCCAAGACCTTTGAGTTCCTCAAGAAGGGGAGTCAAACCAATATTTCAGCAGAAGCTGCTGTCCTCAGCTGTCACAGCCACAGTAAAGATTGTATCTCAGTACAAAGAACAAAAAAACAAGAGAAAGGGAAAAGGTTGTTTCAAGGCAAGGGAAGGTCTTAAAGAAGAAGTTGCTTCTAAGTTCACCCTGAAGTGAAAGGTACCAACTTGCAGAACTGAGACTTCTTGGTCTTTTGCCATCAAAGGCTGAAAACAGCTTGTTTTCTCTGATTTCAAATGCTAAGTAGACTCAGAGCTGCTCTTCAGTACTTGCACAAGAAGACACCATAAGCATAACTGAGGAAGTCGGGGTCAGGCGTTCAACTCCAGAAAACCCTGAGCTGAAAAAAACCAAAACACGCCCCAAAACAACAACAACAACATCTCAGCAGCTTTGGGCTGGCAGAGAGGAAATGAGGAGAACTTTGCCATGCTGACTCACAGGGGACAGACTGCATGTCGTTGACTTTGCTCTCTGTTTTCAGGGATTTCCCTTCTACCAGTGAAGGAGCAGCTGGGCATTAGCAAAAAGGAGAAACTGATATTGTGGTCACATGTGGGTGGCAAAGACAGGCTTGACAATGAGCTATTTTCTTCTTGCATTAGACAGCGAGCTTCAGTCACAGAGAGAAAAAAATATCATCTGAAAACCTCTCTGTTTCCTTGGCTGACAGAGGCTATCAAAGGTCAGGCTGGCTGGGATATGTCTGGACAGAATTATTTGCAACTCCAAAATTCCAGAGCAAGTGTTTCTAGATCGTGGAGAATGAAAAAGGATATAGATTTATTATAACCTCTGTGTGACATACAGTCTTGCCATACACTACTAAATTCCCAGAGGTTTTCAAGTTGAATGGAGTGGATTCTCATGCCTCAGGGCAGAGGGAAAGCTCTACAGGCTGGTATCAGTCAGCAGGGACACAAGAAATCATGGGGATCTTTCTAGTTCAGGGATGAGGAAAGTTATTTCAGGAGACAGGCTGTGTATGCTCCTGGAAAAACTCACATGAGCATCCTTGAACACATAAGGAATGAAAGCTGCTCTTCACTGTCTTACCCCTGCATGGGGTCAAGAAACCAAGTGGCCCCCAATGTAGTTTCACTGGTTTATTCTTCACCCTAAGGATGGGTATGAAGTGGTGCCTACTGAGGGAACCTTTCCATGGATATGTCATCAGAACTGTGTATTAGCCAAACCATCTTCCCTCATAAAACTGCTTAATTGATGACTTATCATTAGTGGAATTTGTTTAGGCCTCTTTATGTTTCTGCGAAGCTGCTCAGACAAACAGGGGTTTGTGTTCCTGGTAGGAGGCAAATTCCCCCTCCCTCCCTGGCTCCTTTTGGAGGACTGGGTACATCTGAGTGTATAAACTGTGGTTCATGACACATTTGCCCAGGCTCCAGGGCTGAAGTGTTTGGCAGCCTCTTGAACTTGCTCCTTCACCAAGAGGGCACATCGGATGTGTCGGGCTCGGGAGGAGCTCTCACATTCTCCAATCCCTCCAGGCTCCATGAAAGCAGCACTGCATCTAGTCAGAGCCAATTTGTGGGACACCTTGTCAAAAGGCAGACAGCAGAGAGCACCACAGGCTGTTTCCAGTGATGGGTTGGAAGAGCTGAGTTCTCAAGAGAAGTGGGTAGACTTCACAGCCTGGGAGATAATCGGGTGGCTGGAGGTATTGAGTAAAGAAATCTTTTGGAGCAGATCTCAGCAGTAAAGCTCTATGGCTCCATAATGATCTCAGGTGGGAGCCACATGGGGTCTTCAACTGGTGTTCATGGTCAAGCCTAAGCTGCCCAAAGATATAATGCAGTCCAGTCTCACTACCCCAGGGGAGAGACTGTGAGTGCCTTGATATCTCGGACATGGATGCATGAATTGCTCACTCTGATGAAGTTGATGGATGGTTAGTAGATCCACTTTCCTGGAGAGTCTTGGTCCATGCCAAGGGGCAGAGAAGGTCGGTGATGTGTCACCTCCTGGTGTTCATGCTCCTGGGGTTCGGCAGGGATCCTATGGACGTGTGTGCTCGTGCCCCCATCTAGTGGCTGTCCCCAAGGCTGCAGCACGTCCCCTCTTCCTCAGGAGCCATCAGCTCCCTGAGGAGCACTTTGACACTGCTGTTGATGTTTTTGGGGTACTACCTGGCTTGGGACTGTGTCCATTTGTAACTAGGCTTTGTGGCACTTTCCCTCGTGGGAAATCACTCATGCACAAAATTCGTGGGAGGCAAAGAATCAAATTCTGATAACAGCCATGAAAGTGCATCAAGACTGTGTCTCTTACTTCTTTCCAGGTTCCCAACACATGATCTATCACTGAGGAGTGTGTCCTTACATGGAATCCATCACCTCAGCTAAATCTGTAGAGAGAGGAAAGAATATTCTGGTGATGATAAATCAGGTTTTCTCTCATTCTCTTCCTTGTGCCTTGGTTTTGTGCAAGCAAAATTCATTTTGCAATGTGGTTGCCTAAAAAAAAAAAAAAAGGAATGGAATCATAGGATGGTTTGGGTTGTAAGGGACCTTAAAGACCATCTAGTTCCAACCCTTCTGCCACAATCAGGTTGCTCCAAACACCATCTAGCCTGGCTTTGAACACTTCCAGCGATGGGGCAGCAACAGTTTGATTGGGCAACATGTTTCAGTGCATCACCACCCTCACAGTAAAGAATTTCTTCCTGATATCTAATCTAAGTCTCTTTTAATTTAGAATTGTTTCCCTCTGTCATATATCTCTGTCTGTGTAAGAGGACCCTTTCCCTCTTTTTTGTACACCCCCTTAAAGTCCTCTAAAACCACCAGCAGCAACAATGAGCAGTGGGTTCAGATGTGAGCTGCTTCCCCAGGCATGGGATGAGCTCTCAGACAGTGTCTGAAGTGAAAGTGGAAGCTGTGTGTAAACATTTGGCTGCTTTGTCAAAGGATGGGAAACAAGATGATGTGATTTTAGTGCTGAATGTAACTGGAATCTCCCAGTGAGCCTGAGACACTCCTGCAGTCAACTGCCTTTTCCACAAGCTGCGTCACATTTCAGCTCCAATGGTGACATGAAGGGCTCTCTATTTTCTGTAGGTATCTTTACAGCTCCTGTTACAACATTCTCTCAACCCTTTACAACTTTGATTGTATCTTTCCCAACTCTTTGGGCAGGTAGTCAGAGTTATTTCTGTTCAGCTGGAAAAACTGAAGTGCACTGAGAGATGTACTGAGAGATCCCAGAGGGAATAACAGACAAAGACAGCAAGGAATTGAACTAAGATCTTTGCTTACCACAGAGCTGTCTTGTCTTAAATAAATACTAAAGAAAAGCCATAGTACTTCTATAGCAAGAGCAAGTTCCTAAAGATCTTAGAATTGGGAATAGATGTTGTTTAGGTACATCCCTAGGGCTTTCTGGTTGCTTTTGCATAGCGTGCCTTGGCTGCTCTGGCAGGCATACAATGATTTTTGACAGAAAACCAATTATCTTTTAGCTATGCCTGCTTGAGTTAGCAAGTGTAATTCCTTGTGAACAAAGACACATGGGTATGGAACTGACAGCTCTGGCAGTCAAACACGGTGGCACAGCCAAAGCTCAGGAGCTGGACATGGGGTTGATGTTGCCCCTGAATTTTGGTCTAACAGCTGTGATAAAGAAAGGTTTCTTTGGTGATCATCTGTGTATTCCCCAAGCACTGCTTTTGTCTTCCTAATGTATTCCTTCTGGCTGGATTGAAGAAGCCTGTTGGGCTCTGCAGGAGTTTCTCCAATAGCTCCTCTCTTTCTCTGTGTAGAAGTTGGTGGAATTACAAAGGTCAAGGTCAGGCTGGATGGAACCTTAGAAAACCTGATCTAGTGGGTGGTATCTTCTCCTATGGCAGGGGGTTGGAACTAAATGATCCTTGAAGTCCCTTCCAGCCCTAACTATTCTATGATTCTGTGTTGAGATTGCTCCATGCCTAGCACACCCCACTGCGTTGTACAGGAGTAGTCAAGGTATGGAGGGTCAAAGTGCTGAGTACCCCATCCTTTCTCCATTAATAACAGGGATGGAGACCCAGTGATCAGTCACTCCCTATTTACCTCTTTCAGGCCACTCACGATCTTCTAATCATTTTATTCCACTTGCAACACCCCATTTCTAGCTGAAATGCTTAATTTCTTGATGTGCAGGATCAGATCCATATCTCAGCCCTCCTGTTGTGCTTCCCCTGTGTCTCTTCCAATTTTGCTTGCCCTTTTTGGAGAACAAAAATTGTGCTTTGTATTCCACTTGTGGAGAAGGGCCTGGATGTCTGTGATACTCTGTCCTTTCTGGTTACATACTGATGTTTTTCCCATTCTTCCAGTGTCCTTCTTATCTACCCACCTGAGTGTCCCCAGACTGATCCCTCATCTCCCCAGGATCTCACATGGCAAAACAGAGAGTTGAGTAGCTTTTGATATACAACCTTCTCAGGCCTTTTTTTCCCTGAAAAAAAAAAGCAGCACTGGCTAAATCTTCCAGGATTAAGTCATCCATCCAACACCTTCCTGGAGGCGCAGCAGGGAGCAAGATGATCCCATGAATCGGTTTCACTGTCCTCTCAGCCAAAGTTCACTGACTGGGGAGCTGTCTTGGCAAAAACTGTCCAGTTCAAGGACTAATAAACAAGCCCTCTTGGATGCAGTATGGTTTACAGTTGAGCTGGAAGAGGGAGGAAGAAAGTTTTCTTTCCAAGTCCTGCAGCGATCTAAGATTTGATAAACCCACTCTTTTCCTTTCCTCTTCTTCCCTAACCTCCCAAGGGTACAGCTCCAGTATTTATAAATGCAAATGCTTCTGGGGTCAAAAGCAGGTCAGAAAATGCTGTACAAGCAGGATAACATCCTCTGTTCCACTCGGGCACATACTGCAACACAAAAAAATGCTGCCTGTGCCCCTTAAGTCCCTTAAGTGCTTTGTTCCCAACCTCCCTCCCACTCTGACTTGTGCCCTGTCCTGTCCTGCCTGATGCAGTTTGAGTCTCTTAATTCATGGAGGCTGAAATAGTCAATATCAGCCTGATCTGCTGAGCAGCCCTGGGTCTTTTTCTAAAAATGGGTGGGGTTATATGATTTTTTTTGAGGGGGTGGGAAGTAAAGGATGGAAAATCACCATGGAAAGCTAAGGCTGTGCTCATTGGCTGTGGGTCACTGCAAAGGCAGGGAGGTTTCTTACGAAATACACAAACTCCAGCCCTCTGTGGCAACATGCACTTAGTGCCAATGGCTTTTGGAAGAGAAAACCTGACCCTCAGCTTCCCAAGGCACAGTGCCTTGTGCAGACTGTGGGCAAGGCTGAGTTCTTGCTTTGGCTCCTCATTCACCTGCCTAAGAACATCTTGAAGTCACTGGCCATCGTTTTGACCCTTATTCCTTGCCTTTGCCAGCAGTGTATAGAGGAGCAAGGTCTGTTCCTTGGCAGGGAACAGCCGGAGCATCTTCTTTCCATCCCTCTTGGTATCCACAGCAATCCCAGTGATTAAATCAGGTTCCTGTGCTGTGTGAATGGTGCTGTGAACTTTAGAAGACATACTGGTTTGGCTTTTATTGAAGCAGGGACTCAAGGAAAGCCCTCCAGATCCATGCCAGCATCCCTGCCTCCACAGCACAGCCCAGGAGCAGCCCTGCATTGCTCCGTGTCTCTGCCTGCCTGGGGGACACTGGTATCATATTAACTAATTGGTCCTCATGACAGTCCTGTGCTGCATCTGTTCCAGGCGAGGGGGAGGGGAAAACTGATTTCCATCATTGCCTGGGGAGTCGATGGGGAGCACAGCTCCACCCTGCCCAGCTGGCAGGAGTCCAGCCCTCCCGTGTCTGCCTGTGGTGCCTTCAGAAATCCCCTGGTGCCCATAACAAGGTCCTTTAGAACATTCCTTGTGCTCAGGCCCCTGCACAGGAAACACAAGCAGACTCTGAGCATGATCACAGTATGTTTATACATTAGTTATTCTTTTAACCTTGGTCAGCAGCAGCCTCCTGATCTGTAAGTCCTGATCCTATTTATATACTGGCTGCCATGCTGAGCAGCAATGTGCTGACCCAGCTGCCCTCCTTACTGCAGACAGTGATGAGATAATCTGAATTATCATCTTGCTTCCTGCTTGTAAGACTAGGAAACATATTTAAACACTGACAGCTGGAAGGACAGGGTAGCTGTCACTCTCGCTGATGCTTTAAGAACCAGCTTGTAGGTAACCCACAAAATCCAAATGCAGTTTGTAGGTAACCCTAGAAAAGCAAATCATCCTTCCTTCACTGTTCATTTTCTGCTGAGCAATAGCTGACACAGGTCACTTTGTTCTGTGAAGGGAGGAGGCTGCATTCAGTGGAGAAGAGAGATGACTCCTGAGATTGTAAAGTCGCCTCTGGACCAAACTCAACTCTTGATGCCACTGGAAAAGCATTTCCAGCCTGGGCTGCACATGACAATGCCCTGCACTAAAGTGATCCATGTGTAAATGAGCCTGGAACTGCACTGGGTGCTTAGAAAATGGTGATAGGGAAGTAATATGGAAAACCTTGTGGAATTGATTGGAATAATCTTTTTTAAAGGTAAGGCTAGCAGGGGAAAGTCATCCTCCAAAACAAGTAGGTGCTCCTGTTACCTTTGCTACATTCATCTTTCTCCTTCCTTCTCCATCAAAGCGTTGACCCATCCTGTGCATTAGAGAAGAAAGATATTTTTGGGGAGAAGAAGCCGAAGACCCAGTCCTGGTGTGTGAGGAGGTCAAATTGCAGTTGCCCAAGCATTAGTCATCTGTCAGCTTCCAACACTTTACCATCACAGCTTGAAAGTTCACTTATCTGATGGAAAACATCACAACATAATCCACAGTCACGCAGGCACAGATTAACTTTACTAAGAGCACTCATGGCCTTTACAAAGAAAAGGACAACCAAATGCAATTCAGTGGATGTATTTCTACTAAAACCCATGTGCCTGCAACTGTCTGGGTTAGAACACACACAGGCTGATTGCAATTCCCCTCCAAATGAGGTCATTTGAAATGCTACAACAAACATTTCTAATGCTGCTGCATCATGCTGGGCTGTCAGACAGATCCCAGGGCTTTAATGCAGTGCTATATATATATTTATGCAGTTGTCTGTACTTATTTAATTAGGAAATGCAAATGCTAGTCAGAGACAAAGCAGAAAATGCCAACAAAGGCAGATCATGCCTCTGTTCACATGGAGGCCCCACTGCTGATGAGATACAGCTGCATCAGCCGTTTCTTTCGGGGCCATATCTGGCTCTGTTAAGTCCTATTGATTAACAGTAAATTTTCTGCAGTGATGCCATTTTCCAGGGGAGGCAGAGGGTGGAAGGTTGGGGATGTGTCTGAGCTACCAGCTCTGTGAGGAGGTGTAATCATAGAATCATGGAATCATACAAAAATTAAGATTGGAAAAGACCTCTAAGATGATGGAGTCCAACTATCAACCCAACACTGCCAGGTCCACCACTAAATTGTGTTTCCTGATGCCACATCTACACGTCTTTTAAATCCTTCCAGGGATGGTTACTCCACCACTTCCCTGGGAAACCTGTTCCAGTGCTTGACAACTCTTCTGGTGAAGAAATTTTCTCTAATATCTAATATAAGCCCCCACCCACCCTAGGCACACCTTGAAGCCGTTTCCTCTTGACTTGTTACTTGGGAGAAAGGACCAATCCCCACCTGTCTACAACCTCCTTTCAGGTATTTGTGCAGAGTGATAAGGTTGCTCCTGAGCCTCCTTTTCTCCAAACTAAACAACCTCAGTTCCCTCAGCAGCTCCTAATAAGACTTGTGCTCCAGCTCCTCAAGGCTTGAGACACCATTGCCTGAAATGGAAAAGCTTAATGGTCTCAGAAGAAGATTGGGAAAAGTTGGGAAAGGCTGGCTGGGGATAGGACAACATAGAGGTGCCTGCCTCTCTTTGGTCTAGTTCAAAGTTTTGGGGTGCTGCAGCTGTAGGTGATAAGGGCATGAAGGGCATAAAGGTGATGCATGTAGTGTCCTTTCCAAAGCAAAGAGTGAATGTGCAGGATGGGGATGCAAGAAGCAGCCTGGATGAAACACCCTTCAGAGCAGCTGACCTTGATCACAGAATCATAGAATCATAGAATAATAGAATGGTTTGGCCATGTGCAGGGACACCTTCCACTGGACCAGGTTGTTCCCTGTCTTCTCTCAGCTGGATGTGTGCAGTCACCTGCAGCATGCAGTGGTAGGAAATGTCCAAGATTTGGATGGGGAGTGGCTCATATTTTTGCTGTTTGCTGTGGACATGGGAAAGAAAAGAAGAACTCAATTACAACAGCTTGTCAGGGCATCCAGACATCATCACACATCATGCCCCTGTCCACAGCATGTTGTGTCTGCCCCAGTCTGTACTGGAGGCATCACTCTCCCAGCAATGGCAGTGTCCTCTGGTGTAGGCACATCCTCCAGGCGCAGTGCCTAGATGGCAACAAACTTGGTAGACAACATGAAGGTTGATATGAGACAACCTGATGAACCTTTAGGACATATCCAGTGCTCCCATTTACCACAGTTTTTCCCAGAAAACTGCTCTCATGCCATTAGGAGCCAGAGGGGCCAAGAGATGGGATCTATGGCAAGGCAGACTATGGAAGGGGGCTTGGGACTAGATGACTTTAAGGTCTGTTCCAACCCAAAACATTCTGTGATTCTATGAATTTCACTATAGGAAAAAAAGGCCAACAAAACCCCAAGAAACCAAGATGGAAACAACTTGAGAGTTCAGCTGAGTCTGATTTCATTCTGAAAAAAATAAAGCAGTTGCCTATCAATATCCTCATTTGGATCTGAAGTAGGATCTGGGGTGAGATTTTCAAATCAAAAATGTCATCCCTCTGTCCCTTGATCTTGAAGGTCTCACAGATGTAGGATGCTCACATTCTCCTGAATGGCACAGTTCAAAGTGGAAACACTAAATGCTCAAATTCTACTTTCTCAGGGTCATGTCTTCACAGGATCCACAATAAATGTCACTGACTATATAGAGAAGTGCTTCTTTTACCAGAGTGCAAAATTTGACAGCAGGAGAATGATGTTTCAACCAGAAGTCCAGTGTAGACAAGTGCTTGGTGAGAAGGCTCAAGTTAAGATTCAACCCTGGATGATTTTCCAGCCAGTCCAAGGGTTTTTTTTACTTCTTTACTTTTCTTGTCACATGTTTGAACTCTGAAGTTGATGGTTGCTTCTCTGATCTCAGTGTTATGTTCTTGAAATAGTCAGATTCTGAAGTGTTCATCTGTACTAAATCCCTGGTGAGCTGTACATTGAAGCAGCGGTTCTGGGGTAATATTTGGTACCCAAGAGAAGATTAGGAGAAAAGACATTCTGCCAGAACTAAAGTTTATCAGAATTGCTATGATACAGATTTAGAACAGAATGAAACTCAGAAGATTTTCTTAGCTTTAGCTTTGGCAAACCCTGCTGTTTTGAGCTGCCTCCTATTCCCCAAAGAACTCTGAAAGTAAAAGAGAAAATTGTTTCCAAATAAGAATAATTATAGCTTGCATAACACAGTCTTGCATTCAGTTACAAAGTCAAAGAAATCAGTCAGGGCATCTCACTTGTACAAACAATGTCTTCAGTTGCAAGGAGGAACGTTTCATGATACCCCCAATCTCAAAAACATCCAGCTACACTTTGTTCTAGGTTTTAAAGTTTGAAAGTTTCAAAAAATCTAAACACTCTTCGTGCTTCCCCCCTTCCCTGTTGCTAAAGACCTGCCTTGAGAGTGGATTACTGAAGTTTTGGGTTGAGAAAATACAGGTAAAAATGTCAGTTTTGCTCTTGAATCTATCTTGTGCTTGCTCCCAGGTGTTTAATAAGTAAATAATTTTGGAATTTTATGCACTTGTTTCTTTCTGCTATTTATTTATTTACTTGGTTTTAGGCTGTGGCCTGGATGTCTGTGCCTCAGGCTTTTTTTCTCTCTAGCTACATGTAGGGGGACAGGGATCTCTGACTGCAATATTCCCAAGAAACAAAAAATAAACAGTTCAGTAGTGATTAGTTCTTTGGGGTAGGACACTATAGTAAAGTCCATCCTAAAAAACTGTCTAGGCATGTGTTGGGAATAGGCTCTAACGTGATAATTCTGGGGTATTTTCTCTCTGAAAGCAAAGGCTTGTGGAGCAATGCCCTTCTACTCTGAAGTGTATCTGCCAGCACCCTGGGACACAGCATGGCCATGGCAATTATTGAAAAGATGGAATAGGTCTGCAGTAGTGCCAGCAAATTCCATCCTGTTGAGAAGGAAGGGAGGCAGCCTTGGTAGGAGCTGGATCAGATAAACACAAAGGCTGCTCTTCAATAGCTGGTGCCTGTGGGCTGGTGCTCTTTGACTCTACCACTTGCACATATTGAAACTCAGCTGCCTGCAAACATTTTCTAGTGAAGGAGATCACAGAGGTCCTTGGCTGAAGTTTTGCAGGCCAGGACCCCAGGGCAGAGTGTGCAGTTAGGGATGAAGTGCATTGCAGGTCCTTTCCCTTCGGATATAGACTGGAGTTGGACCAAGGGTTGGACTTGATGATCTTGGAGGTCTTTTCCAACCCAATCGATTCTATGATTCTATGATTCTGTACAGGCTGTGGTGTGATGTGACAGCAGATCTGACAGCAGTTTCTATGGTTATCCCCAATCTGGGATACCTGGGGCACCTGCCTCGCTCTCATTGCCTTTTTAGAAACCAAGTCACCATTTCCAAGTAACAGAATGTTCCTTGGGAAAACCATAGCTGTGCTCTCAGGCACAAGGTGTCATTTTTGGGGCTGTCCTGTGCAGGGCCAGGAGATGGGCTCAATGATCTCTGTGGGTCCCTTCCAACTCAGGATATTATAGGATTCTATGTAGTTTCACCTCTCCAGAGTTCATCTCCACTTATTTCCAAGTAAGAGAATATCAAGATATTTTCTTAGGTGCTGCCTTTTCAAGGAAGGAGAAACACTGGGCACTTGCATAGTCATGATGGAATCATTTAACACAACCTTCCAAAAAGATAATCCAAACTGATTTAAAAACAGCTTCTATTTTTGCAGTGGTGATGAACTCACCTGTTGTGTCCACAGAACAAGAACTGAGGGATCTGCAAATCCCAGGGCCAATTGCAAGGCAGGGGAAATTTCCATTTACCTTTTTTGTTTCCTTTCCATGAAGGTCAGAGGCCACAGGGGTATTCCATGTTATCCATTCCACATCGGAGATCCAACATAGGGATCAGATTCATCTTACTGATACAGACACCCAGTGCAGGTGTTTGAACAGAGGTGTCTCCATGTGATTTGGGAGCCCAAAGATTAGTTAAAATAGCTAACAGCATCTGGGCAGAGATCCAGCTGGTCATATGTAGGTGATTGATATAGAATGAGTTACGTCACTGCCCAGACTATTGATCAAGCTGATGTTTGATTCCGTTTTCCAAATACGGATGTGTAGCAGATAAATTTTGTCCTGGAAGTGTTGGCTTCATTGCCTCAGAGGGAACCTAAACTTGGTGTTTTGAATGCAGAAGGCATCTGTGAGTGGCTGGTTTGATGAGCTCCATCACAGTGAGAAGGGTGACAGGTCAGTCGCTATGGAGCAAAGAATCTCTACTACATTACTTTGATAAATGTACAGAAAGACAGACAGGTGCTTGTCCCACTCTTCAGATTACAATGGCAAGAGATTCATTATCATTCTGCTACTTAAATAACCAGGAATAAATACCTCCATTTTTTTGCCTGTTCCCTCTTCCTCTAAATTGAAGGAGAAAAATGGGTTTTGAACATCCCCAGACCACTAAAGATGGGGTTTGAATGGCTGAGCTCACTTGTCTGTTCAGTCTGGAGAAGAGAAGGCTGAGAGGAAACCTTGTTGCATTCTGAAACTTCCTCATGAGGGGCAGTGGAGGGGCAGCACAGATCCCTGCCCTTTGGTGACCAGTGACAGGACCCATGGGAATGGCCTGGAGCTGTGTCAGGGGAGGTTTAGGCTGGATATTAGAAAAAGGTTCTTCCCCCAGAGGGTGGTTGGGCACTGAACAGGCTCCCCAGGGCAGTGGGCACAGTACCAAGGCTGACAGAGCCCAAAGAGTGTTTGGATGATCCTCTCAAGCACATGGTGTGACTGTTGGGGATGGTCCTGTGCAGATCCAGGGGTTGTACCCAGTGATCCTTGTGGGTCTCTACCACCTTAGGATTTTCTATGATTCTGTGATCCCTGGGGATTATTTTCAAGAGACAAAACAAGTCTGAGCAGGAAAATCTTCCCTGCCACAGTTCCATTTTCAATAAGCTTTATGCATTCCTGTGGTTTGTGTTTATTTCCAGCCAAAGAAATCATTAAGGCACTGCCCTGGTCCAACATGAGCAAGACCCGGGTCCTGTAGACACATGTGACACAATGTGCAGTACCCTTCATGATTTGTTTGGTCACCACCAACACACCTTTGCTTCCTGCTGTGTCCTGGGGCTCCCGTGTGTCCTGCATTCAGTTGGACACCAAGAGTGTGGAAACTATGGCCTGGACAACTGGAAAACCAGGACTGTAGGGCATACAGCCCATCCCCACAGAATCAACACAGCCAGGGATTCTTCCCAGTCCTTCTCATCATCTTCAACTCTCCACAGTCCTTCTGAGGCAGTCGGAGCTCTGTGAGCACAAGCTGGATAGTTGGGGAACCCCTTGCTCGCCCACCAGCCACATTTTTGGCTCTCGTGTTTACAATCTGTGTTAGAACTGAAGGTAAAGAAATCCCTTGTGACTTGGACCACCTAAGGGCAGAAGAAATTCTTTGCTACAGCCAGGAGTGCCAATAATGTGGGACAAGCCCATGTCAATCATGTTCCATCAATATTTCCCGTATGGGAAGCATTTTACACTGAAAGTTTCCTTAATTTTTGTGCACTCTGTTCAGAGCCAAGCACAGAGATTTATTTTGCTTTGGGGCCATGGCTCAGCTTGAGAATAAATTGCCTTTGGGTGGACACAGGAAGGGAGCAGGGTACATCGTGTCCTCCTGAGCTACCCCTCACCTTCCAGCCCAGGCTCAGGCAAGAACAACAAGCAAGATCAAGCCCCTCCTGCCTGAATCCCCCAGGCACGTGTTGCTGTCACGCGGCTCCTACCTGAGACTGAAGAGCTTTAGTGAGTTACAATAGTTTTACTCAGTGCCTTCCCTCTGCCTTGCACCACATGATCTTATCTAAGCTCGAGAACCACAACTGAAAGTTTTTTCTTGCAGAGGGGAAAACATCAGAGATGTTATGAAATGTATTCCTGGCTCTTGCCTCATTCTGTGGTGGGTGGAATGATTTAAAAACACAATCGCTCTCCCTCTCCTACCTGGCTCCTCTTTTCACCAGGATCCTAAACCTCGCTGGAGGGCATTGAAAAGTCTCCCAGCTGGAAATGCCTGAGTATTTTGCAGACTTGTGACTCCTTCAAAATTGTCTCCATGCTTGGGCCCTGACCCTACTCATCTCTCAACAGTGCAAAGTACATGTCTGTGAGCTTTTCCCAGGAGCGCACTGAAACTCACTTCCCTCTGCCCGGTCCCAACATGTTTCAGGTCAGATTAAAAATTACAGAAGGCTGATGCTGCCTTTCTAATGCATAGATGTGGGTTGATTAGCAGGGAGTGGTCACTTCTCTTCTGCTTTCTTAGCAGGGGTAAGGCAAGAGAGGGAGGAATACACTGGAGAGGAGCAATTCACTCTGTGAGAGTCTCTCTGTCCACAGATCAGAAGTATATCAGGAATGCAAGGTGAAGCAGACACCACGGCAACAGTTGCAGTTATTGTCCCAGGAAATCTAACTTTTTTCCTGGAATTTGTGAGACCAGTGACACTGACACATTTATGGGAACTGCCTCATTTTTGAAGCATGTCAAAATCCCACATGTTTCCAACTCCATCCCTAGTTTTCAGCTGTTGGGGTGATGGACAGCTGAGGTGAGTCCTTCCACCCCAATAGCTTTGGGATGATATAGACTGTTGAAACTGAACTTGGCAGAGAGAAAAAGGCTGCAAAAGTACTAATTACAAGGAGTTTAATGTCAGTAGGTAGTTTGAATGAAGAGAGAGAACATAGTAATTCCCCCATTGAGGAAAGGTCTGTGCAGTGAACTCCTTCCTTACAAGGCACCAAAGAATTTAAATTAAAATCCAAGGTAGAGGGAAAGCCCCACTGGTTGCTCACAGGCATTGGAAGTCCAACCATGAGATTCCAAACAACAAATCCAGGCAGGTTCTGCCATCCAGGAACAGCTTGTTTGGCTTCATTAGAATAAAATGGATTTAGAAGTAATAAATAAACTTTCCCTCCTACCACCCCAGGATCTGCTAGAGGCTGAGATGGTTTTACATTTTCATAGGTGCCCTTCACAATAACCTGAAGGCTCTGGGCTGAAGCTGCTCAGTCTTGTGAAAATGATGCCAAGGTTTTTGTGATGATAAACATGGTATTATTAAAATGGCTTTCTGTGAATTGCCTACCCATAAATAATAAGAAGGTGTTGTGCTTACATAATGATTCAATTTTAGACCACTTCAAGGAAATAAGACTCAAAATTATGGCTTCTGTCAGTGTGAGGGAAAGAAGTTCTGTTCTTCCTTGAGAGAGAATACATGAAAACCCAGAATACCAGGTCTGGAAGGGTATGATGAAGGAATTTATGCAGTCCTGCAGATGAAACACGATCACATTCCAGAGTAGTTTGTAACCCATATAAACTAAAAATATCTCCAAGACTTCACCAGTTGCATGGGAAAAGAAAAGAAGAAAAGAGCTCCAAAGTGTCCATGGCAGTAGAAGGAGGGTCTTCCAGACCTGGAAGTTGTAAATGTTTGGTAAATGAAGCCCTTGCAGAAGAAAGTAATTCTCCCAGTCCTAGTTTAGTCATTCTTTCTACCCCTGCTTATTCATCTCTGTTGTCCACCCAGCTCCCTTCTGGATGAAGTTGCAGGAGAGGTGACCTGCACAACCCCCGAACCGCTTCCCTGGGCTGTGTGGAAAGGACATTATTGAGGCTGTAGCTCCATCTACTGCCGTAAAGAGGAATGTCAGTCCTCCACCGGCATCTGTCTTGGGCTCTTCTGCTGGTGAATTAAACAAAGTGAACTCGGCAGAGAAATGACTCACTCACCCTTTTAACTTAAAAAAAAAAAAAAAAAAGCAAAAAAAAAAAAAGCAAAAAAAAAGCCCAAAACAAAAACCCCACCCCAAACTAAACACAAAATCCCCCAAACCAATAAAGACCCAGTTATCGTTTCTGGACACACAAAATTTCACTGAAAACAGTTCCAGAAAAGTGGAAACCAACAATATACAAATCTTTTTTAAGTGCCTAAATTCCCAATTCACCCCAAAAAAGTCATTTTACCTGCAGTAATTACCCAAGCTCTGGGAAATCTGCCCCCAAACACTGTAGCTTAACCTTATTTCAGATGGCCTTGGTCAGTGGGATGAGTTTGTTTTCAGTAGATTAGTTTTCTCCTGGGTTCTGTCACTGAAAGTGTAAAATACTGATTTGGTTCTCCTTGTGGTCAATATGGAGAAGGCAACAATTCCAGAGGGCAACTTGTTCTCCTCTTGGATACCTGGCTGAGGATTTTATGTCCCTCTCTCTGAATAGACACAATGGATGGAAACTGCAGCAAGAGATATCCAGAGATGGAAACAAGACCTTTTCATTTTAACTGTGAGAGTGGAAATAATTTACACAATGCCATTGGAAAGAAAATATGGATTGAGTCTCTTCCCCTTAAATACACAGTTTACTGGATCTGAGTGTGAGGAAAGAGCTCTTGGCTGAGCCAAGCAGAGCCATGAGTGCCTGGAGAAGGGCAAAAGCCACAGGCAGTGGGTTGTGAGTGCTGCTGGTGGGCAGAGCATGCTGGAAATAGATTGTCATGGCATTAAACTTGCCAAGAAAACCAGATGCAACTCTCAAAGCCCCAGATTGCCAGTGACGTGTCCCTGGTAACATGACATCACCTTACATCTTGGTGCAAGTTCTCTGGAAGTTATCACTGTGCAAGTTATCACTGGAAGTCCTCCAGGAGAGGATCTGCAGACATGGACCAGTTGTAGGACCTGCAAGGTGAAGTTCTTTGACCTTGTGTTTTTTTTTTGTTTTTGTTTTTTTTTGTTAGTTAGTTTGTTTTTTTCTTTATAATTACTTTTTCTAAACCTGAGAATCATTCTATTCTTTATCAAGGATTAATTAATATCAGCAACATCATCACAAAGACAGTGAGAGCAGAGGAGTCTCCAGCAGTCCAGGAGAAAAGTCTTGCTCAAGGATTTAACCCGGGAGATTTTGCTTCCAATATTCAAACAGGTTCTTGGCTGGTTTAAAACACTAGCTGGTGTTTATTTGCCTGATCCCTCATTTTCCAGCTCTTTTTTCACTACAAAAGGTGTTGCTACACCCCAATAGTGGTTTCCATCATCCATCACACCAGGAGCATCTCCTAGGAGATGTAAGGCTTTCAAAAAGGGTCAAATGGGAGTAGGACAAAGGAGTATATGACCCAAGTGGGTTTTAAGAAGTCCTGAGAGTAAAAGACACCTAAAAATATTAAAAACCTGCTGAAAATCAAAACTTTATCCTGCATTGTGTGAAATAGAAAAAGTGAGTGGATTTCAGGATCACTGGGACTCCTGAGGGACATGTGCTGTGGTCCCATTTGGATTCAGCAGCAGTCACTGGTAATACTTGTATTGATTACAACAAAAGCAGGAGCCAGTCTCGTTTTGCAGAATGCAGGGACAGTGCATTGGTCACCAGAAACAATGACAGCCTTTCTATTGACTTCACTGGGCTCAGGCTACGGCTGTGAAAGCTGGTCTTGTGTTGCACAGAAAGGGAATGGCTTAGGGACTGCATAGCTCCAGGGATTAGTAATAAACAAAGAGCCTTTAACTTCTAGGTCAGTGCTCTGAACTTCTGCCAAGCTTCTGGCCAGTGAATGCTGTTGCCATTTGTGCAGAGGCAGCTGATGAATGAGTTTAGCTGTTCCTGGCATGGTCCTGGACAGAAAATGTCCATATCACTGCAAAGCCAGTCTTCTGTTTTTCCCTTCAAGAATTAAGGGACTTATGAGATGATAATTTTGCTGCTGACAGTATTTCCAGGTGTGTGGTACCTGCTGACAGGGAGCAGAGCAGTGCTTGACCTTTGAGGAAAGATGCCTTCACTCATTTGGTTGGACATAGCTGTGGATGGGACAATGTGTTCCTACTTTGCATCTGGCCCAAAAGTTTCAGCTGGTGATAAAACAGATTAAAGGAGCAGCTGTATGGACCTGAATTTCAGACAAACTCATTCTGGAAGTTGTGTCTCCTCCTGGGCAATCTTCACTGCTGTCTCTCCCTACTCCAGTAGGTCTTGAACTTGAGCTGTACGCACACCCTTGCAGGTCCAAGTGAGTCCTGGATGCCTGAGCTGATGCTCTTTGAATTGATATTCATTTTTCCCTGTTCAGACATACTATGAACTTCCATAATTTATCTCTAATTCATAAAATCATCAGATACTCCTTTTGGGCTTGTAGTCTGCTCATTCCCTTCTCTGGGAAGGGTTGGACATTGGGGTGGGACATCATGTACATTTGTGGTATCGAGAGGAATCACAAGCAGGATGTTTGCCTGCCAGGGAATTGCTTTTTGGCTAATGAAAGATCAAATGTGTACTTTCTCCACTTATTTTCTACTGTTTTCAATCCCATTCAGGATTTATCCTTGCTGATATCATTTATCTGTGGTACTAGTAGGTCAGCAATGTGCATAGAAAGAGGCACAGCTTGGGACTCAGTGCCTTGGCTGGAATGCCAGGACCTGACCCAAAATGATGTGATATGGGAGACTTTTAAGCCTATTATGATCCCTCCCATCTGTCCCTGACAAACTGAAGTGGTACCAGGAGGTAACTCAGAAAAACAGATGCTCTCTCAACCACCAGAACTTCTCAGATTTTGTGTGATTTGTACTCCAGGAGCTTTTTTTGTTTGGTTTTGTTTTGTTTACTTTTTCCTTTCCTAAAGCTGCTTAACAATTTTTAAAAATTATCCAGAGTTTAGGAATAGTGATCTGTGTGGGTCTACCTGTGAAAGACTTTCCTCACCATGTCCCCACTCATACTGTATTTATTTTAAAATACAGGATGTCACAGAAATAGGGACAGAAAGGAGGATGCTTTTTGGACTGGAAAAGCTTTTCCAGGAGGGGCAGGTCTTTTCAAACAAGTGATTGTGAAGACAAATTGGCACAAAGAGTAGGTTGGTTATTCCAGAGAGTCGAGGTAATTGCAGGAAAGTGTTACTAAATAGAGACCTAAAGAAAGATGAGGATTTGACCACAGCATTCAGGGCCCACCCACTGAATAGGTGCACATCTGGGCCATACTGCAATTTTCTCCTGCTTGGTTTATTCACTTCCAAACACTCAGCTATTAACTTGACATGCTGTCAAATTGCAAGGGAGTCTCAGAGCCTAAAAAATGACAGGCTAAAAATTTATAGGCATTTTCAGGGGAGGATTGCCTTGTAGTAATCTGTGTCTAGGCCTTGTAGGAGGGACCCTGGAACAGAGACTTTTAGGAATGGCATCAGATCAGTTTGTGGGGGCTGAGAGGAGAATGGGTTGGTTTAGGTGTGGAAATAGAAATAACAGCTTGTTGGTTTCCCATGTGTCACTGACACCTCCATGGACTGCAGTTCAGACGCTACCAGGATGGCAACTCAAGACACCTTGAATGGAGTTGGACTTTGGTGATCCCTGTGGGTCCCTTCCAGCTCAGGATGTTCAGAATATTCTATGATCCAGTGGCATGGCTCTCTGAGGGGGAAACCTTTTGGGTTTTTATGCAAAAAAAAACCACCCGAGAAAATGTTACAGCTACATCTGTACAAACCACAACTCCCAGTCCTGCCACAGCAGAGCCCCAATGAATTATCTACTCTGGACTGGGAAGCAAAAGAATTAGAGGTGGGAAAGAACTAAGTCAGTGCTAGTCACTCAGAGTCCAAAAACACAGAGCAGCTCTCTCCCTCCTCATGAAAACACATCTGCATTATATTTTATAATGTGTAGAAATGTCTCCACGACAAGGAAAGAAATCTCCCTTTAGCCTCATTTCCTTTGGAAAGAGACTTACACAGTGCTGAGTGTCCCACCAAGGACCATTGAACCAGTTGGCTGGTTCTAATCCCAGTCAGCAGAGAGGGAATTGTCTCCCAGGAACTGGCATGCCCATGGATTTTGCAAGCAAGTGGCTGAGTGGAAAATAGAGTCTCTAAGGGCTTGTATGAGCCTCTACTGAGGGGAAGACAAAGTCACTGGGCACAAAGAAGCCTCATGCAAGAACAATGGACATGATGTGTGGTTCATAAATGTCTCAGTCACATTCTGACAGGGTTTATAAATAGAAGGCAGGCAAGGAAGGTTTTTGACTCTATGAGCAACTGGTTTCCTCATTTTCATTAAAATTTGTCAGTCTGGCATATCTTTTTCCAAGTGAGTCTCACATAATCACACGACTTTGGGAGCAGTGGGTTGCCATCTGCTCCATCTCCCTGGCAGACAATGCCTCTTTTCCCCATGTTCTTTTTGATGTTGGCTCAGTGTTGTCCAGTGGCTCAAGCCTCATATACATCAGTGATCAGCTTTTCCTCAGAGAGGGGCAAAGAATCTGCATTGCTTCCACAGTGGACTGAGAAGCCTTTCCTGAATGCTGACTGGGGTGGGAACACTGCAGACACAGCAGATCTGAGTTTGGCTACAGTTTAATCCCAGATAGTGCATTTTTGTCGCTAGTTTTTGCTCAGCTTCTGTTGCATTTGCCATCTGGCACTTTCCGTCTGGACTATCAGGTCTTTTCATAGAATCGCAGAAACTTTTAGATTGGAAAAGGTCTCTAAAGTTATTGAATCCAACCATTAACCCAGCACTGCCAAGTCCAACACTAAACCACATCCCAAGGTGCCACATCTGCATTTCTTTTAAATCCCCCCATGGCTTTCAGCTCCTCCTGTTTGTAGCCCATGCTGCAGGCATTGGTGTAGATGCACTTCAGCTGAGTTATTGATCCCACCGCCTTTTTGGGGGGAGAAGCCCGAATTCCTGTGATCATTTTCAGGTGTTTCCATGGTTTTTAACACATCAGCAACTCTTGTTTTAAATACCCTAAGCATTAGAAACCTGCAAGGCTGTCTGTTGGTGGGTGGCAGCACCATCTTGTGTTCACTCCTGGAGAAGGGACAGAGGCTTTTTTCTTCACTGAACAGACTAGAGAGTCTCAATCCCTTTGGCAGCTCTCCTGTGAAAAAATGATAACTGTTGGCAAATCTTGGATCAACATAAGACAGAGGCATAAAGTCTAGGCCAGGCTCCATCCCACCCAGGGTCTCCAGGTAGCACTTTTATTTAGTTTACAAATCACAATTGGTTAAAGATGTGTGCCACTTGTATCCTAGGAGGTCCTTCTTCTTATCATATATGCTCTGGAAAGTCACTAAAACCACACTTTAAAACCAGAGATCTGATTATTTTCCCCATCCTGTAAAGTTTCTATGCACAGAAACTTTGCTTTATGTAGTTTGATGGGCTACATCTGGACTTGATTATCATGTTATTAAACCCAACTAGAAATTCCCTCCCACAAACAGCTCTTGAAACTATTTAAGACAGTTTCAGCCTGTTTTCCAAGAGAGTTTGTACAAAAAAATTACCCCAGGACATTGACATAGTGCAATGAGGTTAATGAATTACTCCTATTATTTCACATTTGCATATGTAAATAAATCTCTCAAGTCTCTTTCTGGAAGTTTGTAACTTCTCCATATCTCCTGCCTCCAGATTTCCCATAGGCAGGATCAAGTCACTCATTTGCAGAGCAGCAACAAGAGACATCAACACTGATTGTTATGGGTTCACCTAGGTGGGCCTAGATTTGGGCTCTGAAGTGTGGACTAGGCTGGAGCTGTCAGCTGACTTGAGCTGGGCTGAGCTAACAGCTGACCTCTTCTAGCCAGTAAGTTTGTATTCTATACCACATTATGACATCATCTCCAGGGAAGTAGGAACCAGTGTGGGAGTGGTTAAGGCAGTCGCTTCTCAGCCCTCCTCTTGGGAGGACTCACGATGCTGTCCCAGGGGGGATGGAGAGGACCAGGCCCACCACTGGCTCACAGGGTACCTCAGGAAAGTAAAATGTGTTGTTCTGGGTCTCTCTTTTCTGCTTGGGTTTGTCTCCCTGGGGAATAAGCTTCTTCTTAAGTAATGTGTAGTTAAGACAGTAGAATTTGTGTGTTCGTTAAGAAGTTGAGGTGGGGAACTTCTTGTTGTAGACTTGTGTGAGTGTATATTTGTACTCTCTTTTAATTGTCTCTTTCTTTCTGTGAAAAATATATGTAGATTTAGTATAAATGCAGTTTGAAGTGTTTTTTTTCTTTCCCCTCTCTTTTCCTCCCTTTCCCTGGTGTTAGGAGAGAGGCTTTTCTCTCTGTGCTTGGGGGGGTTGGCAGTTGCTTATCTCAAACCAAGACACTGATGTACCAAATCACATTGGGAGCATCTAACTATGATGATGGAGGGGTGACAGAGAAAGGAAGTGACTGAGATTTATGCAGGAAAACAGGAGTATACCTCCTCAGGGTGTGAGATTTCACCTCCCTGGTCAAAGTTCTCAGTATCACTGATGTGTTTTGGTCAGTAGGCTGTCAGAGAAAAGGACCTAGAGAAGAGAAGATAATGGTAGACAAGAAGTTCACCTTAATCAAAGCGAAAGAGTGAAGAATTTTCTGTGTGCTTGGAAAATGTCTGCAGGAGAGGAGATGTGCAAAGCTCTTTTGAGTACATCCATGTAACACACCATGTGCTGCTGTGAAGCAGTGAGGTCATGGCACAGCTTTACACCAGCTGGTGGGTCCTGAGCCTTCAAAGGCTCCTGCTCAAAGGCACCTTCCCAGGCTTAGTGCTAGGACTCTGTTTCTCCATCCATGGCCTCACAGACCAGTGTCTTCTGCACTGGAAATGTCAAGTACGTACCACCTGGCTGGAAAAGTTGGGCACTGTCATGTTCAATCTTGCTCAGTCAAACTATGTGCACAAAAAAGGTGTTCCTAGCAGTATTTGTGCTTGTCCTCCTATGTAATTTCTACCATGCTGCCACCTCAGTGCCTGTTTTCTGATCTAGATCTGGACTAGACCTTTGTGAGAGAAACCAGGGGACATTTGGCCAGATTTGAAGCAGTAACAGATTTGCTGCTGATTGCAAAATATGCGTATGTCATAACAGTTGTTTGTGAAAACTGTGAGATTAGAGATCACAGTTTTGGAAGAGGGATGAGTTTAGCCATCATTTACTCCTTAATGTCATCTGCTTTGAGGTATGATTAGGAATTCACACTGTGGACCAGGTTTCCCTGGACATACCTGCACCATTATAGCTACACACTCTATGTATAACTATGTAGATAAAGCTGGTCAAGTGTGCTGGAAACATTATCGGCCACTACCAATGTTTGTGAAATGTTAAAACATTCCTTGGCACAAATTTGGCTTATTCCTACTGAGTTACACCCAAACCATTCCCACATTTGGCAATCAGTCTAATCCAGGGACCATTCCTAGCTGGGAATTTGCTCAGAGCGTTGCTTTGGCAGCTGCCAGGTCAGTACCACAGAGTCAAGCCATGACATAGAGGGTGGCCCCAGTACAAGGCAGCATCCCTTGGCATACTTGTTTTATTAGTGTGAATGGGTTTAATGCCAGTGCACTGGAAAGATGGGAAGTTTTACAATCCAGATGGAAAACAGGAGAGAAGAAGTTGATACAGGACCAGGGAAAATGGAAAAAAGTCACAAGTGGGGAGGAGGTTTTGCACTGACATTATCTGCCCTGTTTCTGCCAAGCCATGACAGTGTGGGTGAAGATAATCCAATCAGAGTACCTTTGGAAAAAAACCCCTTTCAATCCCAGCCACATTGTTTGGGCACTGGGCTGTGGATTTATTATCAAAGGACAAGGCGAGATGTGATTACACATCTTAAAAAACAATCTCTGATGATTTTGTTTCAGCTGAGATTTTTTCCAACCAGCTTTGCTGAAGAGCTGCCACCAGATTGCCAGGACAGAGTTAACAAAAGCACAACAGCTCTCAGACAACATGAACAGCACAGATGGCCCAATCCAGTTCTTATTGTTGAGCTGATTGGAATTTTAATCTGCTAGTGAAACTATTGCAAGTGTGTGTATGAGTGTGTTTGTATGTGTGCACCTCTCTAGACATCCCTCCAACAGCTTGCCCAAGATCCCCTTTCCTCACTGGATCTGCAGCCCCTGATGTTCACAGCCCCACTCCAGCTGCTGCTGCCTCTCAGACTTTTGCCTGTTGGCTGGTTCAGCCTGAGGTTTGCCAGCATGTACCCATGTCCCAGCCTGATGATTCCAAGAACACAGGAAAACAGGGAAATAAGCCATTTAAGAAGATTATTGGTCACATGTTCTCTCTTACTTGATGGGTTTGGACTTAATGAGGGAATTCAGGGGTGGAGGCTGGAGCTGAAGAGACATACCCATGAGGACAATCTACCAATCTGTCGTAAGGAGACAATTTCCATTGAATGAGGTGTTTAATGACACAACGGCCTTAAGAAGAGGGATAAAGGAGTTTGGAAAGATGTTGTGGGTAAGGCTGTGTGAACTGGGGAGGGTGAGCAGAAATGGGACTGGCTGCTGAAAAACAAGGTCGCATCTGACCAGGTAATGCTCATAGAGGCTGGAAGACCTCTTAGGGCAGTTTAGCAAAACTTGGATGTTTTGCATCCAACTTGCCCAGAGTCCCTCATTTATCACGAGTTTTACCACTGTCTTCTGCTGAAACCAGGTTTTTGTAGTTATTTTAAGTCTGCAGGTCAGAGGGGACAACCTTTTCCCATGTTGTGACCCCTGGTGTCACATTCACATGTGGTGGCAGCTGCAGAAAAGGAGGAAGAGAGAGTGTTTTATCATCCAGGAGTGTGTAGTGCTATTAGTTAGGATTGTAATATAAATAAATTGTATGATTCCCCAGGCATGCAGCTCTTGCACAGGCAGCACAGAGGAGGCCCAGGGGTGAAAAAAGTCACTCATGTCCCTCCTCTATTAGAGTGTATCATCACAGAATCATTTCGTTGGAAAAGACCTCTAAGATCATTGAGTCCAACCATTTAATCATAGAACAGTTGAGAGGGCTGTGAGTACTCTGTTCTCCTGCCCTGAGCAGGGGTGGCAGCTTTTGCTCCCTCTGAGCTCAGAGGGGGCCTGGAATGATGCATCATTCCCACCCCATGGATCTGAGATGAGACCAGCCTCACTCATCCAGCTTCAGGCTTCTCTGCAGGGAGTGATGTGAGGGTTGGGAATTATTGGTGCAGCCTCTCAGCAGCAGGAAATGAGCTCTGATTGGCAGCTCATTTTATTGCTACCAACAAATGGTTGTCAGATAAAAATTACTTTCTTTCAGGCCCGACCTCAACTGGATTCAGCAGCTGTACAAGTGAAGTGGATGTATGTAACAGACTCAGACAACTCCAGTACTCAGGAATTGTGGTTCCAGGCATAAAAATGCCCCAGATTTGTTACATCACATCAATTACTGTCAAATAAGTGCAGTGGATATTCACTTTAATTTCAAGACACACTCACAACTGATATTCTCCTGCATTTACCTTCCATGCATATTTTAATGAGTTATAAATGAGTTTGCTGGCAGAAAACTCCACTCAAAGAGCTGATTAAAGCAACTCATTAGGACAGCAGGTTTCAAATTTGCAAGAGTCAAATAGGCACACTGGAAATAAGCTCAAAGTGTAACACTCACTCAGGTGGGCACAATAAAAATTCTACTGGGCTCTCAGTCTCACAAGGATGGGCAGCCAGCAAGTACAAATTAGCAGGTTTGGTCATCTAGAGCAACAAAATATCTCCTTTAATTCCTGGTTTTCTCAGGAAAAAAACTTTGCTAAAAAGCTCTAGCTCATGAAGTTAGAGCTATTTCTGCATGGGATCTATGCCTGAAATCAGACTAAGTTGAGACAGAAAAGTGTTGCTTGTGGAAGACTTACAAATAATTCAAGGAAATTAGGCAATAATTGACCCACAGCTGGGATTCAAGTTGGAAGAAAAATCTCCATTTGTTGATTCCAAGAATACAGGAAAAGAGGGAAAGAAGCTATTTGGGAAGATTATTGGTCATGTGTTCTCTGTGTAGCTTGTGCTGTCCTCCACAGCAGGGCAATTTGGTAGGACCAGCTTCTTTCAGGAAAGCTCTTCTCTTCCCCCTTCAGTATTCTGTGAACCCCTGAGGGTCTCATGGGTCAAAAGCAGAGATTCAAAGTAATGTGGCAAGATAAATATGTTTATTGACTTGCCATGAAGAGGAACAATTCATCATGTCTGTATGGCTCTCTCCATACCAAGAAATGAAACAGCAATGGACTGAATTGTGATGGTTCAGTTGCTGGACCGATTTTTAAAAAAAATTAATTCTTTCTAGCTGGAAAACTTCCAGACTATTTCCACCATAGAAAACTTAGCCTGAGTCAAAGGGCAATTCAAAAGTCAGTTTTGATGGGACTTTCTTGGAGGTGAAAGAGTTGCACTTGATGGAGGTGAACAGGTTATTGCATAGGGCCTGAGGACCACAGGAGAAGCCCTGACCATGGTGACTTTCCTTGTAGGTACTCTCTGTTTTCTGTTTATTAATTTTCTTTTCAGTAGATCCAGAAGTTGAATAGAGCACAACAAAAAAGATAAGGAGAGAAGAAATCAGAGAACAGGATTGTTAACTCTCATTTAGGAGGAAAATGAAGACTGAAATCCTTCCTTTACTCAAATTGGTTTTAAAAAAGTGTCTGGGGGTGTTAATTTTATGGGTACACTGCACAACATGAAGTCTTCTTGGCATGACATGCACCACATGAAGTCTGGGCTATGTCCTAAATTCAGCTCAGATGCCTGAACTTTAATCACTTTTTCATCTTGACTGTACAGGATGGCAGAGTCCATTAAACTTGTGGTTTAGGTGGTTGTAATCACTGACCAGTGATTTCACACTGTAGGGGAATGTGGATGGAACTAATGTTTGACTTTAGGAGAGAGGAAATTACCCAAGTGATTGAAGTTAGGCTCAGATCAGGGGGCTATCCTGAGCTGGAGTCACAGTCCTGGCAATTCCTCATGGCTTTAAGTCACATGCCTAGCTGGGATTTTCCTCTTTTTCTTTGCCTTTCATGGGAGCTGCTATGGGTGATTCCAGGAGGAATGAAAGCAATAATTCATCAAAACTGGCAGGTTTATTCTGGTAAGAAGAAAAGCAGTTAGAATGAGGGATTGGATAGAGTTCAAAGAGAACTTAAAGATCATCTGTTCTGATGCCCCTGCCATGGGCAGGGATGCCACCCATCAGGTTGCTCATGGTCCCATCCAGCCTGGCCTTGAACACTTCCAGGGATGGGGCAGCCACAGCTTCTCTGGACAACCTGTGCCAGTGACTCATCACCACTGTAATAAAGAAATTATTCCTAGTATCTCATCTAAACCTACACTGGCAGTAGTTTAATTTGACATCATGGACAAAAATCACCCACCACCCCTGTCCTGGCTGCTACCTGGTGGTTATTTCTTTTCTTTATCAGGAAGGCACTGACACAACACTGTTTTGAGGAGAAGAAGGTGACTGCAGTTGGGTGTTGCTGGATCTGTCCTTTTCTATGCAAAGGGTTTAAGGAGGGAACTATTTTGAGCTGGTACAGTAGCACCAAATATGGTTGAGATTAGTCCCCTTGAAGTCTTTCTTTGAAATTTTACTGGAAATTGCCTGATTATGAGCCAGCTCTGCCTTGGAGAGCCTTCTTTCATGCCATTGTTTGGGTTTGAACTTGTCTGTTCTTTATTTTTGAATCTGACTCAATCGTACACAGGGGTGATCTACTTGCAATGTGTTATTCTGTTTCAGAGAAAAAAAAATTCTGTGAACCATGAGAAAAAAAAGACTGGTGCCATTGCCATGGGAATAAGTGGTTTTAGTTACAAGGAAAAGAGTTCTGAGAAAGTAGGGCATTTCTCTGGCAAACAAGAACTGAGAAGTTCATAAGAAGTTTTCTGCAAGTCCAGACTCCAGAGCTGCAGGGACCTTCCCCTGTTAATGAGCTCAAACTGATGATGAGCAAATCTCTGACAATTTTAGCTTTCTTTATACTTAAAAAAACTAGTTAATTCTGTTCTCAGTCTGAGGAGAACTATTTCAAGAGAGGCAAAATGCACACGTGAAAGTACACCTGTACCAAACCTCAAATCACTTATCCACCAGGAGATCCTTACAGTGGACATGAGTCTTGGATTTAGGTTTACCTCTGTGTTCAGGCAGAGCTGCAAATAAAACCAAGGGGGTTTAGTAATTAAACACTGGTAATTCATTATATCAAAGCAAAACACATAGTTATTCCTGGAAATAGAGTGTTCCCTTTAACCAGAAAAGATGTTAGTTCCAGTTTTTGGCTAAGTAGGGCTGTCTAGAAGTGAAGGGTGTTCTGGACCCATAACCAGTGAGTGAAGGGAAGATTTACAGTGAGACCATCACCCAACCAGGCTAATAAAGTACAAATTAAGACAGATGTTGCAAAAGAATGAGCTACAAAGATCAAAGATGAGATGGCTGCTCAAAGCATCCCTCAAATAATTGTGACTGATGAGATGATGAAAATTAAATCTGTGCACAGACAATTCCTTAATAGAAGATGCTGTGACTTTTTTTCTTCCCACTATTTTGATTTTTTTTATCTGGCTCCTGAGCTCCACTATCCAGATATTGGATGTACAGCTCTGGAGGTTCTGTCCTTGCATATATTAGTTATTAGGTATGGAAAAGTGAAAAACATTATTTTTTAAATTGCAATTATGTCTAGAGAGTCCATCCAAGTCTCTCCTTAGTTTTTGTAGATGTACAGATGTGGAGAGACCAGATCTGTGCCAGAGGGTTTAGAAGAATTACGTTCTGCTGTGTCATCTAAGGTGACTTCAGGCTTCCAGTTTCCACTTAAAGGAAATTAAGCATCTCAATATTCCAAAAATATAAAGCCATGAGTTACAGTCTGACATTGAAATTCTATCTAACTACATAAAGCCAGACTTTCTATGCAGATGGTATCTCTGAAGGCTTTGAAACACCACTGGGAAACACTGGACACATGGGCTTAGCAGAACTTGGGCTGTCTGTTCCTGTATGGAGCGCCTGTGATCCTGTTTCTGGCTGGGGGCCTGGGTATCTAGAGGGTTCAGGGATGGGTTTTGTGGGTCACAGCTTCTTCCATTGTCTAAGCAGTGCTGGAAATACATCTACAGCAATCCAGCCATCCATGGGAAGGCAAGACCCATATGAGAAGGGCTGTGGCTCACAGAAGTCAAATAGCATTTTGAGCTCTCCTGCATGACTCCTGCATTGAGCTAAGGTCTGTCTGTGCTCCTTGTGCACCCCCAAGTTGTCAGTTCTGTTGCTTTTCCATCACTGCACGTGATTTTCTGCTAGTCTTTGATTTTCTCTGCATCTTCAGAATTTGTTTACAGACCTCCACATTTAACGAGATTAAAAGGAAATACTGAATAATTCATTTGAACGAGGAATTGAACTACAGTGACCTTTATGTTAATAAAAGTGTCCCTCTCCTCTGAGCAAACACTTTAGCCTTTGCAAAGCAGGGAATTCACTGCATCTGTTGAATTCACAAGTGGCTTTTTTTTTGTTTCTATTTGTTTTGTTTTAAATAACTGCCTGATAGCTGGAACCAGCATTGTGTTCCTCCTGCTGACTCACTGCTTTCCAAAAGCCCTGCAATGAGTGTGACATCTTTAAACACCACAGAATATACTGTTTCCTTTCAACCAGGCATAATCTGCAGTGATTCAACTCATGGAAAAGAACCATGTGGGTAGAAGTATCCCAGCTGAACACATCACCCTCCATACCTCCAGCCTCTGTGCCTTGCACCCGACGTGCTGTTGCCATTCAAATGCTACTTACCCTGGCAATCCATGAAAAGGTTTTGCCTTTGTTTCAAAAATCATGTAATGAATGTGGAATTTGGCTGAGGCAAAAGAATTCATGCTCATTAAAGTGGGTATTTCCAATTCTTGCCTCTCCTAGGATGTGGAGTGTACTGACAGTAACTACAAAGTGGTTGTTTAAGGGATGTCATCCAGAGGGACCTGGACAGACTTGAGAGGTGGGTCTGTGCAACCCTCATGAAGTTCAAAAAGATCAAGTGCAAGGTCCTGAATCTGGGCCCAGGCAATCCCAAGCACAAATACAGCCTGGATGGAGAATGGATTGAGAATCCTCTCTGAGGAGAAGGGCTTGGAGATGTTGGTGGATAAGAAGCTTGGCATGATAAGGCAGCACATGCTCACAGCCCAAGAAAGCTCTGCCACATCCTGGGCTGCAGCACAAGAAGTGTGACCAGCAGGTCAAGGGAGGGGATTCTCCTCTGCTATGCCCTGGTGAGGCCCCACCTGCAGGGCTGCAGCTTTGGGACCCACAACATAGGAAGGATGTGGAGCTGCTGGAGCAAGGCCAGAGGAGGGCACAGAAATGCTCTGAGGGCTGGAGCATCTTTGCCAGGGAGTCAGGCTGGGAGAGCAGGGGGTATTCACCTGGAGAAGAGAAGGCTCCAAGGAGACCTTAGAGCCCTTTCCAGGGCCTAAAGGGGCTCTGAGACAGTTGGAGAGGGACTTTGAATAAGGGCATGGAATGATAGAACAGTGGGGAATGGCTTTAAACTGAAACAGGCTAGATTTATATTATATATTAGGAAGAAATTCTTTCCTGTGAGGGTGGTGAGACCCTGGCACAGGTTGCCCAAAAGAATCTGGCTGCCCCATCCCTAGAAGTGTTCAAGGCCAGGCTAGACGGGGCTTGGAGCAAACTGGGATAGTGGAAGGTGTCGCTGCCCATGGAGAGGTTGGAACTGGATGATCTTTAAGGTCCCTTCCAACACAACCCATTCCACGACTCTAACATTCTGTACAGGGTACCCTTTATAGGGTTGCACATTGTTTGGAGTTATGAAAGACTGAAAGGCCAAAAATCCATACACTAAAAAGTCCCTAAATCACTGCCTGGCAAAAGGTCTCTAGAGCTGATCATTGTGCCAGGATGGGCATTAAAGGAAAGGAGAAGCTAATTTTGTGATTCTTCTTTTTGATCTCTAATTTAGGGGAAGTCTCTCCACTGTGGTCAACATCAGTTCCTTGTCTGGAAAATGAGGACAGTATTGTGCCATTTTTTTGTGCACTTGGACCAAACTCTTGAAGATTTCTCCTCCGTGCATCTCTAGAATTGAACACAAGAGGGCTTTGCTTCTGGGTGAGGTTTCAAGATAGTGTTGCAAAATAATCTGTGGGCTCTCTTGTGTTTATGTGCAAAATCTTTTTATTTGCTTTTTGGAAACTGTTTGAATGTTTACTTGTAAGAATGTCTGCAGAAAGTTAAGTTGTCGGGAGAATTGGTGAGAATAAATATTCATGAGAGTACTCTCGCTGTGAATGCTTTTGTGGCCATCTGTAAAAGCTTTTTTTTTATTATTTAAACAATGCTGAGCTTTTTGCAGATAATTTGCCAACAACAAAAAAGGAAATAGTGGCGTTTTTCTACTTTTTTTTTTTTTTAAGAGGCAGCTGATGCTGTAGTGGCAAAGTCATAGTCTCTGATATGTGATTTAATATCCAACATGTGACACAAAGAGCTGGGAAGGAGTAATGAGAACACTACAGTCATGATATCAGAGAGACAAAAATATGTTTAAAACAACCATTTTGAATGGAGAACAAATTAGTGTAACTACCACCTGTTTGTGAATAATTAAGGCAAACAAACAAAATATTCTCAATATATCAAACAACTTGTTTATAGCAGCAATTCTCTTTAATGTTGGTGTGATGCCTCAGTGTTGTTACACAGCAACCTTCTGCTCATAAGGAAAATTCTTCATTGTGGGAATTTTCTTCTTTATTGACGTGACTCAGGAGTAACACAAACAACATTTCCTTTATTGGTCTTTCCATGTAATGTCTGTGTTTTTCATTATCACGTTAGCAGAAGATCTCCAAAGGCTCTGTACTTCTCACATCTGCTTTTTCAGGAAGACTGGTGATCTCTTTTTCATAGGACAGGATGTGTGCAGAGATAATATTTGCCCTTTGCTAAGATCACCCCGTGGAAATTCTCGAAGGTGGGATTTTACCCAGTTCCCTTCTGTATTGCCATTGTCACAAAACCATATTCTCTGTTGCCTATTCCATTCCTTCTTTTCTTTAAGTTTGGAGTTGAAAAGGAGGAAAAATTGGCAGGAACTCTGTGATCTCAGGTTTTTTCCCTGCGCAAGGACTTCTCACCATGGTTGGAGAGCTGTTTATGCACCATGAGGGTCATTGATCTGATCCAGCTATCAGATTTCTCTTTTTATTTTTTTCCTATTGCACAAGTGTTTTGACTAAAAATGACTAAAACATTTGGTGTGCTGTTAAACTCCACACTATCCTTCAGCAGTGACTTCCACAAGTTACTTATTCATTGTATGCAAAGTTATTCCAATTTTTTAAAATTGTTTTGCTTATGAGAGTGTGTAGGAATTTTTGCTTCCCTGCCCTCATCTGTATTCCAGGCTGCCAATATTCCTGGGCTGTGGCTTCTGCTGAAAGTCCTGGGGCCAGGTATTTCATTTCCCTCTGCATTGGAAGGGTGAATCTCCTTTAAAAATCAAGTCTGGGATCTCTCACTTTTTCTTTAAATGGAGATTTTCCTGTTGCCATGAATGACCCTCCCCCAAAGCAGAACTTTGAGCCACGTTAGTGTAGGGTAAGATAAAAAGTAAAGGTCCTTTAGTATCACAGGCCTATGGCCCACAGGAATACAGGGTGACATGCATGTGGCCCAGTACTTGTTTTCATGGCATTTAATAATAAGATCTCTCCAATCATTGCTTTACACATTTCTCAGTCCAGCCCCAGTCCCACCCCTGGTCCAACCCCTGGAATTGGGTCTGGGTTCGTCAAGACCCTCTGTCTTCATCAGCTCTTCTTCCTCAGGCACACAAAGGTCCCTTGGAGTTCATCCAGTTCTGACTTCTGGGTCACTCTGACCTGTGTTTATGTTTCATTCTGTGGGCCTTCTGATATCCTTCAGCTCTACCTTGGAAAGGAGTCTAAACAAGATTAATTAACTAAAGGAATTTGAGCTCCCTGTTCTGGGACAGGGGTAGTGATAGAAAGGCATTAAACTGTTAGAAATATTAACCCTCTAAAAATTTACAACTACTGTGTTCCTAAAATCTACAAAATGTGAAAATCACAACAAAACCCCTTCGGCAACATTCCCAAAGCACCTTGAATCCACGAGAAATTTCAGCTGAAAACATCAAAGTATTTCAATTTTTCTGAAACCAGTTGACAACTTTGAAAAAGTCACAGGAGCAAAGGAGTGAGTTTGCTCCTGGCTCAGGGTGCCCAACCACGCACCATGGATGAAAATCAGAGCTCAGGAGGCGAAGGCAGAGGGATTCCAGCGTGTTTCCTTCTGCAGCAGCTGTGCTGAACACTTGAGGGAAGCAACGTCCTTCCAGAGGAGGCACCTTCAGCATTCCAGGGGACAGGACCAGCCCTGCCATCAGTGTGCCTGCAGAGCTGCATCACGTCCTTGTGCACCTGCTTGAGTGTGTGGGAATGTGGCTGTGATGCTGAACCACTTCTTGGCTGTTGGTTGAGCTGGAGCTGGAACAGGTTAATTTGAAAATAACAGGGAATCTGCTCACAGGAAAATTCTGGTTTTTCCCAAACAAATATTTGCAAGACTTTTTTTTTTTTTTGAGGTGAAAAATATCCCATTCCCCATGTTGAGCTATTATTACAATTTTGAGCACTGCTCATGGAGAGACTCGGTCTATGCTGCAGATTTTGTCCTGGTTCTGATTGATTGGCACAGACATGATTCAGGACAACATGGCATTTACATGAGAGATAATAGTAGCCCAAGCTCAAAATCATATTTATTTCCTCAAATCTCCTCTTTGGTGCCTAACCTTAGAATTTTAATCTATTTGTTTCACCTAACATGATCATTTGGAGTCACCACTACTTGGATTAGTGGGTACTCTGTGGTTCATGGGTGGAGGAGCACATGGATTTTGAGCATGGACTTCACAACCCTCTTTGTTCTGAGGGACTTTATACATATCAAACCCAAACCAAAATCAATAAGGATTCATTTCATCCATGCCCTGCCCTAGACCCCCATTTGAATGTCACACACAACAGTGAGTTTGGGCCCAGACTCTGAATTTATGATGAAAAATAAATTTCCCTCCCCACTCTGAAGAAAACTGGCTTGCACTCTTCAGCTCCTGTCCTCTTGCTCTCTCTCCCTCATCAATTCTCTTCTCCCTTTCACACATCAGCTGCAAACATCTCATTTGGCTGGGATGCTGAAGGCAGCCCCATCTTTAGCAGTTCCAGACTGTTAATTCAATCAGCTCTTACATCAGCACCAACATAAGTAAGTGAAAAAGGCCTTTGAATTTCATCACCTTGTTAGAAAACTCCGATGGATTTCTGGAAGGATTATTCGATTCACTTCACTAGGTTTTATAAAGGTTTGTACACAGCATTTAAACTATTATTACTTACTTTTAACAAGCTATTTATGTCCTGCTCTCAACTGCCTAATCAATACTGGTCTCCCATCTATTCTGAGATCTTGACATCAGCACATTTCAGTTCTCTGCTGAGTGAGTAAAAAGGAAGAAATAATTTAAACACTGTGAGTGAATGAAAGAGCCCAAGAGAGACTGATATGCCCCAAATCTCTATGTCCAAAGATGGCCAGACATGCAGGGATTGTGGATACATGTCCTAAACTTTCTTTGGACATTTCTGAGAATGTTGAAGAAAGATACTGTAACTTAGAGTAGATTAAAGCAATTTCTTTCCCTGAGAAGAAAAATAATTTGGTACTCATTAAAGCTACTTGAATGAGGGTTATTTTGAAATAACTTATTGACACTTCTGGGTTTTTTTTGATTTTTTTTTTCTTTTTTTGTTTTTTGGTCCTGGAGTAGACCAAGAGGCTTGACCTGGGCACCTTTAGGTGGGTGTGGAGGTGCCAACGACTTCCTGGAAGGGAGTTAGTCCAGCTCTTACCTCACAGATGTCTTTCATACCCAGCTCATACCCTGAGGGGTCAGGGGTGCCCTGGGCAGCTGCTGCAAATGGTCCATTGTTAACAGTTCATGGGAAATGGCATACAGGGTTTAGAATACACAACTTTGGTCACATCCACACAGTGATAAAATGGTTCCAGCTTGCTGAACTAGGACAAGGTCCCAGTCCATTTCTGCCCTGCCATTGCCAAGGACTCAGGAGGTACCTGAAATGTCTTAGAATGTTGTAAATCTGTAATAATAACACTGCATTGTTTGGACAAGGTCACTTCAGGATGGGCTGATTTCTCCTTATTCAGAAATGGCAGGTCTAGGAAGTGAGAGGTCAGGGTAGTATCTTCAACCTATTGGTGTTACCACCAGGAACATAGACAGAGATAGCACAGAGATCACAACTGGGTTCACTTCATAACATTTTTGGTTCTTGCCATCAAGGTAAGAAATACTTAGCACTCCAGGGGCAGGTTAGTGTGTTATAAGTTTCTCTGACAGTCATAATTAATCCTTAGTGACTGTAGAGGGAGCTGAGGTTGTGCTTATTCAGGTACAAACATCTACACTACATACTCTAGTACATATGGAAATCAAAAATCTGGTTTCTGTGGCACTTACTTTCATGTTACCTGGGCTGCAAGTGTGCCAGAGACTCCCTTGGGGATCAGTCTTGGTAGAAGTTTCATCTGACTTGTTTGTTCCCCATTTGGGATGGGATCAACCTCCCTCCACATGTGCCTCTGCTGGTTGTGTGGGGAGCCTGCTTGTCTTGTTGAGCTGGACCCTTGGTGGATCAGGCACTGCTGAGTTAATACTGGACTCCATGACATTAAAGGTCTTTTCCAATCTAAATGATCCTGTGATTCTATGAGCCCTATAGCTAAAGGCAGAGGAGAGAAATAAGGCTTATGCTATCAAGGAAAATAGATTGCAAGGACTTTACATTCAACTCGGGTCTAAAAAAGCTGAAGAAAAGGGATCTTCACCACAATAAGCAAGGTTTGGGTTGCCTGAGATACACACCAAATAAAAGCACTTCCCAGAGTTCTCCTCAGATCAAGGTCACTCTTTAGCAGTGGAAGCAGCACAGGATTAACCCAAAGTCTCTGATCAAATGAACAGGCAGACATTTGGTTCTGATTCTCTGGAGTAAACTGGGCATGTCCCAGTATGGGACACGGAGTTACACCTGTGGTAAGACCTGGTGGAAAACTGCCTTCATCTGAGTACTCATTTCTTCTGAAAGTGAAGAGTTTGATCATAGTGCCACCACTATTGAGTGTCAGTGAGCACTAATGGCAAGGAAGAAACGTGGATTTCAGAGAGTGACACTACAGCAATCAGGCCAAGAGCAAATGCATCTTTTCTCTTGCAGTGGCCCTTTGTATCCCCAGCCTGTATCTTGAATTCTCTTAGTCACCTTCTCAGCTATGCCTAGACATAAAATTTTGGCAGACTTTGGGTGCAGCAGACCTTATTCTCCTTGATACTCCTGTGCTGACAAAGAACCACAGCAGAGTTCCTCAGGGCTCCATTGGTGACCTGCCATTTGGAATATGGAAAGTACTTCAGGGTGGGTGTCGCTGCTAAAAACAGTGGCTTGAGCTGATCCAGCTGTCTCCCTTTAGTGGTTAGTCCACATAAGTCTGTGAAAGTGTTGCTGCTTTTCAGGCAAGGCATTTAATTGAAATGTTAAGGCATTTAGTCCTCACTTCAGAAGGTTCAAGCCCTGATTTTGGATGTCTTTCAGCCAAAGATGCTGTGGTCTTTTGTGGAGGTTTTCTATTTATTCCTTTCTTTTTAGTACACCCAAAGAAAAAGAAGCAAGTCTATGATTTGGTATGGAGAAATCCCAGCACAAAGAAACAACTACTGTTCCTCTTCCCATTTGAATTCCAGTGTCACTGCATCTCCTGAAGAACTAAATCACATTATTAAGTGTTAACATCTTTATAAAAAAAAAGGTAATTTGGTGTCACAGTTGACTCTATCTCACTATCTCAAAAATGCCACTGTGGTCTGGATTTATTATCCTTATGATAACTGTGTGCTCTATTTTCTCCATTTTCTCAGGTTTTTTCACTCTTTTCATTCTGCCTGCAATGACCAGAACTGTGTTGATTTGCTGGGTGGATTATTGTTCCTTTTGAATGAGGGTTGTTATTTTGTCCCTTTTCTGCACTGCTTTGGCCCCATGACATTTTTGGGGTGCGAAGGAGGGAGGCAATGAGAGGTTATATCTTGAACAATTTCACCCTGGTGGAAAATACCAATAACTTAAAATAAATACACTCTCCGAGATATCACATTATCCTGCTGAGCTCATGTACAGCAGAGATAAAATGGCTTTTTCAGAACTGATTTTCTTTCTCCACCAGCTGAATGGAATATCAAAATACACAATTTAAAGTAACTGTTAGAAAAAAGGTTATACACAATGCTACCAACAGAAGGGAGCTGAAAATTAAATGGAAATTATTACCAGAGAACTCATTTCCTTTGCTACTGGGAGACTAACAGTTATAATAAAATAGAATTTAGAAGTGAAAGCTGAGATTCTACTTTTGATGTCTGAATATTTTCTGCTTATGTTCCTCTAAAATAAAAGGCCACACCATAAATTAAATGTGATACTTAATTTTTATTTTCTCTCCACTCAAACAGCATGTTTTCCTCCAGGTGATTATTAAAATAATGATTCACCTCCCCCAGCTGCTGTAGACTGGCTGTTTTTTGTTTAGGCAGCAGAGCATCATGAGTTGAGTGATTGCTGGGCCCCAGACAGGCAGAATCCTGTTGCCTCTTGGAACAGAGATTAAGAGGGTTTTTCAAATTAACATGTGAAAATACAGCATGAGAAAGAGCTGGTGGCCTTAAGCTTCATCTTAACTGAGCATCTCCTGTGATGCATCCCCTGTGATTGAATCACAGAATCACAGAATGTTTTGGCTTGGAAAGGACCTTAAAAATTGACTACATCCAACCCCCGGCCATGGGCAGAGATGTCACCCATCAGGTTGCTCATGGTCCCATCCAGCCTGGCCTTGGAACACTTCCAGGGATGGAGCAGCCACAGCTTCTCTGGGCAACCTCTGCCAGGGCCTCACAACCTTCTGATTAAAAAAAACTTCTTCCTAACATCTGACCTAAAACTGCCTTCTTTTAGTTTAAAACTGTTCCCCATTGAAAGGAAAGAATTCTCAGAAGACCATAAATACTGATCTTTGTGCCTCTCTCATTATCACTGTTTTGGAATGGGAGAAGGGAATATGCACACCAGTGGGAATGGGAATGTAGTGTCCTCTGGTCCTCCTTAATGAGGATGTACCAGAAGGATGGAGGATTTCCTTCAAGAAGCTTCTTTAGCAACTACAGAAAACATGTTTATAATTAATTTTTGATGTTTCTTCTTACAAGACATGACTTGTGTGCAGGTACCTGCTGGAGGGTGAACTCAACCACCAGCCTGGACTCTGATGCTCATGTGGAGGCATCCACTGCTCTCAGGGGTGTTTTGGGGTTACAGGGCTGTGGGATAAGCCACAGGTTGTAGGAGAGATCTATATTCAGTGGAAGTCCTCCAGGATAAGCCAAGGTGTCTCGGTTATTCTGGGTGACTAAAGGTGAGCAGTTAAATTGCATTCCCATGCTATAGCCGTCAAATGAAAATATTTGATTCGGGACCTGAATCCAAATTCAGAGCAGAAATACTTAGATTTCCAGGGGAGATGTGGAATCTCTGTGCTTACCCAGGAGGCAGGATCAGAGCCTTTCATCTGTTCAAGTCTCAGGCTCCAAAAATCCCCTACTTCAGCTATAAAAGCAACTCTAAGATAGTATTTGTGGCTTCGAAGGAAAACAGTCACGTTCTAATTAAAACAAATGAATGAAGGGAAGCATTGCTTAAGATTACATCAACTTGTATCCTTCTTTTCTTCCTTACTTTCCTTTTCTGTGCTTGTTTCTTCTTCCATGACTCAGAGATGTTTTCTCTTTGTTTCACTTTTATTTTTCAATTATCTCTTTGTGTATACAAACACTGAGGTGATGTAGAGGATAAAGGACTCCGTGGCTTCTGGCACCAAACAGTAGAACAGACCCCACCATGTCAGGTACAGTCACTGGGCTGTACAGGACCCCTGCCTTGCCACCAGTGCCAGTTACAAGAGAGACAAAAATAAATTATTTCCTGCATTTTGCCAGCTCTGCATGTGCTGTCTGGGGTGCTGTGATGTACCAGAGATAAAACTTGTGAGTAAGCGAGGAAGGTATGAAGTGTCTTGAAATCTACACTGAGACCTCCGCTGGTTTCACAACATCACAAGACACACTTTGGGCCACATGTTGATGATGGTCTTGGCTGCTGTAGGTGATAGATTTGCTGAGCTGACATCTCTTGGAGTGTGAGAGCAGTTTAGCTCCCTGCTGTGATCTCTTACTTGGCTGTTAAATGTCTAAGGGACAAATATAATTGCAATGAGAGGAGCACATTGACTGACAGTACCCACTGTTTGGAGTTGTGCTGTCAGAGAGGGACTTTTGGTGATACTTCTCCACTGCAAGATGTGTCATAACCACTGGGCAAACTTGTTCTTCCTTTTGGCATGGGCTGCAAAGAGCATGGTGGGGTGCAGGATGGAGGTTGGTCTTCCCTGTGGGACAGGCAGCCATACCCCTGGTCTGCATGCTGAGGAGCTGTGAGACCAACCAACCTCCTCAGGAGGGCAACTTTGAAAAGGTCTTTTCAAGAGGGTTGACATCAGGGCTATCACTCACAGGGGAATCTCACTTGTCCAGATTTTGTGGATGCCAACAAGTAGGGGTTTGTGCATCTGTCAAGTGAGGCAGCAAGACTGAGGAAGGGGCAGTTGGGTGGTGGGGACTCCCAAAACTTCAGCTGAAGCAGATGGTGCTGGAGGTCAGACCCTGATGTTTGCTGGTGCCATGGTCCTACAGCAGTGCTGTGACCCCATGGGGCTCCAGAACAGGATTAGGCCTTCAGCAAATGAATAAGCAAACCTGGCAAACCCATTCACTATGCCATAAAATGAACATTTTATGGAGAAGAAGACAGGAAAAAAAAAAGAAGAAAAGACAAGATGGGTGTGGAAGTGCCAGGTTCGGCCAAGGCAAAGAAGCATCTCTGTGAGTACCTGGGCTCCTGCCCATTTCTGTGTGGGTGTCAGCCCTCACTGACTGTTATCTCTCAATCACTGTCACCACAGGAAAGCGTTTCCTGCTTCCCACGTCACTCTCAAGCACCACAGGCACAGCTGGGAGGGTGCTCAGGCTGTGGCACCGCTGAGACATACAGCGAGGCGTTCAGGGTGGCTCGTACCCACCTCTCCCCATCTCCCTCCCCCATCCTCCGTGGGTTTGTTTGGTTTTCGAGCTGAAGACACCTTGCAAAGAGAAGCAGGCACTTCTTCTTGTGGTTTGCATCAAAAACCCCACAAAAAGCCTAACACTGTGCCTGCTTTGGCAGCTACTCAACATGCTCCTTTACAAGTCACTCTTACGTTTGGCTGCTTCAGCTGTACAGGGACACAATGGGAGTGCAGAGAGCCTTGCCTTTGGTCAGACAGGTGTTAAAGCCTTGTGCTCTTCAGTTACTTAACCACAAGAGGTGATTCAGCACCCTCCTTCTTTAGTCTGTGCTTTTGGGGTGTCCCTGCACTGGTGTCAAGAACATGACATTGAGCCGTTGCAAAGGGACACCCCTATCACTCATTTAGCATGAGACACTGCCAGCCTTCAAGTGCCTAGAAATGCAATCTCTAGTCTGGCTCAGGCCATCCAGACTCTTTCAGAATGGACTTGAGTCACAGACACACTCATGTGGGCAGAGTCAGGCCCTCCCAGGACTTGGCTGACCCAGCCTCATCCAGGTGTCCAAAGAAGATGTTCTGAATCAACCTCTAATAGTAACAACCTCTGCACATCCCTCTGTCACTCCTTTGAGACAGCAGACCCCACTGACAGCACTGTCACATTCTGGCAGTGTAAAGGAACATTTTACTCATTTGGATACCTTTGCACAGTGCCATATCTTTGGTTTAGATACTGCTCTGTGGAATAGTTACAGTTGTTGAAATGTTTCCTGCTCCTCTGTATTTATGGGTTGAAATTCCTCTGGGGAACATTCCCCAGGCAGTGCAGAGCCATTTTAATGGCTTTTCTAAGCACCTCTGTACTTTGTCCCCATTTAATCACTTCAATGCGCATTTTCCAATTGTACACAACATTTTATTAAACTGTACAAACAACACTGGCATTTAAGGAAATTCATGTTAACCATTTGAATTGAACATGATGACCAACTGCACAGACTATGAGCACAGATGCCCCCTGTGTTTCATATAGTACAAACAAGGATTTCATCAGAGTCACTGGACTAAAATTTTTCAGGGCACTCTGCTCTTCTGGTCAACTTCAGGCACTTCAGCTCTTGTTCCTGCAGGATTTGGTGCCTGCAGTCACTATCAGCCACATCCCAGCACTGCCTGCAAGGCTGCATTCATCCTTGGGAGGTCCAAGTTGACAGCCTGGTCCAGTGGAGTCAGAAAGGCACCTCTGAAGGGAACTGGATTTTGGGATAATTCACCTTCTAGAGCTTCTCTTCCCCAGGTACTGGAAGGGTTGATGTAATGAAGCTCCAAATTTATGTTCTTCAGTTAGAGCCTAACACCAACCTGGGTGACTTCTTAAGTCTCAGCTTTTACAGAACCCTCTTTAGGCTTTGACTTAATTCTGACCCAGTATTTAAGTGGTATTTCAGTGACAAGCAGTAACTTGCAGTTCTACAATGTTCCAACCTCAGAAAACAGTGCATCTTTATTTAAAAGGATCCTGTGGTGAAAGGATCACAGAAAATACTTATTTTAACCCAACCACATTTCCACAGACTGTAAAGGGATAGAACACACAGCAAAATGTCACAAGGTGAAGGTGAGGACCACCCTCAACTGAGGTGCTGTCCTGCCCTGTGACTGTTGGGTGTAGCTCTTGACCTGTGCCCACGTTGCCAAAGAGTTGGGGCATCATTTAAAGTAACAGAAAGTCAATTAGCCTTTGCAGGGGCTGATAAGTACCTTTTAAGTGAAATATCCCAATTCTGTGACTGGAAGGCCAATTTTATGATGTTAATATTTTGAGGAAACATCTTGCATTTTTCTCATGCAGTTTTAGAATAAAACTCCAGAAAGTCCAGTCCACATTTTCCTGAGTTTGGCATGGACAGTTAAAGTTTAGAACAGGGTTCCTGAGGTGTTCTGCAATTTCCCATCCTTCCTGCTCTAGTCCTAAGTGCAAACCATGTTTTTCTGTATTGATTTTGGCACTTCCCATGGCAATGATCCTCCTTTGGGGTTGATTCCTTAGCTCCAGTGCCTCCAATTCAGATGTACAGATGAGGGAATGGGCACCTGCAGCATCTTTGTCTCAGGAGAGCAAAACTGAATCTTAACACATGTGAACATTATATTTAAAGTGTGTAGGGAGCAAAATATTTCAAAACTGTGCACAGATGTGCAGTTCTGCACAAGTATGACTAGAGGTTATCAAAATATCCAAACTGAAGTCTTCCCAGATACCCTCAGGCCTTGAGCAAACCACTCTTCCCTCAGAAGAAGGTGGGTCTAGGTGAGAGTTGCAGAAATAGGCACTGATATCACCAGAAGCTCAAATACACTTGTGTTTTGTTACAGAGAAGCCTGCTGGCTGCATGTACAAGTAGTGGGGAACAGGTTTTGGCACCTCCTCAGTTTCAGATGCTCTCAACTTCAATAACATCAGGAAGAGAGACCAAAAGATACCACAAAGAAACTTTATCATTAATGAAGAGTGGCTGGCATCTGCTATGGACTGGAATCAGCTGGAAGCCTCAGGAATTGTATAAACTTTCACTGAGGTGTGTTTTTCTGGAGGGTTCTTGTTAAAAATAACAATGCAGAGTCTTCAGTTGACAAAGTGCTACTCAAACCATCACAGAGAATTCCTTCAGTAAGGCAGATCTCAGGAAAATATTTTCTCCATTTTAGGGTTCACAAAGGAGAAGTTGCTGAACATATTTTGGTCCATGCTGTTAATGAGTGCTCTGTCAGCACAGGACAGTCTGGGTTTTTCATTTAGAAATTCCTTGTCGAAGTTGCTACAGTCACTTGGAGATTTCTTCAAGAAAAGGAAAAAAAATATGTCAAACCACTAATACTGAGATTTTCCTTACAATGTTACTGGCCCTATCAGGGTACTCCTATGGGTTCAACTTAAGTAGTCAGGAGCTAGTAAATATAAAGATTATGTAGGAGGCACTGAGCCTGTGATCCATGAATTTGGCCAGACAGGGATGTCACAGCTTTGCAACACATCAGACCGGAGCCATCAATTAAATAACACTTGTGGAAGACTGTAAAATGAAAGTATGAAGCACTGGTCAAATTAAATTATATTATTGTTATTAATAGGACCTTGATAGTTTAATAGGTCAGTTATTAATAGCCAGGATTATTCTGACTTAGCCAATCACCTCGTTACCTGAACTGCTTTACCTTCTGCAGTGCAGTGGAAAATGATCCCTGCAGAATGGGTTGTAGTTACTTGGTAAAGGGAAGGTGTTTTAAGACATCCAGATCCCTGCTATGGGAACTGAGAAACAGATGAGTAATTTAGGGTTTCTCAGGTGTGGGTGTGCCAGACATGGGCTTACAGCCAGCACAAAGTAGAGTCATGATGACCAGGTCAGGCAGCCCAGCCACTAGAAGGATATAGTCTAGAAGACACGGGATGGCTGGAATTGGAAGGAGATGCATCCTCACCACTCTTGGTTTGAAAGGAGGCTCCATCCTTCTGTCTTCTAAAGCTTCCCAGTTGATCTCCCGGAAAAAGGCGTGCTGGCGGATGTTCCCTCGTGCTCCCAGTCTCCTCTCAGGTTCTCTTACAAAGAGCTAGAATGTTGATTCCATAGGTTAAACTCCGTGCTGATAATGCAGGCAATAAGCAGGATGGAATATGTTAATTTTAGTCAGTGCAATGAGAATAGCCCACAATGGAAAATCATGGGGGGGTTTCACTAAGGAAGGCAGTTACTGATTGGTATAAAGATGATGACTATCTCTAATCCTGACAGAAGTACAGGTTGATTGTGCAGAAAGATGGCAATGTATGTCCCAGAAACAGATGCCAACACATCAGTCTGGTGTAATCCATAGTTTGAAGCCTGGTAGAGTGTCTTCTCCAGGAGTTAACATGTCTCATACCTTAGGGATTGCTCTGCAAAGAAACTGATCTGTGCTGATATCTGGTACCCTGTGAGGAGGCTGAGGGAGCTGGGGTTGTTCAGCCTGGAGAAGAGGAGGCTCAGAGGTGACCTCATCACTGTCTATAACTACCTGAAGGGAAGTTATAGCCAGGTGGGGGCTGGTCTCTTCTCCCAGGCACTCAGCAATAGAACAAGGGGGCACGGGCTTAAGCTCTGCCAGGGGAAATTTAAGTTGGATATCAGAAAAAAATTTTTTACAGAGAGAGTAATCAGGCATTGGAATGGGCTGCCCGGAGAGGTGGTGGATTCACCATCCCTAGAGATCTTTAAATGCAGATTGGACGTGGCGCTGGGTGCCATGATCTAGTAAATGAACTAGAGTTGGACCAAGGGTTGGACTCAATGATCTTGGAGGTCTTTTCCAACCCAATCGATTCTATGATTCTATGATAGGTCAGGAGAAAGAGGACACATACATGGCCTTATGACTTAGGTCAGGTGTGGTTTGAGGTCCACCAAAAAGATAGTGAGTCTCTCTAGTCCTATCATACTTAATTTTTTTCTCTGTACAACAGCTGAAGACACACAAATCAAAGAGGACAATTCTGGTAAAAAAAAGATTTTCATTCACTGTGTGGTTATTCTTACCTTCACCAAAATGTCCTTTGCATCCTTGTCAAGCCAGCGAGGGTAGAATGGGTTATCCATACGGATAGACTGGAAAAGCTCCTCTTCATCTTGGCCATGGAAAGGGGATTGGCCAATAAGCATCTCATACAGGAGAACACCAAAGGACCACCAGTCAACAGAGGTGTTGTACTTCTGCCCCAGCAGTATCTGCCCAAAAAGAGGAGTGACAAAGTCTGAAGGAAAATGTCTGACATGAGTGTTTTATCTTCAGAAGGGTGACTAGACTATAATCTCCCAGCAGCTACTTTGCACTGATGGGATGGCAGAGGTGCTTCCCTCGGCCTGCATGAGCCAGAACATCTGCCAGATGTGCAGGGGCTGTGGTTTGAGGAGCTCCAAGTCACAGCCACACCTGAGTGCCAAAGCAATCCTTTGCTCTACAGACAAGCTTGCACGTAACCCTTGAGTTAATTGAACAAATCTTTGGCTATCAGAGAGATCTCAAACATAAAAAGTGAGGCAAGTAATTTTTATTTTGCCTCTTCTCCAAGTCAACCCAGTGGTTCAGATCAGGCTTGTGTTGTCCAAGAAGACAAATAGTTAGGCATTAGCATTTTGGGACTAACTCAACTCACATAAAACTGAATTTTAAATTACAAAATTTGCAGAGTTAGGGTACTTTAGGGCCCTTTGAGGTGGTGTGAATATATGCCAGCAAAATTTTCCCCAGGAAAAACCACAAAATTGGTTGCTGGTCTGTCCTCTTGAGACAAACTCAGTTACAGGTAAAGGAATGGGAATTTATCCTCAGTCAGTCCATCTGTTTGTGCCTTTCTGTATCAGCTATAAAGTGAAAGCTACATCCAGTGTATTGGGCAAGAAGGGTCAGCTGGAGTGACAACCTCCCCCAGGTCTCAAGGACCACCACTAAGTCCTCAAACTATGGAGAAACAAAATTATTCTCAGGTGCCTTTAGGTATCTGTTATGGAGATACCTAGAGCTGAACCATTTGCTGTTTTCACAGCCAAGGAAGGGAATTTGTCCAATTTTAGATGTCCAGACAAATATCTCTCTGCTGTAAAATACAAGCCCCTATTGGTCTCCTTTGGTTATCAAGAAGCTTGGAAAACATGCTCATATATAGATATTTAAAGTGCAGATATCTAAAGGTTCATGTGATGACTGTGATATGTAGGATTACCAGGATTTTTGAGCTATAGAGGGGAAAAGTTCATTTTAAGATACAATCTTTACTCTTGAGCTTGGTTGCAATGGGATGCCCAATAATACAGCCATGGAATAGGCATCAATGACAAGTCCTGGTGATGTCTTAATACCACTGAAAACAACTCTCCAGGTCAGTACATGTGAAACTGCTGAGAGTTGAAAAATGATCATCTTATTGCTTAAAAGTGAAGTGGCTTATTAATTGAGTTACTCAGAGTCTCTCTGCGATTATGGAGAGAAAACTGTGATTTAATTGACTTCTACATTTGAGATAAGAAGGGATGACTTGTCTCCTGGGATGCTTGTGCTACTACAACACTATAAAGTGCCATCTAATGCTTCATTTTAAGAGGAATTTTCTCACATTAGATGAGAATTATCCCCCTCTGATGTACTTGTGCCATCTTACAAAGCAGGACTTCAGTGTCAGAACTAAATCCAATCTGGTATAGAATGTTTATGACTAACACATCTGTCTCCAAAGGAGAAGATGCAAAAAGGACAAAAAGAAGATTTGAATATACAGTGTGATATATATAATGAGTTTCACTCAGAGCCAAAAAAAAAAAGAAACAGCAAGACTCCCTAATATATTTCTTCTGAATCACCTACAAACAAAATCATCCCAACCTTTTCTTCTGAAAAGACACCTTATTTTTACAAGGCTTTACCTTTGAAAGGATGAAATGTCTGGAAATTGAAATTAAATGTTTTATAGCAAAAGATATATTAGCTTGGAAATTATAAACCCAGCAATTTCATTTCAGGTTGTCTTTTTTTTTTTTTTGGTCAGCTATTTCTTGAAATAAAAAAAAATTTGTTTGTCTACTGACCCAAAGCTCCCTTATTCACATGGCTGTGGCCAAGGTGCTGGGGCTGTAACAAATTACAGTGGTAGCAGCTGCAGTGAAATACTGACAAAGGGTCCAGCACTCCTGCCTCTGGCAGGAGAGATGATCCATAAACTCTGGCAGTGCTTTCAATTTAGAGGTAAAATGTTTTATATGCACTCATTGAATCTCTAAAGTAAATGATGAGGCAGAAATAAAACTCTGAGCTATTTTATTTTTGCTTTTCTATAAAGAAAAAACACAGATAATGGACAATCAACACTTGGCTTTTTTATTTATTTTTTTTTAGGATAGAAAACTAGCTCTTTTTTATCTTAAATAAAAGCATATTGAAATGGAATAAAATCCCATGGCAGCTTGATTGCAGAGCACACTTACACCTGCTCTTAGGCAACAGAAATCCAATTGATTTGAAGAGACCCTTGAGTGGTGTAACCTGGGCCAGACTGGAGCCCTTAGTGCACAGTAAAGGATCAATGAATTATAGCAGAGTGAAAAAAAAACCACCAAAGTCTTGGAAAGCTGTTTGCAAAGTACCAAAATCCATCATGAAAACACTAAAATTACGAAATGGGATCTTGAAAGGCAAATAAATGGATTTCAGACCAATGTCTGACACGAGGCATGGATGACTTGTAGGTTTTTCTCTAAGCTGGAAAATGTCTTCTTTGGTACCAATTTTGCCACCTAATTAGTCAAAGACTCTCCATAGTAAGGTCTATTATTGTGTGAAACCACCAGGTTAAGGGTCCTTTCTCTTTTCTAGAGGCATCTAGTTCAAAATACCTAAATTAAAATAACAACAACAAACCCAAAACAAACAAAAAAAACAAAACAAAAAAACAACCAACCAAAAAAAAAAAATCCCACCAGGTTTCTCTCTGGTTAAAAATTAAAGAAATGAGGGAAAGGGCACAATCAGCATTCCTCGTACTGTTTCTGTCCCTGAATTGCAGGACCTACATCTTGGAGCTTCTCCTGCCATGGCCCAAACTGAATTTCCATCAAGCATTCTGTTTCTTGGTTTAAACCAAGTACCACTTGTTTCCCAGCCCCATTTATACAAAAAAAAGAATTCATCACAAAAATATGCAATTCCAGACAGGAACGCAGACTCTGGGTCAAAGTGAAATCCAGTTTCTAGTCTGGAACTGCTCAAAACCAGGTTGTTGCTCTTTGCAGCCTCCACCACTGACCAATGTCCTAAGACATGTTCTCTGTCCCACAGCAGCTCGATGACCTCCCTGCACGTCACACCTACCTCAGGAGCAATATAGTCAGGAGTCCCACAGAAAGTACTTGTCTTTGCATCTCCAAACATGTTCTCCTTGCACATCCCAAAGTCAGCGATTTTGATGTGCCCTTCATTGTCCAGGAGGACGTTGTCCAGCTTCAAGTCCCTGTAGAGGCAGATAAGAAAGACCCTTCTTTAAAGGTTCCAGAGACACATAAGCCATTGCAGTTATTTTAGCCTACAAAGGAAGGCTGAGGGATGAATAAAGAGCTGCTCTTTTGGACTTCAGTGTCCCTCTTCCTATTTTCTCTTGTCCCAGCACTGATTTAGAAAAGACATAGAATCATGGAATCATAGACTAGTTTGACTTGGATGGGAGCTTAAAGATCATCTTGTTCTACCCCTTTGTCATGGGCAGGGACACCTTTCTCTAGACCAGGTTGCTCCAAGCTCCATCTAACCTGGCCTTGAACACTTCCAGGGATCACATCACTCAGGACATCTTCTAAAAGCTGCCTCCTTCAAGGATGCAGAATGGTGAGGCTAAGAAGGGCTTTGTGCCAGTTGGTGCTTCTGCCCTAACACAGCCTGGAAAAGGAGAGCAAGAAGTGAGCAGATAATTCTCATTTTCTTCTCTGGGAGTCTCAATATTCTCTCTGAAGCTGCTGCCAGATCTCCCTCCTAGTGCAGGCTCCACAAATGTTGGAAGTGGTAAGGACACACAAGCTCTGCATCTCTTGCAGAGGGTCAGAATAACGCCAAACATGAGCAGAACATCCACCACCTTTTCACTGCTGGGCTGCACCATCTGAACCCCAGGGATTCACAAAGCCCTTCACACACAGCTGCCAGGCTGCTGCCAGAGGTATCAGGCTCTGAGCTACTCTGGGAAGCAGAGTCCAGGGAGAGGAAGAAAACAGAAATGCACAGAGAAGGAAACAAAAGCAAGTGAGTTGATGAACCATGACCATTGATGGAGAACAATGAGGTCCTCACACGAGGACAAACTCTGAAAGGAGAGAAAAGCTGGTAAAGAAGGAAAGAGAAAGACAGAAAGAAGGGAAGGCTGGCATGGCTTCTATGTTAATTTTTTATATCTTACCTAAAAGTTTTGCTTTTCATTGAGTTTATGACCTGGGGAGATGTTTGGGTCATTGATGCTGCACTTAACCAGGGCTGTAGGGAGGGTTTGGGTCGCTTAGCCTGTGAGTGCACACATTCCTGCACAGCCTGTCTTGTGCTATCAATCACTGCTCCTTCTCAGGCTCCCAAAGCACCCAGACACATTTGCTTGTACTCATAACTGAGGATATAATTGTTCTTTTTTGATCTCTGCTAATTCACAGCCTGCACATATTTGGGCCAATAGGTCAAATTGGATGGAGTCTGATCTAGTGGGTGGCATTCCTGCTTATGACAAGAGGATTGGAACTAGGTGATCTTTAAGGTCCCTTCCAACCCAAACCACTCTGTGAATCTGTGATTCTTTGATTTTCCACAGCTGAGGCAAGAGTCCTAACGAGGTTCTGTACAGCCATCCTCCTGGTGACAACTGTCTTACAATGTGGGTTTTTTTTCAGAAATGGCTTTGGATCCCTCCAAGAAGGTAATTTCTAATGCATGATGTTCCTGGGATGATGGCTGGCAATTGCAGGAAAGATGAGTGTTCAGCCTTTCTCTGTCAAAAAGCTCCTTGTTTTGCTTTGTCCATGTCCCAATCAGGGTGGGGATTGTCCAAGTGTTTACACACTAAATTGTCATCATGGGGCAATTGTTCATTGCTGCTCAAATATGGCCCAAGACAAAATGGGAGCCATCAATCAAAGAGAAATACAGAGACAACCGAGACATTTGCCTTCCAAGTGGCAGACACTCACGTTGTCACAATTTCCAGCTGGAATGACTTATTTTAGTTACAGCACCGAGATCAATCTGGGGCTGCCAGCACTGCTTTTATTTATCTGGTAGATTGAAGCAAAACAAAAAACCCATCACCTACAGCTCGCTTCCATTATTTTGATGAGTCTCAAACTCATTGGCTCCAGGGACTGGAGTTTCTGCCAAAAACACTTCAGCTCATTCATTAAAATTTAAGCCAACATTTCCAAACGTGGGTGCATGAGACAGAACAGCTGGATTCATTATTCTTACGACATTGCAAGTGGTGTAGTTTCAAAAATGATTTCTATTCACTTTCCTAAGTGCTTAGTTTGCTCTGACAGAGATACTGATGACTGTGAGTTCTCAACTGACCTCACTGTCATTGTCTTCAGTGAAAAAAGGGAAAAGGAGTAGAATTGGTTAAACCTTTTCTCTCAAAGCTTGACACCCAAAGCAATATTACACTATCTCCTGGGAATAAGGTATTTCTTCCTATCCCCATACTCCCCAATGCCCAGATATCCCAATTTTCTCACATTTCCCAAGGCTCCAGACTCTTAACACCCTTCTCCTTTCATGAGGAAATAGGTCCCAAGCCCTGGCACAGCACCAGTGTAGTGATTTCAAATAAACATGGGAATTATAAATAAAATGTCAGCATTAACTGTCCTGCCACAAGCTCACCATGCCCGGCAGATATTTTTAAATCAGCTTTTTCTGAGAAGATTGAGTAAAAATGACACAAATGGCAAAGTGCTTTGGGCATAATTAGAGCCAGAAACTTGCTGAGACCCCTGGGATCATCTCAACTTAGTGCCACTGGTATTGATCTGATGTTTATGCAATCACCATCATCGGTCAATAGAGACTATAAATGGCTCCCACATGAGTACTAATAAGAATCAAAGCTCGTGTTTTAAAGGGGGAATGGATTGTAAACAAGCCACTCACTCTCAGCATTTGTTCTAATGTTCACACTACATGACAAACATTGAAATAAGCTCATTTTGGGTTCAGCAAACATCACTGATGTAGCAGTGAGCTTTCCCACTTGTTTGTGACGAGCTATTTGTTTCCTGCTTTCACAAAAGGCTGCAATGTACTAACTGAATTTTGCCATGGAGATGAGCTTGACTAGAGCTCCACAGAAATTCAGTTCCTCCTTTTGGCCATGGGAAATAAGGCTGTGGCCTGATTTCTGTTAGAAATGGGCACTTCTCTTACACACTGTGACACAGGTTTGACAAACCCAAAAATGCCCACTCTCCTCTGCTTACTACAAGAGCTTGACAGCCAACTCAGACTCATGATGACTCATGACTTTGGCCACAACAACCCCCAGCAGCGCTACAGGCTGGGCACAGAGTGGCTGGAGAACAGCCAGGCAGAAAGGGACTGGGGGGACTGAGGGACAGGAAGATCAACAGGAGCCAACAGTGTGCCCAGGTGGCCAAGAAGGCCAATGGGATCCTGTCCTGTATTGAAAATAGCGTGGCCAGCAGGCCCAGGGCAGTGATCCTTCCCCTGGACTCTGCCTTGGGGAGGCCACACCTTGAGTGTTGTGTTCAGTTCTGGGCCCCTCCGTTCAGAAAGGATATTGAGGTGCTGGAGCGAGTCCAGAGAAGAGCAACAAGGCTGGTGAAGGGACTGGAGCACAAGTGCTGTGGGGAGAGGCTGAGGGAGCTGGGGGTGTTTAGCCTGGAGAAGAGGAGGCTCAGAGGTGACCTCAGCACTGTCTAGAACTCCCTGAAGGGAAGTTCTGGCCAGGTGGGGGTTGGTCTCTTCTCCCAGGCACTCAGCAATAGGACAAGGGGGCACAGGCTCAAGCTCTGCCAGGGGAAATTGAAGTTGGATATCAGAAAAAAATCCTTTGCAGAGAGAGTGCTCAGGCATTGGAATGGGCTGCCCAGAGAGGTGGTGGATTCACCATCCCTAGAGATTTTTAAATGCAGATTGGACGTGGCACTGAGTGCCATGATCTGGTAAAGGGACTGGAGTTGGACCAAGGGTTGGACTCGATGATCTTGGAGGTCTTTTCCAACCCAATCGATTCTATGATTCCATGATGATGGCAGGTGAGATGAGTCCCATCTCCCCATGGAACTGTGCACAGCACACCCGTTAATAAATTATGATATATCACTGTCTCTCTGCTGTTGTTACTTGAGCTGAGCTTGTCACCACTGTCTCAGGGTATTCAGCATGGCAGATATACCAAATTTCTCGTGTCTAATTTGACCTTATATACCTTGATATGCTGAAAGCTTAAATAGAGTGCCTGTACTGGCTGCTGTATGAATGACTGTGTAAATGTATCCCAGGGCTTGTTTTCATGTTAATTGAAACATGGCTGGATTCTTAAAAAGGGCTTAAAAATGTCTTTTAACACCATCTCTTCAAAACAAAACACCCAGACTCTGTAAAAGGGAAATCTGCACAGAAAAGCAATGCCAGTAAGTACATGAAGAAACAGTCTCTCTGTTACCATTGGTGTTTGCAAGGAAAGCAGAAAAGGTTTACCATGTTAGCATATTATTTACACACCAAAGAGTAAAATTACCTGTATATTATGCCCTTGGAATGGAGGAACTGGAGCCCACAAATTATTTCAGCAGCATAAAACCTGAGTGAGAGAAGGTACAAGTTAGAACAGAGTCTTTCCAAAGGCATTTTCAGCTAGATCCCCAAAAAGATGGAAACTTTGTCTCCACCAGAGCCAAAATTTCATTTGGTTCCCAGAAGGTTTAGAGTGTCTCCAGAAGGCTTGGGGTGACTGTTTTACTGATGGATGATGTGAAATTCCCAGGAGTGTCCCACACAGCTGGCAGCCCAATTCCCAGTGAAACCACGTCGTGAAATGGTAGGGATTTGGAGCCTACTTATCTTCAGGGATTTGGAAGCCACACTGCATTGCTAGATGAATTTTTCTCTAAGTAACTGATTCCGAGGATGGTTTCTTCAGTGCCAAAGGATGTCTCCAAATCAGCTGTGGAGCAAAACACTACCAGCCACCCATCTCCTACTGCCCACTCTGCCTTGCCTCAAAATAGGATGCCCGGAACAAGAAATGCAGACTGTGCCTGTACCTCTCCCTTACTTACATATTTGAAGCAAATCAATGAATTACAGTGATCACAGAATGATGCAACAGTTTAGATTGGAAGGGACCTTAAAGCCCATCCAGTTCCAATCCCCTGCCATGGGCAGGGACACCTTCCACCAGACCAGGTTGCTCCAAGCACCATCCACCCTTGCCTTGAACACTTCCAGGGATGGGGCAGCCACAGCTTCTCTGGGCAACCTGTGCCAGGGCCTTCCCACCCTCACAGTAAAGAATTTTTTCCTAATATCTAATCTAAAGCCACCTTCTCTCAGTTTGAAGTCATTCCTCCTTTTTGTATCGCTGCATGCCACACCAGACTGCAAACTGCAAATTACAGTGAATGCCTCAGACCTCAGAAGAGCATCTATGATTTGCCACAATCAGTAGCTGCTGCAAAAACATTGGACTGGTGCCAGCAATGGGACAGAGGGGTGGGCATCTGGGATGGGCAGCATGGACTGGTGCCAGCAATGGGACAGAGGGGTGGGCATGTGGGATGGGCAGCACAGACACTCCTTGGCTTGTCAAATTGCCCTCTTCACTGCTCAGATTTATGTCTTGCTTTTCATTGACTCACAGAATCTTTTAGGTTGGAAAAAAACTCAGATTATCAAGTCCAACCATTCCTCCAGCACTGCCAAGGCCATCACTAAACCATGTCCCCAAGTGCCACATCCTCATGTCTTTTGAATTCTTACAGGGATGGTGATTCCACCATTTCCCTGGGCAGCCTGTTCCAATGGCTGACCAGCCTTTCAGTGAAGAAATTTTTCCTAATTTTGAAAGCTTATATGAACTAGCAGCTTGGTGGCCTTTCTCAGTGGTTTTTTTGAGTTTGAGGTCTTTGTTCTCAACACATTTTACCCAAAGGACACCACCACATCCTGTTGCAATGAGGCAGCATCAGTGTGAAGAATAGAAGTGCCCTCCCAGAAAGGAAAGTAACCAGAGGATTATATGCCCCCTCAATGTGGCACAGCTCTGCTTCCTCAGTCTCCAATGCATTGGTCCTTAACTCTGAACATTCAAATACTTTAGAAAAAAAAATCATCAAACACTGATTTAAATGACAGGTTTTTAAAAATAAATTATTAAATAAAAATTAATCCCTACAGTGGTTTCAATATTGACTTTCAAAATACCTTTTGCTTGCAGAAGGATTAAAGGCACATTTCATTTATTTTAATTCTTCTATTTACTTTAATCAAAACGAAATAAATTTTTAATTCTTTGTTGGTGTATTAATTTTTTGTTTAAATTTACCTTTTGTACTTCCAATAGGTTTTATCTCTTTCTTCCCACCCCCTCAAACTTTAAAGGGAAAAAGGGAAAATCCCATTACTTCCAGCAAATAGCAGCTTCACCTCTGATCACTGGACTGGGAACCTCAACTTAAGCAGGTCCTGCAGCTTGGCTACAGGTCACCCAGTGTTGTAAAGAACAAGATATTTGGTTCCACAGATGGATGAAAATGCATTTCTTGGATTTCTTTGATGGTGGTAAATCTGGGATGGAGGTTGGGTCCACGATGTCATTATTGGGGCCTCTGATTATGGGCTGAGCAAGAACTCAAGGAGTGCAACAGAGAGATCCCCAGGGCTGCTGTGATTCACAGCAAAGAGTTGTAGGTTGCCTTAAAATGACCCTCATCGAGGGGAAATGTAAATAAACCCCTGAGATTAGTTCAGTTGGTGAGAAAATGGTGCTAATAACATCAACATTGTGGGTTTGATCCTCATATGGTAATTCACTCAAGAGCTGGACATCATGATCCTTGTGGGTCCCCTCCAACTCACAATGTCCTCTGGTTCTCATTCTGAAGATCTGAGGCAGATCTGGGGCTGTTTACAGACAGTGGAGGTACCTCCAGAGGTGAGGTCACAGTTGAATTGAGTGGTTCCTCTGGAGCCCTGCTCTGTTTGAGGGACTGAAGCCCTGGGAAGGGGATTAATCCATCAAGAATGGCCTAAGGGACACCTTCTCTCCAGCTCTGAACAAACATGTGGGACTGTGCTGAAGTTAGTGCAAAATACAGGAGCCAGGTCACAGGCTGGAAGGACATTCCTGGTTTGCAGGCTAGAGGATAAACCTGTGGGCAGATACAAAGCTGATGAGGGTGTAGCAGCAACTGCAATGCTTCTAGATGGGGAAAAGCTTCCCTGGTTGACCAAGAATGTAAAGCAAGGTCATGTCTGACTGTGTGGATGAGCTCTAAAAGCCTTCTGTGGGAGGGGAAAGAGGACAGGGAGAGAAAGGGACTTGCTCCAAATCCTTCACTGAGGTGGGGGAAGGACCTGCATGTCTATTTTGTTCATTTTGGAGAGAGCTGGGATAGAGATTCTGCTTTCAGCACAAACATTATCCCCACCTTGCAGCTGGGTAAGGTGAAGAGACGTCAAATGATTTGCCCAAGGTTTCCTCTACAGGACAATAACAGAGCTGGGGATAAAATCAAGTTCCCAGTTGTCTGTTGCTGCTGCCTTTGCTTCTCTCCCGTGTGCACCCTGCAAGCCCAAAGGCAATAATAATAACAATATCTTACGTTGCTCTGGGAAGGTCAAACTTATGGCAACTCTGGATATGGAACATGAGGTCTCCTCCATTGAGGTATTCCATCACAAAAAAGAGGTTTTCCTAGAGAATGAGGCAAAATAAGAATAAATAAATGTGGGGGGAAATGTAAAGTAAAAGTGTAAAAGAATCCCAAACAAAAAAACCATTCAGAAAGCACTCAAGAACAGGAAGGAAAAGATTACTGTGAGAGTTTTGGAAAGAAAGCAGTTTCTTTTTTAGATTTCTCATTTCTCCTCTTTGTTTCCTAAGCCCATACTCACCCCCTCTGCTCTGATAAGTACAAACACCATTAGCAAACATTGCAAATCCATTTAACAACCACCTGGGGCTGTTAATTTTTACCAGCAGACTTCCAAGCTCACTAGAAGGCAGTGAGCAACTCTACAGTGCCTGTATAACAGAAGGACAGATGGACAAGTGGAAGAGGTAAAAGTCAATCCCAGGTCTCCTCTGGTCCCACTCTCAGAGCATTATCCATCCAGTGGAGTGATCTCCAGCTGTTGTCACCTGAATTCCTGCATATCTTCTGTGGATGCACATGGGTCTGACTTTTCCAGGTTCTCAGAGACACTGGCCAGATGCAGCAATCAGTTTTAAGCACATGCTTGATTTTAAGCCTGAAAGCTGCTCTATTAAACAGGGCAAGATGTAATTTGCTGGTGGGAAGATTCATGAATTAATCCTATTTTTGCATCCCACTGAGTGCCTGCATGTCAGTCCTTGTCCCCAGTTGCATTCAACCATCAGCTGTTTGACCAGGGCAGTAGAAAATCCTCCTCCTGCTACATAGAAATAATGGAATTGAATATTGGATAGTGAGCAGAACTGGTCACCCAGGATCCCTTTTCAATCCTTGATGGAGAATCATAGTGTTATAGAATGGTTTGGGTTGAAAGAGACCTCAAATGTCATCCAGTTCCAACCCTCCTGCCATGGGCAGGGACACTTTCCACTTGACCAGGTTGTTCATACACATGATATTGATCCTCTCACTGCTTCACCAGCCAAAACTTCACCACCAGACCCCTGCAGAAGGTGGAAGCTGGTTCAGACCAATCCCTTCCTCACTGAATTGTACCTACAAAGCAGGAGGGGCACCATTTCCTGGTGGAAGAATAACCCTGCACTGAGTTATGTCCCCAGTTCAAACTTCTGTTTTTGTAATCTCACCTTTTGTGCATACAGGAATAAAATAAAATGGATGTAGTATTTTTTTTCCTCAAAAGCCTCTCTCTGTTCTGTATACACCTGCAGTCAGTCATCTCTAGGCTATGCTATGAAGTTTATTAATATCTTCCCTGTGTTGCCTATTGCCCATCACATTTTTTTCTGGGTAGAAGGGAAATAGAGTTCTTTTCACTTACATTTTTAACAGTTGAAGATTTTTATCCATAAGATTTAATATAAGTATCTCTGGCAGCAAGCCAAGAGCTGGCTATTTTAAAAAACCACAGCAGTGCTTGTTGCTTTCAAACAACAGCTGTCTGCTCTAATTTGTGCAATTTCTTTAGCCAGATCCTTTTAATTACAGCACTCTTATTTAAATGGATGTCTCACTGGAAGCCACACCTGTCATCCAACAAGCACAAGGCTAAATGTGGCCTCCTGGGGAAAGAATTTTGTCACTAAACCAAATGGGTGCAGATTTTCACTTTGAAGGTCTTGTATCCGTAGAGAGCTGCACACGTAAATCAGTTTAAGCAAGGAAGGGAACCAAATGGAGATGGGCACTGGAGTGAAGAAATGCATAAATCTTGGAAACAATGTGAGCTCAGGAGCCCATTCAGGAAAATACTGAACAGATGCTCTTTGTGAAGTCACACAGGGAGGTGATGAGGGTTAGCCACCAATAGCAGCCACATATGTCACACTGGGACAGAAGAAACCTGATGGGTCCTCAAATGGACCAGATCCAGCTTCAGTGGGACTTCAGACTGGGAAGGAGAAACCCCCTGAGTTTCCCTGGAAAGTCCACCAATTTTGGCTACGCCTTGTCATACATTTTTAAGTGTAACTTGAAGCCCAAGTTTCTTCAGCAAAACAAACCATTATGCTCTGCTTGCTCATGGATTTGAGCAACCATCTGATGTACCTATTTAACTGAACTCGGGACTCTAACTTGAAACTGGGGACTTGGTCACCATCCTTCTGCCATCTGAGGAAAGAAAAGGTGGACAACCTCCCAGATTAATTTATATCCAAATATATGAACTCTGTTGCTCAACTGCCTTAAGCTATGAAGCTGAAGACAACAGACTTAAGGGTGATTAGTACTGAGTTCTTGGTCTACAAGGTGATACAGAATGGTACATAAACACTATTAAAAAGAGAGATGGCATCACTCTGGCTTTTCTCCTCTGGGGCTTGGAAGTTCCCCTTGCTTCTTGCAAAGTGTAGTTGTCTGGAATGGCTCATGGAGAAAAATTGCTTGAGACCATCCCTAAGTATATCATTATGAGTAGTCAAGGTGTGATCAAGCAGGGCCAACTGCAACAAGTTATTGGAGTCAACTTCCTGAGATCCACAGAACACATTGAAAATGGGAAGTGTCAAAACCCATACATGAAACCACTGAAAACTCAACAGTGTGTTGGAGTTAAAGAGTAAGAATGGCACAGAAGATGTGATTGCAGACAGGCTCCAAGCTACACTTCCCCTTGTGCTGGGAAAGTTGTTTGAGAGCTCCCACCTGCTACTGCCAGGCTCTGAATTCTGTCAGAACCTGGAGCAGGTGACAGGGGGTTAAGTGGATATTATCTAATTGAAAATGTCCCTGCTCACAGCAGGGGAGTTGGACTAGATGACCTCTAAAGGTCCCTTCTAACCCAAACCATTCTAAGATTCTTCGATTCTATGATTCTCAAGCAACTGGGATGGCATGACTCTGTCATGGTTTTATCCCCTGCAATGGTCCTACATGCAGATGTTAAGAAAACCAACAGGAATGTTGTTCCTCAGTGGTCAGACCTACATAGCTCTGCAGGAGGCTTGGAAAGAGTGCCCTGCCTCTCTGCCTTGCAGACAGGTGCCAGATGACTTCTCAGGGAGCACCTCCAGGCAGGAAATGCTCAAGCCAAACTTCAGGTCGTGTTTCCAGACACAGAACAGAAAAAGTCTGGTCTCATGTCAGAGCTTGGGACCATGTTTTACAACTACAGAGCTCAAGAAGGACTGTAAAGGCACTTCCTGCACTCAGGGATGGACACTGCCCCTGGGTAGTTATAGAACAATAGAAATCCTGAGTTGGAGGGGACCCACAAGGATCATCAAAGTCCAACTCCTGCCCCTGCACAAGACAACCTCAGGAATCCCACCACGTGCCCGAGTGTGTTGACCAAATGCTTCTTAAACCAGCTGACACACTCATGTGGGTGAGAACATCCATATATGTCAGGCATTCCCTACTTCCAGGCCATCTTCCAGAGGCCTTCTGCACTGCAGCACAGGGAACATGACAAACCCTTCCATGGGAGGAGGAAGAGCTGCCCCTCCAGCAGCAGAACCACACAACATGATGTACTACAACACACAGACACAGACACCGACACACACAAAATAACACAGTTCCCCAGCTGAGTCAATCCTGCCAGGTGCTGAAAGCCTTGAATACTGCAAGAATTCAGCCTCTTGCCCTGTCAATCCTGTGCCTGTGCTGAGCTGAGCTCCTCTCCACAGATCCACCTGTTCCCTCTGTCCCCCTCCAGCACATGGCAGGGATGGAGTTAAACCAACCTGATTCTGCTCTACATTCGACTGCTGTGAGAATGAATAGTCCCTATCAGAGATGCTTTCAACTTTACAAACAGTGAGTAGAAAGCAGGCAGCATTTAAATTGATCTTTTGAAGGTACATCCTTTAACAGGCTCTTAAAATCCTCAAACCAGCTGGGAGCCCTCCAGAGCACTTTTCTGCAGAGATTTTCAGATTTTGTGTCCTTTGCATCTGAAAGCACTTGCATCCACACAAATACACAATTTAACACCATTTACTGAAAAGCAAAAATTCATCTTCCCAAGGCTTGCAGGAGGATGAATATCAGAATAATTAATGCTGCAGGACAGTGTTATTTAGAGTAGTTACCCTAAGAAATGACTCCATGTGAAGAAGGTTCCAAATGAAGTGACCTAATCCTGCTGCATCCCATTGAATTGGGTTGTCCCTGGCCAAGAGCAAGGTTTGACATGATGCAATGATCTCTAAGGTCCCTTCCAACCCAGGCCATTTTATGATTCTATGATTCACTTCCTGCAGCTGATTCTTGTCTCACCTTTTCATGCAGCTCAGCTCAGCCCCGTCTGGGTTCTTATCCCTGCTTTGGATCTCTTTTATTTCATCCATAGGTGAGAGTCAAAGGCCTCTCAGCCATTTCCACCACACCACTCAGTGTGTTCCAATCCCATCACAGCACCCCATCCAGTGGAAAAGTAGGCAATGCTTTCTACTCCCATGAGGAACAGATAAGGAGGTGGCCATAGGTGTTCATCTACATTTTTAACTTAGTATTTGCACCAAATCAACCCCAGGTTTAACTTTGTTCTCTGGTTTAAAGACTTTTCTCCCCTCTCTTGTGTAATATCAGTCTATCTTCTGGAGATGGCAGCATTTCTTACAGCTGTCAAATAATTCAGTCCAGTCCCTGATCTCACTATTTATTCCTTCTTCTAATCTTTGCACTGTCAGCATTTTGAACTGCCTGTTAAACTGCTCATTTGGGATGCTTAGTGTTGTGTGCCCATCTGCTTTGTACAAAGCACATGAATATATTTATACATACATACAAAATACATATGTATAGATAACAGTGAAGACATGGCTCACAATAGCTCTTTTTGCTTGAGTTCTAGAGATCCCAGTTCCCTTTTGCACAGCTCAGAGTAGACATCACTCTGTGGTAATCCCAGCTCCTCTCAACCCTGTCTTGCAAGATAAAGTGGCTTCCCCTATCAGTATTGGGCAGAAGTTTGAAAAAAAGACCAATTTTATCAAAGTTAAAAAAAGATTTCTGTGAAGATTTGTGGGTAAAAACCCCCACCAGACCAAAAACTAAACAAAAAATACTGAAATTTGTGAAACATAAATATTTTATCAGCTGAAAAATATGTAAAAAAATAATGGTTTTATTGAAAGAAGTCAACTTTTGGGTTTTTTTTTTTGGTTTGTTTTTTGGTGGGGTTTTTTTTGGGTGGGGTTATGAACCAGAGCAGCTCCACTGCAGAGTTTTAGAAATGCTAAGCAAAGCTTTATGCATTTTGGGCTGATTTTGGTCAGGCTGGACAATAGGAAGGCAATAAGAATATGTGTATTGAATATATCAATCATCTATCACTTGAAAAAACCCTCTTGGGAGGTGCCCTCTTCTTTTCCTGGCCAATACACTCCCCCTGCTCACACCACACAGGCTGACACCACCTACAATTGGCTTGTAAAAACTTCATATATTTGATGTTATAATTAGAGCTGCTCACACCTTCCCTGGCACAACCACGTTGGAATCCCAAAGCTCTGCTGAGATGCTGCTATTTCTGCTAAACCATGTGGAAATTTTGGCCAGGATTGAATGAAACTTTGCCAGTTTTCCTGCCTGCTGGTTGCAGGAGGCAAAATCCTCAGGGCACCCCTAAACTACCCAATTCTTTCCCAACCTCCCCATCAGCTGGTTTATATATGGGCAACCAGCTTTGAATCACATTTTTCCAAGCCCCAAATTCTCAAAATACTAGGAGGATGGACAGATGTTTCCAAGCTGATGTATCCCCTCAAAAAGCCAGGAGGATGGAGATCTATGAAACTTGTAACTTCAGGACTGTGTCTTCCAAATGGCTGCACACCAAGGCTTGGGATGGTTTGTAAATGGGAAGAGGGTGGTTTATACAAGGGAAAAATCACTACGATGTCCTGTGCCAACCCACACACTCTGATCCAGGTCAGGGAGCTCAGCCCTGACCCTCAAGAGCAAGCCAGAGAGAGGAGAAAACTGACATTGCACTTGGAAAAATTGTGCAGGAATTGCAGTATCCCCTGAGGAGGCATTTTAAAGAGAAATCTGAAAATACTCATAGAAAACACTTCAGAGCCTAAGAATTTTTAAATTAGGACCACACTCCCTATTTACAATCCATTTCTAATTCCTGCCAATGTAAGAGATTTCAAAGTTAGTGCTAAGCATGTGGAAGAAACAGAGCCTGTGAAAATGGCTCATCACAAGGACTTTGAAATATATAATATCTCAGTAAAGGAGACAATAAAAGTTTCTGTAATATTTGCTTTTAAATTGGAATAAAGATTACTTCTGTTTTGGGTTGAGATGGTCTTCTCTGTTGCTATTTTGTGCTGCAAGTCAAAATGCCTCAAGATTTAATTTGCATTTAGGTAAGGGGTGTTAGTAAAACTTGGTCAATGAAGTGAAGAAACAGCTAGAAATAGAAGTGACTTTCAAAAAGGGAAAGCCTATTTTTATTGCAGAACATCAGTGAGAAGCAAAAAAGAAAAATACAATATAAGCACTGGGATGCCAGTCAATGCTTTGGCATCATTAATTTTGGGATTTCAAAGAATTTTAAACATGTTTTTCCTCCTCTTTAACATAACAGTATCCTTTTAAATCTAACACAACAGAGTATCTCCCTGAGCTTATTGTTGAAATTGAGACCATATAATTATGTCAGCTGAATATCTGGGTACAAAGATGACTGCAGTAAAATAAACCAGTCAAATTCAAAAAGAGATTGGAAAAAAAAAAAAAGAAGAAAACACCACCCTGGGCTTGCATTTGTTCTCATGTAGCAAAATAAGACAAGGATTCTGAGTTTTGAAAGCACTGGTAATTCAGCCTCTGCAGGAATAAAGAGAAGCATTAGGCCCCCACTAAAACCTGTCTGAAGGGTTGTCAAGCTTTATATATTTGAGCATTTACTGATGACCTGGGTTGAGGTGAGGAAGAAACTCAGCCCAGAGCTCAGAGAACTGTCAACAGATTACAGGATTTTTTTTTCCCTCTGGAGACATGTGGACTCCCAAGGTCCTTGTTTCAATGCAGGATTATTCTGGTTTTACTGTCCTTTGCAGAGGGCCTCAGTACCCGAAGCAGCTCAGGTAAGCCAAAGCATTAAGGATTCAGAAATACAACACGTGTTTCTGTTTGAAACTACTTCTCTATCCAGTGAAACCTTAAAAACAAAACCTATTTTTTTTCCAATTAAAAAGTCATGTTTTCAATATAAAAGTCCAGACAGGGACTCTATAGTCTGGACAGCAGTGCCCTGGCTTCTGTTCATGGCAGAGGAGTTAGAACTGGATGATTTTTAAAGCCCCTTCCAAACCAAACCATTTTGTGATTGCCACAAAAGATATTCTGAGCAAGCCATGCTGTTGTTTGGGCCATGAAAGCCCAACCAGGGCTTGTCCCAGCTCTCCTGCTCTGAGTGACTCCCACACATTGAGAAATTGCTGCTTGGCTTGCAAAGGTCAGAGGAGAAAAGAATGAACTAAAAATCAATTACAGCCCAGAGCAGCTTTGGCCTGGGCTGCCACATTGCAGCTTCTCTATCTGTGACCTCAAGGGCAAGATGGAGAGATTGCATAACCTTGGAAAGGAGTAAGGACCTGGCATGAGATGGATGGAGGTTCTACAGGGCAGGAGGGCAATAATGCAGTGCTGCCCACTAGACAGTGTAGGAAAAGATAATTTGTTTTTTTGAACCTGGAACCCACAATTTTTTCAGGCATTCATTGTTTTTCCATCCTGCAGGTTTTCCTTGCCTCAGCCATGGCTGGAAGCACCCTCTTAAATGGTCAGTAAATCCCACCTGGCTCCTGGCACGACTCCATTTGGTCTCTTATCTTTTTGCTGTGGACTCATGAGGAAAGTGGACTCTTCCATGAATGCACTACCTGAAATCAGAGCTGCAGACTATCTCTGCTATACCCATCCTGAACTTGACCTCCAGCTTTCAGACCAGGGTTAGACCAGACTGGAGCACAGACAAGGTTCAGGTGCTGCATGCCAGTCAGATCCTGGCATCAGCCATCATCCCTCTGGACATACAGGCAGCACGAGCAGCATTCCCTGGAGTAAAAGCTCCCTCATGGCGCTGTGACGGTTGTCAACATTTTATCTCTTCAATTAAATCTTGATTTTCTTTGCTTTTGGAGTTGTGTCATTAATGTTTTTCTCTGAAATCTAGCTCCTCCAAATAGGGAATTAACTCCTTTCCTTGCCAGGCAAGGATCTATTCCCAGGCCACACCATCCTGTCACTCCCAAAGGGGTTAAACATGAATGCCTGGGCTCAACATCACATCCCCTACAGCAGTTTCTAGACATTCCCTGTTATAAATTTAATCTGTCTTTAAACAGGTGTCACATTGCACAGATGACTGGGATGTACCACAGAGGTTATATTTGTTTCTCCTGAGCCTGCAAAAGCAGTGGGAGTCTTGCTGAGCAGGTCCTAATCTCAGACTGAGCAGTAGTTTGTGCCACTAAATCCTGGGGCTGAGAAGGGACCTGGAGCATCCTAACAAAACTCTGGAAAAACTGCCATGAGACAGGGATGCTGCTCTGAATTTGAGCTAAGAGATATCAACCATCTCTCAGGAATGCTTTGAGTAGGTTGGACAGACAAGACAACCTCTCAAAATTCCATCAATTCTCTCTATGCTTTGTGTATGCCTTGGTATTAAAGTGATTGGTTGTGGCTGCAGGAAAAGCTCTGGAAAGCTCATCAGTAGGTGGTTTGTTGGCATGTAGGGCCATGAAAATATATACATTTCTTAAATGTCACTTGAGTTTGGGTTTGGAGGCCTAAGATACTTCACAGTGCCCCTCTGAACTGCAGTATCATCACCAGTGTCTGATGCAGTTCAACAGTAACTGGGGGCAAAGTAGTGAATGGCAGCTTTTTTATTGTCCATAACCAAAGTTTCTTGAGTTAGCTTTGCCCAGACTAGTAGTTGCAGCATAATTCTTCATAGTCCAAGAGGTTCAGCTGACACCAGTGTGGGCACATCTTCAGCCTGGCTGTGGATGTGGCCTTTGGACATCCTCAGCCCAGGGTACCAGGATGCAAATTTTAATAGCAGGTCTCTGCATAGCTATCTCAGTCAGTCTTGGATGCTCTATTCCGATCCCAGGTTCATATGGGGAAGGCAGATTGAATTTCTGGACCCAATTCCTAGTGCTTAACCTGAAGATCCCTTCCCTCAGCACCACTTTGTGTTCATACTATTTCCTAACATCTGTCAGAGTTAAGCCTTTCACCAAGAATCTGTGTTGCAGTAAAGCATCCTCAGTCCCTGGAGGAAGGTGACAGATCCTTGTCTTACCTTGGTCTGGAACGTACAGAAGACGTGAGTCAGGAATGGGTGTTCCCAAGCTAAGGAGAGGACTCTCTTCTCCACCATTGTACATTCAACATCATCATCCATCAGCACCACATCCTTCTTCAGGGCTTTCACAGCAAAATATTGGTCTGTGCTCTTCAGCTCAGCAAGGAACACCTAGGGTGGAAACAGCTGCTCAGCAGGAGTGATTCTCTCCTCTCAGAGCTGGCAACACAACCATGTGAAGGTGGGAGCTGAGCTCTGGGGATTTCACCGGGGTGGACCTTAAAAAAAGATGTTTAAGGCCCAATTCTGACATTCAGATCTGTAGACTTTGAGTTTATTCCCCACATCCAGAATAGTTTTATGAAGTTGAGCCCTGGGGGAGGATGAGAAGTTTTTGGTGATTACAAAAGCAGGGTCCTACAGGCCAGTGTGGACAGGACATATCAGAGAGTCACTTCTGACAACAGAAACCATCCTTATGCAAATGCTCCTGAAATACATTTCCTGTTTTCTGACTTCAAATAACAAAATAGAGTATTGCTTTGTCACTATTTGAAATGCAAATGTCCTGCACAAGATCCTCAGCAGGTGGAAACCGATGTCCACTAGTAGTTAGACTGATCTGTATCAGGTGTGGCTTTCTACACTTCCTCCCAGTTAGCAGGTCTGAGCAAACAGGTGGGGTCTTCTCTAAGAATGGGAAAACACATCCCAGTGGAGTAACAACCTCTATTCAATTTTACAGGCAGGGAAAATGAGGCATGGAGGAGCAGAGAAGGATGTTCTAGAGACCACAGAACAAAGAAGTCTCCCCTGGAAGGCAGTGCCAGTCCAGAACTTCACACTAACAGCCTGCCAACACTGTTTCCATAGACTAAATAAATATGTAAGATTCATCAAAGAGGTCTTTGAAGTTCTCTACCAGACACTATTTACTGAGTAAGCTCAGGCATGTTTCAGTCCTGACAAAAGATTTATTTACCCTTTTGGCTACTGCTGCATTTCACTTTGTAGCACCAGACAGAGAGTAGAGCCTAGAGCCTCCCTCTGTCTGTGCAGTGAATGACCAGAAATACTAACAGTGCTGATGCTGCAGGCACCCTTTTTATCCTTGTTTTTGTGCAGGGCACTGCTCTCATGGGGAAAGTGGGGAACACGCTACATTTGTGACGTGTGCCATGACTTCCAAGGGGCAGGCAGGCAATGCTCGACCTCAGGCAGAGGTTGTGGTGGGAGGCTTCCTTATGGATCTGCCCCCCAAACTCCCTGGTCCATGCACAGCTGGAGAGATCCCTCAGGCACTGAGATCTGTGCACCCTGTCCCCTCTATGGGGAAGTGAATCTTGCTCCAAGCAAATGAGGGCACCAGGAGTGACACTTACACAGGAAACTTGTGGGTGAGTTTTGTTGCAGGAAGGCATGAAATAGCCCATCCTCTGCACACCCACAAGGTGCAGAGAGACATGGCTGCTTGCAGGCTTGGAGTCCATGTTAGCACAAGGGCTAATGCCAAGTACAGAATCTGCTTCAGTGGAGGTATTCAAGACTTAACCAGACAACAACCTCATCTCATTAGATCTGTCTCAAGCAGTGGTTTGGATTAGATGACCTCCAGGGATCCATTCCTTCCAATAAAAATGTTTCTATGACCTCTGTACTGTTGAGTCCAAGTTAATCTGGGCTGTGGGTTTTGGGGTAGTCTGGCTTAGCTCCGAGATGCCTCAGCTCTGGTTCCCATGCAAACTGTAGACATGACACCTTCTAGTGGAAAGTGTCCCTGCCCATGGCAGGGGGGGTTGAAACAAGATGGTTTTTAATGTCCCTTCAAATCCAAACCATTTTATGATTTTCAAGTCAATACAGAAATATTTAACCAGTTTAAGAACTGGCTGCAGGAATTGCTTCAGATCACTTAGCAGGCAAAAAGCAGCCCTTCATTAAGGCACAGTTTCCACCACGGAAAGCTGTGGGATGTGAGGAATATGATACATAATGATACTCCTTCTCCTTACTGGCTGTGAAAATACAATAATGAGTTCCTCTAAAATTGCTTTATGTGGCTTTGTGCTGGCACTGAATAACATAAGTCCCCTTCCAGAGGATATCTGCAAGAAGGAGGAGCAATCCATAATTCATCAAGATTAATGAATCCACTGAAAACAGGTGGTTCTTGTTTCAAAAGCACAAAGTCTTGGCTGTTGCAAAATTTGCTTCATGCTGCAGCACAAACTGGAGCTGGGAAAGAGCAGTTATTGTTCCCAGCTGGGGACCTGCTGCTCAGGAGAGGAGATGGGATCCACACTCAGCTTCTCAGCTAGTGCTTCCACCTCCCTCTGAGTTTGCTCACTAAGCTGGCAGGAGCAGCTGCAGGAAGGGGGACAGCACAGAGGTCTTTCCCACCAGCTTTCTGTGGATGCACAGAACCCATTAACCTGCAGAGAAGGGGAATTTTCAGATTTCCCTGGGGCTTTCTTTTCCTGTGATGGGCAAACATGAGAAGGAACTAATGGGAAACAGAGAAGGGCAAGGAAGATCTTTGTCTTACTCAAGGAGAAGACCGAGTTCAAGATTCAGGCATGCCAGAGCAAGGATTCTTTGAAGGCTTGGAGATTATTCAGCAACAGTGTGCCCAGCAGGACCAGGGCAGTGACCTGTACTGGGCATTGCTGAGGCCCCACCTTGAATCCTGGGTGCAGTTTTGGACTCCTCACAGGAAAGACACTGAGGTGCTGGAGATTGTCCAGAGAAGGGAACAGAGCTGGGGAAGGGTCTGGAGCACTAGAAATGGCTGAGGGAGATGGGGGTGGCTCAGCCTGGAGAAAAGGAGGCTCAGGGGAACCTTCTCACTCTCTCCAACTCCCTGACAGGAGGGGGGAGCTGGGTGGAGGTTGGGCTCTGCTCCCAGGGAACAAAGGATGGGACATGAGGAAAAAGCCTCAAATTGTACTGGGGGAAGGGGGGAGGAGCGGAAGGGGGGAGAAGGAATAGGGGTGGTGGTGGTGGAGTGGTGGTTAGATTAGTTATTTGGAAAAACATCTTCATTAAAAGGTTGCTCTGGCATTGTAACAGGCTGCTCAGGACAGTGGTGGAATCACTGTCCCTGAAAGAGTTGAAAAGACACACAGATGTGGCATCTGGGGACACGGTTTAGTGGTGGGCTTGGGAATGCTGAGTTAAAGGTTGGACTTGATGTTCTTAGGGGTCTTTTTTGATCCAAATGATGGCATCTATTATTCTATGTTTTTTCCTAAGTGGCCTTCAAACTACAAGCTGTTTTGTGCCATAAAAAGCAACCTTCAAATATAAGCAGTGGTGTCTCAGTCACCAGATGCTTACCTTGCCAAAACTTCCCTTCCCCAGCATCTTGTGCAGGACAAAATCTTCAATGGTCAGTTTTAGCTGCACTTGGTGCTCTTGCTGCTCCTGGGACTGTTCTCCCAAGTCTGTCTCTATTAGAGACTCCCCCTTTGTTGTGCCCTCCACTGGAGTCTCCCAGGAGATCCCTTGTGGCTCTGCAACACACATCAAAGCATACAAATAAACCCCTGGAAACAAGCAGAAAATCCATAGAATATGTAAAGGGATTGTTCTTAGAGGTTTCAAAGGGTATTTCAAACAAATGGAAATGTGGTGGCCATATCTAAGTAAATTGACTCTGCTGCCACACTGTCGTCTCTCCAGAGTAAATTTTCCTCCAGTGGAATTCCACGTTTTTCATCAGTGTTACTTTTCAAACTCCTTCATCTGTCTTTCTGGTTTATGGCAGCAAAACATGACCAAACCCTTAATTTCTGGCCACCTGTCTCCTTCAGTCCTTCTTGCTGCTTGTTATTACAATGTGGTCCCATTTTTTCAAGGTCTTTTCAAACCCTTGGCAAAGCTAGAGGAAAAGATGAGACAGCATATTCATGCTGTGTCCCTGCTCTGGATGTGAAGCACTCCAGATCAAGCATTCCAGCTGTCCTGGAGTGGAATTTCCCAGAGGTTTTTCAATCAGACATTCACTTGGATGTTCATGAATTTGTAAAAGATTCTCTCTCCCACTGGATTTATCCTATTGCTGCACTGTTCTAAAATGCTGAACAGCAAGAACACTACTCAGCAGCCAAACAAGTCCACATGTAAAACAGATGTGAAACCATGTGGGGCTTTACTGATTCACATCAGCATAATCAGTTCTTCTTGCAAAAAAGAAAGAAACTAAGCACAGACATAATTTATTTCCCCTTGGAGGCTAAAGGACACACTATCTTATTTATTCTCCTTAATACCTGTTCTTGTAGCATAGAGGGCTGTGACACCTAGATCAGCTCCTGGCTGAGTGAAATGGGGATCTGTCAATGGTTCTCAAAGCTACTGGAAGTCAATTCCCACCCAAAAATATGAAATCAAAAAGAAAATCGGCCACAGAGATCAGAAGGAATCCAAACCTCCTGTTTAGAGCTCCATTTCTCCGTAAAGTTCTCAGATTTTAAAATCCGTGAATCCTAAGCAGGGAATAAGCACATTATTGCCAGTGAAGGTATGAGATGTGCTCAAGCACCAGGTGTGAAAGGATGTTTAGGCATTAGCTGAAGGACTGGTGCTTGTCACCAGAGGCTGGGATGACATGGGGGAAGTGGAGGATTATAGACAAAGAAGCAGGTTGGGATCCAGGGTGTCTGCCATGCCCAAGTGATGTGTCTGAGAAGGGCTGTTGGTATCCTGGGATCAGAAAGGGCAGGGATTGGATAGTAGAAAGAGGTTCTTCTCCCTGAGGGAGGTTGGGTGCTGGAACAGGCTCTCCAGGGCAGTGGTCACAGCACAAAGCCTGACAGAGCCCAAGAAGTGTTTGGATGATACTCTAAGGCACATGATGTTACTCTTGGGGATGGTCCTGTGCAGGGCCAGGATTTGGACTTGATGATCCTTGAGGGTCCCTTCCAACTTGGCATATTCTGTGAATCTGTCTTGCTCTAGGCTGGAGAGATGCACAAAAGATTCACTGGCTAATAAATTCCCCATCCTTGTCAGCTCCAACTAACCATGTACCAACCAAAACATTCACAGAGCCGCTCCATATCACCAGGGGGAATTACCTTTTTTTCCTGTTGTAGATGCTGACAATGCCTGCAGAGGTGTTACATCCTTCACTGGAACAGGGAACCCAATTTCTAGAGGTCCATCCCTGGAGATGTGTTCACTGTCACGCTGACAGCGAGCCTGGAGCACAGAAAACAGCAAATGGCTTTTGAGCCCAATGTCATGTTCTGAGCTTATAAACGCTGTGGCTTCTTGAGTGTGACTGACAGAAGCCAAGATCTGGAAGAGGTCTTTGCTTAGGAGAAGAGCATCTCAAGACTTAAATTATTTACCTGCTGAGTGCTCTCTATCATTGCCAGAGCTTCAGCCATTAGCTTCTGGTTGACTCCACAAAGATTTGCTACTTTCGTCTGGCACTTGTGGTGGACATTCATGCCACATGCTGGAAGAAAGAACAAGAGGAGTCAGGATAACAAAGGCTGTAAAGGATTGGGCAGGAACATGTGCTGCTGTTTTCCCAAGGCACAAAACAGCCACTTAAAGAGCTTAAATATCTCAATGGCACTCAGGTAATTCTTTGGTTCTCTGTAGAGACTTTTTTACATCTTCTTCTGGCCAAAGGTTCTATTTCCACTTCCATCAGCCTTTGCAGGTAAAGGCTACTGAAATTCTGTAGGCAATCAGCTCAAACTGTAATCACAGAACAGGATCTCCCCAATGATGTAGGATTATGAAGATAGTGAAGTGTCTTGGCTTTGTCTGATATTGGGAATAGAGCACAGTTCATACTAGGGGTGGTTTTAGAAGATCAACAGTGTTCTTTGATCTCTTTGCCTCACTGGGAAGTGACTCTTCAGCCTTGTGGACCACAAATCTCTGTACACAGACAGTTGTCATCCTTCTTGAAGGAAGGTCTTCCTTGAAGGACAGTCCTGTACACCACTCCTTCACCACCATTGATGCCATCTCATACAAGTTGTGGAGAGAAGGGTGATAATTTTGGCTTTTCAGATTGCAACCCTCTAAAGACATGACCCCCTCCCATGCTCATCTCATGCCACACACAGCAGGCACTCACCATCACACTTCAGCCCTTGCCGTGCAAGGCCCCAGAGGAGTGTCCCACAGTGCTCACAGAAAGTCGGGCTCTTGTAGTTGTAGACTTTGAAGCGGTGAGGCATGTCAATCTTGAACCTCTCTTTGTGGAACTGCAAGACAAGAGCATGTCAATCTTGAACCTCTCTTTGTGGAACTGCAAGACAAGAGCATGTCAATTTTGAACCTCTCTTTTTGGAACTGCAAGACAAAAGCTGTGTTGGGAACTCACTCCACCTCAGCTCCACATGGAAAACTACCGGGTATCTACTGCCTTTTTATCCTTTATCAAGAAGAAACTGTAACTATGATTTAGGTACCCAAAGCCAAATTTTGATACATAATTGCAATTAAATTATTACTATGAAAGTAGATAATTTCATCCCTGGACTTAATTTATCTGATCAAAGAGCTTCTTCCTTCTCATCTACATGCCCAGACTCCCCTAAAGCTCAGTGGGAAAACATCAGTACTTCTCAAAATAATTAATCTCATCCTGAAATGGATGTCTACATTTCTTGTCCTTGGAAAAGCCTTTCTTTTTTTAGTACAGAGGGAAGGAAAGGTGATGACAAAGTTGGATACATCAACACTGGAGATGTCAGTAGACAAGAGAGATTAATCTCATCTCTAAGAACTGCAGAAGTGGAGCCAGGGTGGGACTGAGAGCAAACAGAAGTTGTAGGAAACAAGGAAAAGGGAATAGTTCTATGAAGAGTTTACATTCTGGTTTTGCCTACCAAAATGTAAAGTTTAGAATAAAGTAACATAGAAAATAAAGCCAATTATAGCGGAGATGTTACATCTTCCACTGACTGCTTGGAAATCTCAGCTATCACAGGCTGGGACATTTGAGTACAAATCTGAAAATTCAATGTGATGTCCTGCCTGAGTTCGGACAGCAAAGAGTTTTCTCAGTAATTCCCCCCTTCATGTCCATGACTTCCCTCTGAGCTGTACTTTAAGCATTAGAAAAACGTCACTTCTTATTCAGCAAGTGCTTATTCAGCAGCTGCATTTGAGTAAATCATAAGCGGGAGGTAATGAAACCACTGGGAATGTAAAAAGCAAAGGGAACAGATCAGGTCACACAGATCAGCTTTTAGTTCACTAGGACCTTTTGCTTCATCACAAGTTGTTTTACAGAGAGGTCTGATAGACACTCAAGTTTTTTTTAAAGCAGCCTAATAATAATAACAACATTAACAACGACAATAATACCTACCATTGTTTCTCTGCTATTGATTGCTGATCCTGTACACTTGGCTATTACTTTATCAATGCACTTCTTATGAATGGCAGCATTGCACTCTGCAACAGCAAGTGTGTCATGGTGTTAATAAGGAAATTCCTTAAGAAGAGATTAAGCAAATAATGATAATAAGAAATTAAAAATACTCCTTACGTCTGCACTGATAGCCTTGTTTATTCAGACCCCTGAAATAAACAGAGAAGTGGTTAATTCTAAGTTGTTTGAAAGCCTCAGCAGAAGAAAGGAGAGCAACATTAATGAAAGAAAGAGAGTAAAATCACTTTGCTTTTTATCGGTCTTTGTAGAGCTTATTTAATTTCACTACCTTCATTCAATCTAATGGTGGAGTGATTTTCTGTGGGTTTCACAGACTTTTCAGCACATATTCACATTCTGAATTTCACAATACCCAAACAGCAAACTGGATTGATGAGAATTGCTTGTGCATTTGACCTCAAAATATTTTGAAATAAATAACTAAAAAACTGAAGGGAATTTTCACAGGGATTGCAACTATGAACCACATCCTTGAAGTGATGCAATAACTACACAAAAGCTGTCAAGGGTCTGACAGCAGGAGCAGAAATAATCATGATAGAATCATTTAGATTGGAATAGACTTTTAAGATCATCCAGTCCAACCACGAACCCAGATCTGCCACGTCCAACACTAAACCATGTTCCTGAGTGCCACAATGACACCAGAACTGGTCCCCAGGGTTAAAAGAGAAAAAACATTTTCCTTTACCATACAAACTCATGACAGACAGAGCAGAAGGTGGGTTGTGGAAAGAAGGTGGCTGTGAACTCGTGGCACTTGACATTATGGATTTTGGCCTGTTTGATGGCTCCCCTGCGCTGGTGCAAGGAGAAGAAGCCTTCAGTCTCACAGTCAGCCAGGTCTTTTGCATCTGGGGGAAAGAAAAGAGAGGATTTATTAGGGGATCTTGTCCTGATCAAGCCACTTGAGAATGTGCAGCTTCCAACATATTAAGTGGCTGAAGCTGATAATTCATGAGAATGAGTACTTAAGACAAAATCATTTTGTGAAACCCACACAAGGCTTGTTTGGATATTTTTTATCTACCATTCATACACTAAAACAACTCTAAACTTGGGACTCCAAGCTCCCTTGACTACTCATAATGCTGCTTTTGAAACATAGACCAAAAATTTCCCAAGAAGAGATAATTCAAACATAAAATTTTAATTTTTCGTGGCACTGAAGAACAATGTCATTAAAAAAGATGAAATTACATAAAAATTAATAATTACTTATATATGCACACAAACACACAGGTGTTTATATTTATATATAAATATTTATATATAGATATATATACACACCAACATATATAGATATGTGTGGATATTTAACTGAATCCCTTATGTGAGCATGTACGTGTGTGAATAAGGACACGGGTACATTCTTAGGATATTTTTTTTGTTATTTTTCCATGCCAGCATTTGCTTTGCTGTTTGCTGTGTCCATACCATTATTCACAGTTCACCTTTGAACTCTTCAGAACAGCAAACAGACCAGTTCTGAATTCACTTGCACATATTCAGCTGTACATGTGCTTGTGTCTACAAATCTGATATGCACATGGGGTCTCGTTCTCAATCTCTGTTTTGTCTCAGGCATTACACAGCAAGTTAAAAATGTAATGTGTGGAAACTGGCCCCCTGTGTGATCTGATGCTGATCTTGCTATTTGTAACACAAACACAACTTGCATTTTCTATGCTTCAACCTTCCTGGCATCTTAAAACACACAAAGAGACAACAACAGTCTAGTCTATATTAAAGGTAGGAATGGTTAAAAAAATATCAGAATGGACATTCTATTGTCTGATTTCAGTGCTTCTATGATTTTATAATTTTTTTTTATCCTTCTAGATACCTATACCTTACAGCTTCACCCGAAGGGTGAGAGACTTTTGGCAACAAAGACAGAAGAATAAGACTAAACAAGGGATTCAACACATTTTCTTCAAGAAAGTAAAATGCATTTCACTTGGACATGAAACTCTGCAAGTAGGACTTGGTTCCCAGTGAAGAGATGTAAATGACTGTGTGTCCCCTGTCCTGGGTGACTAAGCTGCTGACACATCCCCAGAGGTCTAGTTGGAGGAGACAATGGAACCCAGTGACTGACTCAGCTCACCTTGCAGCAGAAACCTGCGTTTAATCATGTGAATCACCTTTTAGGTTCTTTTACTCTTTGCCTGGATTGCTCTTGCACTTAAAAGCTCCGCTAACAAGTGCACTCAGGTGTTGTCAACTGTAAATTCTATCCCAGTCTTCACATCTGCACTATAATGCACATCATGGCACATCTCACATGCATAGAATCATAGGATCCTTTAGGCTGGAAAAGACCTTTAAGATCGAGTCCAACCATTAACCCAGCACTTCCAAGGTCACCACTAAACCATGTCTCCAAGAGCCACATCTATATGTATTTTGAACACCTCCAGGGACGGTGACTCCACCACTTCCTTGGGCAGCCTCTTCCAGTGCTTGACAACCCCTTAAGTGAAGAAAATTTCTCTGATATCCAATCTACACTTCCCCTGGCACAACTTGAGTCCATCTCCTCTTGTGCTATGGCTCGTTACCTGGGAGAAGAGACTGACCCCAGGCTGGCTACAGCCTCCTTTGAGGGAGTTGTAGAGAGCAAGAAGGTCCCCCCTGAATCTCCTTTTCTCCAGGCTGAGCCCCTCCAGCTCCCTCAGCTACTTCTTACGAGACTTGTGCTCCAAACCCTTTGTCAGTTCTGTGGAACAGTCAATATTCACTCCCATCACACACTAAAAATTGCTTTTTTTGAGTTTTCATTTCAAACAGTTACGTTAGTTCTTATAAATCAGTCAGTAGTAACACAGGCACTGCTTTTAGTGAAGACACCACATCTGCCCCACCAAAATCAGAGCCACCAACTAACAAACAAAATCACTTGCCACTGATTTCCAGGAAGTATCTTGCATTCATCAGCATTCGCCCTTGAGGTTTCAGTTCTAGCTGGTTGAGACAAGTGAAAAACAAGAAAAGAAGACTATTAAACAGTAATTCAAAAAAGGAAAAATCACTTCAGATGACTCCAAGACAGCAATAATTTCAAGATGAGTTCATCCTTTCAGATGACTTCAAGCTATCTCCTTTTCCCAGTGGGAACTGATGAATACCAATGAATGCTAATTTTTGGGTTGTTCATACCCATGGTGGGGTGACAAGGCATAGTAGGAGACACTATAGAGAGAAGAGGGTAGATCACCTCCTGTCAAACACAGAGCAGCATCACAGAAGAGATAAATGTGATTAAACCACAGAAGATGAAGGCAGGTTTTTAGACACCAGAGCAGAACCAGCATTATCAACAGGGAAAACTTGTTCCCAATGGATCCTACAAGGGGAAAATAGGAGTACTTCAAAAAACCCAGCCAGCTTCAGATGGGTGATGCTGAAATCTTTTAGACACTGAGTTCTGCAAGTCCAACTTCATTGCAGTCAATGTGAGGGATGATACAAACTTACTCAGACACTTTTCTCATCCTCTCCTCTGGACCTGGAAATTCCCACCTACCTGAATCATCATCCATAGTTGCCTTTGGAAATCGGAATCCACTTGCCTAGGTATAATAGGACCTAAATTCATGGATTTCTTCACCCTGAGAGCCACAGCAATGCCTTCCCCCCCACCTCCAGCACAGCCTGAGCAGGGTTACCTCTCTATCTTCCAGGTCAAACTGTGCTCTTGCACAGAAAAGCGGGAAAAATTCTACTCTCTCTCCTCACAACCTTTGGAGGATGAGACACCTGAGACCACCCTCTCCAGGCTGTAACTTGTATCAGAGAGTGAGTAGAGAGGTCTGAGGAGATGCTACCAGGCTGGGACACAACACAACCAGGGTCTCCCAAATCCACTTCACCCCAGCACCCAAGCCTATGTGGCCCCTCTCCTCCTCACCAACCGGGGTTGGAGTCATGTTGAGCAGAGATTTTTACTTGACAATTCCATCTCTAAGTATCAAAAAATCCTTCAAAGTCATGTGTTAAAAACAGAGAATGTTAAGGGTTTGGAATGGACCATAAAGAACATCTAGTCCCAACCCTCCCTTCCATGGGCAGGGACACCTCCCACTAGATCAAGTTGCTCCAGGCCTTATCCAACATGGCCTTGAACACTTCCAGGGTTGGGGCATCCAGTGAAAAACAAATGAGCAAATCTCTGCCAAATCTTGTTTTCAGCTCTTGTAAGTGACTGGGACCTTTTTGACTTTTCTACTCTCTGCTTAATTCAAGCATCTTATCCAGACAACTGGCATGAGAAATAAAACAAACAAAAAAAATCAAGGATATCAGCTCCCCTCAAAATGTCTTTCCACTTAATTGTTACTCATGACTACTGGATATTACATTTTAAACACTACTATCAAGAACTTTGTTGCTTGGACTGCCAATTAACACACCCTTACATTTAGCATCCTTATGAAGACTGTTACTTCAAATTTACTCCTCTCTAACTCCTGTGATTTTAAAGGAGTTCCTCTGATATAATTCTGAAGTCAGGCAGCTGTGAATCAGTTTCTTGACATTAAATTTTTAAAGCTGCTTCCCCAGAGAACATAAAATAACTCATGTTTAGCCACTCATATTACCATTTGTTCCCAATGTGTCTCCTCGGGAAAGATTAATATGTGGGCACGGCTCACCTGAACCAGAATCCTCACTAGCAGAGGGCATGTTTCAACACAGCAGCAGCAGGTGATATAAATGTGCCACACTTCTTTTCTGACAGGTCTTTCCCTCAAGTCATACCCAAGTAGACTCAAAACATCTTTCCTTGGATGGCAGCCAGTTCCCGCTGCCCTGCTGGTGACAATCACAGCCTGGCACAGACACAAGGCATTCCCTTACCCCACAGCAGCTCCCCATCGCATCCTGCAAGAGAAGATAATGATACTCACCCATATCTCTGTCTTCCCATTGCTCTTTTTGCACCTCTCAGCCAGCACCTTGAGTTCCACTGTGGTCTCTGAAACCATTTCGGCGCTTTTGTCCTTGACAACGATGTGCATGACCCTGCCATTGTTGATGTGGGCATCAAAAGTGCTGTTCCAGGGTGGGTACATGGTTGGCTTCTTCTGCACGTACACCTGGCCATTCTCTGTCAAGAGGAAGTGGTTTGGATTGACTGGACCTGCTTCTTATCTGTTAGAAGGCCACCACTCTACAGCCCATGAGACAGAGTTGTGTTAATTATCCACTCTAAAGTCTCTCTCCTGCATGGTGTTACAGGGTCGTAGGAGGTTACAAGGGGAAGTGAAGCCTAGGATGGGTTTAATCTCATTTAAATTTAGATGTCAGAAATGTGTATGCCCATATCTGAGCCCTCTGAACATTGACTTTATCCAGAGCCAGTGAATATAAACAATAAAAATCAATGGACTAAGGGTGGTTCATTTGCCCAAATACAGACATCTACCTTAGAAAAGGTAATTTCCATCCTTGACTCCATCAACTCTATTGAGGAAACCTCAACTGAAGACTCCAGCACCACAGATACCCCCTTCTAATCACATGAATCTCATCATAGAAAATCAGCTATGTGGATCATCTGTCCCCATGCAAAATAAGACCAGTTTGCTTCAATCCCCCCACAAGGATTAAGGTTCAGGTGAAGCACAAGTCCAGTCAGTAACTAACTAAGGGATATAAATACATGAACTGTCTTGCTGACCTGCAACCATTGCATAGGAATGTAGAATTTTCAACCAAGGAAACTTTTCCTCATGTTTTAATTCCTCTTCCTTCACAGCATCTTAAAATAATGATATATAAAAAGGGTATCTTTGAGGCTAGCAGAGTTCTTCATAGTTAGAGTCTCTGAAAAGTCTCAGCCAGATTTATTTATCTCAGAGAGCCAGTTTTATTTCATACAGCCCTGTAAAAGTTTTGAGTGCTTACTCAAGGTAAATTCTATGTCACAGTTATCCTCTAAAAATTTTCAACCTATCAAATACTGAAGCTGGAGGAATAAGGGAATTAAAAGCAGTTTTGTGAGCAGCAGGCCTGTGACTCCTGTGACCCTGTTCCTATTTCCAATAATCCCAGCTTTTCTCTCATCTCCTCCAGCTGGAAAAGAACAAGCAGCTGATAGTCTGCAAGGTGACACATGCTGGAGAAAAATTTTCCCTAGATGCAAGGACTAATCCAGGTTTTGTCCCTCTGATCAACTTTGATTTTCACAGTCAGGAACTCCAGGATTTCTGAGGCTTTTACCACATCTTTAGGACAGATTAAAACTGGTAAACAAGCTCCAAAGTTATTGAAAGCAGGAGAGAAGGAGAATAAAGGAAACAGTGAATTCATGATTGTGTAATACTCACCTAAGGAAATGAGAGAATGTTTACTGGGGAAAGAGCAAATATCAGGGCTGTGAGATGATAACAAAAACCTCCCTTGAGCACCCTGAACACTGGAGAAATGGCTGCCAGAGCTTCTACATAAACTGCACTCACTATACTGATTTAGGCTGAGATAGAACTTCCTGAGGAAAGGCCTGTGGGATCCTGCATTCAGCACTGACTTGTTGAAATTTCACCCCACGACCCAACACCTGGCACTCACAAAGTAGTTCTGCACTCAGTTCCATCACATAAACTTGATTTAAGGTGTGTTAAGCTCTGACCAACAGCACTGCATCACAGACTGAGCAGAGATCACAGAATCGCCAAAGATGGAAAAGACATCTAAGATCACCAAGTCACCCTTCAAACCTTGGCCACTCAACTGTATCACCAAGTGCCACTTCTATTTGGTTTTTGAACACTTTTAAGGATGGTGACTCCCCCATATTCCTGGGGAGAAATTATCTGATCCCCAGATAATTCCTGCAACATAAACCCACTTCACAACTTTGTCATGTATGGTGTGATGAGCAGTTGTGCAGCTAAATTTTATGCACAAAATCCATTTCCCCAAAGATCAGAGCACCTCAATCTAAGGTGAATCCACCTCTATCAGTGGGGTTGGCTTTTCACATCTGCAGATTGAGGCAATCATATACTGAGCTCATTGTCTGCAGGCTGAATTCATTCACATCAAGCTTGCAAATAAATATATATTCAACACACTCTTTCAACAAAACCACAAAAAATCAGAGATTAAAATGAGACATAAACTTCCCATCATCCTGCAGAACATAAATCTGAGCAAGGACCATTATTTCTTTGCTGCATCAGTGAAACCCCACAGATGGGAAATACAGCACTTGCAAAACAAGTGCTTTCGTTTGTGTTGCACTTCAGAACACCAGGCTTAGATAAACAAACCCTGGAATGTGGATGAACTGCCCCATACGTGGGATCAGACAGTCACCCCTGGTGCATCCCCACTGATGGCTGTGGAATTCTGCCAGGATTAATCTAACCCTGGGTTCCTGAAAAATAAAACAGCAGCTCGCTCTTTCCTGGGGAGCAGCTTCCACTGTAGCTGGGAGCGTTTTTCCTGGAGGCTTGTGGAGTTCAAACAGGGAGCAGGATCTTTCATGAAGCAAATGTCACCAAGGCAGGTGGCAAAATGGCACCAGGCCAGGTGGCTTGTGAAGGCAGAAGCCACTTTTAAAGGGCAGATTTTTTTATACCTCAGGGGCGCATATGATCTCTGAAAAGTTTTGTCATCAGTTAAAAATTGCTACAACACTTTTGAGTGTAGGGGGTTGTGGTGTTTTGTGTTTTTTAAAAAAATTATATTACAAAATATCCGGGTCTCTTTTATAAAATAAGTGAGTGGAAAAGCAAAACAAAACAAAACAGATGTTCAAGATCTTTCCTGAACTTCTGAAACTTTAGGGTGGCCTTGATGTGACACCCTTGTGTCTACAGATGATGTGCATTACTCACAAAACCCTGGGGACCTCTGTCCCAGTGACTTTTTCATCATGGCCAGTTGACAAGGAACAGCCTTTAGCATGAACTCAAAGCCAGAGTAAAACTCTTTGGTTTGGGAAACATAACACATTTATCAGCTACCACTGTTCTGTTTGCAAAAAAACCCCAAAACAAACAAAAAACCACACCCACACTTTACTAATGTTAAACAGAATCACAGAATGGTTTGGGTTGGAAGTGACCTTAAAGATCACCTGTTCCACCCTTCTGCCATGGGCGGGGAACCTTCCACTGGACCAGGCTGCCCCAAGCCCCATCCAACCTGGCCTTGAACACTTCCAGGGATGGGACATTCACAGCCAGGGCCTCACCACCCTGAGAGTAAAGAATTTCTTCCTAATATCAAACATGGCATATGTAATGTGGTATAGATCTGATCTGTAATAGGACACTGGAAAAGTCAGAGCAAAGTTATCTTCCAAACTGGTTCCAGCACAGAGCTTGAAAAGATTTGAGCCTGGATCAATCCTGGGTCTGGGACTGGATGAAGCTCTGGGTTTAGGCACTTCCTGCCCTGCTCAGCAATCATTTGCCTTAAAGAAATCTTAGAGTCCAAGTGTCAGAGCACAAGGATGGTGGTCAGGATGGTTTGCATCTCTTACCAGCTGTGCAGCTGATCCACTTGGTCATGTTAAAATTTGAGCCCAAATTTTCATATCAGGGAACCAGTGCACTTTTTTTAACCCCACTACCATTGAGTATCAAGTGCTTTGTGAAACCAGGGATCAGAGAGCAAACTGTGCCCCCCACAGAAAAAGAAAATAAAAATCAGGAAATAAAAAGCAGGAAAAAGACACTGCCAGTTTAGTGGTGGAACTGGCAGTGTTGGTTTAATGGTTGGACTTGATGATCTCAGAGGTCTTTCCCAGCCTTAATGAGTCTCTGATTCTAGTTCAAACATACTCAGCTAGTGTTTGCCTGGAAACCTTTTGCCTTCTCTAAGCCTGTTTGAGCATGACAGCTCCTCTGGGTGGTCATGCTGACAGCATTTCTGGTATTTAGAGTCAGGCTTAGCTCTCTGAATGTCAGACATGTAGCTCTGAGCGGACTGTCCAGTCAGCAGAGAGCACTGGGCTTTTCTAGGATGTGATTCATCACCCTCTTTATGGACGTGTTCCTCAAGCTGAGATGAATCCCACCACGAAACCCCCTGCATATTCCCCTGGGCTATAATTCACTGGTAGCTGAATTGCTCAGACATCAATATCCTTGTAGAAGACTGGAATTATAGGGTAGATGGATCCCATGGTGGCCTCAGCTTTTCTTAGTCACCTTCAGGTAAAGTTCATCATCACACATTTAAACACCCTCTCTCAGCAGCAGATTAACACCTCAAAAGGGTGGTTCAACCCATCCTAAGAGGGGAGTCTGAGGTGAATCAGCCCCAGAAGGTTCCTGCTGACTCTGATGTGACAATGAGACCCTCTAGTTGCCCCACCTTGCTCTGAGCAATCACTAGATGAAACTGCACCCCACAAACAGGAATCTTCCAACAGCAGAATGTCAGTTTTTGTATATTCAGTCCTCAGTAACAGAGAAAAGCTCCTCAAACATACTATTTTATTTCTTGTTGGTAGAGGAATTATTATAATAATATTCATAATAGCTATAATTACCACAATAATTTAAATATATACAATTATTCTAATAGCTATGATTATTGACTCTCAGAAGGACAAAAATTATACCCCTTAGTTAGTATTTTGTGTTTGAAAACACTTTCAGCTCTGTGCAAGACAAACAAATATAGGTCTGTTCTGACCAAATTGATTTTATTCACTTTTGAATTGACACAGACTTCGATTTGAGTTATGGATTTCAAAGGCCTCATTAAAGCAAACAGCCAAGTCCTGCACAGAGCTGAAATAGGTGGTATTTTTAGTTAAAAGTGGGATCTCAGGGATATCTTGTCACACAGTGTTTTCTTTCCTTTGGAATGCACCAGTCACCACATCTTTCATAATCACTTAAAATATCATTTAAATAAAGAAATAATTAAATGTGATAGAGACTGTCTCTTTAAACAAACAAACAATCCCAGTGAAATACTGAATTATTTTAAAATTATAAAAATATTTTTAAACTTCTTTAACATCCTCTGGGGATTAAAGTCATGGGGATTCTCAGTAAAAAGGGACTAGTGAGTGGATTTAATTTCTGAAAGAATCACGGCAGTCAAATAAGCAATTTATCAAAAATTTAAGATAAATAACAGTGTTAGGGAATTCCCTAACACTGAAGGTCTTGCTCTTCATGATTGTTCAAAAGCAGAACTGAAGAACTTTTCATCCTCTCACTGGGGCTATTTTCATGCATCAGATATATATGAAATGTTTTCCCTATGAGGACTCGTCAGTGTTGGTCCATCAGGAAAAGTGTGCAACAATCCCCTACATTCAGACAGAGAAAACTGCTTTGGCTGAGGTTTCACTTTCAAACCTCTCACACAGCACAGCAATTACACAGAGAAATTAACCCTCTGAAAAGACCACTCTGTTTAAGTGCCTTTTTTTTTTTTTTAATTATGGAAGTCCGGACCTGTGAGTTCTCCAGAAAAGTACGATAAACACAGACAGCCTTGCCAGGATATTTTAGGACACTCAGATTTCATCTGTCTGGAGTCCCACTGACAAACCAACAACTGCTGATGGAAAAGTGAAACCGAATCCAGCTCAGCTCATCTGCTCTGTCACATGCTGGGACTTACTATGTAGTTGATAACAATCTCAAACTGGAGACATAGATTTGTTTAGTAACATCTTAAAATCAGATTGTCTTGCAGACCAGACCAAATCCAAACTTGCAGTGTGTGCTGGGACACAAAGAGGACTTCAAAAACCCTTATGAATGGGGTGGACAGGGGGTTGGAATATTTAAGGTCTTTTTCAAGCCAAACCATTTTATGGGTCACTCTACGATTTACCAAGGTGTTTCCCACACACAAGAAATGACACAGAAACACATCCACATGAGTTATAGCAGCTCACTTGCATATTTAACACCTCTCCACTTACCTGACTCCACAGCCTCTTTCACCATCACAGCGCAGTAAGGGTTAATCACCTCCCCCTGGGATGGCAGGTAAGGGCCACTGTCATAGTTCGACAAACCAATACGCAGAAAGGGAGACATGACAAGTCCTGTGTCAAACGAAAAACAGGCGACACTTGGGAAAGAGTCTAAAAATTCCCTTGGTTTTAACCAGACTCTTATCTCCGCCGGACAGGAGGATATTGGCCGTTAGTTATCCATGAGCTGGAGACTCTCTGACTTCCTCCACTGACCAGCAGGACAAGGCAGTGACTGAGTGCTGCTTAACGTGCATAAGGTAAAGTAGCTCAGCTGGCAGCTTAACCAAGGAGCTGAACCCATCCCAGGGCTGGAAAACCCACAGGAGCAGCTCTGAGCACTCATGACTTGACACCAACCGTCAGGAATGAGAATGACAATACACAGAGGCCAAATCAGAGCTTTCCTGGCTGGGATAACCCCTGCTGTAATTCACATTAAGTCACATTCAAGAACCTGAGTTCTATGGGAATAGAAAGAGGTTTGGGAATATGAGGGTGCTGGAAGACTGCAAGCTGAATATGAAACTGTGAAATAGCTGGGTGCTATTTATATACAGCATGGAAAGGATCTCGGGCATTCGACTGCCTGGGTGCTGATCCCTGTTCATAAGTGAGGCTATAAAGAGAAAAATTCAGCTCATATGAACCACACTCTGTAGACAGTGAAACAACCCCCTCCCACCAATAAAACAGTACCTCAGGATAAGTTTAAGCAGCTGAGAACAGAAACATATAAAATCAAGATGCCAGGAAACTCTACAAAACCTTTGGGTTGGTCTTCTTTGTAGGCTTTTTTCAAAGCTTTCTGAGAGAAGGTTTAGTGAAAACAGAAATTATTAACTGCTGTAGTTAGTGCCCCTCCTGGTGCCATCTGGGCCCAAGAACTGGGATTTGCCACCCAATTTTTGTCTCAACTTCTGAGCTTGTCATTCCTGGCTTCTCTTCCTCTCAGTGGGGAGCAAGAGGCACTTTGAACTCAGCTGCAGATGTTTGAGTCTTAGACCACCAGAGTTAAAAGACATCAGTCCTATCACCAGCTGTTATCTGTCAAATATATTGACAATGACATATTGTTCAACTACAACAGCAAAAAGTTGAATGACTTGTGGTGTGGGATGCAGCCCAAGTCTCTTCTCCTTTTTACACATAAAAAGTGCTCTATCCAAAGGGAAGCTTCTCCAGCCTCATACAGTTACAAAATTCTTCTGGGAATAGCAGTTTCTTACCTGTAAATGGTAGTTTCCTGACAGACAAGTTCAATATCTGAGAGGGGCTTCTCTTTTCACCACAGGTGTGGACAACATGGAAAGGATTTTCCCAGTTGAAGGAATGAGGAAAACTGCTCCTCCGGCAGGACTGACTTTAAAACTTGACTCTGTTCAAGGAGACAGGAGGCAAGACCATCAAGGACAGAGGAAAACTGGAGAAACCAAGATGCAGCCCTTTTCTTGAGTGTCTTCTCTCTTACCCAGCAGAGTGGAGTGATGAGTTTCCATCAGCCCCCTGTAGAAGAGTCTGGGTTGACTGTAATACTCAGCAACTTTGTGTCAGTGCGTGGCCAAGTGGCAGCAGGTTGGAGTTTCACTTGTATCCAGGATATGGTGAGATCTCCTTTTTCCTGTTTTATAAAATGAAGACAAACAGCTACAGTTAGTGCTGGGACTGAAACACCAACTCTCCTGGCCCGAATATTCACAGCTACTGAGCACTCACACTCCAACCCTTTCCAACACAGATGGCCCATGCAGCCAACTGTAGGTGTTCTCTGATAGAGATTTTGGCTTCCCAGGAGGTTTCCTTATATTTGCTAACCTACATAAGGACAATCTATGCAAGAAACCACACAGGAAGGTTCTCCTTCTCCTTTCAGTTTCTGGCTATGTTAACTAACAACCAGACTGAATTTTCAGGAAAACAACAAAAAGTCATAAACTCTCTTGCCTACGGTGCTTAAAAAAGAAGAAAACCATCAGGTTTCTGAAGAGAGGATAGGACAGAAGAGAAAAAAACCCTGTGTGACTCATGGCTACTGTGTATTCCTAGGAATGACAGGCCATGGACCTCTGCATGTGGCATTGCCCTCAATGGGGAAACACTATGACTTTTGCAGTTTCCTAGAAGGTAGTGGGGAAGGCAAAGCAGCAGCTGGGGCTGGAAACAGGAGATTAGGATGATCCTGTTCTCCTTTGGAGGAGAGCAGCATCTCTCTGAAGGATGTTTCAGAAACACATTAGCCAAGTGCCTGATGGAGTTGCTTTGGAGAGCCACTTGGATTTAGATGTTCAAGCACAGGTAGGTCTGTAAGGAATGGCATTTGTGGTACTGCACAAAGCACAGTGGGGAATTTATGTGTGGTCCATGGAAAGAAAAGGCTAAAATTTCTACCTCAACTGTCAAGACCAGAGAAATCTGATCAAATTAAGTAGGGGAAAAATCTCTTCAACAGAAAGAAATATATTTCCTCTCTCTGTGAGATGCATTTATATATAGACATTTCCTGTGTTTCAAGAAATAAGAAGCCTACTTAGTCTACAGACAAAAGGACAAACAAACTAAAAGGTCTCTGGCAGCAGAAGGGAAATCCAAGGAGTTGCATGTTCTGTAGCATGAGTGGGGCAAGCTAGAAATGGCCAGAGGTCTTCATCATGGCTCTGTGTGTGAACAGAGATATGTTCTCTTTGTCTCTACCACACTACACAAGTACTTCTGGTCCTTCTGGACAAGAGAAATCATGATTCTCTTCCAAATCCCCAGTTCCTACACTTTTGGCTTTAGGGACTTCTTGTTCCACAGACAGGAGCAGGAAGAAGTGCAGGGGGAGCTTGTAAGCATTTCCTTACCAGGACTTTTAAATTCCACCTTTCAAAAGTCACAGTGTTAGAATTACTAATCCATGTATTTTGCATCTAAGAACATGTTTGTTGCTGAAGGAATCCAAAGGTTTTTTGATGACCCACACAAAAATGTGGTCAAACTATTGGCTCAAGTGCTAAAGAAATAAAATTAGGGCTAAAACTTTGAGTTGGCATTCATCACATTTCAATGAAATCAATGTAGTTACAATGTAGCTAAAAGTGTGAAATCACCTCGTCCTGCTAAATAGTGTCATGACTGCTCCAAAAATCACTGGTTGGATGTGCTTCAACACACCTGTTCAGATTTTTGGATCAACTCCCTAAACAGTGACATTTAAAACTTTCCTTAATGTTAAATGCTGGACTATCTCTCCCTCCCCTCCAATGCAATATTTCATTCTGGTTCTGTGCAATCAAGCACCTCATGAACAGGTTTTCCAGAGATATTGTGAAGTCTTCAACCTTGAAGAGACTCAAAGTCATCTAGACATGATCCTGGGTAATTGGCATCAGGTGTCCCTGTTTGAAGAGAAGAGCTGGACAAGGTGACCTTAAGAGGTCACTTCCAATCTCAACCAGGCTGTGATTCTGTGAAAACATGGATGGGGCAGATCTCACCAAATCCTAGATGTCTACAGCATCTGCATCTCCATGTCAGGCACCTACCTAGACTCCTGGGAGAAGAAAAGAGAGAAACTGGAACCCTCAGATCATGAGCTGGATCCATTAAAGTGTGATTTCCCTCCTTTGAGACCCAGTGGGAATGCCTGGGGATGATCTGAAGCCCCTGTAAGATCTAGTTTTGATTAGATTCCTCAAGCCATTAACAATCCCTTCATTGTATCAGATCGAAAAGATTTATGCTGGGACTCCACATAAACCAGTTTATTGCATGAGATGCTCTGCAGCCATCAGCAAAGAGGTGAGAATTTTCCACCCGGCTGCAAAGCATGTTGGTTTGGCACAGCCAGTGTTAGCACTGGCAAACCAGCAGCTGCCCATGTAAGCCTTGAAAAGGCAGGCTAAAGCTTGCTAAAATCAGAGTTTACTGCTGGACCAGCCTGGTGTGAGCACTCTGCCCTGGGGTGAATTTCTTTCCCCTGTCCGATAAATCAGACAGATAACTGGTTTCCTGCTTCTCTCTCACTGTGTTTCCTGAAACCACCTTGGCTTTGGCTCAAACATCTGTTTTCCAGGTCCTGTCTCCAGCTTTTGCCACTACAGGACTGCTGCTTGGCTGGTATCCACAGCCATAAACAATTAAGGAACAACACAGCTCAGCTCCAGCACGGCTCAATGTAACAGCAGCAGTTTAATTTAACACTAGAAACAGCTGCAGTGGATATGGAGAGTTCTGCTTAATTTCCCAGTGGAAAGGATAATATAAGGTATCTTAAACTCAGGAAGAAATGCAGCTTTCTATAAGAGGCCACCTGCAACCTCTCCTCCAATAAAACATTGAACACAGTGTAACTGGGGTTCAGCAGTACTGCACCCAACTTTGCTGGCACAGGGCAGCTTTGCCCACTCTGGTGAATAATGTAACATATGGAACTAATTCCCAAATGATATTAGGAAGTAATAAACTCCTTAATATCCTTAATCAATTATGGTTAAGGAGAAAGAAACAGGCTCTTGCTCCCAGTCAGTGGAAGATCTGCATGGAGGACAGCTGCCTTTGCTTTTGCCTTTCATAAAATGAAAATGGATGCTTGTATGAGAGAGTAAAGATGGCAATTGACTGAATGAGGGCCAGCTGAGAGGGGAAATATTTCAGGATTTGAGATGCTGCTTTCCTAATGCCATCAGACTCATTTTCTCGAGGTCAGAGGGAATATTTCCAGCTCCCTCTCCTTTTTGAGGCAAAACTATGTTTGCAAAATGAGTTCATAATCTCAGGATCAGCATCACCACAAGGGAAAGGAACCAGGAGTTACAGCTGAAGGCTATGAACTTTTCTTCACCCCCTGCAAGGCATCTCCCAGCCAAAAAGGCAGGTCCTGACCCTGCAGAGATCTGTTTGAATAGCTGGTGGAGACCTGCACATGAGCATAACTCAACACACCACAAGGCCTCCCTGTAGATTTCAAGAGCAACCCTGAACACCAGCAGTGATGGCTGGAGTCCCTCCCTCTGTCCCCTGACTCCTCATATCCCACAGACCATATAATAGGGAACAGAGATCTAAAAAACTCCCTTGAGTGACTCGTTCTGTGTGCCTGCATCAGCTGTTATCTCAAAGAAAATCAAACCAGTTTGTTCATGAAGGAGGAAGCTCAGAATCTCTCTAGGTGTCACCCCACATTTCCCAGACTTTCCTTTTACCAGGATGTGGATCAGAGAAGAAGAAAAAGGAGGAGAATTTGCATAGTCATTTAATTTTTCCTCTCTCCATAGTCAGGCACCCCACCTACAACATCTCACAAAGGCAGTGGAAGGAGAGTGTGAGGATGGGCAGGATCAGCAGTGTCTGCTGGGATTGGTACAATACAAGACTCAGTACAACCAATGAGCCCCCCAAAACTTCATGAAACATCCTAATTTCAAAAGAGAACTCATGCTCTATACACAAACCCTTCCTTGTTGCTTGCAGACACAGAGGACCTGAGCAAAGCATTTCTTCTGTCATGTGGAAATGAGGCTTGCAGACTTTTCTGGGGCCAATGGCAGGCATGGGAAATGGGAGTTTCTCTTTGAAAGTCTCTGAATCTTGTGATGCTGTGTTTAGAGCAAGTTGTGTGCACTGGTAACAGGACCTGGTCTCCTACATAGGGCCTAAAAACTCATCTGTCTGGACTCTGCTGAGCTCAAGGCAAGGGTGGAGCACCAGGCCTAATTTTAGATCTTCAACACGATTTAGCTATAGTGGAGTTAATGCAGGTGAACAGATTTACAGCTGTGAAAGGCTTGGTGGTCTTCCCACCTGGAGAATTGCAGAAAACATCTGCTGGGAATGCCAGTGGTCATTGCCTTCATCCTTGGGCTCTAGGATAGAAACCTGAACTATTCTAGCAGTTACATGTCGAGGTAGGTTTTAAAAACAAGGAATTTGTGCTTTGCTATCCTTAGGTCTCTGCATAACTATGGCTTTAACCTGACCTAGATGCAGGCTATGTCCAAGGATATGGTTCAGTTTTCCACCCCATGTCAGGTTCCCAATCTCTTCCAGCACAGCCCAGTGTCTGTATAGGATTTGGGATCAGGGCACAGATTTCTCCAACAGCCACCTTTGGTTTTTTTCTTCTCGTCTTGACAAGTGAGTTTGCAGCTGTGTCTGCCTGACCCAGCATGGATTTGGAGGCCTGTCCTCAGCAGGAATTACGTGGGGGATATTCTGGAGCAGCTGTCTTTGGGTTGGGATAAAGGGACTGGGAAATCGAAGCTTTGCTGCCAGTGAAGAGATTAAGGATGGATTCACATGAATATACAGAGACAACTGCAGTGCATGTATGGGCTACATACACCCTCCCAGCTCCCAGAATATCCAGCAAAGAGATGTAAGCACCCAACCCTAAATACATTTTAAATAGGTAAAGCCAAGCCCATGCTGGAAGTGCTGTTTCCCCACTATGATTACATCCAGCACAAAGATGGCCAAGATCAGCCCTACCACTGATATCCAGTGAAAAAGACCCAGATTTTAGGGATTCATCCAGGAGCAGATGTATTTATGTCTAACAGTCATGTCAGCTTGGAAAGACAGTGAAATACAGCTGGGTTAGGACCTCACACTAAAAACATCCACTCTGAAATTCACTCTAGAAACGGAAAGAAGGTCAGATGCTCAAGAACACCCCTCAGCACTTCTTAATGTGCTCATACAGAAGGAGACAAATTCTTACACCAACAGTACAATCTCTTTCATGCATATCTTTTGCTTTAAATGTGAATTTATCTCCCTTTAGGAGAGGCAAGGCTTTTAAAGGTGAACCCCTTGTTATTTGTGCAAACTGGAAAGAGAAGCAGAGCAGACCCACCAAATTCCTATTTGGAATAAAACCCCCAGGTGCTGTCCCTGAACTCTTCATATTTAATGAATTTTTGTCATGTGTGGTCCTGAAACAAAACAAACTTGCTCATCGGTCCCATTGAAAAAATGCTCAACTGCTCAGTTTACTCCCCTTTGTCAATAATTCCCTTTTTTATTTTTTTGTGCATTTTTGAGGATCCAGATTATTAAAACCAACTTGTCAGTTTTGCTTCTTGATTTTCCTGAACAGCTTTTGGTTAATTTATTTTGCTGTATCACTTCATTTGTGCAGCTCTTGGGCCACACAGGCTCAAAAGAAATTATGCTTATTGTACTTATTTATAATTGTAAATACGAACGTTTCTTTTCAGGTTTTGCTAACACAGGCCAAACTAGAAGTGACTGTGCCTTGTTTATCAAACACTGCACACAAAATTCTTTCAAAGAGCTTTTCAGTGTAAGGAGGGAAATAAAAATATCTTGAACCGAGATGTAGCTACAATGTGTCCTTTCCTTTAGCTGCTTATTCATTAGCACAGCAATTTCTATATTTCTGTAAGATCTTGCTGTGATTTTTGCTGTGGCCTTTTGAGGGGCTTTGGTGCTTTGTTTTTTTTTAATGACACAAGGTGGTATGTTCCTCAGATACTCAGGATGGTTGTTAATGCACTGAATTTCCTGCACCTATTTTTTATTTTATTTCTCTTAAAAAGAAAAAAAAAGCCCCAGGGAGGGGTACAGGACCAGAATGGGGCATATGAACATCCTTCCTTCCTCAGGCACAGTTTCATGCTATGATTAACCTCATTTAGTAGTGGAGGTATTTAATGTCCTTGCTTAATCCAGAAATCTGCTAAAGGTATTTGGACCCTGAATTACTAAAATGGGCTGGAAAAGAGCATTTCACTCCCCTCTCTGCCATCCAGCAGACTGTCTACATCCTCCTTGATGGATCTGTCTGGCCATCTGTCAGCAATGAAGCTTCTTGTGCTCCCGGTGTTACCACATATGCCTCAAAAAAGTGGGCAAATTTATCACAAGAGAAGCCTCAGATGGTAACTGGAGTCCACCCTGGACATCCAAACCTTATTCCTGCAGGACACGAAAGACTTTGGAGATGTAGGCTCTGGGTGGAGCTTGGTTTAGTGGGAGGTGTCCCTGTCCATGAAGGAGGGGTTGTAACAAGATGATCTTTAAAATCCCTTCCAACCCAAACCAGGTTGTGATTTTATGATTCTATGTATTTTATGGAACTAATTTTGATCTGGAATTGTCTTGTGTTTCTCCAGAGTTTGCACTATTATTTAAGGAGAAGTAGTGTTTTCTCCTCAGTCCTCTGCAGCACTGGATATTTCCTATCAGGCTCAGGAAATAGGAACTACAAGAAGATGCCTGACTGCCAGGTAATTCATTTTAGCCATGCCAACAGCACAAGCTGCCTCCTGTCCACAGCCCTCAGCTGCCTCCTCTTTTCCCTGAAATCCTCACAGGAAGTCTGTAGGAATCTCTGCCCTAAGGAGCACCTGGCCCAGCTCACATTTTACAGTGAAAAGCACCACGGATATCTCAGATAATTCCACCTTCTCCACACTCTTGCAGCTTCATGTATGTTCTGCTAAATACCTTAAACCCAGAAATATTTCTTGTGCACAGCAGAAGTTGGCAGACCTACAACTTTTGCCTTCATTCTCTTCTCCATCAGTCTTTGCTGCCGTGGCTTCACCAAAATCATCCTCAATTATTATTTTTGTTTGTTTCTATCAATGTCAGGGCTCCCTTCTGCAAGTACCACGTCTGTGCTCTCTCGTCAACACCACCACAACTCCAGCTTCTATGTCTCTCCCACTCCCAATGCACCTACTTAAATAAACTCTCACATATAATTTCCTCTTCTTTAGTCATTCTCAATTTAAAATTACACTTCTATTTAAAAAAGCAGCTCTGGCTCCAGTTAGGCTGAAAACCCTCTTCTCATTTTTAGCCTGGTGTCCTATTCTCAGTGTCAGAGCTTCAGATCAGTTCCTGAGAGACATTCAGTCTCCATCTCTTCATAACTTTCCACTTCACTCACTATTTAGCTCACATCAACTTTACCATTTACCCACCCATTTCTTTCTGTGCTTCTGCCCTCTGTTATCTCCCTGACTGAGACAGACAGAGTACTGAAATACAAACCACAGAGAAAATAAAGTGCTGAGAATCAGGTTTTCAGGACTTTTGGTTGTTGTTGTTTCAGTTGTGAATTTTTTGGCTGTTTTTTGTTTGTTGGAGGTTTTTTGTATCACCATCTGGCTGTCTAAGCAAACCTTTATGGGTTCACCTTCACACTGCGTGAAAAGCTAAGTCATGAGCACTCAGACAATATCTGCTTCTCTTCTCCTCAAAACTCACACTGTTTCCCTACTAATTATCCCTGGCTCATGCTGTTCCCTGAGCTCAGGAGGTCTCACAGAGCCTCACATGAGGCAAATGAACCTTCAGTCCACCCTACACTACCCATCTCAGTATTAGTGTAGCTCACAGTCCCCAGGAACCACACAGGGTTCACCTCAGCATCACTCTCCCAGCTCAGCTAAGCAATGCAGACACCACTGGGCAGAGAAAAGCTCAGTTACACACTCAGATGTCCAGGTACACTCACAAAATCCCAAACATGGACCAGCTCAAAGGCTGTGTCACCTCCAGACAATGTTTGAGTTACAGCTGCCGGAGCATTTGCAAAGATTCAACAGGTGGCTGTTTATTTTATGTTTTATAAACAGATGACTTTAGGTAGTGATAGGACAATGAGGAATGCCTTTAAGCTGAAAGAGAGTAGGCTTATTTTGGATATTAGGAAGAAAATATCCTGTGGGGGTGATGAGGCTCTGGCACAGGTTGCTCAGAGAAGCTGTGAATGCACCAGCCCTGAAAATGTTCAAGGCCAGGTTGGATGGGGCTCTGAGCAACCTGGTCTAGTGGAGGGTGTCCCTGCTCATGATGGGGTTGGAATGAGATGATCTTTAACATCCCTTTCAACCACAACCACTCTGGGATTCTATGATTCAGTTTTAGACAAATGAAGTCCCTTTACTATGATCAGAAAAGGAAGGCTTGACTAAAGAAATCAAGATAGTGCTTGGCTCTAGAGATGACAAAGTTTATAATCAGTTACTACTCCCTCCTCACTACTCCCCAAAAGAAGAAAGATTCTTTTTCTAAGGACATAGCTGTGTCTAACATAGAACTGCAGAGCTACAGGGGCTGTGCCAGTGGGAGTTGTACCATGAAGAGCCATAATGTTGGCTGCTAGGACTTGAGGAAGCAGAAATGGCATTACCTGAAGGATTGAATTTAGAGACTCATATCACTCCTGGGGTCCAAAGTTCATTGAGGTAACACCACAACACCCTTGTCCAACATTCCAGTGCCCCTCTGCCTATGTCTCATCCACTTCCACATTCTCCCTCTGAGTGGTTTTCAAGAGAGGTCCACGTGCATATGGGGCTGCATAGAAGCTGGTGATGCTTCTATTAGTGGGGCCCCCTGCCTAAAAGGGATCACATTCCCCAGGGACAACGCTATGGTAACTTTTCCTACACAGATGGATCCACCTACTGATCCTGCCATGCTGGAGGCCCCTTCCCTCCCCTCTTTGTCCAAACAAACCAATTCCTGACTCAACTTTAGAAATTCACTCTCCCGCCTACTCCATACACATTTGCATATGGACTATTCACCCCAGGCCCCCTTCACAAACAGCAGAAAGAAAGAGACCTGCTGGGTTTCCAATTTCCATTATCTCCATGTAGCTGACTGAAATGGGGCAAATGCCTGGTGACCTCAAATGCCTTTCTCCCCACAGCTGACAGAAGCCAGGCAGCTGGTTCAGGTGGAGATGTCTGTCTGGCATTTCAGTTTCTGAGACAACTGGGGATAGTTCTCAGATGGGGTGTCTCACCTGTCAGAAGTTGGTTAAATTCAGATCTACTTAAGGGTCTTTTTTCTGCATCAAGACACCCATGAAGTAATAGGTGTGTTGTAGATATAGATGCATAAGCTGAGAACTCTTGTCTACAGCTTTACCAAGGTACAACAGACTCTGAATCCAAATGCACTGAAACCTTTATTTACTTTCTGTCGGGTTTGAATCTGGTCTATAAATAAAGCAAGAAAGACAATGTTAATGAATAGGAACTGCAAAAACTGACATAAGTCATATAATTGAATTTTCTAACAATGAGATTTGGTAAAAGCACCATCCTTTCCAATGTTACTGCAAAGTACATTGCAGAGAATCACCTTAATTTGATGGGAGGGATAGGGAGAAACAGAGTTATTTTCAGGAGTCCTTCTCTATTTTATTTTCTCAAACATTTTATTAACAATGTCTGTAGTTGTCCTCACACTCTGCCCTTGTGTGAGGGGGAGGAGGGAAGGGGAGATAAAAACAGAAGCTGGAGGATGCACATTCTTTACTATTTCACCAATGTTATAAATTAAAACATAAATAGCAAGTGTTACTGTAAGGGTGGGAGGGGGAAATCTGGGTAAATTCAGTTCTCAACACGTGCACAGTCCTTCAAGACAAGTAACAGTGACTCCCACAACAACATTTGTCTCTCTGGTTTCTGTAGATAAGCAGGGTACGACCTTGTCTAAATCCCATTCACAAGTCAGAACAGATCTCTATAAGCCTCAGCTGCTCTTTCTGTTCTCAGCATGTCAGCCCCAAAATGCTTCCCCTTTCTCTCAAATTCTTTTCCCACCACAACTATCTCTTGTGCTGCTGATTTCCATGAGAAAGAGAAGCAGCCTCACAAGCAAAATCAAATGACTACATCAAAAATGTCCTCAGAAAAATAAACTTGGATCCAAGTGAAAAAATAATTATTTGTAAGTTTAGTATTGAAACAAAATAGAAACTAAACTTCTGCTCTGAATACATTCACGGAAGTTTGGAGGCAGGTTCATGAGGATTTATGGTACCAGGTGACCCCAAAGCTTGGCCTCTTTGTGACTGTGACAGCCATTCTGTTGCTGGCTGTGGTGTCCCTGAGTAGCCCTTTGGATTGTTATCTGCTATTTACAAAATCACAGGTCATTAAAAGACCAAATTATGTTAGGACTTCACTTGTACTGAGGCAAAGCTGCAACAAGCCTGCATAGTTCAGGAAAGCTACTCCAGCCTTACCTGAGTATGTCTGATCTCTCTTCCCATCCCTGGAAGTGTTAAAGGCCAGGCTGGATGGGGCTCTGAGCAACCTGGTCTAGAGGAAGGTGTCCCTGCCCATGAGTTGGGAGGGAGTTGGAATTAGGTAGCCTTTAAGGTCCTTTCCACCCAAACCATTCTGGGATTCAACAATTCCATGATGATCTAGCAGTTCTCTCTCTTTTTCTTTAAACTGGGCAGCTTATTTAGGTTAAAGGTTAAATTTGGCCACTCAGAGAGAGTGATTTAGCCCAGATGAGGCTACTGCTGGTGTGTGTTTGAGACCAAAGAAAGAACTGGCTCTGAACTGTTGAGTTATTCCATCAATGATGACAGATAGGAACAAAGTATTCCCTACTAAACCAAGAAAAACCTTACTGTCAGTCCAATATCAGGAGTACCTTTGTCAGAAGGGTTCTTTTCCCACAAACTCCAGCATAACTTTGCAAAACAATGAGTCAGCCAAAGCCCTACAGCCATTCTGCTTTGAGAATACATCCTCTTTCACCCTCAATCCCTGCATCCCTGAGATGAGCTACACTAAATCCACACTCTCAGCAAATGTGTGCATTTACAGTGCTGTGATGGCCCTTCTGCTTGTTGGGATGGACTGGGTTTATTTGCTTTTCCAGAAAACATGTGGTGCAATGAAATGTGAGGCAGGAATTGCACTTCCTGGCCTGGGTGGGTGGCTGCTCTGCAAGGAAATATCCCAGTGTGATGACACAGAAGAGGAATCTGTGTTTGACTTAGAGCTATTGTTTGGGTTTTATGTTGCCCTGGATCCTTGAAATGCCTCACACTTCACAGAATCATGCAATGGTTTGGGTTGGAAGGGACCCTAAAAACCATCTAGTTCCAACTCCCCTTCCACTAGACCAAAGTTGCTCATGTTCACCACACTGACCCCCTGACTGCTTCATCAGCCATAACTTTACCACCAAAGCCCTTCAGTACAACATGTTAGACCTAAACACAGCTGAAACCATATCTTAACCCTTCACCTTTCTGCAGTAAGGAAGTCTGTACTAGCTGTCCCCAGCCCCACAAACACCTGTCACCATATACCTATCTATATACTCCATACCTCACTTCAGCCAGTGCCTTCTCAGGCTTTTCTGTCTCCTCAGGTTTTTTCCTGCCCCAGATTGCTGTCCTGATGAAGTCTAACCTACCCCCTCAGCTCAGTGATCTGCTGCTGCAGACACACTGACATCTTCTCCCATGTTACTACCAGCATCTGGAATAACCTTTGCACACCAGTTCCAAATATCATTTTCCTTCCTTTCTAAATGATAAAACCCTCCATGTGCAGCATGTGGTGAGCAGGTGCTTTTTGCCACCACAGAAAACTCTATCAAAAATATGTGATAAGGAATCACTTTTTCAACTAAAAAAATATGCATCTTTTCTGAGGAAAAGCGACAGGGTTTGTTCTAGGGTCTGAAATGTTTTGATATAGCCAACCTATCATAATGACTCATGGAAACTATAGATAAAGTTCCCTCATATCCTCACTCTACTGCCATGGACACTGGGGATGGAGCCAACACCTTTCTGCACCACATGAAGAAGTCATGTTGCATCTTGGAAGCACCAGGAAACAACTGAGTGGAAATGCACATATCATTTTTAACTGAATTCCTGCAACACACAATAAAAACATTCAAGATAGGAACAACTTTGTTGTGGATCAAAACACTTCCATGAAAAAACCTGAATCCCCTGAATATCTTCTGTGTTTTGTAAAGAAAAACACCTTTATTCCTCTTGTCCTCTAAAGCCAATTGGATCCGTAACCCTGATGCTTCTAGCTTAGACCCTGCTCTTCTAACACCTTTCCTGGGAGCATGTCACTGTGCCCATGAAGGGCTGTGATATTGCTACACAAAAGGCTGCAGAACTTCTGTTTCCTTCCATCTCCTTTTTTTCACCTTTTCTACTTCTATATGTACCATAGTTCTGCTACTTTTGCTTTCACTCACTCTTACATACATTGTAAGTGCCTTAGGATGAATTTATTCTCACACATTCATGCGCTTTCTCATCCTCAGATCCTGCTCAGGGCAGTCATATTTGTGGAGACAGTCCTCCTACTGTCATGATTGCTGATAATTAGACATGCAAAGTACCAAAGTGGTTTAATGTAATCTTTTAATTCCTTTACATATCATGGAAGAAGTTTCAACAGCCTCCTATAGATGTCATATCAAATACTTTCCTTTAACTGTCCATGGTCTGTCAGTCCTGGATGGAAACTGAAACTTTGGCATTGTACATGCCTTGTCTCTGCTTTGAGATGATTTCAATGCAGAAATACTTTGGTAAATAAATACATATTTCTAAAAAAAAAAAAAGGACATTTCATATAATGGCTTTTTGTGTTTCTCCAGTTCCTAATCAGTGGAGTGTCAAACAGTTGTAGGTTAAAAGCATTTGGCCATGTAGGAAAAGTGTTACAGGGGACACAACCGCTCATGTAACGAGTCACACCCACCAGTCCTTCCCTCCAAAAAGACCTGGCAGGGCAAGGATGCCTTAAAATGGTCTTGACATTAGAACTCCCTTCACTTTCCTGATGAAATGGTAAGTTCAGTAGATGTAATTGAAGTCACAGGAGCAACAGAGTCAGGCTGAGTATGATACACAGATGGCCACGCCACGAGATTTATAAGGTACCTGTTCTCACTCGTTTAGGAACTGGAAATTATTTTGTCTTTTAGTGCTGGTGTTCCTATTCACATGCTCTAACTATATTGTATCCCCAGGAGACATTTGTATTTGACAATGACAAGGAAAAGGGGATACACTTCTTTTGATTGAATGCCAAGCAAATTAAATGACATAATAATTGAGGCAGTTGTTTACAGAGAAACGATCCAGGCCAAAAATGGTAGAATGTGATGTGGAAATGACCATTCAAAAAACCCAGAAAAACATTATGTAGAGCTTATCACTTGTACATCTCAGATCTCTCTACAGCTCAGATAAACATCAAGAAATTCACTTGAGAGATAACTGGTACATCCGCAGCACACATGGCACAGTGGTGAGAGAGACGAGGTACAGTTGTGTGAAAGCTGCACCATTTCTTTTCATCTCACCCTGGGCACATCCTTTACAACTGTACACTTATTCCATTCAGCATTTCTGCCCTAAAGAACCAAACACAGCACATATTCTTACACACAGGTGGAAATAAAAATATGCCCAAATGCAATGGCACGATTCTGCCCCAGCAAAGTGCTCTGAAAAAATGATGTTGCTAAAAGGGATGATACAAACCAGAGGAATTATCCACTGCTAAGACAGCTGGGGGTAATTTGAAAAGCAATCTGGGTTCCTTCCACTCACATCATCAAAGTTAATAAACGTATCTCTGCTACTGGATGGGATCTGGTCGGTGGTGAGAGATTAAAAACCTCCAACAGGCCTGATAAAGAACGATATTAAGACAAACATGCAACGATGCAGATAAATCACAAAACTGACACAAACAAGCAATGATGAAAAAGGCATCACTGGCTACAGAGAAGGGTTTGCAGTTTATGCTGCCTTTGCCAATGTTTTCCTTCCAGCCAGACCGACAACCAGGAGTCAGATGCAAGTGGAGGCAAACAGAGAATAACACCATGGAATGGAAACAAACTGTCACTGGTGCTTGCAGGCTGCCTTCTGATGTCAATCACAAACATGAGCCTATCGTTTCTATGCAAGAAGAGGCACAGAGCACATGAACAACCCTGAGAGGGAGCTTTGCACAATGAGCTTCAGGTACCTGTGATTGCAGGATCAAGGCTCTGGTTGGTCCTATAGGTGATTTCACACATACAGGTTTTGGATGTTTGTATTCCTGTATTGACTTTCTCTTCCCTTTCTATTTCAAGAATCGGTTTTTCAAAGCTTAGGCAAAGAACAACACTCTGCTTACAAAATCCTGGCTTCAGCATAATGGGAAGCAACAGCAGAATTTGCAGCCAACTGTTTTAATTTAGATCCAAAAATGTACACATAAGAAGCTAAGAGCAGAGCAGCCCTCTTGACAAAGCCCTGGAAGGTGGTTCATACATCACCTCCTTCCCAGGCTTCTGAAGAGCTCTTTGCAATTAAACCCAGACAATAAGAGAAGAAACCAAAAAGTTGCCATCAGAAATTATATTCACTGTATCACTTCCTTCAGAACAAAAGTGGGAGGATGTACAGAGACTAAACTGGGAAAGATCCCAAGGAGGAGGAATACTTGGCATACTTGGAATCTAAACCACTGTTCTTGTTCCCTCCAACCCTCTGTCCTTGTCTCTCTCTAAGCCTTTCCTTTGAGCCCCTCCACCTCTAATGGAATAGCGAGGCTGCTTCTGTGAGAAACTCTGAGAGTCAGTCAAGAAACCTTCTTTGAAAGGAAACACACTTGAGGCAGAAAAAAACAGGGTAGCTCCACCCTGGCAATGTAATAACCCTCTGCTCAAAGCTCTCCGAGGTGGGAAAGAAAATGCAAAGGTTTCCCCAGTGTAGCAGTGCGACTACCAAACCAGCCTGGGTTCAGGGGGCTGCTGAGCTGCAGGATGGAGGTTCAGGAGGGATATCTGAATCTTCACTAGGGCTTTGAGAAAGAATCCAGAAGACATGTAGAAGTGGGGAGAAAAACTAACTAAACTCTGTGTTGCCCATGCCAGTGCAACTGTGGCATTATCTTAAAACAGGGAACATTTCCAGTCCCAAATCTCTGCACAGGCTGAGCAATACTTGCTTCATTCATCATGTGTCCTCACAGGGATTGGCCAAAAAGTCATGTGAGGAAAATGAGGAGCTCAGCATGGCTCAGGGAGCCTTGGCAAATCAAGACTGTTGGACATCAATGTCTCGTGTCCAGCCTAGACACTAAAAAAGAGATGTAGACAATAATTGGGATTTGGATTCAACTCTGATGTTAAAGTGTTTAGGCAATGGCAGGCCCATGAACTCCAGGAGGCCATCTGATACTTCCAGCAGAATGCAGCCCTGTTCCACCACAACCAGGTGGGACAGAACCTCTTTGGAGCAGGTGCTCTTTGCTGGTCCTTAACTCAGCTCCTGAAGCACACTCCCCAGAAACTGAGAATTCCTGGCAGTCTCAATGAGGATGTGGAGTCCTTCCTTCAATCTAACAGAAGGATAAAAAAAAGAAACATAAAAAACCCACATGTCCAGGGCCTCAAGGACTTGGCTGCTTAAAGATACAAAAGTCTGAACATTGCCCTATTGACTGCAAATAGTTCTGCTTCTCCCTCAGCCTTTTATTTTTTTAATAACAAGTTCAGTGAAACTTTATCTCTTCCTGCCCTAGTAACCCTACTAAATAATCTGCTGTTAGCACGACTCAATTGAGTGGCTTTCAGCTACTGAAGTTGGTTTTCTTGCTACTATTCTTTCATCGGTAGAAATTAAAAAACGTAGTGGGTAAAAAGCTTCCCCTCCCTGAAGAGTATCACACTACTGGAGACTGAAGGACAGCCGAGAAGTTTACTTGTCTCGGAGCTGCAATTTAAAAGGATCCGATTACACCCAGAAGTTTAACTTCATTAGCATTCAATGCGCATGCAGGGAACAATCCAGGTTTCGACCAGCTCCGACTTCCCTCCTTCAAAAGGAAATGCAGCTCAAACACAACGGAGCGGAGGAGGGATGGAGGCAGCTCATTTCTCTTTACCGCTCAAATCTGCTTTTCAACTTACGTTGGAATGAAGGACGTTACAAACTCGATCCGAAAATTATATATCCAGCTGCTGAGATACAAAATTGCCTCTCAAACTAGATTTCTATCTGGCTATTTTATCACATACTGTAACCAAGAAACACCTACAAAACATCACTAAACCTAGCAGAGAAAAGTATTTTCCCTCTATATTTCCACCCGTTTGTTCACTTGAAGTTGAATAACACTTTATTTACAGTCGGTTTTAATTGTGTTTCTCACTTTCCCCTCTGTTGCACGAAAGGACATGGGAGAAAACAACACTGTTTTTTAAAGGCAGGAAAATGTGCTGGTGAAACCACAAACGCTCTCTAAAGACATCAGGTGTATAAGCTGAAAGTAATTTAGACTCTCATTTAAGGAAACAAAAATACTGAAAAAACCCTCTTAGGATAAATGCCAAGTTGCCAGGTTTAAAATCTCGTAACAGAGGGAAGAGGGATAAAGCGCAGCGTCCGGGTACAACGTAATGCCAACAGGACCAAGTTATGCCCCAAACTTTCTCGGGGCTGCCTCACCCCCTCCAGGGATCCCGCCCGCTTCCCACCGGCCCCCGGCACATCTCCCCGCAGCGGGACGCCCTGTCCGCGCATCCCCCGCGCATCCCCCGCGCATCCCGCTCCGCCGGCGGTACCTGCCGCCCGCGCAGCGCGGCTCCGATCAGCCCGTTTCAGCTCAGCTCAGCTCGGTTCGGCTCAGTTCAGCTCGACTCGGCGCAGCCTTGTTCAGTTGAGCTCGGCTTGGGTTGAGCCTAGTCCCGTCCAGCTCTGCTGAGCTCCGCCCGGCACAGCCAGCTCGGCTCGGCTTTGCTCGGCTCTGCACCCCACGCCCCCGCAGGAAAGCAGCGCACCCCGGGCCGCCTGTCGACACCGCCGGGGCTGCCCTCGTCGCCTCTTCCTCCTCCTCCTCCTCGGCACCACCCCGCTCCGCGCCCTGCTGCGTCCCCCTCCCCGCCCCCGGGTCCCCGGGTCTCCTCTCCGTTCTTTCCCAAAACGTACCAGTCCCGGGGGCTGGAGTGGAGCATCCTGTCTATTTCTGCACAGGACCCTGCCTTAGGATTGGGGGCACGGGTTCCCTCTTGCAGGCAGGAAAACCGTGGCTGCAAAGAACTGCTCATCCAAAATAATGAAATAATTAGGACAACCTGATTTTTTTTATTCCCCCCCCCCCGAGGCTGCAGAGCCTTGTGGTCATGGCTGGCAGGGGAGGTTTGGTGATGGGTGCACAGGGAATATCTGCAGGGGAGTCTTTCCTCAATCGTTCATCTGTCTCATCATGTTACATTCTTGGCCCATGGGTGTTTGAAACAACTCTCTTCCAGGCAGATCCAACCTCAAGCAAGGTTGTTGTATGAAAGAAAGACAGGTGGAAGTGGTGCCTGTTTGGTGCATCCCTCTCAGGTCTTTAAGGGTGTCAGAGATAGGTTTTGCCCTCAGCAAAACTCAGCTCCAATGGTCCTGTGGTTTCATCATCTGCAATAGGTTTACAGCCCAGTGGTGTGTTGATTGGGGTTGTGGACAGGTGGATCTAGAGCAGGAAACTGGCCTGGGAAACTGGGAAAGGAAACAGAAGGAAAGAGAATCCCAGAAATGTGGGTGCCAAGGGATTTTGGAAAAGACAATGGTAAATCCCCACATCCTCCAGGACCACGTCAGCTCTGTAAGACTTACAGGCTTCGCTGCTGCCAACAGACAAATCAACATGATTAAGGCATCCATATGAAGGAGACCTACAGATGTTCTTCTTACCTCCCCAATGTACCCATAAAAGATACAAGACCATGTTCAGGTACCTTCTGTGACTCCAAAAGCTCTGGTGAAGTATTTCAAATAGTGTTTCCCTAAAGGTCAATGCACAATTACAGGTGCAGAATATGACACCTGGCCTTGTTACACCAGTGAAAGGTGTTTTATTTGAGATGATCAAAATGAGATATTTAGAAATTTTAGGACTTGTAAGTGTTCACTTTGAACAAGCTGGGATGATTCTTTGAATACCATTGTGATCATTTTGCCCTTGATGCTGATCTCTAAAATGTAAAGTACGCATTAAAATAAAGAAAATGGAGTCAAGGCAAAGCAAAGGGAAGGGCTGCTGGAATTTTGGAAATCAGTGGTGATGAACTGCTTTCAAAGAGTGGTTTTTCCCCTATTTCCTTGAACAATTAGAGCTGACTATAATACCTATTCTTGTTACCAGCAGGAGAGAAAAAGACATTTCATGAGGCAGATGATTTTACATTTAAATTGCTCACACTCCATTAACTTACACATCCATCCTTCCTGTCTGTGTCAGAGTCCATTATGCTGGCTGTTGATACTGCAGGCATACAGAAGAGATTCTTCCACTCCAAGTGAAGGTGAGCTGCAGATAATTAAAACTCTATGTATTCCCATCCCAAGCTTCAGTTTTCAGTTCCACTTGTTGCTGATGGTGTTGCTAAAATTTGCACAGGAATGTGATGATTGAAGGACCATCATATCCACCTGCAGTCAGATTCAGGGCAAGCATTGGGCATCTTAGTGGCATATCCCCAGCTGGGTTGCAGTCCCATATCTCTCCCTCATTCCCTGCCCCCTTTTAATATTGCCTTTCCCAACACTGATCAGATTCCATCCCTGGAGGTGTTCAAGACCACGCTGGATGAAGCTCTGCATAACCTGGTCTAGTGGAAGATGTCCCTGCCCATGGCAGAGGGTTGGAACTAGAGGATTTTAAGGTCCTTTCCAACTCAAACCATCCTAGGATTCTATGATCTGAGACACAGAGCATGACACACCAGCCAGTTACATGAGGATCACTTTGCCTCTAGGAAATTTTGCAGACATGAAAATATTTAGGCTCAGTATTAGTTTCCATGTATCACACACTAAACAGGCCACTTAGCTCCAATTTGGCAGAAAAAGGTTTCAGCCTGTGTTGTCCACCAGAATATCACCTGACTGTGCAACAACAAGGCTTCAGATCAGAAAAAATCCTTGGCAAGACAAGCCAAGGATTCCAGCCCCTGCTGCAAAGAAAAATCAACATGAGCCCTTTCTAAAGAGCATTAACCCATCCTGTCACTCCAGACCTCTGGTGACAGCTTCATACCTGCCTGTCCCAAAAATGTCCTTCACTGCCCTTCATGTGTAACCTAAATCTTCCTTGCTGGGATTCAAGCCCACTTCTTGTTATGGGGTCCCAGAATCTCAGAATGGCTTGGATTGGAAAGGATCTTTAAAGGCCATCTAATCCAAACCCCTTGCAATGAGCAGGGACATCTTCTGCTGGGTCCTATCCACCAGGGGTGGAGCTAACAGATATTCCACTTCTTTCCAGTTCTTTTTTCTGCAGCAGCTTTTCTTTTCATATCTGAAGGCAGCAGTGTTGTGGTCTGGGAGACAGCTGCCATATTAATTACCCAGACACAGGATAATTACCCAGCTGACACAGAGCTTCCACTGAAACACACACTGACTGCTGTATATTGTTATTGCCATTTAACTTGCCTTGTACAACTGATCAGACATCGCCTTCTACAATAGATGAGGCCACTCCAGTGGGTGTAGGTATCTGGAAACCAAAAGCCCTTCAAGCTGCATCTTTCTGGTGGAAAATATCACCACAAGACGTGGTGTTTTCTTTCCTGTATTTGAAAACCACCCACATTTTCAGTAAAAAAAAAAAAATACAAACTGATTGAGTGTTTTGCCTGGGCAATGGGCCTTTCTGAGGAGTTTCATTCTCAAAGTATTTGGTCTCTGGTTTTTGGTTTTTTAAGGATAGTTGTTTGCAAATTATTGTCAATTGAAAGGAGGTTTGGTGGGAAAACAAAGGAACATGTTTAATAACTGCTGCAAAATAAAATATAGTATTCCTCTTGGTCTTTCTTTGAATTCATTGAAACCCAGTTGAGTCAATGCATTTGAAAAATACAGACAAAAATATAGTAGGGAACGTTATTTTCAGGTTTTCGGTATGTTTGTTTTTCTCTTTTTCGCCACAAAGGTTTCCATTTCTGCCCAAAGTGTGCACTGCATGTTATCACAACGTTTACATTTCAGTCTCTCATAGCAGCCATAAACTTATAAAGGAGCAGAGAAGTCACTTCATCACTTCTACCACACCAACACCCATTCCCATGAGCTGTCTGTCCAGATAGTTTTTACACATTTCCCGCCTGGGAGTCCCCTGGCCTCCCCAGAAGAGGACAGGAAGTGCAGTGAGCAAATCAAACCTCTTGCAAAATACTGTGTGACGCTGCACATCTCCCAGGCTTCACCAGAAAACCCTGAGTAATTATGCCAGTATCTTTCTACAGGGTCCAACTTGATTTTACATTCTTGGAATAACTTGACTGGAGGTATGTGTTGTCCCTTCCAAGCTATGAGGAGAAATAAATCAACTGTGATGCTGGTCCTATTGCTGGTGGTGCTGCAGTACCTTTAAAATAGTTGTTATTCTCATCCAAACAGACAGAGCTAAGTGTGTCCCCAGTCCATAAAGTTTGGTCAGCTGTGATTTGATAAAGTTTCAAAAGTTTGTCTCAATCACTGTTCAATCATTTTGAGCTCAGCACTACAATTTGTCTGCAGCATTTGAAATAATCAGTTTAAGCAGATGTACAAGATGGACACAGGTTGAGGGAGGCAAAGCCACAGCCTGCACTCACCTACTGGTTCCAACACTCTGCCAGTCTCCTGCCTCCCTATTCCAGGTTATGCTTCCTCACTTCCTCACTTTGCTGACTCAGCTGATCACCTCATTGTGCTCTCAGCTAGAGCAACAAAACAGTCTGGATTTAAGAAAAACTAGCAAAGCAAAACTGAAAAAGGAAAAAAAACCAAACCCCAAATGAAGAAAGGGGTTGCCTGTAAGAGGCATCATTTTCACAGGAAATGGCCACGTGAAGGGCTGAGTGATCAGAGTGGTGGTGAGGAACAGGTCAGGCGAATGGTGGAGGGGTAGGAGTAGGTGAAAACCTCCCCAAAGCTAAAAAGTTCATGTTGTGTGGCAACATGCTCTAATTCACCCTGCATGAGAGGTGTGTGCTGTTTTGACATTGCTGGGAAAATGCAGAGTCACTTGTGATTAAAAGTTCCTCTCCTGTCCTAGAGAACAGTTCCCCATTGCTGTGTGAAAGCATTACCCCTTTGCTGACTTCTCCACAGAACCACCATCTCTAGTAATTCTCCCTGAAATGGGGAATATGGAAAACCAGTTCCAAGCTTGGACTATTATTCCTATGCTTGGATGTCAGCTCTTGACTACCCTCAAAGACAAACTGCCTGATTTGGAGGTTGCAGGACCACTGGCACACATAGTCTGCAATTCTTGGCTCCTCTGATAACATGAACTAATTTCACAGCAAAATCAACAGTCAAAAGTCAGCTTAAAAATCACAGAATCACAGAATAGTTGATGCTGGAAGGGGCCTCTGGAGGTCATCCTGTCCAACCTCTTTGCTCAAGCAGGGCCACATGGACCTGGTTGCTCAGGACCGTGTCCACACACCTTTTGAATCTCTTCAAGGATGGAGAGTCCACAACCTCTTTGAGCAACCAAATTACATTGTGCTCTTTTTGTTATGTATTTATATAACCCCTGTATTTACTGTCTTGCCAGTTAAAAGACCTTTTAGTTTAAATTCATTTGGGATTAGCAGAAGTCATTGCTCAGGGAGGTCACAGAGGTTAAGAGATCAGCAAGATTTCAAGTATGCTGACATTTCTCTTTGTAACCTTCATTGGTATTGAGCACAGAATTTTGTACCCCTCTAAGGGCAAGATGACTGGGAGGCTGAATTTTTTCTTTGTCAGTTTTGGATCAGGATGTCTGAGCTTTGAGCCTTGCTGCTGAGAACTCACATCGTGGTGTCCTCCCACAACTGAGGTCTGTGCCAACATTTAAGCTGCAGCATAACTGAAATCTGAAATAAGTGTCATGGCTGGGAAGATGCTGATGAAGCTTGTAGAGGTGGGACAGATGTTCTTGGAGACACAGCCACCTCCTTCAAACTGATAGCAGGTAAGGGCTCTTGCATTTGATCTGGTGTTCATGTACTCACAACAGGTTTAGAACCTCCTCCCAGGAATCTCAAGAAGTCTATTATTATAATCAGTGCAGTTTCAGCAGACACACAGTTAAAATAGTTTGCCAGAAAGAGCAATAAGACACCATCATGCTCCTAAAAATTTGTATCTTAAATGACTGCTGTCCCATTAATGGTGAGGAGCTGAGAAGTTTTGCCTGATAACTTTGCTTCTGAGTCATACTCTGTAGTAAGTCAAAGCAGTTAGAATTGCAAAAGTGCTGAGTGTCCAATATAGAAACTGCTCATTCTGCATCCTAAAAGAAACCAACTCTTAACAGCAAATAATCTGGTTGGGGAAAGCCCAACAGAACAGGTTGTTTGGGGCAGGACCAGAGGTTCTCACAACTCTTATATTAATATCTCCTCGTTTGTAATGTACTTATCCTCCTATGAACTAAAAAGGAACAGCCTTCCCTCTTTTACAGACAAGGGATTGCAGCTTTGACACACAGAAGGGCAACATCTGGCTCTTGGATAACCAGTCACACATCCCACATTATGAGTCCCCAGACATATTCTTTCAAGGTGTCTTTCACACTTGGACATGTCTGTGATGCATGTGGTGAGAACTGACAGGTCAGATCTGATAGAGGAGAAGGTGCTGACTTGTCCCACCATCTTTCCTGAGGCATGGCATGAGTTAATAAAAAATCATGGAATCATAGAATGGTATGGACTGGAAGGGACCTTAAAGATCATGTAGTTCCAACCCTCTGCCATGGGTGGGGCCACCTTCCACTAGAGCAGGTTGCTCAAAGCCACTTCCAACCTGGCCTTGAACACTTCCAGGGATGGGAAAGTTACAGCTTCTCTGGGCAACCTAAGCCAGCACCTAACTGCCCCCTGTGTAAAGAATGATGGAAACCACTTCGGGTCATGAAGACTTAGACAAAGCAAGAGCTGATTTAGCATGGGCAAAACTCCAGGAATTGCAGTAGGAGCTGGTTGATGCACACACTGGTGATGAGGTAAGCACCATGCAGAATCCTTCACCCCAGTGATATCAAATGTTCATTAGGGGTCTTCACTACCTCAGTAATGCTTTTTCCAAGAAAGGCTTTAAAAGAAGTCTTGAGTGGTTGAGATACAGTTTGGGAGGTGTGCTGGGCTGAGCCTGCTGACCCTGACTCAGCCCACTTTGCCTCCCTCCCAACCCAGAGTGGGTATGCTGAGCAGCCCCTTGCTCCCCTTCCACCCTGCTGTTCCACTGTGTGCTGAGACACCTCCTTGGTGCTGCAAAATGACCACTGATCTGCTCCTGTGCTTGTTTCACCAGTGTCATCTCCTAGCTGGGACCACCCACCCAAGTCCCAGTCATTTCTATATGTTTTACCTCTCCTCTGTAACCTCCCCACGAGCAGGTGTGAGCCAAAAATGACCTGTGAAGGTCCTTGTTTTATTTCTCTGAATTCTCTCTGTGTTTCTCACCTGAGCTCTCTTGGTAATTCTCATGAGCTGATCTAGTCACAAGAAGCAAGGACAACAGCATTGTTTCCCAGTGAAATTTTGCTAGTACTGAGTTGTTTAGTTGGGTGTCGAGGTGTGTGTGGTCCTTCTACATTTCCCAGAAATTGTTCTCTGCTGCAGAATTAACATAAACTGGGGTGAGCAGAGGCTGCTGACAGTAACATTACAAGCCTGACCTCTGTGTGGTGAATGTTCTGGGTGAGGAGTGGGTTTGCTGGCTTGCTTTCTTTTAGTGGTTAAGGTGAAAGGTCAAAAACGCTTTGTTGTCAGTTCTATGAAAGTGTCTGATGTGAGTGCATTTACCATCAGGGCTGGCTGATGGAAACACACCAGGGTCTGAGTAAGGGAACCATTGTCACATTATTGTCACACATTTTTAATTGCTTCTGTGATTCTGTATTAATTGATTCTGTAATTCTTCATTGACAAGGTGGTGTTTAGTCATAGACTGGACTTGATGATCTCAGAGGCTTTTTCCAACCTAATTTGTTCTGGGATTCTATGACCCTTTCTACTCTGGCCACAAAATTCTCCAAATGATGACTTTCCACAGTAACCTCTATTCCCTGGAGGAATATCCAGGATACTTCTTTCATCAATGAGCTCAGCTTTGAGACACCCAGCAAGAGACACGATGAACTCAATTTTCACTGCCATGGAAAAGAACAAAATTAGATGGTGTCAAATGTGTCATCTTCCCTGTGAAAAGCAAGTGCCCTCCGGCCAGTTCTGACAGCCAGGAGAGCTGGTCCTCAGAGGCAGATGATACAGAGATCTCGACTAGGATCAAGAGGAGGTACTTGGAGAAATGTCCTGAGTAAATGGAACTTTAGGAAGGTATCTGAAAGTAAGATAAGCAACAACGCTCTCATACTGACATTGGCAACAGCAAATTGGCTGTAACCCATTTAGATACCCAAATGTGTGTCCTTTGCTAGCAGGAGTAGAAATGAGATTTCAGCAAAGGAAGAAATAAAAGGAAGATCTCCAAGCATTTCATGGCTGTGGCTTCTCTGTGTGCCCACTGTTCATTACTATTTCCTTATAAATGGATGAAGGACATTCCATCAATCCCCTAGAAACACAACTCTGCTTGGTGTAACCCTCATGTCTGCTGTGATCAAGGGGCATGGCGTGGTGGACAGAAGCATCAGAAACTCCACACTCATGTTAGAAGACCAGAGGAGAAAAAAAGAAAAAGAAATGAAGGACAGGTTAGTGCTGTAGGTGACCTTTTGTACCCTACCTAAGCTATGAAGTGTGAGAAGAGGGGAGAGGGCAGTGAGGGAGGGACAGGCAGAGCTCACGTACAGCACGGCGATGCTTTGGGGCAGCAGACGCTTGCTGTGGGGAGGTGTGAACACAGAGGATGTTGCCTCACTTGGGCTGGTTTTGGGGATGCCGTTGCTGCTGCCTCACAGTACAGTGCAGAAATATCTGAGCTCAGCTGAAACAAGTTCTTGTAGCTATTTCAAGGAGCTGCTCTGTGACAGCACAGATATGGGGGAGGAAGGGCTGAAGCCACGATTAGTGCATTAGATCATAGCCTTTGTGTATTGTACATGTCACTATAGCAACAAAAATGCAGCTTTGGGATAACCTAACAACTGGCTTCAAGTCTTCTGGACCCTTGGCAGGAAATTCTTCCTGGGCTTCTTCACTGAAAGTTGGACTTGATGGTCTTGGAGGTCTTTTCCAGCCTTAATGACTCTATGTCCTTCAGTGCTCTTGTTGTGTGTTAGTAACAAATGAAGCTACGGTACTACATGGTGACCTAGTCCCATCTCTGGAGAAGGTCAGAACCCGAGGGGTGAAAAGACCCCAGAACATCTTTCCTGTAGGATATCTCCTAGCTGTGGTGCAGGGACTTTAGACATTTACCCCCAATACCCTGTCCTGGAGCATTCATTTATTATTAAAAGTAGGTCATCACAGTGTCAGCTCAAGCTATTTTATCTCTGGTGGATTTGAACACTTTGCTTTCCAGACAATGATGAACATGACTGTATATGAATCATTTTCCACCTCCAGCTTTGTCTGATTCTTAGAGCTCTTAGAGAGGATTAGGTGGCTGGAAGTCTGTTCAGCAGTGCTGCTAATGAGAGAAGAAACAAAAGACAGAGAGGAAAAGCAAAACTACAATTTATTTTCTGCCTTCTGATCCCAAGTGGTTGATCTATGATTTCCTTCAGGATATATAAGAAAAGCTCAAACATGCCCTGAAATTAAATGAATGTATTATAGAAGGTACTTCACACAGGAGGTGAGTGCAGTACTCCAGTTGTTCTTGAAGGCTTAAGTGGGACTTTGGTGATAAGGAAGCTTTATGTTTTATCTTTCTGTACAGCCTTGCAGATTTGGACTTAATCTGGGTGTTTTGTAAGGCGTTGAGGTGCTGTAACACTAAATGCCTCAGTAGCAACAATTGAAACCAGCAATTCTTTTCATTGGTGCCTCTGGTTTGCACTGAAATGCTCTTGTAATTTCTGAGCACTCTTCCATGCATAGTGGCATTAGTCAAAAGTCCTTTTCCAGGTGAGGGAATTCAGGGCTCCATTTAGTAGGAGCAGAAGGGACTTAAATCTCTTGAAGTTCCAGGGTGCATAAGGCTGAAGAACCAGAGGAATCGTGCAGTGACAAAAATTATTTTGAAAGGTCACAGCACATAACTGAGAAAGTCAGGTCCTACCCACCAGCCCAGGCAATCACAGGGGCTTGCTTAATATTCATTGTGGGCTTTCCCTAAAAGTCAGTGAATGTTTAAAAATGTCACTGCACAAACTCTTAATTCATGTTATTTCCTAGGCCATTGCATGTTCAGTAACAGGGAATCAGCTCCACACTGCAATTGGAAGGTCATGAGGTACATGAGACCCTGACTTTTTGTAATGTCAGTACATTAAGCATTGAGTATGAAGACTGTGCATCTGGTTTTATAATTTCTTTCCAGTAAAGTCCCTCTCTTCCCCCAGTTCTTTTTTATTTCAGTATTTAAGCTCTTTGGGACAGCAACTGCCACTTATACAGGTCTTGACATGTACTGGCATGATAGCTTTTCACCATGGTCTGTGTCAAAGTTCTAGTGAAATATAAATGCTAAATAACACCTGTGATACTAAGGCAGTATATACTCCCTTCAGTAGTTATGTCTTTGGCTTCTGAAATTCATGTAGAATTTCACTTCCATTATGAACTGCCAGTCTAATTCAGATCCAACTTGTCAAGAAGATGAAGCCACAAAAAGTTTATTGATTAGGGAAGGATTGTGCTTATTTAAACCACAGCGGGCACATGTCCAATCTTTTCAGAAGGCTGGATCAGTAGAAATACTTGCATGAGTTTAATTCAGTGTCAGTGAAAGGGGTTATTTCTTTTGAGTTTGGGGATAGAAGAAATGTACTGGAACACAAAATTACATGGACTTGTCTGTGTTTGTGGTTTACTAGGAGAGTAACAGAAGAAGCAGGTTGAGCTGACTTTAGGACTAAAAAAACATGCTTTTTAAGAGCCAAAAAACTAAATAGCGAAACCATTGTGCATTAATCTAGAAGCACACAAGTGACAAAACCCAAGACATTTATGCATACAAATCCATATTCATGCACAGAATCATTTAGGCTGGAAAAATACTTTTACATCATTGAGTCCAACTGTTAACCTAACACTGCCAAGTCATATCCATGTGTTCTCTGCAGAAATGTTTAGATGCAGGGCTGTAGCAAGGGTATAATCTACATTGGATATCAAAAGATCCCACATATATACACCCCCAGGCATCTAAAACCAAGGCTAGGGCCTTGTCACCTGCAGCAGCAGGACAAGCAGGAGGTGACAGCAACTTAAAGATATAAAAAGAGATGCCCAGATGACAAAGAAGAGCTGCAGTAACAGAACAGTCTTGTGTCCCATCTGCCCATGTGAGTATTTATGCATGTGAATATTTGTATTCTTCACCAGTGTCACTATCAGTTCTGCAAATGTTCTCGTTGCATTTGTCCAGCTATTGGAAGTGAGGGGACCATGCTGTGCAATACCAAGGACCTGACTGAGCCAGGGAACCTGTTCCAGGCTGTTATTCCTGTACAGCCTTGTGAAAGAAATGTAGAAATGGATGGCCTGGCTCTTCCATGCTTGAACTTTTAATCCTTGCTCTGGTGCCTCAGCACTCTGTCTGAGTCACCACCAGTGCCTCAGCTGAGAAGACTCATGGACAAAAGGGAAAATGAGAACAGTTGCAGAGATGGGCACAGATATGTGCTGCTAGAGATAATGTAGAAGACATTTCAGAAGATCAGCATCTGTTTTGGGGGAGATAATCTAGAAGATGTGGAACAGGATATGGAGAGAATTGACAATTAGAGCCTTATTCCAGGCTGGAGTGACACAACTGTTTCCTTGCTGCTTAAATAGAGTTGATGTAATTTTACTTTTGCTATTTCTGCTGAGGACTGTGAGGCTATGGAGGAGGTGGCTGCTCCTGTCTGTCTTTCCCAAGTGTCCCCAAACACAGAATCATAGCACAGACTTTGAGGCATCACTTTTATTATTGCACAGATCTGTTGCTTTTCATCTGGCTGCTCTGCCCACTAGCAAGAGCTTGTACCCTTTGTTTAAACAACTTAGAACCTCTTTGTGATCAGTTTGCTCCCTTTGAGTAGGGCCTGCTTTGTGTTTGTGCAACGCTCTGCAGAGTAAAGGGAGAAAGGGGAAGTGATCACTTGTGACCGAGCGCTGGGCACTATAATAAGCAGGGGATGACGATACATGTGAGGCTGAAAGGAAGGCAAGAAGTTCTCGTTTGGAGATGAGTAGGTTTAGTTCTAATTCATGTGACCTCTGACCATGTTGGCCTGGGTTCATACAGTGGCATCCTAGAGCAGTGAGCACACTGATGGCCACAGCAGACTAGAGATGGATAACCAGGATATCCCCGACCAACCTGCTGGAGACTCAGTCAGGTGTCAATCAGTCTTCCAAAGCAGTTTGGTGGCCAAAGTGTAGACCACAAAAAAACCAAGGGGATCATTTTCATATGTGTATGTGTGTGTGACTTTCACTTTGAATCCTTCTGCGCTCAGTTGGACACAGAGAGAAGAAAGGAGGAGCCACTGCTCAACCCAGAGGGGCTGATGAAGTGAAAAGTCAAGGTCCTCACCTGCAAATTAAATGAATGCCTTCTAGTGGAGGGTGTGCAAGCCACTTTATAGCATTTTTTGAGTGCCACTCAACAACATAATCATAGAATCATGGAATGGTTTGTGTTGCAAGGGACCTTAAAGATCAGGTTGTTCCAACCCTCCTGCCTTGGGCAGGAACACCTTCCACTAGATCAGGTTGCTCAGGGCCCCATCCAACCAACCATAATCTGGGACACTCTTTCTTCTGATAGGTGCCTCAGCATTTATAATAATTCAGGCAACATCCTTGACATTAATCAGAACTAGTTATCATGCAGGGAGTTTCAGTTTCACTGTGATGACTTTATCTGAATACAAATCTGAACCCTCTGCACATCCTCAGACACAGCTCAGGACACAAAAATACCTTACCACCTGATCATGTTTTTCTCAGATATTTTTTCACTGGCACGTCGTTGGTTTACTGCTTCCTGGGGTAGAAGAACAGTGATTTGGATTTGCCCTTTGCTGTCATGGATTTGAGTCTCAACACAGTCATCAGGGCCACTGGGACACATGAACAGTCTCCCGTACAGATCCAAAGAGGAATCTCAGACATCCTAAAAGAGCTTTTTCATAGTCTGCATCACTAACTGGAAAGTTGGCAGCTGCTGAAGCCAGACCTGCAAACTCACAAATTTCCTGGAGGTAGATTGGATTTAGAAAGATTCATGTGATCACAGCACTAGTACCTGGGTTTGGTCACCCCCTGGAGCAGGTTAGCTTGATGTTCAAAACAAATCATTCTCAAACTCCTTCTAGTAGATATAATAGTATGTAAACAGTGCAGCAGGGATTCCCTGTTAGAGGTGAAATTAGGCTCTAGTATGGAGTGACATCCCAGAATGTGCATAGGAGAAACTCAGGGATTCAGATTTCCTCACTGATGGAAAAGTCTTTGGGATATTCTTGATCAAATCCTTGTAAAATCCTCAGTCTCCCACCACCTAAAGACTTTGAACAAATGAGGTGTCTCTTCTCTGGGCATGGAAAAGCCAGCATTTCCAATGTCAATTTGTTAGGAATTTGTGGGCAGTTACTTTGTTTTCATTCACCCAGATGGGGAAAAAAACTAACAGAATAAAGCTATTGATTTTTAAAGTAATCCTTTCTATCAATACAAGCCAGGCAGGCTTTGATTTCAAACAGCTCATAAAGGTTTGCACACCTCATTTCAAGTATCATGCCACGATCCTGACTCCATGCTGCAAGTTGTTTAATTAACAACATTAATCCACTAAGTGATGGCAAAATGTTTAGTAATGATGTCTAACTGGGGCATTGCAAGGAAATTTTGTTGTTTAATTAGGAGATAATTGATGATAGTGCAGAGAGTACCAGTTTATAAAAGGCTTCTGCATGTCAATTGGGCTTGTCCTGAGGTTAATACAACAGCTTTCAAATGGCCTGTTCAAATTAACTGCCATTATTATGGTACACAGATTTAACAGTGGCCATTATTCACAAAAAAAAAAAAAAAAAAAGAAGAAAAAAAGGAGCATATCTTTAGATCTAGCTAATTAGATGTAGGGATAATGAAATGTACCTGGAAGGAATGGAGAGGTGGTGAATTAATCAGCTTGCATGGAATTAGTCATAGTGATCATACAATCATAGAATCGATTGGGTTGGAAAAGACCTCCGAGATCATCAGGTCCAACCCTTGGTCCAAATCCAGTCCCTTTACCAGATCATGGCACTCAGTGCCACGGCCAATCTCAGTTTAAAAACCTCCAGGAATGATGAATCCACCCCCTCTCTGGGCAGCCCATTCCAATGATGGCACTGACTGAGGAATCAGCTCCATGAGGGGCCTCAGATGTGGAACTGTGGAATCATAGAATCATAGAATCGATTGGGTTGGAAAAGACCTCCAAGATCATCGAGTCCAACCCTTGGTCCAACTCTAGTCCATTTACTAGATCATGGCACCCAGCGCCACGTCCAATCTGTGTTTAAAAATCTCTAGGGATGGTGAATCCACCACCTCTCCGGGCAGCCCATTCCAATGCCTGATTACTCTCTCTGTAAAAAATTTTTTTCTGATATCCAACTTAAATTTCCCCTGGCAGAGCTTGAGCCCATTGTGCCCCCTTGTCCTATTGCTGAGTGCCTGGGAGAAGAGACCAGCCCCCACCTGGCCAGAACTTCCCTTCAGGTAGTTCTAGACAGTGCTGAGGTCACCTCTGAGCCTCCTCTTCTCCAGGCTAAACAACCCCAGCTCCCTCAGCCTCTCCCCATAGGACTTGTGCTCCAGTCCCTTCACCAGCCTTGTTGCTCTTCTCTGGACCCGGTCCAGCACCTCAATATCCTTTCTGAACTGAGGGGCCCAGAACTGAACACAGTACTCAAGGTGTGGCCTCCCCAAGGCAGAGTCCAGGGGAAGGATCACTTCCCTGGTCCTGCTGGTCACGCTGTTTTTGATACAGGCCAGGATCCCATTGGCCTTCTTGGCCACCTGGGCACACTGTTGACTCATGTTGAGCTTCCTGTCAATTAGTACTCCAAGGTCCCTTTCTGCTTAGCTGCTCTCCAGCCACTCTGTGCCCAGCCTGTAGCGCTGCAGGGGGTTGTTGTGGCCAAAGTGCAGGACCCGGCACTTGGCCTTGTTGAACTTCATCCCATTGGAATCAGCCCATCTCTCAAGTCTATCCAGATCCCTCTGCAGAGCCCTCCTGCCTTCCAGCAGGTCGACACTCCCTCCCAACTTGGTGTCATCAGCAAATTTGCTGATGATGGACTCAATCCCCTCATCTAAATCATCAATAAAGATGTTAAACAGGACTGGACCCAATACAGACCCCTGGGGAACACCACTGGTGACCAGCCGCCAACTGGATGCAGCTCCATTCACCAGCACTCTCTGGGCCTGACCCTCTAGCCAGCTCTTAATCCAGGAGAGGGTACACTTGTCCAGGCCATGGGCTACCAGCTTTTTCAGGAGTATATTATGGGAGACAGTATCAAAGGCCTTGCTGAAGTCCAGATAGATCACATCCACAGCCTTCCCCTCATCCACCAGGTGGGTCACCTGATCGTAGAAAGAGATCAGGTTGGTCAGACAGGACCTGCCCCTCCTAAACCCATGCTGTTTAGGGTAAAATCAGTGACTGCCCCTTCATTGAGGGAAGATCAGTTGCTGATCCCTCAGGTCCCTGGAGATTTGGGAAAGGAAGGAGCATCCTGTTGGGCAGAGCCACAGCATTTGGCTGTCAATGGGAAAAATATTTGTTACCGGGCTTTGCTGAGCACAAGGTATGCAAGTGATGCCATCTTTTCCTATCACAGTTCAGTGTCTTGGCTTCACTTCCACTCCATGACCTGCCAGAGCACAGCCACTGTTTGCAGGTTCCCTACAGTCTGCAAAAGTCAGAGGACTATGTGGGAGTTAACTGGTGTTATGTGAGTTTGGCATCAAAGAACACATAGGAACAGCAAGTATTTGAAGCAATAACTCAAATCATCATAATGACATTTTAGTGGCTTCTAAAGATTTTACAGTTTTGCTGAAGATGAAAATTTGTCAGACCTACTTTGCCCTGGGTTGACTCAAACCAGTTGGATTTTTTCTCCTCTAACTTTAGTTATCTTCCTGTGAGGTGGCTGCTGAAGATTCATGATTGTCACTGGAGATCCAGTCAATAGTCAGTGGAATTTAA